>NC_140022.1:17342579-18042579 GCF_964263955.1 Coregonus lavaretus
CAAAAAATAATGTTTTTTTATTATCAATTAGTATATTTGAGTTTAACCACAATATTTGTTGCAATATTTGTTCTGTCATTTCTGGAGGATTAAATCCAAATTGTAACCAACTTTCTATGGCTTGTTTTAGAAATAGTGATATTTGGGAGATTATTCCCTTTTCAAATACCTGAAAGTGAGGGGTTGTAATCTGAATAAAGGGAAAAAGTCCCTTCTTGAACATTGGGTGAGACAATCTTACTAGTTTGCTAGAGAACCAGTTCGGATTTAAGTATAATTTTTGTATGACTGAAGCTTTTAGTGATAGGTCTAATGCTTTAATATTTAATAATTTCTGTTCTCCGAATTCATATTCATTATATAAATAGGCCCGTTTAATTTTGCAAGATCTTATATAATTTTGCTAACTTTCTATTAAAATGTATTGGAGTGAGATATATTTCATTTGGGATATGTATTCTGAGTATATCCACATCACCATCAGACCATTTTATTGGTAAACTACAAGGTAATGTAAAAATTGTATTTTTTAGTGATCCAATACGTAATGTAGTACATTTATTATAATTTGGTTGTAATCCAGAGTGGTTCGAAAATGTATCTAGATCCTCTATGAGGCTGTGGAGGGATTCAAGTTGTGGATTTAAAAGAAAACATGAATCATCAGCATACAATGACACCTTTGTTTTTAAGCCCTGGATTTCTAATCCCTTGATATTATTGTTGGATCTGATTTTAATAGCTAATATCTCGATCGCAATAATGAATAGATATGCCGATAGTGGACAACCTTGTTTCACTCCTCTTGACAGTTTAAAACCTTCTGAGAAATAGCCATTATTTACTATTTTACACCTAGGGTTACTACACATGATTTTAACCCAATTTATAAGAGATTGACCAAAATAGAAATGCTCCAGGATTTTATATATAAACCCCAGTCGTACTTTATCAAATGCCTTTTCGATGTCTGCTATGAATAGTAGGCCTGGTTTCCCAGATTTTCCATAGTGTTCTATTGTTTCCGGTACTTGCCTTATATTATCTCCAATGTATCGCCCATGTAAAAAACCTGTCTGATTAGAATGAATAATGTCCGACAATACCTTTTTAATTCTATGCCCTATACATTTTGCTAGAATTTTGGACTGGATCTTTATATTTTCCACTTGTATCCTGTTTCAGTAATAATGATATCAGACCTTCTTCTTGAGTGTTTGGCTGTAGGTCTAACCGGCCTCACACCTGCGACCACGTGTATGGCTTTGTGTGGGCGAGCGGTTTGCTGATGTCAACATTGTGAACAGAGTGCCTCATGGTGGCGGTAGGGTTATAGTATTGGCAGGCATAAGCTATGGACAATGAACACAATAGCATTTTATCGATGGCAATTTGAATGCACAAAAATACAGTGACGAGATCCTAAGGCCCATTTTTTTTAAAGGTCTCTGTGACCGAAAGATCCATAAGACTTTGCCATAAGCCATAAGACTGCTGAACAACTAATCAAATGGCCACCCAGACTATTTACATTGAGCCCCCCTCCCTTTTGTTTTACGGCTGCTACACGCTGTTTATTATCTATCCATAGTCACTTTACCCCTACCTACATGTACAAATTACCTCGACTAACCTGTACCCCCGCACATTTACTTGGTACCGGTACCCCCTATGTATAGCCTCGTTGTTATTTTATTCTGTTTATTTTTTTACTTTAGTTTATTTAGTAAATATTTTCTTAACTCTATTTCTTGAACTGCATTGTCGGTTAAGGGCTTGAAAGTAAGCATTTCACAGTAAGGTCTACACCTGTTGTATTCGGCGCATGTGACAAATAAAATGTGATTTGGATCTGTATTCCCAGTCATGTAAAATCCATAGATTAGGGCCTAATTTATTTATTTCAATTGACTGATTTCCTCATATGAACTGTAACTCAGTAAAATCAATGAAATTGTTTCATGTTGCATTTATAATTTTGTTCAGTATATTAAGCGTATCTTTATACAATACATTTCATGGTATCAGGCAAGATTGGATCTAGGCTACAGGTATTGTTTTGGGAATAGCTATTTAGTGTTGTCGCTATTGTATGGCACTCTCACACGCACACACTCACTCACCCCATCACTCACTCACTTACTCTGGGCAATCCTTTCACTACGGCTGGCAGTGGCTAGTTGTAACGTTACAGACATGCAGTCTTGCGATTTATTCCATTTCCATTTGGCTAGCTAGTCTGACACCAAAGCCAGCCAACTAAGCTAACGTACTTCAAAATTGTCAGTCACGGGTCAATAATGTACGGATATTAGAAGGATGTCTTTCTAATACATTTAATGACAAACCATGTAACTACTTAGGTAAACATATGAATTACCTGTTACCCAAAGTTCGGCACAGGTGTTGGAAACTGGTTCACCATGTTTAGAACATGCGGGCACAGGGGGAAAGATTTGGGGTGTAGTGGTGAAGTCAGACTGTCTGGTTAAGTAGCCAATTGAAAAAAAGCCTTTATATCATGTTCATTGATTGGGTTAAGACGAACAGTCACTCCAAAATGTGCCTACGCTGTCTTGTTCTGTATGCTTTGTACAAAATAATAAAATGCAGCACGACAGGATCTTTCTAAACGTAGCTCTTTATTAGCTAGCTATAACAGGCATGTTCATGTGTCTCCGGCCATGATCATCTGAAGATGACCTCACCACCTGGGTGGTCTTAACCAATCATAGCGCAGTATGATATGACGGTAGAATGCATTACAATTCAGTATGCTGACACATATTAATATTACATCCCCCTTCTTAAAAAAAAAAAGAGGAAAATGTTCTACATATTTTAAGCGCTTCTTTTGAATACATGCTCTGTAGTTTGAACTCGAGGTAAGTAACCATTTATACTGCACCAACTGCATCAACATAACAGACTCTGAAACAATGATTCAGCATACTGTTACTTTTAGAACAAACATTTCTCAGCAACTCAGCTTTTCACTGTAGCAATGACATCTCAACATTTCAAACAAATACAATACCAAAGCATTTCAAGTTAACTTTTCAATAACAAGTTTACAGTCCGGAACTCTTTTAGGGCAGCGATCTGCCTAAACCCTTTGACATTTCACAGGTCTAGGACAGCTCTAGGCTTGACCTCTCTTCCTGACCTTGTGTGATATGAAGCTGAGCATGCTTCTGTGTCAGTCAACAGTTATTGTGGTGTTGCAGGTAAGTATGGTGAATGTTGTGTTGTGTTGTGTGTTTAGTCCATCCCATTCTCTTTCAACAGTTCATCTCGTCAGTGTTGTTATTTTGTGTTCAGTAGGTGACGACGATTGCGGTGGTACACCGCTCCTTTTGCGGTGCAAACGTGATATGAACGTTCAGTGTCAACTGGTTGGATGACGACTGCTGGCTGCACGTTTTGCATGCATTTCCTTGTAGCTGACGACCTCAGTTTGCAGCTGCTGGTTGGAGCTGGGAAGGATTGAGCGAAGTCTGCATCTCATCAACAGCTGGGCTGGTGATTTGAAGTTGTCAACTGGAGTGTTGCGGTATTCAAGGAGACTGAGGTAGGGGTCTCTCTCGTCTGCTTTTGCTTTGTCCATGAGTGATTTAGCAAACTGAACAGATTTTTCAGCAAGGCACTTTGAGGGTAATGTGGGCTTGTGGTGGCTTGTGTGAACTCCCATGCTTTTGTGAAGGATTCAAACTAATTTGATTTGTAACAGGGGCCATTGTCAGATATGAAAGTCTCTACAATGCCATGCCTGGCAAATTCTGCTTTCAGCTTGTGTATCACAGCTGCAGATGTGGTGTTGTCGAGTTCGAAGTATCTGCTGTAGTAGTCCACTGTTATAATGTAGTCCTCGTTGTTCCAGATGAACAGATTGGTTGCCACGACCTGCCAGGGTTGGTCTGGGATACAGTGAGGTAACATTAGCTCTTTGGTGTTTGAAGGGCGTCGTTCAAGACAGGTGGGGCATTTACCAACCATGTTCTCTATTTGTTTGCACATTCCGGGCCAAAACAAAATGTCCTGTGCTCTCTGTTTGCACTTTTCCATGCCCATGTGTCCAGCATGGATCTTTGTCAAAATCTCTTCTTTGAGACTGGTAGGAATGATGATTTCCTCTCCTTTGAAAATGATTCCGTTGATCTGTGATAGTTCGTCACGATGGTTCCAGAACTCTGAGACGCTCTGAGGGCATTTTCTTCTCTCCTCAGGCCATCCTGACTGTATGACTTTCCTCAGCTGAGTGAGTTGTGACTTTTCTGCTTGGATCTCCTTCAGTTTTGTGTCACTAACTGGTAAGTTGCTGTACACAGTGTGCACCTGCATATCCATGCCTTCACTGAAGCTGCTGTCCTTGTAGGTAAGAAACTTCCTGGAGAGTGTGTCTGCGACAGGGATGTCTTTGCCTGAACGGTGAGTGATTGTGAAGTCGTAGTTTTGTAGTTGAAGGATCATTCTCTGTAGCCTTGGTGGGGCTGCGGCTAACGGTTTCCTCATGATTGACTTGAGAGGCTTGTGGTTGGATTCCACAATGACTTGTCGTCCATAGACATACTGATGGAAACGCTTACACGCAACAGAATGGCGTACAGCTCCTTTTCGATTTGAGTGTAATTGATTTCACAGTCTGTGAGAGATTTGGAAGCGTAGCCGATGGGTTTTCCTTCTTGCAGTAGCACTGCACCTAGTCCATACTTCAACGCGTCCACCTGGAGTTTGAGCTCTTTGTTGGGGTCGTAGTAAGCAAGGATTGGTCCTGGTTCTCTCGTGATGAAGTCATTCACTTTCTGGAAAGCGATGTCGTGTTGCTTGTCCCAGAGGAACTCACTGGACTGTTTTAGCAGCTGACGCAGGGGTGCATTAGCATTGGAGAGGCTGGGTGCGAACTTGGCTAAGTAGTTGACCATGCCAAGCACTGTTTCCAGCTCTGTGCGGTTCTTTGGTGGCTCCATTTCCTTTATGGCTGAGATCTTCTGCGGATCTGGCTTGATTCCATTCATGTGAGAAGATGTCCGAAGTAGCTGACCTCTGTAGCACCGACTGTGCTCTTCTCAGGGTTGAGCCAGACTCCTCTCTCACTAGACCTTTGCAGCATCGCGCTGAGGTTTCTGTCGTGTTCCTCTTTGGTTCGACCATAGACAAGGATGTCATCCACAATTTCCACAACTCCGTCGAGGCTTTCGTACACATGCTGTTGGTAAGTGGTAATGGGGGTGTTTGATAGCCTTGTTCAAGTCTCTTGGGTCGAGACATACTCTGAGCTTGCCTGTGCGTGGTTTCTCCACCACCACTAAAACGTTGACCCAATCCGTCAGTTCTGTAACCTTGGTGACGATGTCAGATTGCTCCATGCTCTCCAACTCTTTCTTCAGATGGGCGCGGAGAGCAAGGGGAATCTTTCTCGGTGGGTAGACCACAGGGGTTGCGTCTGGGTCAAGGTGAATGGTACATTCTCCTGGGAATAGTCCTATTCCTGTAAAAACATCAGCAAACTCCTCCATTACATTCTCTATCTCTACTGGTGCTGTCACTGATAAAACTAGCTTGATGAAGTCCATGTCTAAACATGCTTTAAGACCTAGCACTGCAGGTGCTCGAGTGTCAACCATGTAAAAGTTCAACATCATGTCACTTTCCTTGTATTTGCGTTTGAAAGTGCATGTGCCTTTTACTGGGAGCTGTTCACCACCATAACCAGTCAGTCTACGCGTGGGGTGTTTGGAGTCTGTCTCTCTCCGTTCTGAAACATGCTCTATGGGCACCGGAGTTGTGCTTGGATGTCTGCCTGACTGCGTGCACTGCTTGTCGTGCTGCCGCCTGAAATGGTTTTCATCTGAACCTGTGCTAGCTCGTGAGATCTGGCTATGTCGATAGCTTTGTCCAGCGTTAGTTCAGACCCAACATTCAAAAGTTTCTCTCTCACTCGCGGTGAGTGTATTCCAAATACAATACGGTCCCTGACCATCTCATCCTTGTTTTCATAATCACAGTCTTTAACAAACAGATGCAGCGTAGTGACAAACTGTTCGCTAGCTCCCTGTACTTTCTCATGGAATTTGTACCTAGTGAAAATTGTATTGTCTTCGGCACAACATATGCTTCAAAACGATCGTAGTATGTTTTCAGTACCTTTGATTCAGCCTCTAAGTGTCCATGTGTTGTAAACGATCCAAAGGAGCAGGTAACTGCACTTTTCCTCTTCTCCTCTTTCCTTCAGAGGACCCGTGAACATTAGCTCCACATGTTGTTTGAACTTACGCCATGCATCGGGTAGATTTGTAGACCCCCAAATCCATATTTTTAGTCCTTTTACTCTGACACCATGTCTTGTTTTGTATGCTTTGTACAAAATAATAAAATGCAGCACGACAGGATCTTTGTAAACCTAGCTCTTTATTAGCTAGCTATAACTGGCATGTTCATGTGTCTCCGGCCATGATCATCTGAAGATGACCTCACCACCTGGGTGGTCTTAACCAATCATAGCGCTGTATGATACGACAGTAGAATGTATCCAATTACAATTCAGTATGCTGTCACATGAATATTACATACGCCTCCCTCTAAACGTAGGCACAATAATTTCAATAGGTTTGGTTGTTGGGAAAGTTTACTGTAACTGTAAACGATTTCTGCATTCGTTTTCAAATAACTTGTTCAATTCTTTGTCATAGAGTTTTGCTCTCGCTTTAAAATTATTTGCTTGCAAGTGTTTGGGTTTTGATATTATTTTTGTTTACCATTATATTACTCCTGTCCCCATTGCAGAATGCAGCCTTTTTGATGTCGATTTAATCCACACTTGCATTATTCCCCTCGTTTGGTGATTGGCATTTAGGCTGTGACAACGAAAAGGCAGCAGACAGACCTACGGTATGTTTTAGCAGGGATGTTTGGTAGCGTGATCTGATTTGTAAGTATGAAAATAATTTTGTCAAACACATTGTGAACCCAAAAGTGTAAGTTTGATTCTAGAGGGGGGACAAAATATAGAAAAATGATTTGGTTAAAAACAGACCGATGGTATGACTGCTACATATGTAAACTAATGAGTAGAGATAAGTACCATGAAAAGTTGAGCTATCAGTGTTCACTACTACTCACTCCTGTTCATTTTGTGGTATTTGGCATCAGTAACTTACTTTAATTTGCAATTTTTTTATATTTCACTGCACTGTTGAGGTAGCCCGCATGTAAGCATTTCATTGCATAGGCTACAGCGGGGTATAAACTACAGTGGGGAGAACAAGTATTTGATACACTGCCGATTTTGCAGGTTTTCCTACTTACAAAGCATGTAGAGGTCTGTACTTTTTATCATAGGTACACTTCAACTGTGAGAGACAGAATCTAAAACAAAAATCCAGAAAACAAATCAAATCAAATTTTATTGGTCACATGCGCCGAATACAACAGGTGCAGACATTACAGTGAAATGCTTACTTACAGCCCTTAACCAACAGTGCATTTATTTTAAACAAAAAAGTAAGAATAAAACAACAACAAAAAAGTGTTGAGAAAAAAAGAGCAGAAGTAAGATAAAGTGACAGTAGGGAGGCTATATATACAGTAAAATAAAGTGACAGTAGGGAGGCTATATATACAGGGGGGTACCGGCTAGTTGAGGTAATATGTACATGTGGGTAGAGTTAAAGTGACTATGCATAAATACTTAACAGAGTAGCAGCAGCGTAAAAAGGATGGGGTGGGGGGGCAGTGCAAATAGTCCGGGTAGCCATGATTAGCTGTTCAGGAGTCTTATGGCTTGGGGGTAGAAGCTGTTGAGAAGTCTTTTGGACCTAGACTTGGCACTCCGGTACCGCTTGCCGTGCGGTAGCAGAGAGAACAGTCTATGACTAGGGTGGCTGGAGTCTTTGACAATTTTGAGGGCCTTCCTCTGACACCGCCTGGTATAGAGGTCCTGGATGGCAGGGAGCTTTGCCCCAGTGATGTACTGGGCCGTACGCACTACCCTCTGTAGTGCCTTGCGGTCAGAGGCCAAGCAGTTGCCATACCAGGCGGTGATGCAACCAGTCAGGATGCTCTCGATGGTGCAGCTGTAGAATTTTTTGAGGATCTGAGGACCCATGCCAAATCTTTTTAGTCTCCTGAGGGGGAATAGGCTTTGTCGTGCCCTCTTCACGACTGTCTTGGTGTGTTTGGACCATGATAGTTCGTTGGTGATGTGGACACCAAGGAACTTGAAGCTCTCAACCTGTTCCACTACAGCCCCGTCGATGAGAATGGGGGCGTGCTCAGTCCTCTTTTTTTTCCTGTAGTCCACAATCATCTCCTTTGTCTTGGTCACGTTGAGGGAGAGGTTGTTGTCCTGGCACCACACGGCCAGATCTCTGACCTCCTCCCTATAGGCTGTCTCATCGTTGTCGGTGATCAGGCCTACCACTGTTGTGTCGTCGGCAAACTTAATGATGGTGTTGGAGTCGTGCCTGGCCATGCAGTCATGGGTGAACAGAGAGTACAGGAGGGGACTGAGCACGCACCCCTGAGGGGCCCCCGTGTTGAGGATCAGTGTGGCAGATGTGTTGTTACCTACCCTTACCACCTGGGGGCGGCCCGTCAGGAAGTCCAGGATCCAGTTGCAGAGGGAGGTGTTTAGTCCCAGGATCCTTCGTTTAGTGATGAGCTTAGAGGGCACTATGGTGTTGAATGCTGAGCTGTAGTCAATGAATAGCATTCTCACATAGGTGTTCCTCTTGTCCAGGTGGGAAAGGGCAGTGTGGAGTGCGATAGAGATTGCATCATCTGTGGATCTGTTGGGGCGGTATGCAAATTGGAGTGAGTCTAGGGTTTCTGGGATTATGCTGTTGATGTGAGCCATGACCAGTCTTTCAAAGCACTTCATGGCTACAGACGTCAGTGCTACGGGTCGGTAGTCATTTAGGCAGGTTATCTTAGAGTTCTTGGGCACGGGGACTATGGTGGTCTGCTTGAAACATGTTGGTATTACAGACTCAGTCAGGGACATGTTGAAAATGTCAGTGAAGACACTTGCCAGTTGGTCAGCACATGCTCGGAGTACACGTCCTGGTAATCCGTCTGGCCCTGCGGCCTTGTGAATGTTGACCTGCTTAAAAGTCTTACTCACATCGGCTACGGAGAGCGTGATCACATAGTCGTCCGGAACAGCTGGTGCTCTCATGCATGCTTCAGTGTTGCTTGCCTCGAAGCGAGCATAGAAGTGGTTTAGCTCGTCTGGTAGGCTTGTGTCACTGGGCAGCTCGCGGCTGTGCTTCCCTTTGTAGTCTGTAATAGTTTTCAAGCCCTGCCACATCCGACGAGCGTCAGAGCCAGTGTAGTAGAAAATCACATTGTATGATTTTTAAGTAATTAATTTGCATTTTATTGCATGACAAAAGTATTTGATACATCAGAAAAGCAGAACTGAATATTTGGTACAGAAACCTTTTTTTGCAATTACAGAGATCATACGTTTCCTGTAGGTCTTGACCAGGTTTGCACACACTGCAGCAGGGATTTTGGCCCACTCCTCCATACAGACCTTCTCCAGATCCTTCAGGTTTCAGGGCTGTTGCTTGGCAATACTAACTTTCAGCTCCCTCCAAAGATGTTCTATTTGGTTCAGGTCTGGAGACTGGCTAGGCCACTCCAGGACCTTGAGATGCTTCTTACGGAGCCACTCCTTAGTTGCCCTGGCTGTGTGTTTCGGGTCGTTGTCATGCTGGAAGACCCAGCCACAACCCATCTTCAATGCTCTTACTGAGGGAAGGAGGTTGTTGGCCAAGATCTCGCGATACATGGCCCCATCCATCCTCCCCTCAATACGGTGCAGTCGTCCTGTCCCCTATGCAGAAAAGCATCCCCAAAGAATGATGTTTCCACCTCCATGCTTCACGGTTGGGATGGTGTTCTTGGGGTTGTACTCATCCTTCTTCTTCCTCCAAACACGGCGAGTGGAGTTTAGACCAGAAAGCTCTATTTTTGTCTCATCAGACCACATGACCTTCTCCCATTCTTCCTTTGGATCATCCAGATGGTCATTGGCAAACCTCAGACGGGCCTGGACATGCGCTGGCTTGAGCAGGGGGACCTTGCGTGCGCAGCAGGATTTTAATCCATGACGGCGTAGTGTGTTACTAATGGTTTTCTTTGAGACTGTGGTCCCAGCTCTCTTCAGGTCATTGACCAGGTCCTGCCGTGTAGTTCTGGGCTGATCCCTCACCTTCCTCATGATCATTGATGCCCCACGAGGTGAGATCTTGCATGGAGCCCCAGACTGAGGGTGATTGACCGTCATCTTGAACTTCTTCCATTTTCTAATAATTGCGCCAACAGTTGTTGCCTTCTCACCAAGCTGCTTGCCTATTGTCCCGTAGCCCATCCCAGCCTTGTGCAGGTCTACAATTTTATCCCTGATGTCCTTACACAGCTCTCTGGTCTTGGCCATTGTGGAGAGGTTGGAGTCTGTTTGATTGAGTGTGTGGACAGGTGTCTTTTATACAGGCAACAAGTTCAAACAGGTGCAGTTAATACAGGTAATGAGTGGAGAACAGGAGGGCTTCTTAAAGAAAAACTAACAGGTCTGTGAGAGACGGAGTTCTTTCTGGTTGGTAGGTGATCAAATACTTATGTCATGCAATAAAATGCAAATTAATTACTTAAAAATCATACAATGTGATTTTCTGGATTTTTGTTTTAGATTCTGTCTCTCACAGTTGAAGTGTACCTATGATACAAATTACAGACCTCTACATGCTTTGTAAGTAGGAAAACCTGAAAAATCGGCAGTGTATCAAATACTTGTTCTCCCCACTGTATGTATACGATGAATAAACTTTAATTTGATACAATGGGTCTAATTTCTTTGGAAATTAAGAGACCACTAAATTGTTTTCTTAAATCAGCATCTCTACATGTATGACAGCTATTCCATTCCAGTGTCTGTTGAATTACAACACAGGCACACCTCATTCTACTGAATTAGGTACTGATTAGGTGATCACCTGACCCAAATCTTATTTAATGAGGAAAAGTATAAAAACCACTGCTGTGGTCATCACTATCCTCTTGCAATAGGACCAGCTGGATGGCAAAAACAGTGCTAATACCTCAAAAGTAATATTAATAAAAAAATAACTATTGAGCATGCCAAAAGAGTTGGCAGAGGGATACAGTGAGCGTCAGGTTGCTTCCATCCTTAACATTTCAAAGACGGCGGTTCATAAGAACAAGGTCAAGCAGCAGACATTGGGGACAACAAAGCTACAGACCGGCAGAGGGCGAAAACGACTCTACTGACCGGGATGACCGCCAACTCATTCGAATGTCACTCAACAACCGTAGGATGACATCAAGTGACCTACAAAAATAATGGCAAACGGCAGCTGGAGTGAATTGCATGGCGAGGACGGTTCGAAACAGGCTCCTAGGGGCAGGGCTGAAGTCGTGCAAAGCTAGAAAAAAGCCCTTCATCAATGAGAACCAAAGAAGAGCCAGGCTGAGGTTTGCAAAATACCATAAGGATTGGACCGTTGAGGACTGGAGTAAGGTAATCTTCTCTGATGAGTCCAATTTTCAGCTTTGCCCAACACCTGGTCATCTAATGGTTAGACGGAGACCTGGAGAGGCCTACAAGCCACAGTGTCTCGCACCCACTGTGAAATTTGGTGATTGGTGATGATCTGGGGGTGCTTCAGCAAGGCTGGAATCGGGCAGATTTGTCTTTGTGAAGGACGCATTAATCAAGCCACGTACAAGGTTGTCCTGGAAGAAAACTTGCTTCCTTTTGCTCTGATATTGTTCCCCAACTCTGAGGATTGGTTTTTCCAGCAGGACAATGCGCCATGCCACACAGCCAGGTCAATCAAGGTGTGGATGGAGGACCACCAGATCAAGACCCTGTCATGGCCAGCCCAATCTCCAGACCTGAACCCCATTGAAAACGTCTGGAATGTGATCAAGAGGAAGATGGATGGTCACAAGCCATCAAAGCCGAGCTGCTTGAATTTTTGCGCCAGGAGTGGCATAAAGTCACCCAACATCAATGTGAAAGACTGGTGGAGAGCATGCCAAGACGCATGAAAGCTGTGATTGAAAATCAGGGTTATTCCACCAAATATTGATTTCTGAACTCTTCCTAAGTTAAAACTTTGTGTTGTTTAAAAACTAACATTAACTTATTTTCTTTGCATTATTCGAGGTCTGACAACACCGCATCTTTTTTGTTATTTTGACCAGTTGTCATTTTCTGCAAAGAAATGCTCTAAAATGACAATATTTTTATTTGGAATTTGGGAGAAATGTCAGTAGATTATACAATAAAACATTTTATTTTTACCCAAACACATACCTATAAATAGTAAAACAAGAGACACTGATAATTTTGCAGTGGTCTCTTAATTGTTTCCGCAGCTGTATGTAGAGTAATGTTACTTTGAATCTAACCACAGCCCTTCTCCACCAGTGCTTCAACTACTCCAAAAAGCTCACCAGTAACACTTGAGAAACATTTTTGCATTTAATTATAAATATGACCATATACAAACATGGGGAATGATTGGATCAGTTGTATTAGGACCAGACAAGACTTAACATACGTAAGAATTATTTTCTCTTCCATATTCACAACGTTGTTCTTCCATTCCCAAAAGACCCAAATGGTATCAATAATAATAATAATAATACAAGAACAACAAAGTCTCACTCTGGGCTTACCAGAGAAGGACTGCTCCAGAGGTTGAATTCCAAAATGTGCAAAGGGTTAAATGAAGCCAGCAAAAACACTAGGATAGCTCTACAGTCTTGTCATAGATAGTAAGGCCTACGGTAGATTAAATCCGGTCAGGGCAAGATCCGCATTATAGCGCGATTGACATGTAAAGGTCATGTCCGACTGAGATGACATACAGTGCATTCGGAAGGTATTCAGACCCCTTCCCCTTTTCCACATTGTTACGTTACAGCCTTATTCTAAAATTTATTAAATACATTTCTCAATCTACACACAACACCCCATAATGACAAAGCAAAAAACAGTTTTCAGAAATGTCTACAAATGTATTAAAGACAACAAGTACAAGTATTCAGACCCTTTGCTATGAGACTCGAAATTCAGCTCCAGTGTGTCCTGTTTCCATTGATCATCCTTGAGATGTTTCTACAACTTGATTGGAGTCCACCTGTGGCAAATTCAATTGATTGGTCATGATTTGGAAAAAGGCACACACCTATCTATATAAAGGTCCCACAGTTGACAGTGCATGTCAGAGCAAAAACCAAGCCATGAGGTCAAACGAATTGTCCGTAGAGCTCCGAGCCAGAATTGTGTCGAGGCACAGATCTGGGGAAGGGTACCCAAAAAAAAATCTGCAGCATTGAATGTTCCTAAGAACACAGTGGCCTCTTCATTCTTAAATGGAAATAGTTTGGAACCACCAAGACTCTTCCTAGAGCTGGCCTCCCAGCCAAACTGAGCAAATCGGGGGAGAAGTGCCTTGGTCAGGGAGGTGACCAAGAACCCGATGGTCACTCTGACAGAGCTCCAGAGTTCCTCTGTGGGTGGAGATGGGAGAACCTTCCAGAAGGACAACAATCTCTGCAGCACTCCACCAAATCAGGCCTTTATGGTAGTGGCCAGACAGAAGCTACTCACAAGGCACATGAAAGCCCGCTTGGAGTTTGCCAAAAGACACCTTAAGGACTCTGACCATGAGAAACAAGATTCTCTGGTCTGATATAACCAAGATCGAACTCTTTGGCCTGAATGCCAAGCGTCACATCTGGAGGACACCTGTCACCATCCCTACTGAAAAGCATGGTGCTGACAGGATCATATTGTGGGGATGTTTTCCAGCAGAAGGGACCAGGAGACTAGTCAGGATCAAGGGAAAGATTAACGGATCAAAGTACAGAGATCCTTGATGAAAACCTGCTCCAGAGCGGTCAGGATCTCAGACTGGGGCAAAGGTTCACCTTCCAACAGGACGACCCTAAGCACAGCCACGACAACGCAGGAGCGGCTTCGGGACAAGTCTCTGAATGTCCTTGAGTGGCCCAGCCAGAGCCCAGACTTGAACCCGATCTAACTTCTCTGGAGAGACCTGAAAATAGCTGTCTCCCCATCCAACCTGACAAGAGCTTGAGAGGATCTGCAGAGAAGAATGGGAGAAACTCCCCAAATACAGGTGTGCCAAGCTTGTAGCGTCATACCCAAGAAGACTCAAGGCTGTAATCGCTGCCAAAAGGTTCTTCAACAAAGTATTTGTAAAAATGTCTAAAAATCTGTTTTTGCTTTGTCATTATGGGGTAGTGTGTGTAGATTGATGAGAAAAAGAATTGTTTTTAGAATAAGGTTGTAACATAACAAAATGTGGAAAAAGTCAAGGGGTCTGAATACTTTCCAAATGCACTGTATGCAGCGTTTACTGTGAATTTGGTCTTTGCGAACGCAGGAACATTGCCTTTGAATATTGTGCATTGTGGACAAAACGCGATCGGATTGAATCTGGCCCCAAGGCTTCACAACAAGCACACCATTCACTGAGGTAAAAGGTATGAGACTTCATGAGTTGAATACTTAAACCCAAGACACTTTAAAAATAATTGTGACAGTCACAGCACATAGATACCAGTAGCAGAACTTATTGAGAGGTCTATTGAAAGTTGACTTACAGTTTGACTAATTCCCATGAAGAGTGGAGGAATTAAACAGATTAGACAACTCTTGATAGTAAAAATGGGGTAAATAACTTATTTTTTCCATCATCAGTTGAACATAGCCAAGTATACCATACCACAGCAGATAGTCTTCAATTGAATCCTACAGATGAAGAACCACAAAAGGCCAATGTGCATTTTATGAAATCTAGATAAACATGCATCATTACATCATTATTAAAAATGAATTAAACAAATATGTTAGTGTAATAATTGGCAACTATCTTTCAACTATGCTGATGGGGTATACAAAAATGGAACAATATGCACATTGGCCTTATATGGTTCTTCGCTGCAAGGATTCAATTAGGCAACATGAATTATAGCTTCAAACTATCTTCTTTCTCGTGACCTTCGGACACCACAAAAATCACCAACGGTACTCACCGTGACATCAAAGTAAAAACAGAGGGTGCTCAAAACCTGCTAATATACAAATCAAAGACCATAAAATCAAACTTTATATAAAATAATGTCACAGTGACAGCATCCATAGCGCTTCCAAAATCTCAGAATCTTCATTTCCGGTCATCTAAAGAATTTAACCAGAAATCCATTTCATCCACTCAGGCACACGATCCAACTAAAAGACAGCCGAGTTGCCTCGGGACGTAGATCCAGGTATCCGGCCCAAAGGACCACGTCGGCACCCCAGTTAGCATTGTAAGTTAAGAGAATGAAACATTTAAGATGCGGTTTGTGCACGTTTCCAGAGGGGGCTGGAGGCTGGGGTTTTGGGGTTAGAGGTTGGAGTGAGCTGAGGGGGTCTTATGAAGTCTGGCACTGGACCCCGCCAGCAGACGGGTAGTCATCCTCCTCCATGTAGTGGTATTGGCTGCGTCTTACTCTGGCCGGGTCACAGTCCTCCAGGTCGGCGTAGATGTAGAGGTCGTCGTCCATGCTCTCGGGCTGCTCCACCTCCCTCTTGGCAGGAAGGTAGTGCTCTAGCTCCTTCAGCTTGTGCTTGGGGAGGAAGTTGGCCTCTGGGAATACCACCTTTCGCAAAAACAAAACGAAAAAGCACTTATTTCTACACCCTACATTTTTCTTTAAATGTCATATGAAATTAAGAACCAACTGAAACAGTAATAAAGCAAACACATTACGAGTTACACAGGCTACAAAGTGCAGACTTGTGTCAATTACATAATCACAATAAACGTGCTACTACAAAATGGCCACTGGTCATATGGTTGGTATTTGGTATGGTTGACTTTGTAAGTCTCCAGTAGTTTTCCAGTGGTTTAATAAAACATAAATACTGTCTGCAGCAGTAGTTAGTCAATCAATTTAATACAACATTTAAACTGAGGGAATGACTTAGGACACTATTTACTTTTCTTATATATTTTTAAGCTTACGGCACCTGGTATTCCCAGGCGGTCTCCTATCCCAGTACTAACCAGGCCCGACCCTGAACAGGCGTGTTCAGGGTGGTATGGCCATAAGCTTTTTTTTTCTTTTTCTGTTTTCTTCCTGAATTAGGTCCCTTGGCTCATCTCTGCAACGGGCTTGGGAGAGGCGAATGTCGAGTCAAGCATCCTCTGAAATATGTCCCGCCTGGCCGCCTACTTATCACACTGCTCGCTTGACCCGATTGTCAGCCACACCAGTGTGTCGGAGGAAACACTGTTCGACTGAAGACTGACCGAAGTCAGCTTGCAGGCGCCCGGCCCTGTCACAAGGAGTTGCTAGAGCACGATGAGCCAAGGAAAGAAAGCCCCACCAGCCAAACCCTCCCCTACCCCGGACCGCGCTGGGCCAATTGTGCGCCATCCTGTGGGGGTCACGGCTGAATTAGGACACAATTTCAATAAGATAAAAACCCAATGAATACGCCGCACAAAAATATTAACGCAACAAGCAACAATTTAAACGATCTTACTGAATTACAGTTCATAAGGAAATCAGTCAATTAAAATAAATATGGATTTTACATGACTGTCACGGATACCTAAAAAAAAAAAAAAAAGTAGGGCCGTGGATCAGAAAACCAGTCAGTATCTGGTGTCACCACTTGCTTCATGTCGCACGACACATCTCCTTCGCATAGAGTTGATCAGGCTGTTGATTGTGGCTTGTGGAATGTAGTCCCACTCTTCAATGGCTGTGCGAAGTTGCTGGATATTGGCAAGAACTGGAACATGCTGTCGTACACGTCGATTCAGAGCATCCAAACATGCTCAATGGGTGACATGTCTGGTGAGTATGCAGGCCATGGAAGAACTGGGACATTTTCAGCTTACAGGAATTGTGTACAGATCCTTGCGACATGGGGCCGTGCATTATCATGCTGAAACATGAGGTGATGGCAGCAGATGAATGGCATGACAATGAGCCTCAGGATCTTCCATTCCATAACCCTACCGCCACCATGGGGCACTATGTTCACAACGTTGACATCAGCAAACCGCACGCCCACACACGCTGTCTGCCATCTGCCCGGTACAGTTGAAACCGGGATTCATCTGTGAAAAGCACACTTCTCCAGCGTGCCAGTGGTGATCGAAGGTGAGCATTTGCCCACTTAAGTCGGTTACGACGTCGAACTGCAGTCAGGTCAAAACCCTGGTGAGGACGACGAGCACGCAGATGAGCTTCCCTGAGATGGTTTCTGACAGTTTGTGCAGAAATTCTTTGGTTGTGCACAGTTTCATCAGCTGTCCGGGTGGCTCCTCTCAGACAATCCCACATGTGAAGAAGCCAGATGTGGAAGTCATGGGCTGGCGTGGTTACACCTGGTCTGCGATTGAGGCCAGTTGGAAGTACTGCCCCATTCTCTAAAACGATGTTGGAGGTGGCTTATGGTAGAGAAATGAACATTAAATTATTTGGCAACAGCTATGGTGGACATTCCTGCAGTCACCATGCCAATTGCACACTCCCTCAAAACTTGAGACAAATGTGGCATTGTGTGACAAAACTGCATATTTTAGAGCGGCCTTATATATTGTCCCCAGCACAAGGTACACCTGTGTAATGATCATGCTTCTTGATATGCCACACCTGTCAGGTGGATGGATTATCATGGGAAATGCCCACTAACAGGAATGTAAACAGATTTGTGCACAAAATTTGAGAGAAATTAGCTTTTTGTGCGTATTGAACATTTCTGGGAACTTTTATTTCAGCTCATGAAACATGGGACCAACACTTTATATGTTATGTTTATATTTTTGTTCAGAATAAATACAAATATAGTTCAACATCTACAGTACATCTACAGTATCACGTCCTGAATGGTGGAACACATTGAATGGTGTGTGTGTTTTTTACAGAACATACCGAAAAGAGGATAATGAGGTGTCCCTTTTCAAACGGCCGGCGGTGCATGGGCATCCCCTCATTCAGGACACACTTCTTGTCGCCAGGTTTGATCAATTCCCCTGCCAAGGTAAAAAATGTAATTGTAAAACACGATCAACCAGCGCTGTCACGATACCAACATTTTACTAAGCCAAGTATCACGATCTCATGGTATCGCGATACTACTCGGTAAAGAAAATCTAGTGGCCTAGCGTCCTGTTCGCCCCCCAGACACTTGTTCCCGTTTTCTAAACATTATGCGCATGTGCTACCCAAAAACCCTGTCATTGATATTCACAATTATACTTAATACAACACATATTGAATTAACTTCACACTGTATAATAGAATATTGCGTAGACTTATTTGCTCATATTTGCAAAGGCCTACCTCTAATTTGGCTGGAGCAATGGAAGGAAGGAATATACTGTACATGCATAATGATCTGCATGTCATTGTGGCAGTAAGGGGAAAACACTGCATGAAACCTCTCCCTTCCTCCCGCTCGCTCTCCCAAACACATATGCACACTGCTTCCAACTTTAAAAACATTAGGCACCAAGTCTCCTGTTTAGGGGACCTGCGTGGTTCCGGTACCGACCAATATTTTCGTTTAAATCCATCTGTGGACACCATAGATCGAAATGGCTTGCATTGAGCGTTCTTTCGGACACAGGAAGCTAGAGCTCGGAGACGTTCACAGCGATGGGGGCAGACATTTTGATCTTTAGAAAATATGCACATTTTCTAACACTAAATATACAAATATGTATTTGACAGTTATAAGGAAGGAGAAATCTTATAGTTGGTCATTTTATACATTGATTATACTATATTTAGAAAGAATATAATTTCAAGCATTATTCATATAGTTTTGTCGAATAGGAACCAAATATATTTTTATTTTTGTAAATATTTTAAATATTTCATATTTTCATACTTATCATTTGTACTTGAGCTTGTGTCCTCAAGTCACTACACCTCAGCAATTTATAGCTATTTTTTTTACCAGAAAGGTGAGATTAACCTTTTTTGGAGTATGCAGCATTACTAGTTATTGTTTATGGCCCTCTCATGATAAACACTTACTTTTGGGGATTACGTAGATTACATTTACTTACATTTGAGGTTAATGAGCACCAGAAATATTGTTTTATATAGTTTAGGCTTACATTATGAATCCTACCTTTGAAGCACGTGATTAGCATCATGATTAGCAGAGCCTTTTCCTTTCTTCCTGCGCCAAGCAAATTTGCCTAGACCTACTGTCAACATGAGCAGGTTGTTAGCTAGCTAGGTAACATGACTGAACGTTGTTTGTATCAAACCAATAAGTAACGTCCCGGGATTAGTTTAAAACGGCCCGCAACATGGTTGTGAAATTATTCCAAATGCGCGCAAATTGACACAGGAAGAAAAAAGAAAAAAACGTAGCTCCGGGTCATTTCCTTTTTAACCATTTGAGGTAGAGACACACCGTTTTCTTTGCTGTAATGCTCCAAAAATGCCTGTCATGAAGCGGTGCATTTCCTCTGTCACTCAGAGGCTGCTTGACCGCAAACTTGCAATTGCAAAGTCTACTTAGACTGACCTGTGCTCTTGGTTATACCAGGCAATAAAATGCTCCAATGTATGAACTTTGCTCGCTCTGCTCCAATGTATCAAATGTAACAGAAGATTCATCAGGGTCTGCGTCCCCGCTCGCCATTACCGCTAAATTCTATTTTTAAAACTGATGGAGGAATAGATGTGCAGGAAGAGTGGACAGAGAGAAGCAGGTAATGGCTGGTTGATCACAGCTGCCACACGTGAGATGCGCTTGAAAGTGAAGTGGACATTATTGGACTAGCGCATACAAGAGACTAGTTGCTGTTGCTTAATTTTTTTAACTGATTTTATAAAACAGGCGCCAGCAGGTTCTTTAGATTGGTAGGGCTGACAAATTGGGTAGCATCATATGAAACGGTCCTACAGGATTCTGAAATGTTGGTATAAGTATCAGGATGTTTTGGTACCGTTATATTACAATGGTACCGGTATACCGTGCAACACTACGATCAACAAAAAATAAAATGCATAAATTTTTTTTACAAATTGCCCAGTGTTGTTGTAAAAGGTTTCTGTTAAATGAAATAATCTAGGAAGTGTACCTGGGTGGCAGGTGATGAGGAGGCTTCGGTTGTCCAGAGTTTGAACAGGCTTCTGGAAACCACACAGGGCCTCCACCAGCTGCAGCTCCATAGTCATGGTCAGATTTTCCCCTTGTCTGTAGAATAGAGCACAGTCAATACCAATCAAAGCCAACAAGGCTGCGATTGATTGCATTTCAAGCCAAGAAGTGAAAATCAAGAACTGAGAAGTGATTGGCTCTCAATGGCGATTTTTTGTTGTTGAAGAAAATGAATTTAAATTAAGTTCTTGAATGGCCAAATTTTTGTTTTGCTAGATATATAGACCTTTTTCCAGTACATGACACACTGACGTCACACACAGATGCGTGCGACTCTTAGCGGCAGTAAGAAAGCAATCGCCATCTGTGCCTTTTTCAACATAGAAGTAATAACTTAAATCTAGGCTAAACAAAATAACTGTTTTAGGTTCTCATACGCTTACAATTATGTTTTGATTCTTGCTTGAACAGCTGCAAAGATTTATTTTTTGCTGCCGTTCTATAAGAACTCCCCCTTGTTCTGCCACCAACCTCCACGCATCGCCCTCATGCGGCAATGTTTGCAAACACAGAAAGGGGTCTATAGGCTAGTACAGAATACAGACCAATACAATACTGAAGAATATAAAAAAGGTCTCGTTTGGAACAATGGAACTGCCAAATTTGTGCACAAACCATTTGTTGGTCCAATCAGACAATGTGATATAGACATAGGGTAGAGGCCGGTAGTGAATAAGGACTGGCATGAGGTTTAATCTTTTACCTGGTGAAGACGGGATGGACTCTCTGATCCAGGACAATGATGATGTCACCAGGCTCTAGTCCTGGCTCCTGATCTCCCTCCCCGTGGAAAACTAGCTTCTGCCCATCCTTCATACCTGCAACAATAATTTAGGCTTGATTTAACTCAACTGGCCCGTATTTAACTGCATTAAGACAGATCAGAATTATCTGGCAACGCCATTCACACGCAACCATGCCTTGGGGAACATTTAGGGCACTTCCACATATCCCTAGATGATTTGGATCCTGGAGCGTTTGGTAACCTGATCCATGCTATAAAGCAGATGTGGAAGTGCTAACTAATCCTGGCGCAAAATAATCCTGGTCCTTGGTCCAGGACCAGAGATATTGTAATGCAGTAGTGTTAGTCGCATGAAACTTTGTTACAGAAATTATATCCGGAATCTGTTCATTTCCATTCTTGTTTTATGGAATTGTCAAAAAACGTTCCAGGGTACCAAATTCATATGCGAAAAAGCCCTGTGAGTTGGACCAAACCAACTTTCCCTGACTGTTGCCTTGGATAACCAGCGCCATAGAGCCAAAGAATAGGGGAACAACCAACCACAACAGGAATCACAGTACACACACACTACAGTTTGCTTCAGTATAGGGATTTCACTATGGCTGTCCATTGGATAAATTCACAAAGGCTTTAGTAGCACAACTCAAGGATACACCAAGTGAAATAGCTGAGTGAGCTTTCTTAAAGAAGGGCAATTCCAACCCTTTTGACCTCATTTTGATAATCTCCAGCACAATACCAGTGTCTACATGTGAAAACGGCACATTTCTACATTTTGTAGAGAAAATAAAATACTGTATTTTCCGCACTATAAGGCGCACCGGAGTATAAGCCGCAGCAGCTAAATTGAATGATATTGAATGATGTGTACATATATAAGCCGCACTGGACTATAAGCCGCAGGTGTTTTAATGTTTAATTACCATATGTAAGGGTTCGTGCACAGAGGGGATTGTCGGGAAAGAGATGGCTGCTTGAGGAAGCTCCCATTTATTAACATTTCAACAAACAAGTTGCATATTTGCATAACGTATTCAAGTGTTACCATTTAGTGCAATAGTAGCTACAGAACATATACTGTGCTGTGTAAACTGTATCACATAGCGTTTCAGACACACAAACTTTTCAACTTTCAAACTTAAACGGTGCGCTCCCAGCGCACATACCGGCAGTGATCTACAGCAGTGGTTTTCAACCAGTGGTCCTTGAGGGAGTGCTAGGGGTTCCCCAGCAAAATTAGTTAATAGCGTCACAATCATTTAACCACTTAACTTTAGTTATTTTTGAAAAACCTTGAAAAAGTGTGCGCATCTTTGAATATTTATCTATATTATAGCCTACAGTAGTACCATAACAAAAAACAAAGCTTACAGCGCTTGACGAGGCAATATCTGCTTAAAATATACGGTAATCAGCCTACCAGAAAAGTTATTAATCCTCGTCTTCATCTTTTAGGCTAAGGTGCAGTACACGGCTGTAACCAGAAAAGTCAAGTCATTAATCCTCATCTCCGTCTTCTTCCTGCGTACTAAAACCACCAAAGTCCTCATCTTCAGTGTCGGAAACGAACAGGCTCAGGGTGGCTTCGTCAGCCACTCTCCTCTCTCCTTCGTTGTCGCTCTCAAAACCAACAAACTCCTCTTCGTCACTGTCGGAATCGAACAGCCTCTGAAGGGCCTCAGCTGTGGCGGCGTCCTCCTCTTCATAACGCAGCAGTCCAGCCTTTCGGAACCCGTTAATGATCGTGGATGTTTTGACAGCCAGATTGACTGCCTTTAACTTAAAAGCTGCATCACATGCATTTCTACGTTTGTTTTCCATAATGAGGGTTTGTGGATGAAAACTTCCTTTGCACAAACTGTCTCGCTGTCGTTCTCTCTCTCGTACCACTCTCGGTTCCACTTTTACTTTTGCGCGCTACCTGTCTCACTCTTTTCCGGCCTCCAGCTTTTCCTGCTGGAGCCCGCCGCTTAAAGGTGGGGGGCGCGGACCGGTCATAGAGCCCATAGAGTTAAAGTTGGTGGACTGTAACCTGTAAAATCCATAGATTTAGGAGGTCTTCTAGTGGCCGTTAGCTGTAAAAATCCATAGATTAGCCGCACCGTTATATAAGCCGCAGGGTCGAAAAATTGGAAAAAAGGCGCGGCTTATAGTCCGAAAATTACGGTAGTTTAAAAGTTATACCACATGACAAAGGTTAAAATTGATTTTCAAACAGATTCGTGGGGAGCAAGAAAATAACATTCTCCTGGCTAGAAACTTGTTGCAGGTTTTGAAAATCAACATTTGTATTACTTTTAATCCCACCCTGCAATGTCACAGAAGCATTTTTTGGGACTTTTATCTTTTTAACTACAGATCATAGAAATGCACCGTTTCCACATACAGGTGACTACCAAAATAAAATGGCAACATAAAAAGTGTCTTAATAGGACGTTGGGCCACCCGAGCCGCCAGAACAGCTTCAATGCACGTTGGCATAGATTCTACAAGTGTCTGGAACTCTATTGGAGGGATAGAGTTCCAGACCATTCTTCCATAAAAAATTCCATAATTTGGTGTTTTGTTGATGGTGGTGACAAACGCCGTCTCAGGCACGGCTACAGAATCTCCCATAAGTGTTTAATTGGATTGAGATCTAGTGACTGACACACACACATTAAACCCCCTAGGCTCCTTTGAGACCCATCTTTTAAAGTCACAGATCTTTTCTCGCCATGGTAGGCAAAATAACATGCAAGATGGGATGTTTTAATTGTTTAACTAACTCAGGAACAACACCCTGTGGAAGCACCTGCTTTTAATACACTGACTCCCTAATTTAATATAATATAATATAATATACAGGTAACTGCCAAAATAAAATAAACACTTTATTAAGTGGTCCTCTGTAGCTCAACTGGTAGAGCACGGCGCTTATAACGCCAAGGTAGTGGGTTCGATCCCCGGGACCACCCATACACAAAAATGTATGCACGCATGACTGTAAGTCGCTTTGGATAAAAGCGTCTGCTAAATGGCATATTATTATTATATAATAATATAATAATATGCCATTTAGCAGACGCTTTTATCAAAAGCGACTTACAGTCATGCATGCATACATTTTTGTGTATGGGTGGTCCCGGGGATCGAACCCACTACCTTGGCGTTACAAGCGCCGTGCTCTACCAGCTGAGCTACAGAGGACCACTTAATAAAGTGTTCATTTTATTTAGGCAGTTACCTGTATGTAGACACTGATATGGTGCTGGAGATAAATGAATAGGAGGTTGAAAAGTGGCAGAACTGCCCTTTAAGCTGTGTGTGTGTACGTACAGTGCATTCTGAAAATAATCAGACCCCTTGACTTTTTCCACATTTTGTTATGTTAAAGCCTTATTCTAAAATGGATTAAATAGTTGTTTCCCCTCATCAATCTACACACAATTCCCCAAAATGACAAAGCAAAAACAGGTTTTTAGATATGTAGAAAAAAATGAAACATCACATTTACATTAGTATTCAGACCCTTTACTCAGTACTTTGTTGAAGCACCCAAGAGTCTTCTTGGGTATGACGCTACAAGCTTGGCACACCTGTATTTGGGGAGTTTCTCCCATTCTTCTCTGCAGATCCTCTCAAGCTCTGTCAGGTTGGATGGGGAGCGTCGCTGAACAGCTATTTTCAGGTCTCTACAGTGATGTTCGATCAGGTTCAAAGCCGGGCTCTGGCTGGGCCACTCAAGGACATTGAAATTTGACCCGAAGCCACTCCTGCGTTGACTTGGCTGTGTGCTTAGGGTCATCCTGTTGGAAGGTGAACCTTCACCCCAGTCTGAGGTCCTGAGCAGGTTTTCGTCAAGGATCTCTCTGTACTTTGCTCCGTTTATCTTTCCCTCAATGCTGACTAGTCTCCCAGTCCCTGCCACTAAAAAACATCCCCACATCATGATGCTGTCACTACCATGCTTCACTGTAGGGATGGTGCCAGGTTTCCTCCAGACGTGACCCTTGGCATTCAGGCCAAAGAGTTCAATCTCGGTTTCATCAGACCAGAGAATCTTGTTTGTCATGGTCTGAGAGTGCTTAAGTGTCTTTCGGCAAACTACAAGCGGCTGTAATGTGCCTTTTACTGAGGAGTGGCTTCCGTCTGGCCACCTTACCATAAAGGCCTGATTGGTAGAGTGCTGCAGAGAGGGTTATCCTTCTAGAAGGGTCTCCCATCTCCACAGAAGAACTGTCAGCATGACCATTGGGTTCTTGGTCACCTCCCTGACCAAGGCCCTTCTCCCCCGATTGCTCAGTTTGGTCGGGCAGCCAGCTCTAGGAAGAGACTTGGTGGTTCCAAACTTCTTCCATTTAAGAATGATGGAGGCCACCGTGTTCTTGGGGACCTTCAATGCTGCAGAATTGTTTTGGTACCCATCCCCAGATCTGCGCCTCGACACAATCCTGTCTCTGAGCTCTACGGACAATTCGTTGGACCTCATGGCTTGGTTTTTGCTCTGACATGCACTGTCAACTGTGGGACCTTATATAGACAGGTGTGTGCCTTTCCAAATCATGTCCAATCAATTGAATTTACCATAGGTGGACTCTAATTAAGTTGTAGAAACATCTCCAGGATGATCAATGGAAACAGGATGCACCTGAGCTCAATTTTGAGTCTCATAGCAAAGGGTCTGAATACTTATGTAAATAAGGTTTATGTTTTTTTATTTGTAATACATTTGCAAACATTTCTAAAAACATGTTTTCGCTTTGTCATTGTGGGGTATTGTGTGTAGATTGATTAGGGAAAAAATGTATTTAATACATTTTAGAAGGCTGTAATGTAACAAAATGTTGAAAAAGTGAAGGGGTCTGAATACTTTCCGAATGCACTGTATGTATGCACACAGAGTGGACAAAAAAATTCCATAACAGACTGACCAGGTGAAAACGATGATCCCTTATTGATGTCACTGGTTAAATCCACTTCAAATCAGCGTAGATGAAGGGGATGAGACAGGTTTAAGAAGGATTTTTAAGCCTTGAGATAATTGAGACATGGAGTGTGTGTGTGTGCCATTCAGAGGGTGAATAGGCAAGACAAAATATTTAAGTGGTTTTGAACTGAGTATGCCTGGCGCACCGGTTTGTGTGTCAAGAACTGCAATGCTGTTGGGTTTTTCGTGTGTATCAAGAATGATCCACCACCCAAATGACATCCAACCAACTTGACAACTGTGGGAAGCATTGGAGTCAAATTGGACACCTTGTAGAGTCCATGCCCTGACAAATTGAGGCTGTTCTGAGGGCAAAAGGGGTGCAACTCAATATTAGGAAGGTGTTCCTAATGTTTTGTACACAAGTTGATATGTAGGGTGCATTTTGTCAATTGACTGCCATTCTACACTATAGGGTCAAACTGAGCTGTACTGGGCTGGCCAGGTTACAGATCCTGTAAACGTTTTGGAAAGGACAATGTGAAAAGGAAATAGCAGTATGTTTTGGCCCTGTATAGTGTGAATATGTCACTCACTATGTCATCTTATATCACAATGCTCTTCATTCCTGGTTCCAGAAGACTGCAGTGTGTTGCTTGCCTTTGTCTCTGCCCAGCACTAGAAATACCGATCCAACTAATCATCAAGACTACATTGATCAGGTGTATTAGCCAGGACCAGAAGTGAAGAAAATGTAGGTTGTATCACATAACAGACATCCAAACCTCCTACATCCTCAAAATGGAGGAAGAAAATGTTCACACTTTTACCTTGTAAATTGGCAGTCGCTCTGCTAGCATTCCCATCCACAGGTAGCTTGGTCTGTCAGCTAACGGTGTCAACAGGGCCATGGCGTATCCCGTGTCAACATGCTTAACCCATCCCCCCATCCCACCCGCGTCGCTAGACAAACATACAGTGAACAATTTAGGCAGAGTCTATGCTCTTGACAATTTCTCCTCCACACAAATCAAAGGAGTCAAATAACTGATGGACCTCATAGCAAAAAATAAATAAATAAAAATCCAGGGTAGAACATTTTTTTTTCTTGTTCTATATACTAACTATAAATACGTCTATGTAAATTGTGAGCTGTGGAAAGACTTCTCTTGATGGACAACAATTAAATCAACCACCTCACCTTTGTCAATGTGGACCTCCAGGATCTTCTTCTGCCGCAGAATCTTGCGTCCGCCGCAGGCCTTGCAGCGGTCCTTGTGGCTGATGCGCTGGCCCTGGCCCTGGCAGCCCCCGCACACGGCGGACACCTGCTGCACCATGCCTGGCCCCAGCTGGTGGAGGCGCACCTGCATGCCCGTGCCGCGACAGGACATGCACATCTCCACCGCGCCCTTCCTTCCCCCGCGACCTACCCCAAAACACAGCCATGTCAGTTCACATCACCCTAGTCGTTTGCAGCAATAACTATTATCACATCACCATTTAAACAGAATGCCTCATGCGGTGTTTGACAGGGCGGTAAATGCTAGTCAACAGATAGCGATTCTGTGGCATAACGATCCGCTGTAAAATGTTACTGTGAGATAAGCAAGAACATTTATGTATGCATTTTATAATCAGAGCAACAAAAAAGGAACCAAACAATAGTTTGGGCCTTGTCCGACGATAATCTCGGAAATGTTTTATCCTAGCAGAGGCATTTACCTCCCTCTAACAGTTAATTGTTTATAATGTGATGTTGGCTTTTACAAGACAATGTAGAATGACATCCAATCCATGCATGATCACACATGGCTATTCAACCTGATGACTTTAGGGTCACCACACTGGTCATTTTCATCCTTCCCTTTTAATGAGGGACTGATCAAGACCAAGGTTAACCAACAATGTAACATGTGTAGTAATGTAGCACCTTCACATCGCTCGCAAATAACATTCTTCTGGACAGCAAGTTTCCTCGTGGCTCCATTGAAGAGGTCTTCCAAAGAGACTGTGAGCTGATGAACGACATTCTTTCCTAGGTTTGGAGAGCACATTGGGTCAAAGCATTCGCTTAAGAGAAGTTAAGAAGAACCACAGAAGACCAAAGGTCAGAATTTGAAGTCTGACTTCTGTTGAATGTAATATTTGTCTCTGTACTACGTTTTACCTCTCCTCTCCCGGTGCATTCGGCCACCTCCTCCAAAGAACATGTCAAAGATGTCCATGGGGGATCCAAAACCCCCGCCACCTCCACTGCCCCCTCCTTCTTTTATGGCTTTCTCCCCTCCCCGGTCATACACCTCTCTCTTCTGGGAGTCCGACAGCACCTCATATGCCTGAGAGATCTGCTTAAACTGGGAAGAAAAAAACTGAATGATCAATTCTCAGAGCGCAAACTACTAATAGAAATCTCAACTAGTACTTAAAAATATTAAACAACTTACTAAAAATGTCTGACAGAACTGTAGAAACAATGTATGTATTTTCCATATTCATCTCTTAAATTAACCTGGCATAACCGGCGTCAGTGTGCTGGATTAGCATATATCGCTGCCTCCCTGAACTTGCCTATGACTGGGCTTGAACCAGGGTCCTCTACCTTGCCAACACACGTGACCACCCGCTCTATAACTAGCAAACCGTTTGAGCTATACAAAAGGTACCAATTGGATAGCTCCATCTGCGACATTTAAAGCTAGCTGGGGAGTGAGCTTACTGTACATTCTTAACTCCGCTACACTAGCATGCATAACTTATCTCCACTCAACCAATGGTCATAAATCAGAACCTATTCATAGAAGCAGTCTCACACTGCCTTAATTTTGCCAGACCCCAGGAAGGGTATGGGGATCCATAATAAATACAAATACATGGTTTATAACATACACTGCTCAGCAAAGATAAAGGTGGTACGGCAAAAATTAACTGTGACTGTCACGGATGCAAAGTGGTTTTCTGAATACTTCCACTCACTTTCTCTCCCTCCGTAGGGTTCTTGTCAGGGTGGTACTTCAAGGCCAGCTTACGATAAGCCTTTTTCAACTCATCTGGAGTGGCATTGGGCTTAACACCCAACATGTCATAAAAGCCGGTTTCCTTCACCATGGTTGTTGGTTACAGTCTGCAGAAGAAAACAAATGCTGTTCACACAAGTGTCCATTTCTCTTCCTGTATGTCATATAGTGCTGAGCGATGTGCTTTTTTAGGTCGATTCGGGTTCGATGACTTTTTAAAAAAATCACATTTTCTATCTCTCTTTTTTTGGTGGGGGCCTATTCAGTCTTACAAAATCACTATTTTAGTAGTTCTTCAAAAGTAAATATGGCATACTTTTAGGACTGCTGAATACCAACTATCAATCTTAGATGATGTGTTTTCAGGTAGAGATACCTCACAAAGCAATTGCTCTCTATCCCGCGTTCTTGTCTCTGTCTCTGACCGGACAAGTAGGCGCGCAATGGATTATATTCATTGCAGTTAATTACCACGTTTTCTGCTCTAAACTATGTAGAATATTGGCCTGCTGTAAACGTCGCACAGTTCGGGCTTGATCTGATCTAGAGAAACTGCGCATTGCACTCACAGAAAAAGAAAAAAAAATGAACGAAATGGAAAATCTAATAATTGGTCAATTAGTTGTTTATAAAACAAAAAAATAAACATCTGTTATTCGCTCAGCACTAATTACATTCTATTTGCATTTGAAACCAGATAGCAAAACTTGGTGAATAGCAACATTTATTTCAACATGAGGGGATAGCTCCATCTGATCTAACCAATACCACAGAGTTTCTGAACCCAGAAGCGCAACATTGTGAGACTTCTGAGAACGTTTGCGAAACAGACCAGAGGGGTGTCCTACAAAGCAAGCTAGATCTACTCAGGGTTTTCGAAAGCTAACCAGCTTCAGTTAACTTCACATTCCAGCTCAGGCTTCAGTCATCCTACAACTGTATTTATTGCTTGTCCACCTGCCACTAACTCTAGCAGGCTTGTAAGTGCACATGGCTAGTCGAACACCGAACTCTTCATTGAGACAATGCTGAAACAATACACGGGGAAGTCCGTGCCACATTCATTTGTGCCAAAACCAAAATGAAAGAAAATGTCTTGCAAATTCGGCAGGCTATGGTGTGAAATGGAAGTGCAGTCTTTATTTTCTTTCTTATCATTAATGCAGACTTGTGTGCTTTCCAATGCACAACAAGTATCTTTCCCCCCCACTCCTATCGATAAAATAATTGTATTGTCAAACAAAAGTATTACTGTACGTGAAGTTTAAAATGCATTTTCATTGCTAAATGTGTAATGTGATATTTTTTAACACAAACATTTGATTTCTCCCTACAGTTTTCAGCCGTCAGCTTCGCCCATGACTGGCTCATATGAACTACAATCCTGACCGCTGTGTTTTAACATCAATAATCATCGCTTGGGATATGGCTTTCAAAACATATGGCTCTTCTTTTTCATCAGCAAGAAATAATCTTTAAATAAAGAGTTACAAACGTTATGCACTTACAGTAGCAGTTTTGCAAAGATCCATACAGCTATGGTAGGCCAATATTGGACTAAAGGAGCCTAACGTTACTCCTCTGTTTATATGGCGAATTGGCTCTGGAAGACAAAACAAACCAAATAAGCCATCTAAATGTGAATCGATTCTCAATTGCGGTACGGTTCTAGAAACATAAATCCCTTTACTTTCATATCACAACAAAATAATTTCACAAATGCTAAACACAATTACTGTACCCTGTTTTAACCGGTTTTAACACAGTTGCAGAGGACAGTATTTTTCAGTGACACATTTGTGGCGTTTGTCTTCTGTTTACACACAGGTAGGTGTTCTGGGCATCTCCGGCGCGGCTCACTCCTGGATTGCGTCCTACCTGACCGGTCGCTCCTACCAAGTGGCGTGGCGAGAAGCTGTCTCCGCACCACGTGCTCTCACCACTGGTGTCCCCCAGGGCTCAGTTCTAGGCCCTCTCCTTTTCTCCCTATACACCAAGTCACTTGGCTCTGTCATATCCTCACATGGCCTCTCCTATCATTGCTACGCTGACGATACACAACTAATCTTCTCCTTTCCCCCTTCTGATAACCAGGTGGCGAATCGCATCTCTGCATGTCTGGCAGACATATCAGTATGGATGACGGATCACCACCTCAAGCTGAACCCTGGCAAGACGGAGCTGCTCTTCCTCCCGGGGAAGGACTGCCCGTTCCATGATCTAGCCATCACGGTTGACAACTCCGCTGTGTCCTCCTCCCAGAGTGCGAAGAGCCTAGGCGTGACCCTGGACAACACCCTGTCGTTCTCCGCCAACATCAAGGCGGTGACCCGCTCCTGCAGGTTCATGCTCTACAACATTCGGAGAGTACGACCCTGCCTTACACAGGAAGCGGCACAGGTCCTAATCCAGGCACTTGTCATCTCCCGTCTGGACTACTGCAACTCGCTGTTGGCTGGCCTCCCTGCCTGTGCCATTAAACCCCTACAACTCATCCAGAATGCCGCAGCCCGTCTGGTGTTCAACCTTCCCAAGTTCTCTCACGTCACCCCCCTCCTCCGCACACTCCACTGGCTTCCAGTTGAAGCTCGCATCCGCTACAAGACCATGGTGCTTGCCTATGGAGCAGTGAGGGGAACTGTACCTCCGGGCTCTGATCAGTCCCTACACCCAAACGAGGGCATTGCGTTCATCCACCTCTGGCCTGCTGGCTCCCCTTCCTCTGCGGAAGCATAGTTCCCGCTCAGCCCAGTCTAAACTGTTCACTGCTCTGGCACCCCAATGGTGGAACAAGCTCCCTCACGACGCCAGGACAGCGGAGTCACTCACCACCTTCCGGAGACATTTGAAACCCCACCTCTTTAAGGAATACCTGGGATAGGATAAAGTAATCCTTCTACCCCCCCCCCAAAAAAAATTTGTAAAGTGGTTATCCCACTGGCTATAGGGTGAACGCACCAATTGGTGAGTCGCTCTGGATAAGAGCGTCTGCTAAATGACGTAAATGTGCCCTTGAGCAAGGCACTTAACCCTAATTGCTCCTGTAAGTCGCTCTGGATAAGAGCGTCTGCTAAATGACTAAAATGTAAATGTAAATGTGTTCAGAGACGCAGATAGCTAATTAGCACAGGTAGTCCACTGGCTTCTGTCTGTAAACAAGCGCTGTAACATGAATATATGGCCGTGTGGGAATCTTAACCCTATAAAAAGGTGTGTATCAATTTAACCTTTTTTTTTTTTTTACAATTAGTAAGTCCTTATGCTTCCATAGCAAGCATGCTTCCATCTCAAGCAACGCGTGTTAATGTTCAGACCGAGCGTCGCGGTGCTTAAGAAAACATCCCTGTACAGAAGACTAATTCTTCCAATCTTCATGCTGTAACGTTAACGTCTTTGCCAATACTCTAGAAGCGCTAGCTAGCGTCGAACGTTAGCTACATTAATGTTAGCTAGCTAGATTATTACTAAAGGCTTAAAAGGACAGCAGAGACCCATCTAGCTAGCTAGCTACCTACAATGTGGTTAGGTGTTATCTATTAATTTTTACTTACAGACGTTATGCATCTTCTTCACTAGAAAGCACAAAGTAGCTAGCTAGTTACCCGTATCCAACATAACGTTAAATTAGCTAGCTAATTTACCTAGGTTTGGTAGCTAGCTAGGCTAATGTTAGCTGGCTAGCTATCCCCGACCTAGCTAACTGATAGTGATAGTAGTAGCTTAGTTAGTAGTTTGTTACCAATTAGGAACATACTTTTTTTGCAGAGTGAAAATACCATTAAATTGTGGTTAACTACCTGTTAAAGTAGACGTCCGTAGAGAGAAATGACCTTTTTTAACTTGGAATCCCCCTCCTCTTCCTGGCGATGAACTTCCAGAACCTTCTACTTGCACCGCCTACTTTGATGGTGCTTTCATGACAACTCGGAAATAAACGAGGTCAAACCATGACGTCGGACCTATAGAAAGATTCCGGAGTTTTCGACTTGCTATTCCGAGTTTGATGGCCATTCAAAACGATTTTTTCCAGAGTTCACAGTTGTCGGGAACGCACTGAAGTCGGAGATTTCCCAGTTGTTCTGAACGCGGCATTATTGATAGTGGCGTATATTCATGGCTGCCAAAGGAAGCCAAGCCTCCCAAAAACATTGACCAAGAAAAAAAGATAAAATTGTGTTATTATTTGTGTTTCATAATTTTCCTTAAATTCACAAGAGGCTGAATGTATCTCACCGGAGAAAGCATCCGAGCGAGCGAAACAGCGCCCCTCTGTATGTGTAGGCCATCTATCTGATGCTGTCTGGTCCAAAAGAGCATGACATTGTTGCCAACCCTTGCCCAGCAAGCATTGGCCTTCCTTAAAAAAAAATATTAAATAATAGCCAATCAGCGTTGAGCTAAACTGAACGAGCTCAAATGTGAGTCATCCTGGAGCACCAAAAAAAAGTGTCAAGGGAAGCCAGTTTGGATTTGGCCTCACTCCTATCAAATCGCATTGAGACCATACTTAATTGACAGAAACAACTTGAATTGTTGCATCTTGTTGTGTTGTTGTCCTCAGGTGGCTAGCTAGCTAGCTAAAGTTGGCTCTTTCCTAAATTAGCCAAGGATGGAGATAGGGATTTGGACTTGTGGTTTTACTTAATTTTCCGTACCGGTCAATGATTATAACTGTGATTCTGATCCAACCATTAATTCATACATTGTGCCTCTGGCCTGAGAGGATGGAAGTTCAATATGTTGCTAGATGTAGAAGGCTAATGTTAACTAGCTAACGTTACCCATGAAAGGAAGTTAGGCTAGCGAGCAAGCATTTTAGCCAGGCAGTCTAGGACAACAAAAAATAAAATGTATTGTATGACAGAGTGAAAAAAATGTCAGAAACAATAACTTGCTTGACCATGCTTTAGGTCATAATTACAGTTTTTTATTACATCAAATCAAATGTTATTTGTCACATGCGCCGAATACAACAGGTATTCACCTTACCGTGAAATGCTTACTTACAAGCCCTTAACCAACAATGCAGTTCAAGAAATAGAGTAAAGAAAATATTTACTAAATAAACTAAAGTAAAAAATAAAATAAAAAGTAACACAATAAAATAACAATAATGAGGCATATATATACAGGGGGTACCAGTACCAAGTCAATGTGAGGGGGTACAGGTTAGTCGAGGTAAATTGTACATGTAGGTAGGTGTAAAGTGACGATGCATGGATAATAAACAGCGAGAAGCAGCAGTGTAAAAACTAAGTGGGTGAGTCAATGTAAATAGTCAGGGTGGCCATTTGATTAATTGTTCAGCAGTCTTATGGCTTGGAGGTAGAAGCTGTTAAGGAGCATTTTGGACCTAGACTTGGCGCTCCGGTACCGCTTGCAAAGAGAACAGTCTATGACTTGGGTGACTGGAGTCTTGAACAATTTTTTGGGCCTTCCTCTGACACCACCTAGAATATACAGTGGGGAGAACAAGTATTTGACACACTGCCGATTTTGCAGGTTTTCCTACTTACAAAGCATGTAGAGGTCTGTAATTTTTATCATAGGTACACTTCAACTGTGAGAGACGGAATCTAAAATAAAAATCCAGAAAATCACATTGTATGATTTTAAAGTAATTAATTTGCATTGTATTGCATGACATAAGTATTTGATACATCAGAAAAGCATAACTTAATATTTGGTACAGAAACCTTTGTTTGCAATTACAGAGATCATACGTTTCCTGTAGGTTTTGACCAGGTTTGCACACACTGCAGCAGGGATTTTGGCCCACTCCTCCATACAGACCTTCTCCAGATCCTTCAGGCTTGGCAATACTGACTTTCAGCTCCCTCCAAAGATTTTCTATTGGGTTCAGGTCTGGAGACTGGCTAGGCCACTCCAGGACCTTGAGATGCTTCTTACGGAGCCACTCCTTAGTTGCCCTGGCTGTGTGTTTCGGGTCGTTGTCATGCTGGAAGACCCAGCCACAACCCATCTTCAATGCTCTTACTGAGGGAAGGAGGTTGTTGGCCAAGATCTCGCGATACATGGCCCCATCCATCCTCCCCTCAATACGGTGCAGTCGTCCTGTCCCCTATGCAGAAAAGCATCCCCAAAGAATGATGTTTCCACCTCCATGCTTCACGGTTGGGATGGTGTTCTTGGGGTTGTACTCATCCTTCTTCTTCCTCCAAACACGGCGAGTGGAGTTTAGACCAGAAAGCTCTATTTTTGTCTCATCAGACCACATGACCTTCTCCCATTCTTCCTCTGGATCATCCAGATGGTCATTGGCAAACCTCAGACGGGCCTGGACATGCGCTGGCTTGAGCAGGGGGACCTTGCGTGCGCTGCAGGATTTTAATCCATGACGGCGTAGTGTGTTACTAATGGTTTTCTTTGAGACTGTGGTCCCAGCTCTCTTCAGGTCATTGACCAGGTCCTGCCGTGTAGTTCTGGGCTGATCCCTCACCTTCCTCATGATCATTGATGCCCCACGAGGTGAGATCTTGCATGCAGCCCCAGACCGAGGGTGATTGACTGTCATCTTGAACTTCTTCCATTTTCTTCCAGTTGTTGCCTTCTCACCAAGCTGCTTGCCTATTGTCCTGTAGCCCATCCCAGCCTTGTGCAGGTCTACAATTTTATCCCTGATGTCCTTACACAGCTCTCTGGTCTTGGCCATTGTGGAGAGGTTGGAGTCTGTTTGATTGAGTGTGTGGACAGGTGTCTTTTATACAGGTAACGAGTTCAAACAGGTGCAGTTAATACAGGTAATGAGTGGTGAACAGGATGGCTTCTTAAAGAAAAACTAACAGGTCTGTGAGAACCGGAATTCTTACTGGTTGGTAGGTGATCAAATACTTATGTCATGCAATAAAATGCTAATTAATTACTTAAAAATCATACAATGTGATTTTCTGGATTTTTGTTTTAGATTACGTCTCTCACAGTTGAAGTGTACCTATGATACAAATTACAGACCGCTACATGCTTTGTAAGTAGGAAAACCTGCAAAATCGGCAGTGTATAAAATACTTGTTCTCCCCACTGTAGGTCCTGGATGGCAAGAAGCTTGACCCCAGTGATGTACTGGGCCGTACGCACTACCCTCTGTAGCGCCTTACAGTCTGATGCTGAGCAGTTGCCATACCAGGCGGTGATGCAACCGGTCAGGATGCTCTCGATGGTGCAGCTATATAACTTTGAGGATCTGGGGACCCATGCCAAATCTTTTCAGTCTCCTGAGGGGGAAAAGGTGATGTCGTGCCCTCTCCACAACTATCTTGGTGTGTTTGGACCATGATAGTTAGTGATGTGGACACCAAGGAACTTGAAGCTCTCGACCCGCTCCACTACAGCCCGTCGATGTTAATGGGGGCCTGTTCGGCCCTCCCTTTCCCATAGTCCACGATCAGCTCCATTGTCTTGCTCACATTGAGGGAGAGGTTGTTGTCCTGGCACCACACTGCCAGGTCTCTGACCTCCTCCCTATAGGCTGTCTCATCGTTGTCGGTGATCAGGCCTATCACTGTTGTGTCGTCAGCAAACGTAATAATGTTGTTGGAGTCGTGCTTGGCCATGCAGTCGTGGGTGAACAGGGAGTACAGGAGGGGACTAAGCACGCAATGCTGAGGGGCCCCCGTGTTGAGGAGCAGCGTGGCAGATGTGTTGTTGCCTACCCTTACAACCTGGGGGCGGCCCGTCAGGAAGTCCAGGATCAAGTTGCGGGAGGTGTTTAGTCCCAGGGTCCTTAGATTAGTGATGAGCTTTGTGGGACTATGGTGTTGAACACTGAGCTGTAGTCAATAAACAGCATTTTCACATAGGTGTTCCTTTTGTCCAGTGGGAAAGGGCAGTGTGGAGTGCGATTGAGATTGCGTCATCTGCAATATGCTTTGTGGACTTCACCGGACAGAGGTTGCTCTCTAGTTTTGTGATGAAACAAAAGGTGTGGTTGAATTTATTCTGCCACTGTGTCTTCTTATTGTCTTAGCCTTTAGGCCTATATATCACAGTCGCAAGCCATATGAACTAACAGGTTATAGAGCAAACACCGCAATTATCACAACACATAGGTTGTAATATGGCTTTTTTTCCCTGGCTTCCCCAGTGATTTTGCCCAAGCACTGCTACTGATTATTGACATAATTTGTCGTCATTGTTTAGCTAGCTATCTATCAAAATTATGTTTGAGAAGCGTTCAGCAATATCTAAAACAAGCAAAACATCTGTGCAGCTGGACTGCTTTTAAATAGTATAGCTAGCAAAGTTCTCAACCTTTGTCCCCTCTGTCTCCATACCTGCCTGTTTCACCCACAGCCTAGTAAAATATATAACTTCTTGGGAAATGTTCGAGTGGAGTTAGTTCTCTGTTCTCTTTTGTACGATATCAAATGTAACTCCAGGAAGCTGGCATTTTGTTCCTTGGCTAATATACGTACCTAGCTAACCAGCTACAGTCATAACGGGATACGTGATTCTCACAGGAGGTTGGTGGCACCTTAATTGGGGAAGACGGGTTCGTGGTAATGGAACAGATTAAGTAGAACGGTATCAAATAAATAAAACAAATGGTTTCAGACCTCACTCAAGGACATTCAGAGACTTGTCCCAAAGGCACTCCTGCGTTGTCTTGGCTGTATGCTTAGGGTCGTTGTGTTGTTGGAAGGTGAATCTTCGCCCCAATCTGAGGTCCTGAGTGCCCTGGAGCAGGTTTTCACCAAGGATCTCTTTGTACTTTTCTCTGTTCATCTTTCTCCCTGCCACTAAAAAACATCCCCACAGCGTGATGCTGCCACCACCATGCTTCACCATAGGGATGGTGCCAGGTTTCCTCCAGACGTGACACTTGGCATTCAGGCCAAAGAGTTCAATCTTGGTTTCATCAGACCAGAGAATCTTGTTTCTCATGGTCAGAGTCCTTTAGGTGCCTTTTGGCAAACTCCAAGCGGGTTGTCATGTGCTTTTACTGAGGAGTGCTGCAGAGATGGTTGTCCTTCTGGAAGGTTCTCCCATCTCAACAGAGGTATTCTGGAGCTCTGTGAGAGTGACCATCGGGTTCTTAGTCACCTCCCTGATCTAGGCCCTTCTCCCTCAATTGCTCAGTTTGGCCGGGCGGCCTCATGGCTTGGTTTTTGCTCTGACATGCACTGTCAACTGTGGGACCTTATATAGACAGGTGTGTGCCTTTCCAAATCATGTCCAATCAATTGAATTTACCACAGGTGGACTCCAATCAAGTTGTAGAAACATCTCAAAGATGATACATGGAAACAGGATACACCTGAACTCAATTTCGAGTCTCATAGCAAAGGGTCTGAATACGTATGTGAAGAAGGTATCTGTTTTTTTTTATATTTAATAATTTTACAAAAATGTCTAAAAACCTGTTTTCGCTTCATCATTATGGGTTATTGTGTGTAGATTGATCAGGTGAAAAAATGTCATCAATTTTAGAATAAGGCTGTAATGTAACCCAATGTGGAAATAGTCAAGGGGTCTGCATACTTTCCGAATGCACTAAGGTTTTCTGTTTTTTTATTTTTTTATAAATGTGCAATAAAATAAATCTGTTTTCGCTTTGTCATTATGGGGTATTGTGTGTAGATTGATGAGGAATTTAAAACATGTAATCAATTTTAGAATAAGGCTGTAACTAAACAAAATGTAGAAAAAGTCAAGGGGTCTGAATACTTTCTGAATGCACTGTATAGTAGTTATAGATGTGGATATACAAAATGTTGCCAGAGATTTCAACTAACCTGGAATTGGTAATATTATCTTCGTCCTCGATTTGTGGAAACAGGAGTCTCATAAAATGTCCGTGGTCAGTTAAAGTCTGTTTGAATTTAGAAAATGCTCCTTTATTAAAATACAGTGATCCCTCGCCACTTCGCGGTTCACTTATCGCGGATTCGCTATTTCGCGGATTTTCATAATGCATTTTTTTTTTTTTGGTGCATTGTGCTCTGCATTCTGATTCGCTAAAAACTCACTCCCGCTTCTTGTATCAAAACATGCTACGAATTGTGCTATCATTTTGTCGTCTCGTGCAGTTATGTGTACGTACATAAAACAGCTTGGCAAATTTACATTAAGTTGGCCAAATTATCTTGTAATTTCGAACATCTCCTAAACCCATAATGTCGACGAAACGGCCTGGACCGACAAAAGCACCTGCGGATGGGCCCAAACGGCGGAAGATGCTACCTATCTCAGATAAAGTTAAACTTCTGGACATGCTAAGGGAAGGTAAAAGCTATGCAGCCGTTGCTCGCCATTACGGAATCAATGAATCTTCCGTTCGTTACATAAAGAAGGAGGAAAAAAACATAAGGACGACAGCAGCAGTCAATTTTAATACGAATGCAAAAAGGGTTGTAACTGTCCGCAACAAGACCATGGTACGGATGGAGACGGCATTAGCTCTGTGGATTAATGACTTCAGGAAAAAAAACATAACCCTGGATACAAACGTTATCTGCACAAAAGCGAGAATGCTGTATGAAAACTTTGCTGTCAGTGACGGGGAAGAGGGAGAGGATGCCGGGCCCTCAGCAAGTGCTGCTGACACAGTGGGAGAGGATGCCAGGCCCCCAGCAAGTGCTGCTGACAAAGTGCCAAGCGCATTTAATGCAAGCAAGGGCTGGTTTGAAAAGTTTAAGAAACGCTTTGGACTTAAAAATGTTTGTCTGCACGGTGAGATGGCGTCTGCGGATACCGCTGAGGCAGAAGCCTTCGTGAACAATAAATTCAAGGCGATCATTGAGGAGGGGGGATATAAGCCCGAACAAGTTTTTAACATGGATGAGACTGCCTTATTTTGGAAACGAATGCCCTCCCGCACCTTCATCATGCAGGAAGAAGCCAAAGCCCCAGGATTTAAAGTTCACAAAGACCGTTTGACCCTGGCTATGTGCGGAAATGCCGCAGGTTTCATGATTAAACCGGGGCTGATTTACAGGTCTAAAAATCCCAGGGCGCTGAAAAACAAAAATAAGGATGATTTGCCTGTTTACTGGATGTACAATGCAAAGGCTTGGATGACAAAAGCGCTCAATCTGGATTGGTTCAAAAACTGTTTCATCCCGGAGGTCAAGTGTTATTTGAGAGGAAAGGGACTGGACTTTAAAGTGCTTCTGCTCCTTCACAACGCCGGAGGTCACGGTAATGATTTGGCATATGATGGTGTGCAAATCGAATTTCTGCCGCCAAACACTACATCCCTGATTCAGCCCATGGACCAAGGAGTCATCCGTGCTTTCAAGGCTCTCTATACGCGCAACACCCTGCAACATCTTGTTGACGCTATGGACTCGGATCAAGATTTCTCACTGAAGGACTACTGGCGTGGATACACCATCGCATCGTGTCTCCAAAACATTCAGAGGGCCATTCAGGAAATGAAAACGGAAACTCTGAAGGCCTGCTGGAAAAAACTATGGCCAGAGGCAGTGCAAAACGCAACCGGAGGCTCGCTTGACGAGGTCCACCACTCTGCCGTAGAAACAGCTGTGAATCTGGCTAAACAGATTGGAGGAGACGGCTTTAATGACATGAGTCCGGATGACATAAACGCCCTGATTGATGGAGACGCACAGCCGCTGACCGATGCAGAGCTGGCAGAAATGACAAAGCCACAAAGCGATGATGAAAGAGAAGAGGGAGAAGAGGACACGAGAGATGAGGAGGAAGGACTAACGCTTGGTCGCTTAGCAACCATGGTGCGAATGGCCACTGAACTTAAGCGAGTAGCTGAGGAATGGGACCCTTTGATGAGCCGTTCATTACAGTTCTCCAACGTAATCGATGGTGGCATGTCGGTGTACAAGGATCTTTTTGCAAAGAAGAAAAAAGAGCGACAACAGCTGCCTATCACTATGTTCTTCTCCCGAACAAACACACCTGCACCGCGGGCTTCAGAAGAAGAGAACACTGCAGAGCGCAGTCAGGATGCAGCGGCCCAGTCTGAAGAGCAGTGAAACGGCCTACACGTGAGTCACTGTATTTGTATACATGTAATAGTTGCTAATTGTAAAAAAAAAAAGTTTTCTATTTCGCGGATTTCACTTATCGCGGGTCATTTTCGGAACGTAACCCCCGCGATAAACGAGGGATTACTGTATATAAATATTTTGGTCCATGAAGTAATCCTACAATGTGTACATTTACATCATTTAGCAGACGCTCTTATCCAGAGCGACTTACAAATTGTACGCCATCATCTTGTCTCTTTCAAGTCTTCTCTTATTGATCGAGATGGGTGTCTGTCATCATGACATGCGGCACATTGGGGTGGACCCACCTGTATCAATCAATGAGAGAAGATTTGAAAAAGACAAGATGGCTGTGTACACATTGTTGGATTACTTCTTGTACCAAAACATTTATTTATTTTAATAACTGAGCATTTTCTAAATTCAAACGGACCCCTGCAACTGGACACAGCCATTTTATGAGACTGCTGTTTCCACGAATCGAGAACGAAGATAGTATCACCAATACCATGTTAGTTGAAAAATCTCTATAATGGCCCAAAAGGTTTTTGGATAAATCACATTATCTGGTGTTACAATCTGTAGCTAGGCTAGTGTAAAGTTTAGCAAGGAATTTTTCAACTAACCTGTTCTTGCAGATACTTTCTTCATTTTCGTTTCAACTTGTCTGTGTCCAGTTGCAGGTGGTTCTAAAAAATATATAAAATAATCAGAAACATTTTAAATCCACATTTTGTATCAAGTGAGAAATTCCTCTTGCATGTGTGTAGATCTTTGATTTGGTCACACTGTGTGACGCTTTACACATGGCCGCGTCACATAGAAACAACTAGTTCCTGCAAAGATGTTGGGAAGATTTTACGAGGGGAGTGTCCCGGATGAAGGTTCAGGAAGATGGAGGAAAGTGAGGTTTTGTTTGAAACTGCTAGTGAGTTGGGTGAAGATAATAGCACAGAGAGTGAGAATGAGTGAGTTACAGTAGCGAAGAAAAAGGGGAACGAGAAGTAAAGTTGTGGTGGAAACCCCTAGATTAGTTTTTAGTCAGGGTGAGGGTGAGGGTTTTGGACCAATGCTACCTGTGAAATCCATTTAACGTCTTGAGGAAAATCTGGAATGTGTTGGAGGAAAGTGTGGAGTCGCTGAGAGTCACAAGAAGTCGTCGTATTATTATTTTATGTGTCTGCTGAGCAGAATACGCTTGTTTTAAGCCTCAAAAAGATATCTGAGTGGAATGTTTCCTGTATGGATTTTCGAAGCAGGGCGCCTATCAAGGGGGTTATTTCTGGGGTGGCGCAAGAAGTAAAGGCAGATGATATAACTGAAGACATAGATGGAGTGGTTGGTGCACGTCGACTGACCAGTATGGTGGATGGAGCAAAGAAATTCACTTCATCCATACTACTGCTCTTTTGATGAAGAGTCTCTCCCTTTGGAGATCTGAGGGCATGCATTCTGGAGAGAGACGCCCATATCTTCGCCACACACCCCTCCCCTTCTTCTTGTCTCAACATTTTAAATTATACTTAAGACACATTATCTTGGCACGTTTTAGATGCTTTTCACTGACAGCTGCAACTCAATAATCAGCTAGGCCAATTGTCATTCGCTCTGCCCAAATTGCTGGCTTCCTAAATAGGCATAGGCCTATGCACTTGTGATTTAAAACAAAAAAGAATGATCCTCTGTGGTTAAGTCAAGCTATCTGGTAAAGTATTTTGAATTATTTTATTAGATAGGATATAATTTTGGCAAAACATCATATTACTTTAGGAGAAGCCAGCATCCGAACTGTGCACCCGCCAACTTTCCATAATTCACAAGTTGATGAAACCAGAGATCTGTATATAATGACGAGTTGCTCATGTCTCCGCCCTAACAATGCGAGTCGTTGTCCCAAAGGCGGGAATGAAGGGCTTATTCAGGACAGATTTAGGCGAGAGTGATCCCTCTCGATTCGCCTCTTCCTCTCTGCTAAAACTAGCGAGCGATACAGCGCCCCTCTGTCTTACTATATGTAGCCCATGTATCTGAAGCTGTCTGGCCATAAAAAGTATGACATGACATAATCCTTTTTTCCAGACAGCATTGTCTACACATACGGAGACAGAGGGGCACTGTTTCGCTCGATTGGATGCTTTATCTAAATTTGATGCGTCTTTCTCTCGGCGAGTGTCAGTATTTTATTTGGACAGGCAAGGAGGTACGGTAGGGCAGGCAGAGCATGCGACCTGCTGAGTTGAGACAATGTTGCATTTCATTAGCGATGGCTCAAGCAGTGTTGCCAACTTAGCATTCATACACCTCTAGCGACACATTTTCAAAAAAGCGACTAGCGACAAATCTAGCGACTTTTTCTGGTGTTATTGGAGACTTCTGGAGACTCTGACATGAAAGCACGTATCGTTCTTACTCTTCTCAACGAGCAGCGGGTGCTGCCGTGGGCCCCACCCCCGTCCCCGTCCCAAAGCACTCATAGGCGGCCCAGTCCTCGCGCAGCAGTCCCTCCCAGCTGCAGTCAGAGCAGGAGATGTTCACCCCTCCGCGTCCAGACTGAAAATGAATCGCGCATAAAACACAAAATAAAATAAAAAACTAAGTAACTCCGCCAGAGTGTCTCTTTTGAGTCACTTTTGCCGGTCACAAGCCCAGATAAAGGAGGGGGGTTGTAATTGTGACATAACAAAAAACAAGATTCGACAGAAGAAAGTTCATTTGTAGTTCTAAACATATTTAGGGTGTTTTTTACTCACGTTTTGTCTCTCCCATGACATTATTCCTCTCTCCTACAGCGTCCATCACAATTACATGCACATGGCCAATTATGCAAATTAGGGGGTTGTCGTCATTTAGCAACTTCTAGCGACTTTTAGGACAGCCAATAGCTACTTTCCTTACTGAGGAGTTGGCAACACTGGTCAAGTCGAGACAGATTGAAAAGGTAGTCAAACAGGCGGAGTAGAGAGATTAATGCGATTGAAAGAACCTGAATTTTCATGAGGATATTTTTTACTGTTTGTCGGCCTTAGGCCTGTGTATTTATGACGTAGATGTAATATCTTTCTGAATTTTCAGGTTCTTTTTTTTTTACCACCTGCAGCTGGACACGGACATTTATAAGATACATTTTTCATCCGAATCGAGAACAAAGAAATTATTGAGAAGAACGGTTTAGTTGAACAATTCCTTGCTAAACTTTATTCTAGCCAAGCTGTAAATGTGATATGGAGAATCACATATCCCTAACATACTAGCTAGCTATGTTGTTGTTCATGTGTACCTAATTTGCATAGCCTACACCAGGGATCATCAACTAGATTCAGCCGTGGGCCGTTTTTTTCTTGAACGGATGGTTGGGGGGCGGAACATAATTACAAATAATTTGTTGACTGCTAATTTACCGCAAGAATCCCAAACAGATATAATGTTTGACTAAAACAATCATTTTAAACCTTGCTTACATTTGTATTTAATTACATTTACATTTACATTTTAGTCATTTAGCAGACGCTCTTATCCAGAGCGACTTACAGGAGCAATTAGGGTTAAGTGCCTTGCTCAAGGGCACATTTACGTCATTTAGCAGACGCTCTTATCCAGAGCGACTCACCAATTGGTGCGTTCACCCTATAGCCAGTGGGATAACCACTTTACAATTTTGGGGGGGTAGAAGGATTACTTTATCCTATCCCAGGTATTCCTTAAAGAGGTGGGGTTTCAAATGCCTCCGGAAGGTGGTGAGTGACTCCGCTGTCCTGGCGTCGTGAGGGAGCTTGTTCCACCATTGGGGTGCCAGAGCAGCGAACAGTTTTGACTGGGCTGAGCGGGAACTATGCTTCCGCAGAGGAAGGGGAGCCAGCAGGCCAGAGGTGGATGAACGCAATGCCCTCGTTTGGGTGTAGGGACTGATCAGAGCCCGAAGGTACAGAGGTGCCGTTCCCCTCACTGCTCCATAGGCAAGCACCATGGTCTTGTAGCGGATGCGAGCTTCAACTGGAAGCCAGTGGAGTGTGCGGAGGAGGGGGGTGACGTGAGAGAACTTGGGAAGGTTGAACACCAGACGGGCTGCGGCATTCTGGATGAGTTGTAGGGGTTTAATGGCACAGGCAGGGAGGCCAGCCAACAGCGAGTTGCAGTAGTCCAGACGGGAGATGACAAGTGCCTGGATTAGGACCTGTGCCGCTTCCTGTGTAAGGCAGGGTCGTACTCTCCGAATGTTGTAGAGCATGAACCTGCAGGAGCGGGTCACCGCCTTGATGTTGGCGGAGAACGACAGGGTGTTGTCCAGGGTCACGCCTAGGCTCTTCGCACTCTGGGAGGAGGACACAGCGGAGTTGTCAACCGTGATGGCGAGATCATGGAACGGGCAGTCCTTCCCCGGGAGGAAGAGCAGCTCCGTCTTGCCAGGGTTCAGCTTGAGGTGGTGATCCGTCATCCATACTGATATGTCTGCCAGACATGCAGAGATGCGATTCGCCACCTGGTTATCAGAAGGGGGAAAGGAGAAGATTAGTTGTGTATCGTCAGCGTAGCAATGATAGGAGAGGCCATGTGAGGATATGACAGAGCCAAGTGACTTGGTGTATAGGGAGAAAAGGAGAGGGCCTAGAACTGAGCCCTGGGGGACACCAGTGGTGAGAGCACGTGGTGCGGAGACAGCTTCTCGCCACGCCACTTGGTAGGAGCGACCGGTCAGGTAAGACGCAATCCAGGAGTGAGCCGCGCCGGAGATGCCCAGCTCGGAGAGGGTGGAGAGGAGGATCTGATGGTTCACAGTATCAAAGGCAGCAGACAGGTCTAGAAGGACAAGAGCAGAGGAGAGAGAGTTAGCTTTAGCAGTGCGGAGAGCCTCTGTGACACATAGAAGAGCAGTCTCAGTTGAATGACCAGTCCTGAAACCTGACTGGTTTGGATCAAGAAGGTCATTCTGAGAGAGATAGCAAGAGAGTTGGCTAAAGACGGCACGCTCAATAGTTTTGGAAAGAAAAGAAAGAAGGGATACTGGTCTGTAGTTGTTGACATCAGTGGGATCGAGTGTTGGTTTCTTGAGAAGGGGAGCAACTCTCGCTCTCTTGAAGACGGAAGGGACATGGCCAGCGGTCAAGGATGAGTTGATCAGCGAGGTGAGATAGGGGAGAAGGTCACCGGAGATGGTCTGGAGAAGAGAGGAGGGGATGGGGTCAAGCGGGCAGGTTGTTGGGCGGCCTGCAGTCACAAGTCGCAGGATTTTATCTGGAGAGAGAGGGGAGAAAGAAGTCAAAGCATAGGGTAGGGCAGTGTGAGTAGGACCAGCAGTGTCATTAGACTTAACAAACGAGGATCGAATGTCGTCAACCTTCTTTTCAAAGTGGTTGACGAAGTCATCCACAGAGAGAGAGGAGGGGGGAGCGGGGGGGGGAGGATTCAGGAGGGAGGAAAATGTGGCAAAGAGCTTCCTAGGGTTAGAGGCAGATGCTTGGAATTTAGAGTGGTAGAAAGTGGCCTTAGCAGCAGAAACAGATGAAGAAAATGTAGAGAGGAGGGAGTGAAAAGATGCCAGGTCGGCAGGGAGTTTAGTTTTCTTCCATTTCCGCTCCGCTGCCCGGAGCTCTGTTCTGTGAGCTCGCAACGAGTCATCAAGCCACGGAGCTGGAGGGGAGGACCGAGCCGGCCGGGAGGATAGGGGACACAGAGAGTCAAAGGATGCAGAAAGGGAGGAGAGGAGGGTTGAGGAGGAAGAATCAGGAGATTGGAGGGAGAAGGATTGAGCAGAGGGAAGAGATGATAGGATGGAAGAGGAGAGAGTAGTGGGAGAGAGAGAGCGAAGGTTGCGGCGGCGCATTACCATCTGTGTAGGGGCAGAGTGAGTAGTGTGGGAGGAGAGCGAGAGAGAAAAGGAAACAAAGTAGTGGTCGGAGACATGGAGGGGAGTTGCAGTGAGATTAGTAGAAGAGCAGCACCTAGTAAAGATGAGGTCAAGCGTATTGCCTGCCTTGTGAGTGGGGGGGGACGGTGAGAGGGTGAGGTCAAAAGAGGAGAGAAGTGGAAAGAAGGAGGCAGAGAGAAATGAGTCAAATGTGGACATAGGGAGGTTGAAATCCCCCAAAACTGTGAGGGGTGAGCCATCCTCAGGAAAGGAACTTATCAAGGCGTCAAGCTCATTGATGAACTCTCCAAGGGAACCTGGAGGGCGATAGATGACAAGGATATTAAGCTTAAATGGGCTAGTGACTGTGACAGCATGGAATTCAAATGAGGAGATAGACAGATGGGTTAGGGGAAAAATTGAGAATGTCCACTTGGGAGAGATGAGGATTCCTGTGCCACCACCCCTCTGACCAGATGCTCTCGGAGTATTCGAGAACACATGGTCAGATGAGGAGAGAGCAGTAGGAGTAGCAGTGTTTTCAGTGGTAATCCATGTTTCCGTCAGCGCCAGGAAGTCGAGGGACTGGAGATTAGCATAGGCTGGGATGAAGTCAGCTTTGTTGGCAGCAGAACGGCAGTTCCAGAGGCTGCCTGAGACCTGGAACTCCAGGTGTGTGGTGCGTGTAGGGACCACCAGGTTAGAGAGGCAGCAGCCACGCGGTGTGGGGCGTTTGTGTAGCCTGTGCGGAGAGGAGAGAACAGGGATAGGCAGAGGCATAGTTGACAGGCTGCAACAGATGGCTACAATAATGCAGAGGAGATCGGGATGAAATGCACTGAACATCAGGAAAAGGAGAGTGCAGGCCTCCCTCACCAAAAAATTAATAAATATATAACTCACCCAACTTCCACCTCAGAAACTATGATTGTTTCACTGAACCACCCGAATAAAACTCTCCCAACTTCCACTCTAGAAATTAGAATTGTTGTAAGCTACAGCAGACTGTTATCAGTAGCTGTAATTAAGTACAGCAGCTACCAACCACCTAACGTTAATGCCTCGGATGAGGTTAGAAAAACAGCTGAATGGTAGCAGCTAGCTGGCTCAATCACAGGTACTCTCAAGCATGAAATAACATTGGAAACAGCTAACCACAGTTGCTAAAAGTTACCGATAGCTACCCTCTAGCTAGCTAGCTTTGTTGGTCCAGGTAGTGGGCAAGCTAGCCTCGTGCTTCGCCTGGGCTCCGCCGAATAAAATCCTTACCTACAATAATAACCTACAATAATAACCTACAATAACTACCGGAGTAAGCTGCCTATAATACCAGACTACAATACCTACCTACAAACTAAATACATGGTTTAAGCTTAACTCAACACCATATAAGAAGCCAAGCTTACCTTTCATAACGCAGCAAAGATTAAACGTTGGGTAGCTACCACAAAGATATTGTATTTAGCTACCACAGCCTGCTGGTAGTGTTGGCTAGCTAGCAATGGCTACTGTGTTGACTTTGTTTGAAAAACGGCGTCGCTATGAGCGAATGTAGCTGGCTAAAAGGATATTGTTTTTAGTTGCTACCGTTGCTAATAGCAACTCGCCAGCTAATCCAGGAGGTGAGTTAGCTAGCTAGCTTCGTGCTACATCCGGCACCGCCGAATACAAAAGTAACCTACAATAACTACACAACAGCTACCCGCAACAGCCCACGATGCCTACCTATACTACTTAATAATATACAGCCCACGATGCCTACCTATAGTACTTAACAACAATCTAAATACATAGTTTAAGCCTTACTCGACAAAGCCCAAGCTATGTATAAAGCCAAACTGGCAGACTGCAATCAGTAGCCGAAATTAGGTACAGCAGCTACCGACCACCTAACGTTAATGATAATGAGGTTAGAAAAACAGCTGAAGGTGGCAGCTAGCTGGCTCAATTACAGGTACTCTTAAGCATGAAATAACATTGGAAACAGCTAACCACAGTTGCTAAAAGTTACCGATAGCTACCCTCTAGCTAGCTAGCTTTGTTGGTCCAGGTAGTGGGTAAGCTAGCCTCGTGCTTCGCCTGGGCGCCGCCGAATAAAATCCTTACCTACAATAATAACCTACAATAATAACCTACAATAACTACCGGAGTAAGCTGCCTATGATACCAGACTACAATACCTACCTACAAACTAAATACATGGTTTAAGCTTAACTCAACACCATAAACGAAGCCAAGCTTACCTCTCCTGCTAGAGAAAAACACAACCTCTGAAATGCCTGATTTAATCACGCGTCTCTCTATTATTTGTGGGAACCGATTTCTTAAATTAAAATAAATTGGAGCTGATTTCCTGGTGTTTTTACAGTCTTATGTCCAACAAAGAATAACAAAAATAATATATATTAAAAAAAAGTTGGGGAACCCTGGCCTACACGCTACAACAGGGTTCTTCAATTCCGGTCCTGGAGGGCCGAAACACTTCTGTTTTTTATTTCTACCTGGTAGTTAATTGCACTCACCTGGTGTCCCAGGTCTGAATTAGAAGGAGAGGATGAAAAACAGAGGTGTTTCGGCCCTCCAGGACCGGAATTGAAGAACCCTGCACTACAGCATCTTCTTTGCCATGTCTTTGTATGTTCAACCTGCATCACTCTTTGTTGAACAGGAGGAACATTTATAATTGGTTATTATTTAACAAAAAATAAATAAAACATTTGCAGTTGAGCTCAAAGCAGATTGCAACAAAGGGTATATCGGTGGGTAAGAATCATGTACTTCCAGCAGCAGCATCTTTTTACAAAAATCTAAAGGTACACTATAATTTCTGTTCGCAGCCAACAACCTGAGGCTGCCACTTTGTTGTAGTACAATCCAGCCAGGGGCGGCCTGTTCAATAGGGCGATATGGGCGACGCACTGCCAAACGGGAAAAGGAAGGGATTTTTTTCTAATCAATTATATCACGGCAACAGTAGTTATCAGTGTTGTAATCTAGACGTCTGATCTGCCACAGTGCCACACTGCCACTAAATGTCCAATCAGGCGTGCTTCAAATGGCCACCCCCCCTTTTGGGGCGATTTCAGTCAGGTTGAAAATCGCCCAGAAGTCTGTCATAGACTCCCATGTAAAATCTATTTTTTTCCAATTTCAGAGCTTTCAATACAATCTCTATGGGCGTCTGAGGGCTTGCACTTACGCGCTTTCGTCATACGTAACGTAACCATGAACGTAACTAAGAAAATAGCGGGTAGCAGCGTCTCTGTTGCGACCTGCAGTGTGTGTGACGTTTGGTGTGGCGTTATCTTATGTTTTTAATCTTATGTTTTTAATTTGTACACTTAGTGGCGTTATTTTATGTTTTTAATTTGTACACTTAGTTTACAAACATTCTGCCAACCATGGATTTCCAGTGGTGGGGTCACGGTGTTGGACTGATCTTGTTGATCGTGTACATACCCGCTACGAACGGACTAAATAATGAAAACGCTGCTGGCAGCGGAATCCAATACAGCAGGGAGTTTTTACTACAATGCAACTCAAATACGAACGCGATGGATATCCCAATGGCCCATCTAATACCTGATTGTCTGCGAGTGGATTACAAACCCAAATGCAAACGTGGAAAACGTGGGGGAATCAGACAACGACTTAAAAAAAATTAAGAACAAACTTCCCTTACCCACCACCTTGCTGATTAATGCCCAGTCACTGAGGGGGAAAGCGGATGAGTTGTCAGCGAATCTGCGCTTCCAACACGAATATCGGGAGGCCTGTTTGCTGGCATTTACTGAGACTTGGCTGGATGACAGAGTCCCGGACAGAGAAGTGGAGCCGGCCGGCTTCACCCTGGTCAGAGCGGACCGCGATCTGACAGTCACAGGGAAACTTCACGGCGGGGGCGTCTGTCAGGGACCAGTGGTGTAAATCGATCCTGGTAAGAGAGCGACTCTGTACCCCCGACATTGAACTGCTTTCTGTGTCACTGCGACCTTACTATCTGCCCCGTGAGTTCCCCCAATTGTTTGTTACCGTTGTGTACATTCAACCAAAAGCTAATATAACAAAGGCATCAGAGATTATTTATAATCTGTCACAGAAACTGGAATCCATCTCCCCCGACGCACCCAAATTTATTTTAGGGGATTTTAACAACTGTACCTTGCACAAAGTCTTGCGCACATACCATCAGTATGTGAAATGTCACACTAGGAAAAATAGGACTCTTGATTTGTGCTATGGGACAATACCAAAGGCGTTCTCTGCCACCACCAGACCTCCTCTGGGGACATCAGACCACAATGTGGTCTACCTCAGGCCAATTTACTGTCGCCTCCTGGAGAGGGAGAAACCCACAGTTAAAACTGTCCAGATCTGGAATGACAACAGTATCACTTGGGGTGTTTTGACTGTACAATGTGGGAGGTATTTGAGGACAGCAGCTCTGATCTGGATGAACTCACAGAGGTTATTTCAGACTATGTAAACTTCTGTGTTGAGTCAGTTGTGCCTACTAAGACCTGTAAAATCTTCCCTAACAACAAGCCTTGGGTATCAAAACATCTAAAATCACTACTTGATAGGAAGAAGGCAGTTTATGCTGGGGGTGATAGACAGGCTTTAAGAGATGTACAACGTGAGATAAAAAGACAGATACTGGTGGACAAGTTTTGCGGAGTGTTTGAGTTAGCTTTGCGAGGCAAAGATGAAACTGAGGGCTCCACCAACCCTGGTAAGCCAACACTTTTGAGATCAGTCAATAAATGCTTCTGGTATTGACTTATATGCTGCCCCTGTCTTCATGTTGTTGCTGGACATATCTTTTTTAAAATGTGTGTAGGTCACCTAAATCATCAGAAAAATGGCCCCCCCTGAGAATTTTTTCAGGAGCCGCCACTGAATCCAGCCAATTAGTTTATGTAATATTTCTCTGTTATGACAGCTGGGTGCCAACCCCACCATTGTGGACTCTGAAGTAGTGGGTAAAAGCAGGTGACGCTGAGGTCTGGCAAGCAGGTCAATGAGCTGTATCCGTATACCGTGCACTTCTAAGACCATCCCTACTACTCCCAGGCCAGCACAGAAGACGGTGTGGGCACCAAGAAGCCCAGTGGGCCTACCTCAGAGGACGAAGAGCTGCACAGAGAGGCCCATGGACAGAAAGTACCAAGCGAAGCAGAGAATACAAAAAATACCTCCCACATGACAAAGAAAACAGTTGGTGATGACGTTTGCTTGAAGCTTCTTTTGAATTCTTTGGTGGTTTGTATCTTTATGTCCTGTGACCTGTAAGCGCTATGACATCGTATTATTATTATTATTTTTATTTATTTGTAACCCTCTCACCAGGCTCGAATTTGACTCTCACAATATTACCTTATTTAGAATATCTGAACAGCATGGGATATTAGGTGAGAAGGACATCTCCAATAAGAATCCCTATTGTAAACTTGCAAGGGTGAATGACAAATAGAGTATTAACTTCAGATAGAATGATTATAGACTTGGTTATTATTATAAGGATAAGCTTTCCCATGCATTAAATGAAACTGAAACAGTAAATGACTCCACCAATACAACAGACATAAGGTTCAAGATCTATATTAATCAAATGTTCAATGTATCACATCAAAATAAATAAAAATAATAAACCCCAATGATTTTTCCACAACCCATGTCCAAATTATTTGCAAGCGTGCTTAAACCCTGGGCGCGCGTTGGAGCTCATAAAAAAATGACAGGATAATAGCTTTGCCTGGAAATCTTCACCCTCTCTCTCAACTGGAGATGTGACTTGTGGAACTACATGTACAGGCCAGGGACCCAACTCTCCAGGTATCCCAACAACACTTGGCACAGCTATTTCGTTAAGGTTGTTTGATATCTCTACCAAAACATACTGCTTTTTACCAGCTGAATAAGAACAACAACCACGCAGTCTAATTTGACCAAAAGCCTTAACATAAGTCAGCGTTTCCAGCAGAACCTCATCAGACACATCATCTGTAACACTGCTAAGGACAACTGCACGATTAGTAGCTAGCTGTTTCTCTCTACACCAGGTAACAATCTCTTCAACATGCATATTGTAGGTTTATGCCTATACAGCAATGTCAGAAGAAAATCCAAAATTTCAATTCAAAATTGTCAAATGGGGAGTCAAAAATATCCCATCAACAATAACCAAGATCCCGGACGAGCCCCCAAAAATGTAACCCTCTCACCAGGCTCGAATTTGACTCTCACAATATTACCTTATTTAGAATATCTAAACAGCATGGGATATTAGGTGAGAAGGACATCTCCAATAAGAATCCCTATTGTAAACTTGCTAGGGTGAATGACAAATAGGGTATTAACTTCAGATAGAATGATTATAGACTTGGTTATTATTATAAGGATATGCTTTCCCATGCATTAAATGAAACTGAAACAGTAAATGACTCCACCAATACAACAGACATAAGGTTCAAGATCTATATTAATCAAATGTTCAATGTATCACATCAAAATAAATAAAAATAATAAACCCCAATGATTTTTCCACAACCCATGTCCAAATTATTTGCAAGCTTGCTTAAACCCTGGGCGCGCGTTGGAGCTCATAAAAAAATTAAGACATACATAAAGTCCCGAAGTCCACCCCACATTTGTAGTTACTCACTACTTGTAGATAATGCCTCAGCAAAATATAGTAGTTCTGTGCAGGTGTCCTCACAAGATCCACAGCGAACACAGCTATCAATGCAGCCAGTACTCCGTAGCAGCAACAGACATCGGTTGGAAACCCGAACTCGTTGATCGTCACAAGCAATTCTCTCCAAGTCTTGCACGATGCTAGGCTAACCTCTAGGATGTCGAATGTCTCCACAATGCGACGGCAGCTTCAGTCTCCACTAGGTCTTTCTTAACGAAATAATAAACACTCTCTTATAGAGATAAAATCAGGATTTCCCTTTAAAAAAAACTGTGTAGGTATGGTTTTGTTTTCTCATTATCGTTTCCTTTGGTCGTTTTTCCTTCACCAACCCCACTAATGTCTCTCCTCTCCCTTCTTTCAACCTTTCCCTCTCTTTTCTTTCCCAGCAACCAGTCCACTCTCCCATTGGCCACAACTTAACAAGTTACCTCATTGGTCAAAACTTTAACGAGATACGTGGGAAACTTAAACTTAAAAGTAAACCAACCTATTCACTTGTAAATTTTTTATAAACATTGCTTCAAAAGAAATGCATTAATGACATTACAAATCAGGAGCTATTCGATCACCTTTTAAATCTAATACCAATAAATTATAACAAATAAACTCTATACTTGGTTTTAGCAAGGTATTACATATTTATTTATTTCACCTTTATTTAACCAGGTAAGCCAGTTGAGAACAAGTTCTCATTTACAACTGCGACCTGGCCAAGATAAAGCAAAGCAGTGCGATAAAAACAACACAGAGTTACAAATGGGGTAAGACAAAACAAAGTCAAAAATACAACACAAAATATATATAAAGTGTGTGCAAATGTAGCAAGTTATGGAGGTAAGGCAATAAGTAGGCTATAGTGCAAAATAATTACAATTAGTATTAACAATTGGCCCAGCGTCGTCCAGGGTATGGGAGGGAATGGCCGGCAGGGATGTAGCTCAGTTGGTAGAGCATGGCGTTTGCAACGCCAGGGTTGTGGGTTCGATTCCCAAGGGGGGCCAGTATGAAATAAAATAAAATAAAATAAATAATGTATGCACTCACTAACTGTAAGTCGCTCTGGATAAGAGCGTCTGCTAAATGACTAAAATGTAAATGTAAAATTAGGAAGGCCTGCTCGCTAAAGTGTTTTAGAGAGCGTTCGACAGTGAGGTGGTCATTTGACCACGGATGCAGGCAATAAGGCAGTGATCGCTGAGATCCTGGTTGAAGACAGCGGAGGTGTATTTAGAGGGTAAGTTAGTCAGGATGATATCTATGAGGGTACCCATGTTTACGGATTTAGGGTTGTACCTGGTAGGTTCGTTGATCATTTGTGTGAGATTGAGGGCATCTAGTTTGGATTGTAGGATGGCCGGGGTGTTAAGCATTTCCCAATTTAGGTCACCAAGCACTACGAACTCTGAGGATAAATGGTGGGCAATCAATTCACATATGGTATCCAGGGCACAGCTGGGGGGTCTGTAGCAAGCGGCAACAGTGAGAGACTTATTTCTGGAAAGGTGGATTTTTAGAAGTAGAAACTCAAACTGTTTGGGCACAGACCTGGATAGTATGATAGAGCTCTGCAGGTTCTCTCTACAGTAGATTGCAACTCCACCCCCTTTGGCAGTTCTATCTAGACGGAAAATGTTGTAGTTGGGGATGGACATTTCAGAATTTTTGGTGGCCTTCCTAAACCAGGATTCAGACACTGCTAGAACATCAGGGTTGGCGGAGTGTGCTAACGCAGTGAATAACTCAAACTTAGGAAGTAGACTTCTGATGTTAACGTGCAGAAAACCAAGGCTTTTACGGTTACAGAAGTCAACAAGTAATAGCTCCTGGGGAGTAGGAGTGATACTGGGGGCTGCAGGGCCTGGGTTAGCCTCTACATCACCAGAGGAACAGAGGACTAGAATAAGGATACGGCTAAAGGCTTTAAGAACTGGTCTTCTGGAAGGATATGAGTACAGTGGAGGTAAACCTAAGCGTTAGGTAACAATGAAAGAGATAGCATCACTGGAGGCACCGATTGAGCCGGTCTCGGCGTGTATGGGGGGTGGAACAAAGGAACTATTTGAGGCAGTTTGAGAGGGACTTGGGGTTCTACAGTGAAATTGTATAATAAGAACTAACTGGAACAGCAATAGGCAAGGCATATTGACATGGGAGAGAGGCATAAAGCAATCACAGGTGTTATTAGAGAGAGCTAAGACAACAACTGGTAATGGAGATAAAGTTTGGGCTGAGGCTAAACAGAATAAACAGGACAGGGTACCGTGTAAAGGAACAGTCCAGCAGGCATCAGCTGTGCAGCTGAGTGCAGCTGAGTGCAGCTGAGTGATCCAGTGAACAGCAATATGTGAGTCCGAGAGCAGTTCAAATTGGTGCTTCAGCACAGCGAGCAGGAAGCACGGTTGTAGTTTGCGTGTGCTAGTGGGCCGGGGCTAGCAGATGGATCTTCGTGGTCGTCGCAACGGGAAGCCTATTGAAACTACAGACGATTACGTCGGCAGACCAGTCGTGATGGATCGGCAGGGCTCCGTGTCGACCCTAGGAGGTCACGTCCGGTTGACAGAGAGGTAGATAGCCGGGAGATGTGCTTGACTCAAGGCTAGCTCAAGGCTGATTAGCCAACAACAACGTTCATATGGTTGCAGCTAGCTAGTTGCGATTATCCAGTGTTAAAGGTCCAGTGATTCAGTGATTCCGGCAGAAAATCCGATAGATTCTGGGTCGATAACTCGCTGTGCAGACAGTGCAGACTGGCCGATAATAGTCCAGACTAGAGATGGCTGGTAGGTAGTGCAAGCCATGGACAATGGCAGCTAACGGTGGCTAGCAAGTAGCTAGTTAGCTGGTTAGCTGGCTACTCCAAACAAATACTTGATGCTCATGAGGCAATTATTTTGAAAAAACAAGGGTCTATGGAAACAACATTGTCCATTTCCCAACCTGTAAGTTAACTTTATTTCCAAAATGTGCATGAATACTGTGCAACATGAATACTTTGCAGCAAGTAAATATTTTAGTACAACAGACACATTTCACTTCAGTGGCAAATAAGATGGGTCATATTCATTAGTGCACACCGTAAATGCTTTGCAATGGAAAACCAAAACACACGTTTTCTAATTGGACAGGTAGCCCCTCCTTGTTTCAGTCTGTTTTCTTCCTTTTGGTGCCTAGTGAATAAGACCCTGGTCTATTAAGTAGTTGGTCATATGGTTTGCATTTACCAATCTGTGATGGAAGCTGATTGCTTCAAAAATAAAAACATACAAAATCACATAATAACAAATGACCACTAAAACTGTGGTGCTTGATTTGGGAACCTGGTGCCTTAAAGCTGGACTACAGGTGACCCCAGGCCCTCTTGTGAAATATCAATCTCAATGGGGTCGGAACCCTGCAGGAATTCAACCAATTGTGAAGGAATTGTGCAGGTGTCCTGCAGGAATCCTGCAGGAAGGTCCCTGATGCTCCTGCAGGAGTATGACTTGTCCTGCAGAAATGTTGAAAATCCTGCACAAAAATGACAATTCCTACAGGATCCTGCAGGACCGAAACCTGCAGGATTTTGATATTCCTGCAGGATATGGCAAGTCCTGTAGGACCATGACAACTCCTGCAGGAATCCTGCTGGACCGAAACCTGCAGGATTTTGATATTTCTTCAGGATATGGCAATTCCTGTGTAGTGTATTAAAATTATGTCTTTGTTAAATGTTTTTCATGACGAAATGGAATGTTGGTTGTTCAGGCCAGAGGGGGGATGTTTTATGATGTTATTTGAAATGTGCCGCTTGGAGGGTGACGCCCGAGGGGAGACTGGTGATTGGCCAGAAGAGGGGGTAACCCTTATTTTGGTATTGTCTATATAAGAAGGGTTTTAGACAATAAACCCCAGAACGGCCATAGCAATCGGGGAGCCGTTCTCCGGACACCGCGGGTCTGTACATATGCTGAAGCTTGTGGTCTGAATAAACCCTATGATCAATGTTCAGTATGAGCAGACTCCTTTTGTTGACAGCAATAATGACCACCATTCATCATATACGACATAATGGCGCCCAACGTGGGGCTGGGTTTGCGTCTCCTCTGTGTTCCAGTCAACCGTCGGGCTAACTCTCTCTGAAGCATGGCCGAAAAAGGGTGAGTGTCCTTACCGCTTCGGAGTTTGTTAGATTGGATATGACTTGTGTACACTGAGGAGATGTTCCATTATGACCTGGCCTCGGTGGCGTTGTTGCTGGTCGACTGGAGTCTGCTAAAATTTATTCCATCAAAAACGGTAGTTAATTGGAATGTAGAGCATTAAACGGTAGGATTTAAGTATTGAAAGTGTATAATTCATTGGTAACGGGTGACAATGGATTGGTAGACAATAAATGTTGGAAGACGTCTGCATAGTTAGGGCACCGGGAATCTGGAAAAGCCCTCGGATCGAGGCGATTCTTTAGGAATGGGCCATAAAATCCTTGCAACGCGTTATGTGGTGTAAGGTTAATTCTGGGAATTATTAAGCTGGACGAATTATATGCATGTTATATACTCATCGTATGGTTGACGAACTATAATGCTTGGGGTAACCTCTCTATGATTATCCAGAACTTACGGCAACACAAAGTTAGAAGGAGATATTACTGATAGACAATGATTTGGCCACGGTGCGGGGTGTTCATTTGTATAGCTAGTAGGCCGCAGTTAGCTGGAGGCTAGGGCTAATGCTTGATTGTTTCAGGCCACGTGGTACATCGTTGCTAAGGCTAATTTTTGTAAGGCTGAAGTGTGAATCATGCTACATTCTACATGGTGGCTGAGGTGGATGCTAATGCTACATGCTAATTGTGTTTTGTGTCGCAGTGTACCTTAGGCTAAGCTAAATGCTAATGCTACATGCTAATTGTGTGGTGTGCTACATGCTAACGGATATCCTTAGAGATTCCATTGCGATGGATTAAAGTCTCTTAAACTTGTCACTGTCTGTAAGTCAGGTTGTATGTTTTGTGAGCGCTGTTAAATGTTGTTTGACTAGGAGGGGAAAACGAGAGTTACAGTTGGAGTGTTATTCTGTCTGTTTGGGGAGAGAGAATAGAAAATCTTCCTTTCACGGTGAAAAGGGATTTTTGAATGGTTGTGCGCATGCGTTTAATTTTGCGATACTACCCGACAGAAAGGGGGAGTTTATGACACGAGATTAGGACACGTGTTGATTTTACGGGGCTAAAAACTACGAAATGAGGGTGGGCTAAGCCTACAAAACAAAATGGTGGGGTACAGGTCATAGGTCCCATTTGGCGTTACCCTGCAAGGAAAATAGATAGACAGAGGAGAAATTTTAGCACGATGATTCTAGTTTAAACTGCGATTGGTTAAAGATGAAACTTGTTTTGTAACCTATTGAATTTATAAATTAGATATAGGGTAACGGATTATAATAGATTGAATTGAATTAAATTAAATGACGGATGAAAATAAAATAATGTTTTTGAGCGATCTATTTAGTTCTGAGTTTAGTCTTAGAGTGAATAATGTAGAACGAATGAATATTGAATGGTTGGAAATACTCAGTGATGGCATTAACTACTAAAAGCTGTTCTTGTGTCTTTGTCCCTTGTCATGAGAGACAGGAGAGAGGGGGAGCGAGGAGATACAGGAAGTGGTCACGTGATGCGGCAGAGGATCAAGTCATAAAAAAGGTTACTGTTACAAGATATGTGATGTTATGACGATTTTACATAGGCTTGGCAAATACTATTTCATTAAAAATTGCATTTTGGATGCTCTGTGTATCACTGGGGTTTGATGGGAATTGGAGTAATGATAGGGTTAGAGGCTTTGTTTTTGGGATTGCTTTGAAGTTGACTAATTTACTTGCATTGGATGGGTTGTGATAAGATAGTCAACACTAATTGATAAATTGGTGACATAGAATATAGGAATAAAAAATTTGTTTTAAATTATTCATAATTTTTGATTGAGGTTTTAATTGGTTTTTTATTTTTAATTAAAATGGTTTTTGAATAAGGTATTTAATTGAATTTTTTAATATTCATATTTTATTTAATTTGATTTTTTGGGGGGTTCTTAGGGTTATATTAATAATTTAAGGGGGGAAGCCATAGCCATAGGCTATACAGTCTAAAATAACATAGTTCACAATAAAGGAATATAAAAGGCTTGATATAGGGGAAAATTGATTAAAATAGTCATTTTTTAATCAAAGTAGGGTTAGAGAGTAGTGTTAGAAAGACAAATGGCAGATGTTAGTACACCTTTCTCACATATGGATTCAGCAGAAAGACATCATCCAGCAGGGTGATTATGGCATCAGAGATGAAGACGAATACGAGCAGAAACGACGATGAAGATGAATTCAAAACTCCAGAAGGAAGGAAAACCGGGATGTCTGGGAACTTAAGGAGATGAGGATGATGAAGATGAGAGTGATTGAGAGAGGTCATGGGTGGATATGACTCTGTGATCAGAGGGAAGTGGCAAGAGAGGAAAGAAGAAATGGATACTAGAGATTTGATCTCTGATGAAAGTTGAAGGTACAAGAGCAAAGAAGAAATGGAGAATTGGAAGAAGTAACACGACTGGATGAAGACCTCAAGAATTGAAGGAGAAGAATAATACAGTGAGGCCAAAGGAAAGGCCACTGGTAAGAAGATGATATTTCAAGAACAGAACTTAGAAGATAACCTTTTGAAGAATACTGATAGGTCCACAACGAGAAGAACCGGACGAAGAAAACTCAATCAAATACAACTTATAACTGGTGGTGGAGAAGAAGAAAAGAAGTGTTGGTTATGAAGAATCAGAGTGAATCAAATCAACAATCACTGTTACAGCTTCAACTGAACAATATCAAATGCAATTGTATCAGTCAAGGTGGGTACCAGGTGTTATATCCACAGCCAAGGTCTGGACAGACACAGAATTGGAGAGGAAGAGAAAATAGCCAACAATTGAAGTAAAAACAACCGACCATTAGAAGTGATAGTGAATAGGGGAAAAACTTATCTGGGTTCAGTCTAAAGAGGTTAAACATATCACTCTGTAAAATAAACTAATTAGGTTAGGATAGGGATCGGAAGTAGTAAAACAGTTTAATTACTCTTAAGGAATCAATTGAGCTCTGCTATGGAAGTCAAATAGGAATTAAAAGAGACAATATACCAATGACATTGTGGGAAGAGATGCATGGTGTAAATTGAAGTGTTCAATCAGAGGCACACTAGACGACTGACTGTCTGGTAGAATATTTTAAGAAGTAGGGTTTTTTGGGAATCATTTGCTTAAAAGATAATATCATAGGAAGGATGATAATGTATTAGATTACCTGTTAGACAATCTGTCTGGGAAAATAAACTTAATAGAGTGACTGTTATTCTGGGTTACATCCTGACACAAAGAGATTTGAGGTTAGGCTAAAGGTGTTTAGTCGGTTTTGCCAAGTCTGTGTGTAATGAGTCAGAAGCAGGTGGGGAACTTTCCCAATCACATGGTCTAAACATTTGGTGGTAGGGGATTTTGTGAAAATCAGGGGAAAAGGTTTTAAATGTTATGAGAGAAAAGATTAGATTAAAATAAGGTAGGAGTAGATTAGGGTTGAAGGAACTCTGAGACAGTAAGCTAAGTTTTAACGTTAGTAGTAAGAGAGAGAGAGAACCGTAATGAATGACACTTTAGAATAGGAAGATCAAGGTAATTGTGGGTACCTTTTGTTATAATCAAAAGGTTTAAAGTTTAGAGGTAGAACTGAAAGGGGGAAAAAGTGACACTAGTGGTGATGGATGGAAGTACAAGTAAAGAGTTCAGAGCTTTGGGAAAACTAGGTTGTTTATAGGAGTCCAGCATCAATTATAGGGGGAAAATACTGTTATTAGGGTTAGGAGAATAATAATTATAATATGCCATTTAGGATGATGACGTTTCTTTCACAGAGAGAGAGAGAGAGATAATTAGGGAGAATATGTGTACTTATCTAGTGAAAGCATTAAAATTTGTTTTGGTTAAGAATTATTGGTTAAAGGGCTATGTAATTTGTAAGGTGACGCTTATAATGGAAGATTTGAAGTCTGTAGAAGTTTCCACAGTCACAGAGGGAGTTAAGGATAAGTTTATTACAGTAGTCACTCCAACAGTGAATAATACACATGGGATATGGGTAGCTTTTCCACTAGAAGGAATTAAGGGTTTTAATTCATCAACTAAATCAATGACGGTAATGGTAACTTTGGAAAGAAATTTTAGACTCATGGGTTATGTTACGGATGGAGAGTGCTGTCAATGATAGTACGAATGGGGTTAAAATAGGAGAACAGATAGTAGTAGAGAGAATATAGATTCATCATGGCGGACAGGATGAGATCTTTGATTTTGATGACGGACGGGGAGAGGTATCTGATCAGTGCCGCTCGTTCTTCTGTTGTGGAAATTAGAGATAGATTAACTCATTCTGTAAGATCAGTGAGGAATCTTGAGGGTCCATGTCTGTTGAGAATTCCATCCCAAACATGTTAGACGGTTGCGCAGCCTCTATCAGGTATGGGTCAGTCTTATGCTTTGTCATGACTGTGGAATTGGCAACAGTCATTGACAGATAAAATAATGTCGTTGTCAGAACAGTGGTTTAAGCTTAGGTTTAAGTAGTGTTCTTGGGTAAATGGTTTATCCTATGGGAATTGTTAGATGGAAAGGAAAATCAGGTAACAACGGAACCATGAAGTATTCAGGTGAAATATTGAGGGCTAAAAGTTGTTTTTGTTCTAATAAAACATATGAGGTAAGGGGTGTGTTTATGGGAAGATCAGATTGGGATGTTATATGATAACTTTGGATAAGCATGACCTTAAGGGTAGTAATGAGAAATATGTTACTTTTTAGGTAGCAGGTAGTAAGAAAAGCAGGACTTTGATGGTTAAAAGATTAGCTTTTGCCTATGACTATGGGGAATTTTAGAGATATTTAGAGGGGGTTTGTGAGGATAAAGTATATTTATTCTTACCCTATGGAGGGATAGGATTTGGTTACATGTCAACGTTGAAGCTTCCATATGAGGCTTTTACTATTAAAAGAGGAGTAGCACCGAACACAGATCAATTTGAAACTAGAGTTCAAAATAGGATGAAAAGCGACATGTCATAGTCTTCAAGCCTATCATTGAAGGATGAATCTAAGGGAGAAGGGGGGACTTTATTCATGGTATGGTGTAACATTTGGGAAGATCATATTGATAAATATTAGTTATACTTTGAGTCCAGATAGTTCAGATAAGATCACTGGGGTTATAGATGCATTATAAGGGATGTGTTTGGGAGATCTGAGAAGATTTGGTTGCAAGATCAATTAGGCCAGTAGGGGCAGTGATGGGTCAGATTTTAGTTTCAGCTTTGATAACACTGGGTGATGTTTGTAATTTGTTACTTACCTTTGAGAAAGCTATGATATTGAGATAGGTTGGAGAGTGATTCCTGGAGACAACACTCAGATGCCGGTGTTGACTGTTCCTGATCTGGATAAAGATGGATGGACTACTGATGGATAAATATTTTTTTTATTTTTTTTATGAGTTGATTATTTTTCAAATTTTTTTTTTTTCAATAGTAGGGTGATGTTGGTATGATTTATGAATCAAGGGGGGGATAGGTTAATGTGATTCATACATCATTTATAGGTCATTTTTATATTCTTAAATTGATGTTGAGGTTTAATTTGAAAATGTTGTTTTGCAAAAGATACTGTTTGGTCGTTTATTTTCTTGTCATTCCAGAAGCATTTGGGAGAACATGTGGAGATTGGAATACTCAAACAAAGACAATATGAAGGGACAATATGACTGGAGGAGATGAAACAAGGAGGGTGTGGCTGATTCCATCATCAACAAGTCCATTGGAAGAGGACACTACAGGGAGATGAAGTGTAGTGGACTACATTCCAGTGTTTGCAATGAAATATAGACATGTGTAATACATAATTGTGTAATAGTCTCAGGTATTAATTTTTGTAGAATGATGTTTGATGTTATTGAATACATGGGAGGATCTTAGATGTTTTTGTTTATTTCGGTGAATGTTTAGGGACAGAGAGGCTAGGAAGGGAGAGTTTCATTGTCCGGTCCTATGGGTTGACCAGCCGTACAATGGATGTTTATGGATAGGATTTTGTTTGCATGTTTGCAGGGGCTTACATGTGTATTTAATTGCATCATAGTTTCAAATGCATTTACATGGTTAATGAGGTTATCTGGAGTACCGACGGTGGTTGCCTGGGGCAGAGGGACCGTGAGAGAATTTTACTGTCTTGATTGATATGGATGGATGGCTGCTGGACAGTTTTTCGCTCTTACACTCCATAGAGATTTCTTCATATGTCATAGTAATGTATTCATACTTCATAAACAGTTGTTCATATTTCATAGTAATGTATTCACACTCCATAGAGATTTGTTCATATGCCATAGTAATGTATTCACACTTCATAAACAAGTATTTCATAGAAAGGTATTTACACTCTAGAGAAGAATGTTTTTGGTTTAAGGTTAAAGATACTCAATAAGATAAATTGTTACTGGTCATAATCCTATTGTTGTCGAGACTTTTTAGTTTTGTCTCGAAGGGGGGAATATGTAGTGTATTAAAATTATGTCTTTGTTAAATGTTTTTCATGACGAAATGGAATGTTGGTTGTTCAGGCCAGAGGGGGGATGTTTTATGATGTTATTTGAAATGTGCCGCTTGGAGGGTGACGCCCGAGGGGAGACTGGTGATTGGCCAGAAGAGGGGGTAACCCTTATTTTGGTATTGTCTATATAAGAAGGGTTTTAGACAATAAACCCCAGAACGGCCATAGCAATCGGGGAGCCGTTCTCCGGACACCGCGGGTCTGTACATATGCTGAAGCTTGTGGTCTGAATAAACCCTATGATCAATGTTCAGTATGAGCAGACTCCTTTTGTTGACAGCAATAATGACCACCATTCATCATATACGACACCTGCAAGACCAATTCCAGCACGAATCCTGCAGGATTCTGATATTCCTAGGGTCATATCAGATAGTCAAACTGCTGGAGGAGATAAAGTGTGTGTGGAGGTGAGTATACATCATTTTGTATATAGCTAGCTAGTTTTTGATAAAAAAAAAAAAAAAGTGTTTTAAACTCTCCTTTACAATTGACAACAAGATAACGGAACGTTGACAGTTGAGGTAATGGTTGCCAGGCAGTTTAGCTAGCTAGTTCAAGTACTGCTAATATTATTATCTTTACAGGTAAGGAGTCAGAGAAACATATTAAAACTACAACAAATGTTAATATGAACATGTTAGGGGGTAGCATCGTTTTTTAAAATGTATTGTGTTTGCAGAATATTTGTTATGAGTAAATTAGCTAGCATGTTCTCTACCGCTAGCTAGCTAGCTAGCTAGCTTAGACAACAACAACAAAAAACATTTGAAACTTTTGCTTTAATGGAAAGTGACAAATGAGTTTTGATATCTCTCTTGCTATGTCTCTTTAGTACTGTAGTCACATGTGATGCTATAATTTAAGTGTTTTGAGACAGATGGTGATCGATTAGATTTTTTGAATGAATAGGCTAATGGCTTCTTGGCTAGCGCTTGATGACGGTAACCAAGTCACATGACCAATCATGACACGTAAATAAGTAAGTGATTGTATTTAAATAGTAATGAGATGTTTAAAATATTGGTTGTGTTCCAAACTTGCACTTTCAATGGTGATCTTCCAAGAACACTTGAGAGCGCAAACCGTCTAGTATAGGAGAACGCAGAGCGCTTAAAATCAGCTAAATTTGAAACATACTTCGACGTGACCTCTAACCTAAATAGGAAACTGCATCATCACGCAGCCGGCGTCAACAAAGCCAACTTTTATGCTAGCAAGCTACGTCTGTTAACATTGTAGCAGTGTGAGCAACTAACATTAGTGCTGGCAATTCGGTGAACAACTATCCTAAATAAGTAACAGAATCGATTTTCTCAGTACCTGTTGAATTGAGAGATTTAAGCTGATATCGACCAGAATACTTTTACGTGGGCTCCTCCTCTTGCAAATTGCTTGGTCTGCTGCTACATCATTGTGGACGTTTGACATGTTAGAAATTGCGTAATTCAAATCTGGTATTGGAATAAGAATCAAGAGATCTTCAATCCAAGCTTAATTTATTATATGCAAAATGTATGTATGATAAGTATGAAGGTTCGTATATACGGGTCCACTGAAATACCTCGCAGGGCACTCAGAGAACTAAACCATTGTTTACAGGTACTTTCTCAAATACTCTGACAGAGAGTTCCCACCTCTTCTGTTGGCCAATCAGAGTAAAGGACTGAGTGTGGTTTAGACTTTACTCAGCCAATCCGTTGGCGCACGGGTTAGTCCCACCCCTTGCCGCTCCACCGTTCCCAGGCATAAGTTGCTATCATAATAACCTGTAGAGTCAGCACCCAAAAGACTGTACGTTGCTACATCCAAGGACGGTTCACAGACAACGGTTCACAGACAACAAAGAGGCAGTGTTCGTATCTGTAAGAAATACAAGTCTTATCTGTCCTTCCCCTAACGTTCCACACATGAATCACAGCCTGTTATGTGAAACAATTTATATCAGTATAGTACAAACCTATGCTTATCATTAATGCATTCCTTCTAAGTTATTCATCACATACAGATCCAATTATGAGAAAAATAGAACCCAACAGACAGGTAAGCTTTCATGCATTGTACAGAGCCTTTTGTACCCCAAAAAAATGGCGAAAGAAGCCATTTTGCTTACTGTTTAAGAATGATAAATAGTCTGAATAGTTGTGTTAAACTGTGAAGCTAATATTGTATTGCATTAGGACTGCTTTATTTCCAATGAGCAGGTTTGCATTGTGATAAATTCATACAACTATAACACCCATGCATATTATTCATTTAAACTGATGTTCATGATACCTTGTTTTTATATTCACCTTATGCATTGATAACTAAATGATAGGTGATATGATGAAATACAACTAGATTAGAAGGCCTAGACTACTTCATCCTAATGTAAGCTAAATGCATTGGATACAAAACAAACACTGACATGTTATTAAGGGCAATGTCCAATTTAATTATATGAATGCATATCAAAAGGAATATATTCAATTAAATGAATACACCATTGTAATATTATTAATGCCTTTCTCTCTCCCTGCAGGGGATTAGTCAGATGAACTGCAGCACCCAGATGCCCAAGTGTCAAGGGGTGCTGAAGGTGGGTGTGGTGCAGGAATCAAGCGCAGGACGCAGAAGCTAAGTCCAAAAGACTTTAGTGAAATATTCACGTAGTAAACGAGTACAATAAGCCCGGAGGCGAAATACAGGCGCACACAGGTGTCAAACAAACGGCGCACTAACATGTGCGAAAACATCTCCAAAACAACGGAGGGAAGTACGTAGCTCAAACACCAAAACAGAAGAGCAATCACACACAACACCAAACACACACAACGAGAACTAAATAGGACACTAACGAGGACTAATTAGACACAGGTGTACAACATCAAGACAAAACCAAACGAACATGAAACATAGATCGGTGGCAGCTAGTACTCCGGGGACGACGACCACCGAAACCTGCCCGAACCAGGAGGAGGAGCAGCCTCGGCCGAAACCGTGACAGTACCCCCCCCTTGACGCGCGGCTCCAGCCGTGCGCCGACCCCGGCCTCGGGGACGACCAGGAGGACGCGGAGCAGGGCGCGCGGGATGGTCCCGGTGGAACTCCGACAGGAGAGCTGGGTCTAGGATGTCCCTCCGCGGCACCCAGCACCGCTCCTCCGGGCCGTACCCCTCCCACTCCACGAGATACTGGAGACCCCCCATCCGGCGTCTTGAGTCCAAGATGGACCGAACGGTGTACGCCGGAGCCCCCTCGATGTCCAGTGGGGGCGGAGGAGTCTCTCCTATCTCACCTTCATGGAGTGGACCAGCTACCACCGGCCTGAGAAGAGACACATGGAACGAGGGGTTAATATTCTTATATTCAACAGGCAGATGTAACCTATAACACACCTCGTTCAATCTTCTCAGGACTTTAAAAGGCCCCACAAACCGCCGACCCAGCTTCCGGCAGGGCAGGCGGAGGGGTAGGTTTCTGGTAGAGAGCCAGACTCGATCTTCGGGTGCGTACACTGGCCCCTCACTGCGGTGGAGATCGGCGCTCGCCTTGTGACGACGGATGGCCTGCAGCAGGTGGACGTGGGCAGCGTTCCACGTCTCCTCCGAGCGCCTCATCCAATCATCCACCGCAGGGGCCTCGATCTGGCTCTTCTGCCAAGGTGCCAGAACCGGCTGGTAACCTAACACACATTGGAAGGGGGTTAGGTTGGTAGAGGAGTGGCGGAGAGAGTTCTGGGCCATCTCGGCCCAGGGAATGTACCGAGCCCACTCCTCAGGCCGGTCCTGGCAATACGACCTCAGAAACCTACCCACATCCTGGTTGACACATTCTACCTGCCCGTTACTCTCCGGGTGGTACCCTGAGGTAAGGCTAACCGAGACCCCCAAACGCTCCATGAACGCTCTCCATACTCGGGAGGTAAACTGGGGGCATCGATCAGACACTATATCCTCGGGTACCCCGTAATGCCGGAAGACGTGGGTAAACAGGGCCTCTGCGGTTTGTAGGGCAGTAGGCAGACCCGACATAGGGAGAAGACGACAGGCGGAGACATAAACCCTCACATCCCTGGCTAACGTGGGCCACCAGTATTTAGTGCTAAGACAATGCACTGTCCGGCCAATACCCGGATGTCCAGAGGAGGGTGACGTGTGAGCCCAGTAAATGAGTCGATCCCGAATCTCGAGCGGAACGTACTTCCGACCCTCAGGACACTGTGGAGGGCTGGGGTCGGTACGCAACGCTCGCTCGATTTCGGCATCGACCTCCCACACCACCGGTGCCACAAGACAAGACTCCGGTAGTATGGGAGTAGGCTCAACGGACCTCTCCTCCGTGTCATTCCGCCGGGACAGCGCATCTGCCTTACCATTCTGGGACCCAGGGATGTACGTGATTTTAAATACGAACCTGGTGAGAAACATATTCCATCGAGCCTGGCGAGGGTTCAGTCTCCTCGCTGCCCGGATGTACTCCAGGTTCCGATGGTCAGTCAAAATGAGTAAAGGGTGTTGAGCCCCCTCAAGCCAATGCCTCCACACCTTAAGGGCCTGAACTACAGCTAACAGCTCCCTGTCCCCCACGTCATAATTACGCTCCGCCGGGCTGACCTTTTTTGAGTAAAAAGCACAGGGGCGGAGTTTAGGTGGCGTGCCGGACCGTTGAGAGAGAACGGCCCCTATACCGGCCTCAGACGCATCCACCTCGACCTGAAAGGGTAATGCGGGATCCGGATGCGCCAGCACCGGAGCCGACGTAAACAGGTCCTTCAGTCTCCTAAAGGCCCTGTCCGCATCAGCTGACCACTGCAGGCGCACCGGACCCCCTTTCAGAAGGGACGTGATGGGAGCTGCCACCTGTCCAAAACCCCGGATAAACCTCCGGTAGTAATTCGCAAAGCCCAAGAACTGCTGCACCTCTTTGACAGTGGTTGGGGTTTGCCAATTACACACAGCGGACACACGATCCACCTCCATTCTCACCCCTGATGCGGACAACCGATAACCCAAAAAGGAGACCGACTCCTGGAAAAACAGACATTTCTCTGCCTTGACATATAGGTCGTGCTACAGCAGCCTCCTCAATACACGACGCACCAGGGTTATATGCTCGGCTCGGGTAGACGAGTACACCAGAATGTCATCAATGTACACGACCACCCCTTGCCCCTGCATATCCCGGAAAATGTCATCTACGAAGGATTGGAAGACTGATGGAGCATTCATCAACCCATATGGCATGACGAGATACTCGAAATGACCTGACGTGGTACTAAACGCTGTTTTCCATTCGTCGCCCTCCCTAATGCGCACCAAGTTATACGCGCTCCTGAGATCCAGTTTTGTGAAAAACCGCGCTCCATGCAATGACTCCGTCATGGTCGCAATCAGAGGGAGTGGATAACTGTATTTCACAGTAATCTGATTGAGACCACGGTAATCGATGTACGGGCGCAACCCTCCATCTTTTTTATTCACAAAAAAGAAGCTTGAGGAGGCGGGAGAAGTGGAGGGCCGAATGTATCCCTGTCTCAAAGATTCGGCTATGTAAATTTCCATAGCTTTTCTCTCCTCTTGAGACAAAGGATACACGTGGCTCCGTGGGAGCGCTGCTCCTGCCTGGAGATCAATCGCACAATCCCCCTGTCTATGAGGAGGCAACTGCGTCGCCCTAGCTTTACTAAACATGAGAGCTAAATCCCCATATTCAGGCGGAATGTGCAGTGCGGGCACTTGGTTTGGACTTTCCACCGAAGTCGCCCCTACGGAAACACCCAGACATCGCCCCTCACACTGAGCAGACCACCCATTGAGAGCCCTCTGTTGCCACGAAATAGCAGGGTTATGGGTGCTTAACCAGGGAATTCCCAGCACCACTGGGTACGCAGGAGAGTCGATCAGATACAGCTGTATAGTCTCTTCATGACCCCCCTGTGCACACATCCTAAGTGGTGCTGTGACCTCCATAATCAACCCCGACCCCAACGGGCGGCTATCTAAGGCATGAACGGGAAAAGGTTTGTCAACAGGTAGGAGAGGGATCCCTAAATCTAAACAAAACTTCCGATCAACAAAATTCCCAGCTGCGCCTGAATCTACTAGCGCCTTATGCTGGGAATGAGGTGCAACCTGTGGGAAACAAACAGGTATACAAAAGTGCGCAACAGAGAGCTCTGGGTAAGTGGGGCGTCTACTCACCTGGGAGGGCTCCCCAGTGCGTGGCCTGTTGTCTCCTCCCTCGGGGAACCCTCCCCAGCACCTGGCCGCAGTGTGCCCTCCACGACCGCACTTGGTGCAGGAGACAGGCCCCCTCGGGCTCCTCCTCCTCCTTTCTCTAGCGCCAGCACCCCCGAGCTCCATAGGGCTCGGCTCGGAGGTGCCGGAGGGTGGAATGGACGGACCCCACTCGGGACGTCCACGGGTGGCCAGCAGGGTGTCCAGACGGATGGACATATCGACCAACTGGTCGAAGGTAAAATTGGTATCCCTGCAGGCCAACTCACGTTGAACGTCCTCCCGTAGGCTACATCGAAAATGGTCGATGAGGGCCCGTTCATTCCACCCTGCGTCTGCCGCTAGAGTCCGGAACTCCAGCGCGAACGCCTGTGCGCTCCTCCTCCCCTGTCTCAGGTGGACTAGACGCTCCCCCGCCGCTTTGCCCTCAGGTGGATGGTCGAACACGGCCTTGAAGCGACGGGAGAACTCGGCGTAGGAGATGGTGGTGGCGTCCATCTTCCTCCACTCGGCGTTGGCCCATTCCAACGCCTTGCCCGTGAGACAGGAGATGAGGGCGGAAACGCTCTCGTGTCCCGAGGGCACCGGGTGTACAGTGGCCAGGTAGAGCTCCACCTGCAGGAGGAACCCCTGACACCCGGCAGCTGTTCCGTCATACGCCCTCGGGAGCGAGAGCCGAATCCCCCTGGGTTCCGGACCTGGGACTGGTGGACCGGCCGATGGGGGTGGCAGGGTAGGTGGAGGTGTGGGTACCCCTCTGGACTCCCATCGGTGCAGGGTGTTGATGATGTCCTGTAGAGCGGTCCCCAGTTGTCGTATCTGGTCATCCTGGCCGCGGACATGCTCCTCCAGCGACTCAGGCGTGGCTGTTGCTCCTGCTGATTCCATTCAAATGGTGTGTGATTCTGTCAAGGGGTGCTGAAGGTGGGTGTGGTGCAGGAATCAAGCGCAGGACGCAGAAGCTAAGTCCAAAAGACTTTAGTGAAATATTCACGTAGTAAACGAGTACAACAAGCCCGGAGGCGAAATACAGGCGCACACAGGCGTCAAACAAACGGCGCACTAACATGTGCGAAAACCTCTCCAAAACAACGGAGGGAAGTACGTAGCTCAAACACCAAAACAGAAGAGCAATCACACACAACACCAAACACACACAACGAGAACTAAATAGGACACTAACGAGGACTAACTAGACACAGGTGTACAACATCAAGACAAAACCAAACGAACATGAAACATAGATCGGTGGCAGCTAGTACTCCGGGGACGACGACCGCCGAAACCTGCACGAACCAGGAGGAGGAGCAGCCTCGGCCGAAACCGTGACACCAAGCCTCAACCAGAACCGTGGGGAGACATCAACACTTGTCATATCTACAAATATACTGAACCAAAATATAAATGCAACATGAAAAGTGTTGGTCCCATGTTTCATAAGTTGAAAAAAATAAATATATATATACATTTTCCATACGCACGAAAAGCTTATCTGGTGCACAGATTTTTTTGTATCCCTGTTAGTGAGCATTTCTCATTTGCTAAAATAATCCATCCACTTGACAGGTGTGGCATATCAAGAAGCTGATTAAACAGCATGATCATTACACAGTTGCACCTTGTGCTGGGAACAATAAAATGAGAATTTTTAATGTGCAGTTTTGTCGCACAACACAATGCCACAGATGTCTCAAGTTCTGAGGGAGCGTGCAATTCACATGCTTACTGCAGTAATGTCAATAATATTTTATGCAGTGCTGGTTGTCAACATTGTCAACAGTTCTGGGATATTTTATTTCAGCTCATGAAACATTTTACATGTTACGTTTATATTTTTCTTCAGCATATATTCTGCAGGATTCCTGCATAATTTTTTATGCAGGATTCCTGTAGGACTTTTTTGGAAGGGTACAAGCAAGGATTGTTAATTGTCGTGACTGATTGGGACACTGTAGAGAGGCATCTTATACAGATTTTTGTCCTTCGGTCTGATCCACCTTTGAGCTCCACCACCAATAGTGCCGAAGTCATGTTTAAGATCTTGCGCACTCTTGCAATGCACATTACCAACCAGTCTGTGCTTTCCATGTTTTCTTATGGCAGGACACCTTGTTAAGTGCTTGAAACGGGTCATGGATCCTGAAACATAATTCCTGATAACAACAGCTACTCAATGCCCAACGAAACCAGTTGATTCGACTACACTGGGCAGAGAGCCTAAACAAACATCTGGCCAATATATGTACCAGTCACCATTTGATGACACACTGTGAAATGATATCCTGAGGAAATGCTGCTGACATACAAGCATGCTCTCTGTCGACTAGTCTACCTGATGGGAATACAGCCAGACTTGAAAAGGAGTGGTTCCTGTGCCCCAAAGCTTTGTTCCAACCCAGCCTGCTAGGCTCCTGTGGCGTGAACCCAGTTTGCAGACGCTGGTCGTGAACTGTGTTAATAGGTGTGTTATTCAATTGAAGAGCAACCTTCTCCAGAACATTCTGGTGTGTGGTGGGTCCACAATGTTTAACAGTTTCCCTGAAAGACTGCAGAATTAACTTGACAACTTGGTGTTACGCTCCTGAAAAAGGGGAGAAATAATCACGAGAGTGACGCAGTTGTTTCCTCACTGAAAACTTTTGTATAATGAGCTTTTACAAAAATACCACATTTTACAGAACAACAGATCTACAGGAACCAGAGTTTTGTAGGGTACAAAGCTTATTCAAGTCACAACAGCATAAACTGTAATTCACTAAAACATATACAAATGTTTCAATATAACTGTCAAACACAAAGTAGCTTTAGCTCAGTAACCCATAACTACATTTATCAACCATGTCAACAAAGTATTCGAAACACATTATACAAATAACCCCAAATATATTATTAACAGCGCACATGTTCATTCACAATTAGCATAAAATGGCAGCTACTCTCAATATGAAGCTATTTCGCTGCAACCAAGCAGGTTTCACTCACACACGCACCTAATAACTCTTTTCAACTTAACTCTAACTTACTCAAGATGTTACTAACACATACCTTAAACTCTCTTGACATGTTAGCAAGTTATTACATTCAAATTAACTCGTTTTATATCAATAACGTACCTGAAAAAGGGGAGAAATAATCACGAGAGTGACGCAGTTGTTTCCTCACTGAAAACGTTTGTATAATGAGGAAAAAAGACCGCGATTTCCCCAGAAAGTTGGGTGGAGACCAGAGCAATCGATCTCAGGCTCATAGATTAAGAGCATTTAGTAGATCACAGATTAACACTTTTACCCTTAAATTAGGCATCACAAAATAAAGTAGTCAATATAACGTTTACACATTCCTCTTACAATAATTTACCCTTTTACACTTGACGGATTTTAACACATTTATGAATTTTATCAATCTCTATGAACTAGTACTGGATGCATGATCTTTTTAACCTTAGATATTTTAAGATCCTTACATACCATGAACTTACTAATACTTTTTAGTGTATAACAGGCTATGAATATGTCCTTTAACCTGTCACATTGGCACCTATAATAAGTGAAGCCACTTTGGTGGCGAAAGCAGAGCGGCAAAATGCTGTATGGGTTGGAGGGTCCATCTCAGCTTCACTCCATTATTTTCAATCTCTGTGGGTTCAGAAAAAGGAACATGAGGAAATAAATTTGTGTTTAATCTTTCTGAAGTGTTTCTGAAATTGATAGATATTTTTTTTATACTGTCTGAGCAAAGAGGAATAATATAAATTACTTATGTATAAACACTGGCATTATCTTATTGAATTAGATCATGTTTTTTTAAACACAAGGTGTCAGGGTTTTGAAAATAAATATCTTAGTGCATATACTGTATCAGTGAGAAAACAGAGTGAAACAGGGAGTGACAACCTAAACTTTTTGCTTTCCATTGTAAAATGTTTTGCTACGTTGTGCCCTGCTCAACACGAACCAGGACTTTTGCTGCCTGCAACTCAGACTTAAACCACCCCCACAATGTGCAAAGCCTTCTGAATGGTCCCAATAATGTTGACTTTCAAAGGGGACAATACTATTCCAAACAATTAAAATAGTTGGTTACTGAATACTGTTAATCTGGGCTTTCTGAGTGTTGGAGGAATTTGTGGATGTGAAAGAGTCCTTTGATTGACTACTGAGTTGAGTTGGTTGTCAGAGATAAGTGATGGTAATTAGGGAAATTAGGTACAGTTATGAAAGTGTGCTGGAAAAGCTAGGTCAAATATTGTGTGCGAGTACATTGAGTGTTTTTTTTATTTTGTATCATAAAGAATGCAGTAGTCCTACAGCTATATTTATGACTGGGATACCCTCACAGAAAATACAATTAAACCCCAAAATATAACAGAAAAGGATCCGTTACAACCCTGCATAGGAACCTGCATAAAAGCATCATAAATATTTTTCTGAGAACAATTGTTTGTATTAAATCACTTTAAAAGCAGTACAATCAATAAGAAATAATACAGTTTAAAACCATCACAAATCGGTGTTATTGTCTTGTGTTTACAGTGTTGCTTGCAGCACTGGGTTAAAAAATACTACTAAAATACTACTAATTTCAAATACTTTAGCTGGGCTTGGTTGAGCTTGCCTGGCTCAATGAAGTAAATTGGTTCCATTGGTTTTAACCCATACCACGGTAAGGGCTTGTGAGTGAAATTACGTATTTACCTGATTTGTTTGATAATAATAGTTAAATTATATACTTAACAAATAGTAAGACATTTCTGTTCTACTAATGCTGTGTTTTTGTAAAGGGATGGTCTCCACTCTAGCTCCCTGCAGCTAATCTGGGCGTATGGTCACTAGAGATAGCTTGAGCTGACAATTGACTGAGCCTCAGTGGCGGCTCCTGAAAAAATTCTCAGGGGGGGCAATTTTTCTGATGATTTAGGTGACCTACACACATTTAAAAAAAGATATGTCCAGCAACAACATGAAGACAGGGGCAGCATATAAGTCAATACCAGAAGCATTTATTGACTGATCTCAAAAGTGTTGGCTTACCAGGGTTGGTGGAGCCCTCAGTTTCATCTTTGCCTCGCAAAGCTAACTCAAACACTCCGCAAAACTTGTCCACCAGTATCTGTCTTTTTATCTCACGTTGTACATCTCTTAAAGCCTGTCTATCACCCCCAGCATAAACTGCCTTCTTCCTATCAAGTAGTGATTTTAGATGTTTTGATACCCAAGGCTTGTTGTTAGGGAAGATCTTAGTAGGCACAACTGACTCAACACAGAAGTTTACATAGTCTGAAATAACCTCTGTGAGTTCATCCAGATCAGAGCTGCTGTCCTCAAATACCTCCCACATTGTACAGTCAAAACACCCCAAGTGATACTGTTGTCATTCCAGATCTGGACAGTTTTAACTGTGGGTTTCTCCCTCTCCAGGAGGCGACAGTAAATTGGCCTGAGGTAGACCACATTGTGGTCTGATGTCCCCAGAGGAGGTCTGGTGGTGGCAGAGAACGCCTTTGGTATTGTCCCATAGCACAAATCAAGAGTCCTATTTTTCCTAGTGTGACATTTCACATACTGATGGTATGTGCACAAGACTTTGTGCAAGGTACAGTTGTTAAAATCCCCTAAAATAAATTTGGGTGCGTCGGGGGAGATGGATTCCAGTTTCTGTGACAGATTATAAATAATCTCTGATGCCTTTGTTATATTAGCTTTTGGTTGAATGTACACAACGGTAATAAACAATTGGGGGAACTCACGGGGCAGATAGTAAGGTCGCAGTGACACAGAAAGCAGTTCAATGTCGGGGGTACAGAGTCGCTCTCTTACCAGGATCGATTTACACCACTGGTCCCTGACAGACGCCCCCGCCGTGAAGTTTCCCTGTGACTGTCAGATCGCGGTCCGCTCTGACCAGGGTGAAGCCGGCCGGCTCCACTTCTCTGTCCGGGACTCTGTCATCCAGCCAAGTCTCAGTAAATGCCAGCAAACAGGCCTCCCGATATTCGTGTTGGAAGCGCAGATTCGCTGACAACTCATCCGCTTTCCCCCTCAGTGACTGGGCATTAATCAGCAAGGTGGTGGGTAAGGGAAGTTTGTTCTTAATTTTTTTTAAGTCGTTGTCTGATTCCCCCGCGTTTTCCACGTTTGCATTTGGGTTTGTAATCCACTCGCAGACAATCAGGTATTAGATGGGCCATTGGGATATCCATCGCGTTCGTATTTGAGTTGCATTGTAGTAAAAACTCCCTGCTGTATTGGATTCCGCTGCCAGCAGCGTTTTCATTATTTAGTCCGTTCGTAGCGGGTATGTACACGATCAACAAGATCAGTCCAACACCGTGACCCCACCACTGGAAATCCATGGTTGGCAGAATGTTTGTAAACTAAGTGTACAAATTAAAAACATAAAATAACACCACTAAGTGTACAAATTAAAAACATAAGATTAAAAACATAAGATAACGCCACACCAAACGTCACACACACTGCAGGTCGCAACAGAGACGCTGCTACCCGCTATTTTCTTAGTTACGTTCATGGTTACGTTACGTATGACGAAAGCGCGTAAGTGCAAGCCCTCAGACACCCATAGAGATTGTATTGAAAGCTCTGAAATTGGAAAAAAATAGATTTTACATGGGAGTCTATGACAGACTTCTGGGCGATTTTCAACCTGACTGAAATCGCCCCAAAAGGGGGGGTGGCCATTTGAAGCACGCCTGATTGGACATTTAGTGGCAGTGTGGCACTGTGGCAGATCAGACGTCTAGATTACAACACTGATAACTACTGTTGCCGTGATATAATTGATTAGAAAAAAAATCCCTTCCTTTTCCCGTTTGGCAGTGCGTCGCCCATATCGCCCTATTGAACAGGCCGCCCCTGCTGAGCCTGCATTCCATAGACAAGATGTGGTGTGTGTAACCGAGATAGGGATGGCCTGGAGGAGCAGAACGAAAATCCTCATTGTTCCGAATCATCTTGCCATCTGGAAAACTAAGCCTGAGGTAGAACAACACCCAGTGCAAATAACTAACAGATGAACCCAAAGTGGCTTATGATGTCCCGGACTGCATGGGAAGGGTGGAACCAGCCATGACTAAGCGTTTTTAGATCTACTATATAAAGAACTCTGCATTTTCTGTTTGTCAGAGCCCTCGGCCCAACACTCAAGAGTGTTGGGTCGACCAGCCTCACGTACTACCTTATTAATACGTTTTGAATAAAGTAATATCCTGATTGGTGATTGACCTCGACAGGCTATACAGACTTTTCTGACGTGCAAACCGACTAGCCAAAATCTAAAACTGAGCCTTACCTTAGCCCTAACCTTAAACTTGAACCCTAACCTAATTTCAACAAATTATAAAATGAAATATTGGTTTGCACATCAAAAAAGTTTGTATATCCCTTTCCAGTTACCACAGGAGGATTAAGGTGGTTCAATTCGCTGTGCCTTAACTCCATCTAGTGGATTTAAAAAATATTAAATAAAAATGTCTCATTAACTATTTGCTGCCTCCTACTTTGCTAAATCTGTGAAAATGTAAGATTAATGTAAGTTTGAAAGGAAACTGTTAGGAAATAATAGCTTAAGATAATATATTTACAAAAACATGTTCAAAATACTGGTTGGTATGTAACACGCATGTAGGTGTACATCAGTGGTGGTCTGTGCCGTTTTTTTATGATCAAGGCCTTATTTCTTTTACAGCATATTGGATGACTGTCATTCATATTCCATTCACCCAGTTCAATGTAACAGTGATAGGTTTAGGCTACTACATGATACTGGAATTTTCCCTAAACCCATCATGAGGTTGCTACAACCTAGCCTATGAATGAATGTTTACAACGTAGGTGAACACATGTTGAGAGAAATTTTTTAGGTGACAGATAGTAACACATGGACAGACAGTGACTCATTCAATACCGCCTTGCACACTCTTGCCTGCAATCTAGCTAATCTAGGGTGTAATCATTAGTCTAACAGTTGCAAATGAGAGTTTATATTGGACAAATTCATGTTTATCCCCGTTTCGTTCCGTTTGCTTCAGTTTAAGAAGCTTTTTTCAACAGAATCGGTGGAATGAATACACCCCTGATCGCACGTAAACACAGTTCACTTTCATAGCAGCCACGTCGTATTCCTTCTCGCATTCATGCTCACTCCTCTCACCTTTTCCCTTCGCTTGTGGACTTCAATGCACAACACATTAGCTGTATGTGAACAGGCGAAAAAAAACGTGCCAAACCATATCATAACCGCTACACACAGCCTATATTGGTGTCACCATATTAGCTAAAGTAACGTCAGTCAACATAGCTAATAGAACTAACGCATTAGTAAACCTGCTACAAGCAGTTTAGCACTAACACCGCCGGGCCCCGGTGTCAATAAATTAGTCAAACCAAAAGCTTACCTTGACTTGGAAGTTCCAGTGTTGTGTTGTATAGTCATAGCCAGCTAGCAAACATAGTATCCCTTTGTTTGAGCAGGGTGTTTGAGTAGGCTAAACTAACTAGCTGCATTTGTTAGCTTAGTGACACTGAAAGTGAAAAAAATCGTGGAAGAAGTCGTCAGAGTCAAATACTCACCACATTTTATGCACTGCAATGCTAGCTAGCTGTAGCTTTTGCTTTCAGCGCTAGATTCATTCTCTGATCCTTTGATTGGGTGGACAACATGTCAGTTCATGCTGCAAGAGCTCTGACTGGTGGGAGGACGTTTTCCGGAAGTTGTCATAATTACTGTGTAAGTCTATTCTAGGTTTTGTATTGAAGTCAATGTACCCAGAGGAGGACGGAAGGTAGCTGTCCTTCGGCTACACCATGGTGCTACCCTACAGAGTGCTGTTGAGGCTACTGTAGATATTGATTGCAAAACAGTGTTTTTATCAATTATTTGGTGATATTAATATGTTTAATATAGTTTTATGGTTAACTTTTTAAATGTTTTAAAAATTTTATGAAATTCACTCAGGATGGTCCTCCCGTTCCTCCTCTGAGGAGCCTCCACTGCTGTACATTTGTACTGGTTTCGTCTATCTAACCACTATAGGGAATAGAGGGTTCTTCGGCTTGTCCCAATAGAGGAACCCATTATGTTTGTAAATGTAGTCCCGTGTAGCTCAGTTGGAGAGCCTGGTGTTTGCAACGCCAGGGTTGTGGGTTTGTTTCCCACGGGGGACCAGTATGAAAAAATAAAATAAAATGTATGCACTCACTAACTGTAAGACGCTCTGGATAAGAGCGTCTGCTAAATGACTAAAATGTAAATGTAACCCTCTGGAAAGGGTTCTAAATAGAAATGTTTATAAAGGGTTCTATCAAATGGACTATACAGCCACAAGTAGTAAGTGGAATTACAATATACTAAACAAGGTAATGATTCAAGTGTCATGTTCAGTGAGAAAACTATACTAAAGTTAAATGTCTTACCTGTGATGAAATGTTTTCCACACACATAGCTAAGTGTAGGCGACTACTTGGACACCGGGTCTCCATATTTCCCACTCTCCCACACTGAATAGCCTAAAGCCCCAGGGCTCTTCTCGCAGGCATATTTCCCTACGTGGGAGCATTGCAATCGGTAGGTTGGGATTTTTGACCTGGTTACATTTGACATTTACATTTGACTAATTTAGCGGATGCTCTTACGTGTACATTGAACAACACAGCAGCTTTCCGGCATGTTTTGTTATTCCTGTATAACAAACAATGTACGACGAAGTTGGCTCTTTTACAGTGGGGGTGAATGGGAACGAGTGTTTGTTTTCCCCAATTTGTGGGCATGGTCGAGGGGAATTTCTTATTACAGGAATATCTTATTCTTCTTGTTCTTTGGAGTTTAGCGGCGGTTGGCATCCAATATGTTGCATTACCACCCCCAACTGGACTATAATATACAGTGGGGAAAAAAGTATTTAGTCAGCCACCAATTGTGCAAGTTCTCCCACTTAAAAAGATGAGAGAGGCCTGTAATTTTCATCATAGGTACACGTCAGCTATGACAGACAAATTGAGAGAAAAAAAATCCAGAAAATCACATTGTAGGATTTTTAATGAATTTATTTGCAAATTATAGTGGAAAATAAGTATTTGGTCACCTACAAACAAGCAAGATTTCTGTCTCTCACAGACCTGTAACTTCTTCTTTAAGAGGCTCCTCTGTCCTCCACTCGTTACCTGTATTAATGGCACCTGTTTGAACTTGTTATCAGTATAAAAGACACCTGTCCACAAACTCAAACAGTCACACTCCAAACTCCACTATGGCCAAGACCAAAGAGCTGTCAAAGGACACCAGAAACAAAATTGTAGACCTGCACCAGGCTGGGAAGACTGAATCTGCAATAGGTAAGCAATAGGACCTAGTGAATGACCTGCAGAGAGCTGGGACCAAAGTAACAAAGCCTACCATCAGTAACACACTACGCCGCCAGGGACTCAAATCCTGCAGTGCCAGACGTGTCCCCCTGCTTAAGCTAGTACATGTCCAGGCCCGTCTGAAGTTTGCTAGAGTGCATTTGGACGATCCAGAAGAGGATTGGGAGAATGTCATATGGTCAGATGAAACCAAAATATAACTTTTTGGTAAAAACTCAACTTGTCGTGTTTGGAGGACAAAGAATGCTGAGTTGCATCCAAAGAACACCATACCTACTGTGAAGCATGGGGGTGGAAACATCATGCTTTGGGGCTGTTTTTCTGCAAAGGGACCAGGACGACTGATCCGTGTAAAGGAAAGAATGAATGGGGCCATGTATCGTGAGATTTTGAGTGAAAACCTCCTTCCATCAGCAAGGGCATTAAAGATGAAACGTGGCTGGGTCTTTCAGCATGACAATGATCCCAAACACACTGCCCGGGCAACAAAGGAGTGGCTTCGTAAGAAGCATTTCAAGGTCCTGGAGTGCCCTAGCCAGTCTCCAGATCTCAACCCCATAGAAAATCTTTGGAGGGAGTTGAAAGTCTGTGTTGCCCAGCGACAGCCCCAAAACATCACTGCTCTAGAGGAGATCTGCATGGAGGAATTGGCCAAAATACCAGCAACAGTGTGTGAAAACCTTGTGAAGACTTACAGAAAACGTTTGACCTGTGTCATTGCCAACAAAGGGTATATAACAAAGTATTGAGAAACGTTTGTTATTTACCAAATACTTATTTTCCACCATAATTTGCAAATAAATTCATAAAAAATCCTACAATGTGATTTTCTGGATTTTTCTTTCTCATTTTGTCTGTCATAGTTGACGTGTACCTATGATGACATTTACATTTACATTTACGTCATTTAGCAGACGCTCTTATCCAGAGCGACTTACAAATTGGTGCATTCACCCTATAGCCAGTGAATAACCACTTTACAATATGTTTTATTTTTTATTTTTATTTTTATTTATTTTTAGGGGGTGGGGGTAGAAGGATTACTTTATCCTATCCCAGGTATTCATTAAAGAGGTGGGGTTTCAAATGTCTCCGGAAGGTGGTGAGTGACTCCACTGTCCTGGCGTCGTGAGGGAGCTTGTTCCACCATTGGGGTGCCAGAGCAGCGAACAGTTTTGACTGGGCTGAGCGGGAACTATGCTTCCGCAGAGGAAGGGGAGCCAGCAGGCCAGAGGTGGATGAACGCAATGCCCTCATTTGGGTGTAGGGACTGATCAGAGACTGAAGGTACAGAGGTGCCGATCCCCTCACAGCTCCATAGGCAAGCACCATGGTCTTGTAACAGATGCGAGCTTCAACTGGAAGCCAGTGGAGTGTGCGGAGGAGCGGGGTGACGTGAGAGAACTTGGGAAGGTTGAACACCAGACGGGCTGCGGCATTCTGGATGAGTTGTAGGGGTTTAATGGCACAGGCAGGGAGCCCAGCCAACAGCGAGTTGCAGTAATCCAGACGGGAGATGACAAGTGCCTGGATTAGGACCTGTGCCGCTTCCTGTGTAAGGCAGGGTCGTACTCTCCGAATGTTGTAGAGCATGAACCTGCAGGATCGGGTCACCGCCTTGATGTTAGCGGAGAACGACAGGGTGTTGTCCAGGGTCACGCCAAGGCTCTTCGCACTCTGGGAGGAGGACACAACGGAGTTGTCAACCGTGATGGCGAGATCATGGAACGGGCAGTCCTTCCCCGGGAGGAAGAGCAGCTCCGTCTTGCCAAGGTTCAGCTTGAGGTGGTGATCCATCATCCATACTGATATGTCTGCCAGACATGCAGAGATGCGATTCGCCACCTGGTTATCAGAAGGGGGAAAGGAGAAGATTAGTTGTGTATCGTCAGCGTAGCAATGATAGGAGAGGCCATGTGAGGATATGACAGAGCCAAGTGACTTGGTGTATAGGGAGAATAGGAGAGGGCCTAGAACTGAGCCCTGGGGGACACTAGTGGTGAGAGCACGTGGTGCGGAGACAGCTTCTCGCCACGCCACTTGGTAGGAGCGACCGGTCAGGTAGGACGCAATCCAGGAGTGAGCCGCACCGGAGATGCCCAACTCGGAGAGGGTGGAGAGGAGGATCTGATGGTTCACAGTATCAAAGGCAGCAGACAGGTCTAGAAGGACAAGAGCAGAGGAGAGAGAGTTAGCTTTAGCAGTGCGGAGAGCCTCCGTGACACAGAGAAGAGCAGTCTCAGTTGAATGACCAGTCCTGAAACCTGACTGGTTTGGATCAAGAAGGTCATTCTGAGAGAGATAGCAAGAGAGTTGGCTAAAGACGGCACGCTCAATAGTTTTGGAAAGAAAAGAAAGAAGGGATACTGGTCTGTAGTTGTTGACATCAGTGGGATCGAGTGTTGGTTTTTTGAGAAGGGGTGCAACTCTCGCTCTCTTGAAGACGGAAGGGACATAGCCAGCAGTCAAGGATGAGTTGATCAGCGAGGTGAGGTAGGGGAGAAGGTCACCGGAGATGGTCTGGAGAAGAGAGGAGGGGATGGGGTCAAGCGGGCAGGTTGTTGGGCGGCCTGCAGTCACAAGTCGCAAGATTTTATCTGGAGAGAGAGGGGAGAAAGAAGTCAAAGCATAGGGTAGGGCAGTGTGAGCAGGACCAGCAGTGTCATTAGACTTAACAAACGAGGATCGGATGTCGTCAACCTTCTTTTCAAAGTGGTTGATGAAAATTACAGGCCTATCTCATCTTTTTAAGTGGGAGAACTTGCACAATTGGTGGCTGACTAAATACTTTTTCCCCCCACTGTAAATCCATTATACTTTGATGCAAAATGGGAAAAGGAAAATAAAATAAATAAATATTTAAAAAAAACACCCTTCCAACTAACCCTACACTCATTAAAAACCCACTACCCCATTCCTCTACTTTGACCCTACTCCTGCACCATGCCAACGGCCTGGGAGGACGGGACACCACGACTCAACACACCCTGTAACTCTTCTTAGGTAAAATCTCGTATCCCTGTGGCTACTGCCATTCCTGTGGCTTTCCAAAATTGTAAAGCAGGAGGTTAACTATACAATTTTACTTCAAGGTGTCTCCTGCAATCACAATAGATGACTACTCTACTTGTTTGTGTCAACACCTGCTACCAACTAGCCAGCTAGCTAGGTTGCAATGGAGCCCACTTCACCTTGAATAGCTAAAGAATGTTTCCAGCGCTGTAGAAACTGTGTTTTTTACGCTCTTGTCCGGGACAATATAAACAATCCGGAGTTCCAATACAGCAATTGTTTGCTACCAGAGTATTACAGGAATGAGTTCCAACGAATTGTGTGAGGGGTAGGAATGGGCAGATTTCTCCTTTCCCTTCCCCGGCTGCTGTATTGGGCAGTTCAATGGTGAGAAATGACTCAGTCCCTGGAGCAAAAACGTTGTGCTATCCAGGAGCATGAGTACAGGACATCAATAAGTTGCTCCCAAACATTTTAAACCAGCATCAGAAAATGTAATCTATCATAATTCATGTGGGATTCAATGACATTATGAAGGGCAGCTCAGAACAGCTGAAGATGGACTTTAAAGACCTGATTGGGTCACTGCTTGACACCAACAAATGCCCCATAATATCTGGTCCTCTGCCATCCCTAAATCATGGCATTGAACGTTTCAGCAGACTTTTGGCCCTCCATAACAGGCTATGAGACTATTGCAGCTCTGTGGGTGTAACAGTTATTGACAATTTTGATACTTTCTGGAAACAAAGCTGGTTTTATAAAGAGGATGGGATCCACCCAAATAATTTGGGTTCCTGGATCCTTTCACAGCATTATGAGGCTGCATTGAGACAATTACTTATCAATGACCCAAGCCCAGCTCAGTTACTCCCTACCATTGTGTCGCTGAGTTGTCATAATGCTTCAGAAAATGTACATTATCCCAGGGGTGTTAGAAGACACAATGTAAGTCACCTCATTTATGTCCCTCTTACTGCCCTGAATGCCTCTGCTGATCCCACAGCTATTGTATGCAGTAATCATGTGCCTATGAACCAGAGTTATACTGTTAGCACTGAGGCAGTGTGCTCTAGTAGGAAGTCTAACAAAATTAACATGAGCATGTCTACTTTGGCTAAGCTTCCCAGTAAAGCAGTAGAAACAATCAAGCATCCCAGAAAAGTCCTAAACATAGCCCAGGTTAACATGAAACAAGGTTCATGAAATCAATAATTTGCTAGTAAGTGATGACATTCATATTCTGACAATCTCTGAAACCCACTTTGATAATACCTTCGATACAGTGGTAGCAATGCATGGTTATAACATCTACAGAAATGCCAAAGGTGGAGGTGTTGTCGTTGTAAAGCTTAGCGAGGATCTCATGTTACAGTGGTAGCAATACATGGTTGTAACATCTGTTGAAGTAATATGGCTACAGGTTAATCTGTCTCACCTAAAGCCCATTCTGGTGGGAAGCTGCTATAGACCAAAAAGTGCTAACAGTCAGTATCTGGATAACGTGTGAAATGCTTGATAAAGAATGTCATATCAACAGATGTATATTTTCTGGGTGATTTAAATATTGACTGGCTTTCATCAGGCTGCCCACTCAAGAGGAAGCTTCAAACTGTAACTAGTACCTGCAATCTGGTTCAGGTTATCAGTCAACCTACCTACCAAATTTGCCTGAAAGCAGTATCCAAATCCATCGGATGTAGTGATCACAATATAGTAGTCATATCTAGGAAAACCAAAGTTCTAAAGGCTGGGCCTAATATAGTGTATAAGAGGTCATACAACAAGTTTTGTATTGTTTCCCATGTTGTTGATATAATAAAATATTTGTTGGTCCGTGGTGTGTAATGAGAAGCAACCAGACACTGCACTTGACAAATTTATGAAATTGCTTATCCCAGTTACTAATAAGCACGCACCCATTTAAGAAAATGACTGTAAAAACTGTTGAATGCCTGTGGAAAAAATTAGGAATTGAAAAATTGTATGGTTGAGAGGGATGACTCAAAAGGAATGGCAAATAAGTCTGGCTGCACAACCGATTGGCAAATATACTGCAAATTGAGAAATCATGTAACTAAACTGAATGAAAAGAAGAAGAAACTACACTATGAAAGAATGATAATAAAACGTTTTGGAGCACCTTAAATGAAATTCTGGGCAAAAAGGCAAACTCACCTCCATCATTCATTGAATCAGATGGCTCATTCATCACAAAACCCACTGATATTGCCAACTACTTTAATTATGTTTTCATTGGCGGAGATCAGAGAACCTTCCATAATGACAACCATCTCTGCAGCACTCCAGCAATCAGGTCTTTATGGTAGAGATGCCAGACGGAAGCCACTGCTCAGTAAAATGCATGACAGCCCACTTGGAGTTTGCCAAAAGGCACCTGAACGACTGTCAGACCATGAGAAACAAGATTATCTGGTCTGATGAAACCAAGATTGAACTCTTTGGCCTGAATGCCAAGCGTCACGTCTGGAAGAAACCTGGCACCCTCCCTACGGTGAAGCATGGTGGTGGCAGTATCATGTTGTGGGGATGTTTTTCAGCGGCAGGGACTCAGAGACTAGTCAGGATCAAGGTAAAGATGAATGGAGCAAAGTACAGAGAGATCTTTGATGAAAACCTGCTCCAGAGCGCTCAGGACCTCAGACAGGGGCGAAGGTTCACCTTCCAACAGGACAACGATCCTAAGCACACAGTCACGACAACCCAGGAGTGGCTTCGGGACAAGTCTTTGAATGTCCTTAAGTGGCCCAGCCAGAGCCCAGACTTGAATCCGATGTAACATCTCTGGAGAGACCTGACAATAGCTGTGCAGCCACGCTCCCCATCCAACCTGACAGAGCTTGAGTGGATCTGCAGAGAAGAATGGGAGAAACTCCCCAAATACAGGTGTGCCAAGATTGTAGCGTCATACCCAAGAAGACTCAATGCTGTAATTGCTGCCAAAGGTGCTTCAACAAAGTACTGAATAAATGGTCTGGATACTTATGTAAATGTGACATTTCAGTGTATTTTTTATAAATTTGCAAAACTTTGTAAAAACCAGTTTTTGCTCTGTCATTATGGGGTATTGTGTGTAGATTGATAAAGGGAAAAAACAATTTAATCCATTTTAGAGTAAGGCTATAACGTAACAAAATGTGGAAAAAGTAAAGGGGTCTGAATATTTTTAGAATGCGCTGTATATGGACTTAGAATCAGGTTTGGATTTTGTTGAAGGCAAAGATGGGTAAGGCTGACCTTTTTTTATTTTGTTTGTTTCTTTATTTAATGTTTATTTAATACCAAGTTTTTTGGTTTTGTTTGATATGATATGTCCTAATTGTAGAGATTGGGTATATTATGACTTTGTTGTTATAAAGTGTGGTCTTTTTTGGCGGGATGTGAATTGGAATGAATAAAACGTAATAAATATGAATAGATCTAATTAAATTAAAAACCTGTATAGGTTCTCTACTGGAGTAGACGTATACGATCCAAAAATAATTGGTGTCATTATCTTTTACATTTAAGAAATACAGTGGGGAAAAAAAGTATTTAGTCAGCCACCAATTATGCAAGTTCTCCCACTTAAAAAGATGTGAGAGGCCTGTAATTTTCATCATAGGTACACGTCAACTATGACAGACAAATTGAAAAAAGAAATCCAGAAAATCACATTGTAGGATTTTTAATGAATTTATTTGCAAATTATGGTGGAAAATAAGTATTTGGTCACCTACAAACAAGCAAGATTTCTGGCTCTCACAGACCTGTAACTTCTTATTGAAGAGGCTCCTCTGTCCTCCACTCGTTACCTGTATTAATGGCACCTGTTTGAACTTGTTATCAGTATAAAAGACACCTGTCCACAACCTCAAACAGTCACACTCCAAACTCCACTACGGCCAAGACCAAAGAGCTGTCAAAGGACACCAGAAACAAAATTATAGACCTGCACCAGGCTGGGAAGACTGAATCTGCAATAGGTAAGCAGCTTGGTTTGAAGAAATCAACTGTGGGAGCAATTATTAGGAAATGGAAGACATACAAGACCACTGATAATCTCCCTCGATCTGGGGCTCCACGCAAGATCTCACCCCGTGGGGTCAAAATGATCACAAGAACGGTGAGCAAAAATCCCAGAACCACATGGGGGGACCTAGTGAATGACCTGCAGAGAGCTGGGACCAAAGTAACAAAGCCTACCATCAGTAACACACTACGCCGCCAGGGACTCAAATCCTGCAGTGCCAGACGTGTCCCCCTGCTTAAGCCAGTACATGTCCAGGCCCGTCTGAAGTTTGCTAGAGTGCATTTGGATGATCCAGAAGAGGATTGGGAGAATGTCATATGGTCAGATGAAACCAAAATATAACTTTTTGGTAAAAACTCAACTCGTCGTGTTTGGAGGACAAAGAATGCTGAGTTGCATCCAAAGAACACCATACCTACTGTGAAGCATGGGGGTGGAAACATCATGCTTTGGGGCTGTTTTTCTGCAAAGGGACCAGGACGACTGATCCGTGTAAAGGAAAGAATGAATGGGGCCATGTATCGTGAGATTTTGAGTGAAAACCTCCTTCCATCAGCAAGGGCATTGAAGATGAAATGTGGCTGGGTCTTTCAGCATGACAATGATCCCAAACACACCGCCCGGGCAACGAAGGAGTGGCTTCGTAAGAAGCATTTCATGGTCCTGGAGTGGCCTAGCCAGTCTTCAGATCTCAACCCCATAGAAAATCTTTGGAGGGAGTTGAAAGTCTGTGTTGCCCAGCGACAGCCCCAAAACATCACTGCTCTAGAGGAGATCTGCATGGAGGAATGGGCCAAAATACCAGCAACAGTGTGTGAAAACCTTGTGAAGACTTACAGAAAACGTTTGACTTGTGTCATTGCCAACAAAGGGTATATAACAAAGTATTGAGAAACTTTTGTTGTTGACCAAATAATTATTTTCCACCATAATTAGCAAATAAATTCATAAAAAATCCTACAATGTGATTTTCAGGATTTTTTTTATTTAATTTTTTCTGTCATAGTTGACGTGTACCTATGATGACAATTACAGGCCTCTCTCATCTTTTTAAGTGGGAGAACTTGCACAATTGGTGGCTGACTGTAAATCTCAATATTAAACATGGCAAGGACATATTATTGTTCCGATATACACCGGCAAATGGATTGGGTATTGTCAACAGGGTTGTTGTCTCTATTAGTGTGTGGCGGGCTGGTTAACACTGGGTTAAACTAATGAAGGTTAACGGTAGAGCCAACAGAATAACTGGCTTATGGAAGCACTTCTCTAAGCGTGAAGTATATTATATCTTTTTTACATATTTATGCTACCCTTATATTCTTGATCCTATAGGTTTAAAACAGACGAGGTGATAGAGCAATGACCCTGGAAGAAAAACAAAATGTGTGTAGTGGAGAGAGGGTGAGTTTTACAGGTTCTCGCTCTGGATTGTCAGTACTGAATTGTTTTTGCTATTTTGCCATGGCTGTGTAAGGGTCGATTGTGAGTTAAACTTATGTATCCCTTTATGTTAGTGTGATGCGTGAGACTAATTTTTATCGGCGGTCATTAGAAGCTTTTAGAATGTGTGTTCCTTTTTCCTTCTTCCTTTTTTGTCGGAATAAACAGGATATAATGAGGACTACGTGAAATATGTCTCTCTGCCGATAGGCAGCGTGCATGTAAAGAACGTAAAGAAATTGGGAGTGGGAGTGAAAGTATGATAGGTCCTCCAGAAGTTTAGTTGTGCTCCATTTTCGCTCAGCTGCCCACAGCCCTGTTCTGTACGCTCGCAATGAGTCACTCAGCCATGAAGCATGAGGGGAGGGCCGAGCCGGCTGGGAGGAAAGGGGACAGTGCGAGTCATAGGATGCGGAAAGGGAGGAGAGTAAGGTCGAAGAGGCAGAATCAGGAGACAAAAGGGAGAAGGATTTAGCAGAAGGGAGAGATGACAGGATAAAAGAGGAGAGAGTAGTGGGAGAGAGAGAGTGAAGATTGCGATGGCACATGACCATCTGGGTAGGGGCTGAGTGGTTAGGGTTAGAGGAAAGGGAGACAGAAAACGAAACAAAATCAGAGACCTGGAGGGGGGTTGCAGTGAGATTAGTAGGCGAGCAGCCTCTAGTAAAGATTAGGTCAAGCCTTGTGAGTTGGAGGGGATTGGGAAAGGGTGAGGTAAAAAGAGGCAAGGGGGGGAAAGAGAGAGTTGGAAATAAATGAATTGAAGGCAGACGTCTGGAGGTTGAAGTCACCAAGTACGAAGAGCGGTGAGCCATCGTCAGGAAATGAGCTCATCAAGGTGTCAAGCTCATTGAGGAACTCTCCAAGGGCACCTGTATCTCATTGTGGTACGTGGTGAAATAAGTATAGCTAGTTATAATTGTAATGGGTTAGCAGATAATAAGAAAAGACTATCAGGATTTACCTGGCTAAAAGAGATGGAATATAATATCTATTGTTTAGAGGAAACTCACTCTACAAATATAGAGGTTGAGGTTGACTGGTACTGTAGATACAGCAGATCCCCTTATTGTATGGGACACTTTTAAATGTATTTTTAGAGGCCATTTAATACAATACTCATCATTAAAACAAAAGCCGTTTATGTCAAAAGAGATTAGACTAATAAAGGAAATAGAGGAAATAATAGATGGTAATGAAAACTGTACTATAGAGGCACAGAATAGGTCACAGGAAAACCAAAAAGAATTGGAGGACCTTATTCATGAACAATCAAGTGTAATTTTTTTTTTTTAATAAAGCGAATTGGATGGAAATTTTTGAAAAATGCACCACATTTTTCTACCAAAAATAATACAGAAACTCGTTACAAATGACGGAGTCATCCATGATTCACCAAATGATATTTTGAAAGAGGAAGCAAAATATATTTTCTTTTCAGTCTCCATCTCCACTGAATGATGTTAACTGTAAGGATTTATTTCCTAATAATAATAATAATAATAATAATAATAATACAGAAAGACCTGTGTGAAGGCCAAGTAGAGGTATAACAGACCATTTTTTATGTACTCAAAGATCCATTATTAGCATGTTTTAATTACTCCTATAAAAATTGTAGACTTTCAGGTACTCAACAAGAAGGTCTGATTTCATTACTAACATGACTTTCATTACTAACATGACCCAGGTGGTAAGTATAAAGATCCAGTCCAATTAAAAAACTGGAGGCCTCTTACACTTCAATGTTGTGATGCGAAAATCCTGGCGAAATGCATAGCACATAGAATAAAAAAGGTTTTACCAGATATTGTTCATCCTGATCAGACAGGTTTTTTTACATGGACGATATATTGGAGATAATATATGACAATTACTTGAAACAATTGAACATTACAAAACATCAAAGATACCAGGCCTGGTCTTCATAGCAGATTTTGAAAAGGCGTTTGATAAAGTACGACTAGAATTTTAAATACAAATGCCTGGATTACTTTAATTTCGGTGAATCTCTTATACAATGGGTTAAAGTTATGTACAGCAACCCCAGGTGTAAAATAGTAAATAATGGTTACTACTCAGAAAGTATTGAGCTTTTAAAAGGAATAAAACAAGGCTGTCCGTTGTCTCCATATCTATTTATTATGACCATCGAAATGCTAGCTATTAAAATTAGATCCAACAAGAAAATCAAGGGATTAGAAATCCAGGGGTTAAAAACAAAAGTGTCAATGTATACCGATGACTCAAGTTTTTTATTAAGTCTGCAATCTGGATCCCTGCACAGTCTCATTGAGGATCTTGAAGTGTACCATATTATGTATTGGATCGTTAAAAGACAGTGTTTACACTACCTTGTAGATTACCAATAAAATGGGCGGATGGTGAAGTAGACATACTTGGTATTCATATCGAAAAAAATATAAATGAACTTGCCACAATCAATTTCAATAGAAAGTTTGCAAAAATAGATAAGTATTTGATACACTGCCGATTTTGCAGGTTTTCCTACTTACAAAGCATGTAGAGGTCTGTAATTTTTATCATAGGTACACTTCAACTGTGAGAGATGGAATCTAAAACAAAAATCCAGAAAATCACATTGTATGATTTTTAAGTAATTAATTTGCATTTTATTGCATGACATAAGTATTTGATACATCAGAAAAGCAGAACTTAATATTTGGTACAGAAACCTTTGTTTGCAATTACAGAGATCATACGTTTCCTGTAGGTCTTGACCAGGTTTGCACACACTGCAGCAGGGATTTTGGCCCACTCTTCCATACAGACCTTTGGGGGTCAGTGTATCAAATACTTGTTCTCCCCACTGTAAATACTTGTCTATTTATGGCAACATCACATTGATTAACTCTTCGGTCCTATCACAGTTTACTTACTTACTATTGGCGTTGCCTACTCCAGACAACTCATTTAAAAAAATCATATGAGCAAAAAATATTTCACTTTATTTGGAATGCTAAACCAAACAAAATTAAACGTGCCTATTTATATAATGAATACGAGCTTGGGGGAGTTATTAAATTATTAATTATTAAATTATTATTAAATTAAAGCATTAAACCTCTCACTAAAAGCTTCACTCATATACTGTATGTTATACTTAACCCAAAATGGTTCTCCAGTAGATTATTAAGAAAGGCTCATCCTTTGTTAAAAAATTGCCTTTTTGACTGTATACAGATTACAACTTCTCATTTCCGACTAATTGAAAATGAAACTTTGTTTAAATTATCTCCCTTTCTTAAACAAACCATACACAGCTGGTTACAATTTCAATTTTATCCACCAGAAAGGACAGAACAAATATTGCAACAAATATTATGGTTAAACTCAAATATACTCATTAATAAAAAGAAAACATTGTTTATGGATTTTTTAAATTTTATTGTATTATATTATATTTCTTTGTATTTTGTATTTTATTAGGGATCCCCATTAGCTGCTGCTAATCCTGGGGTCCAAACACACTAAAACACTTCTAACACTGTCAGACCACCATATATCCACAACACTGGCTGCATTTATTGTAGCTGGGGATTTTAATAAAGCAAATTTGAGAAAAAGGCTACTTAAATTCTATCAGCATATTGACTGTAGCACTCGCGCTGGAAAAACACTGGACCATTATTACACTAATTTCCGCTATGCATACAAGGCCATCCCCCGCCCTTCTTTCGGCAAATGACCACGACTCTATTTTGCTCCTCCCTTCCTATAGGCAGAAACTCAAACTGGAAGCACCTGTGTTTAGGACTATTCAACGCTGGTCTAACCAATCGGAATCCACACTTCAAGATTGTTTTGATCACACGGACTGGGATATGTTCCGGGTAGCCTCTGAGAATAATATAGACGTATACGCTGATTCGGTGAGTGGGTTTATAAGGAAGTGTATAGGAGATGTTGTACCCACAGTGACTATTAAAACCTACCCTAACCAGAAACTACCACCCTGAAGGTAAATAATGTACTTACATTCAGTAATCTTGCTCTGATTTGTCATCCTGAGGGTCCCAGAGATAAAATGTAGCATAGTTTTGTTTGACAAAGTCAATTTTTATATTCAAATGTAGGAACTGGATTCTACAGTTTGAACCCTTGCTGTCTCTGGCTCCACACCCACCCCGCCCGGCCATCTAGATGTGTGAAAGTTAGTGTATAAGCTAATGATCCATCATGTTTGACATTCCTGTGAGTGTGTAAACTTACATTTTGTATTACCATATCATTTTTGTATGTTCTCTATAGTCATGTACTTGAAAATGTATAATTTGACCAATTCTGCACAATAGTACAGTATTGCAATGCTTCACTGGGTCAATCTGAAACTTTGCACACACATTGCTGCCATCTAGTGGCCAAAGTCTAAATTGTGCCTAAACTGCAATATTATATTGTGGCCTTTCTCTTGCATTTCAAAGATGATGGAACAAAAAAATAAATAGAAAACACGTTTTTTGTTTGTATTATCTTTTTCAGATCTAATGTGTTATATTTTCCTACATTAATTTCACATTTCCACAAACTTCCAAGTGTTTCCTTTCAAATGGTATCAAGAATATGCATATCCTTGCTTCAGGTCCTGAGCTACAGGCAGTTAGATTTGGGGAGGTCATTTTAGAAAGAAAATTGAAAAAATGAGTCAGATCCTTAAGAGGATAAAGAACATCCTCTGTGTTCTGTTAGACAGGTAACTCTTTATCCACAATATGTGGTGTAAAGCCATAACACATACGTTTTTTCAGCAGCAGACTATGATCGATAATGTCAAAAGCCGCACTGAAGTCTAACAAAACAGCCCCCAAAATCTTTGTATCATCAATTTCTCTCAGCCAATCACCAGTCATTTGTGTAAGTGCTGTGCTTGTTGAATGTCCTTCCCTATAAGAGTGCTGAAAGTCTGTTGTCGATTTGTTTACTTTAAAATAGCATTGTATCTGGTCAAACACAATTTCTTCCAAAGGTTTACTAAGTGTTGGTAACAGACTGATTGGTCGGCTATTTGATCCAGTACTATTACTATTCTTAGGGAGCGGAATGGCTGAGTGGCTGAGGGGTGGGATTAAAGAGTTTACAATGCATTCAGAAAGTATTCAGACCCTTGACTTTTTCCACATTTTGTTACTTACAACCTTATTCTAAAATCAATGAAATAGTTGTTTTTCCTCATCAATCTATACACAATAGCCCATAATGACAAAGTGAAAACAGGTTTTTAGAAATTTGTGCAAATGTGCTAAAAATAAAAAATGGAAATACCTTATTAACAGAAGTATTCAGACCCTTTGCTATGAGACTCAAAATTGAGCTCAGGTGCATCCTGTTTCTATTGATCATCCTTGAGATGTTTTACAACTTGATTGGAGTCAATTGATTCGACATGATTGTAGTCAATTGATTCGACATGATTTGGAAAGGCACACACCTGTCTATATAAGGTTCCACAGTTGACAAGTGCATGTCAGAGCAAAAACCAAGCCATGAGGTCGAATGAACAACCATCTCTGCAGCACTCCACCAATCAGGCCTTTATGGTAGAGTGGCCAGACGGAAGCCACTCCTCAGTAAAAGGCACAAGACAGCCCGCTTGAGGTTTGTCAAGAGGCACCTAAAGGACTCTCAGACCATGAGAGACAAGATTCTCTGGCCTGATGAAACCAAGATTGAACTCTATGGCCTGGAGGAAACCAGACGCCACTCATCACCAGGCCAATACCATCCCTACGGTGAGGCATGGTGGTGGCAGAATCGTGCTGTGGGGATGTTTTTCAGCGGCAGGGACTGGGAGACTAGTCAGGATCGAGGGAAAGATGAACGGAGCAAATACAGAGAGATCCTTGATGAAAACCTGCTCCAGAGCACTCAGGACCTCAGACTGGGGCGAAGGTTCACCTTCCAACAGGACAACGACCCTAAGCACACAGCCAGGACAACTCAGGAGTGGCTTCCGGACAAGTCTCTGAATGTCCTTGAGTGGCCCAGGCAGAGCCCGGACTTGAACCCGATCGAACATCTCTGGAGAGACCTGAAAATAGCTGTGCAGCGACGCTCCCCATCCAACCTGACAGCGCTTGAGAGGATCTGCAGAGAAGAATGGGAGAAACTCCCCAAATACAGGTGTGCCAGGCTTGTAGGTGCATACCCAAGAATGCTCAAGGCTGTAATCGCTGCCAAAGGTGCTTCAACAAAGTACTGCGTAAAGGGTCTGAATATTTATGTAAATGTGATATTTCAGTTTGTCATTATGGGTTATTGTGTGTCAATTGATGAGGGAAAAACTAGATTTAATCAATTTTAGAATAAGGCTGTAACTTAACAAAATGTGGAAAAAGTCAAGTGGTCTGATTACTTTCCGAATGCACTGTATGTTTGATAATGTGTTATTGTTATGTGATTGCTGTATATAAAAGTACTATGTATGTAAAATATATGTACAGTACCAGTCAAAAGTTTGGACACACCTACTCATTCCAGGGTTTTTCTTTATTTGTACTATTTTTTACATTGTAGCATAATAGTGAAGACATCAAAACTGTGAAATAACACATATGGAATCATATAGTAACCAAAAAAGTGTTAAACAAATCAAAATATATTTTATATTTGAGATTCTTCAAATAGCCACCCTTTGCCTTGATGACAGCTTTGCACACTCTTGGCATTCTCTCAACCAGCTTCATGAGGTAGTCAACTGGAATGCATTTCAATTAACAGGTGTGCCTTCTTAAAAGTTAATTTGTGGAATTTATTTCCTTCTTAATGCGTTTGAGCCAATCAGTTGTTTTGTGACAAGGTAGGGGGGTATGCAGAAGATAGCCCTATTTGGTAAAATACCAAGTCCATATTATGGCAAGAACAGCTCAAATAAACAAAGAGAAACGACAGTCCGTTATTACTTCAAGTTTCTTCAAGTGCAGTCTCAAAAACTATCAATCGCTATGATGAAACTGGCTCTCATGAGGATCGCGACAGGAATGGAAGACCCAGAGTTAACTCTGCTGCAGAGGATAAGTTCATTAGAGTTACCAGCCTCAGAAATTGCAGCCCAAATAAATGCTTCACAGAGTTCAAGTCAAAGACACATCTCAACATCAACTGTTCAGAGGGGACTGTGTGAATCAGGCCTTCATGGTCGAATTGCTGCAAAGAAACCACTACTAAAGGACACCAATAAGAAGAAGAGACCTGCTTTGGCCAAGAAACATGAGCAATGGACATTAGAAAGGTGGAAATGTGTCCTTTGGTCTGGAGTTCAAATTGGAGATTTTGGGTTCCAACCACCGTGTCTTTGTGAGACGCGTTGTGGTGAACGGATGATATCCGCATGTGTATTTCCCACCGTAAAGCATGGAGGAGGAGGTGTTATGGTGTGGGGGTTCTTTGCTGGTGACACTGTCTGTGATTTATTTAGAATTCAAGGCACACTTAACCAGCATTCTGCAGCGATATGCAATCCCATCTGGTTTGAGCTTAGTGGGACTCTAATATTTTTTTTCAACAGGACAATGACCCAACACACCTCCAGGTTGTGTAAGGGCTGTTTTACCAAGAAGGAGAGTGATGGAGTGCTGCATCAGATGACCTGGCCTCCACAATCCCCTGACCTCAACCCAATTGAGATGGTTTGGGATGAGTCGGATGGCAGAGTAAAGGAAAAGCAGCCAACAAGTGCTCACATATGCAGGAACACCTTCAAGACTGTTGGAAAAGCATTCCAGGTGAAGCTGGTTGAGAGAATGCCAAGAGTGTGCAAAGCTGTCATCAAGGCAAAGGGTGGCTATTTGAAGATTCTCAAATATAAAATATACTTTGATTTGTTTAACACTTTTTTGGTTACTACTGTCATGGGCCTCTCACTCCACCGGGTTACCACCTTAATTTTCTTCCACTCTGCTCACCACTCTCTCTACTCAGCCTAACTAGCTCCACCTGTCCCTGCTCTGCTCTGCTCTAATTACTCTGCCAGCTGCGCTGCATTACCCACTACCTCTCCCAGTATTTAAGGCCCTGTCTTTCAGCTCTCCGGTGTCAGATCGTCTGCAAAGCTCACACCCGGAACCTGTTTGCTCGCGCTTCTGGCTCACCCTTGTTTTGTGACCCCGGACCTGCCTGATTCTTGGATACTCTTCTGCCCCAGGAGAACCAGACCTGCTTTCTGCCATAACGACTCCTGACTACTCTTCGATCCCGGTAACTCTGACCAGCCTTCTGCCTTGCTACAACGTATTTGGATTTCCCTTGAACTGTACTGCTGCCTTGTTTCATTCCGCCCTGTTGTGTCTGTGTCTCCCCCCCCCAGGACTTCTGGACCACCCGCCACCGGCTTCATAGGACGCATCGCTGCCACTGGGGGGGGGCACAGACCCAGCACATTGGACGGGATCCCTGTTACCCCTGGAGCCTTCATTCACTCCCTACTTCCCTTTTCCCTTAAGTTTAATAAACTTTCTGGTGTGACGCAATTGTGGTCCTCTGGTCGTCTGTCTGAACCGTGACAGTACGATCTGACCATTATGGACTCAGCGCACACTTTCCCCGACATGGAAACCGATGAGCATGAGCAGCAGTTCCAGCAGCAGCAACAACAACTCGCCATGATCATTCAACTCCTCACCAACCTTACCCCAGCCAGTCTGCCCACCAGCCCTGCCCCCGAGTTACCTGCCCCGGTCATTGCAGCCGCTGCTCCGGAACCCAAGATTGGAAACCCCGAGCGGTTCAACGGCGATTCAACCCAGGTCCGGCCATTCCTGACTAGCTGCCGACTTCAGTTCTCCTTGCAGCCAAGGACCTTCGCCACGGAGGGGGCTAAAGTTGGGTATGCCATCACTCACCTGACGGGCCGAGCTCGACTCTGGGGAACAGCAGAGTTCGAACGTCAAACCCCCGCATGTGCAACCTTCGACCTGTTTGCTGAGGAGATGCTGAAGGTGTTTGACCTGGATTCACCCACCGCAGAGGCGTCTCGTGAACTGTTCAGTATTCGACAAGGCAGACGTACAGTCGCAGACCATTCCATCGACTTCCGAACCCTGGCTAGACGAAGTTCTTGGAACACACCATCGTTGGTGGACGCGTTCTTCCATAGTTTGGCTGACTATATCAAGGACGAGTTGGTCTCCCATGAACTGCCTTCCACTCTTGATGAAGCCATCGCACTGACTGTCAGGATCGACAGAAGGATACAGACCCGTCGTCGTGAGAGGGGGCGCCAAGGTCCACCTACTACCGGCATTCGGAGAGATCCGACTGGGCTCCTGTCATCTACTGCCACTCACCCAGGTCAGCTTGATCAGTCTGAGCCTATGGAGATTGGGCGAGCCTCTCTCACTCCTGCAGAGCGCCAGCGCCGCTTCACCTCAAACCTCTGCCTCTATTGTGGAGGTGATGGACATCGTGTGGTAACCTGCCCTTTAAAGGGCCGAAGCTCACCGGGCATAGGGGGAGTCCGGTTGAGTTCAATGACCATCCAGTCCTCCGACCGCAAACCCCTGCTGCAAGTTCACCTCCGCCTCTCTGACTCAACTCACACCCTGGCTGCTCTGGTGGATTCTGGCGCCGAAGCCAACATAATGGACATCAAGCTGGCACGCCAACTGGGACTGGAGAACCTCCGTTTGACACCTCCTATTCCTGCCCGGGCACTGGACGGACACTTACTCGGATCGGTCACTCATGTCACGGCCCCGGTCTCGATGGGTCTGTCCGGAAACCATCAAGAAACTATCCAGTTTCACCTGCTCCCCTCTCCAGGCCAACCCCTCATCCTGGGTTACCCATGGCTCCGCCGGCACAACCCTCAGCTCGACTGGGTGACCGGGGTGATCAGGGAGTGGGGAGAGGACTGCCACCGAACCTGCCTGCTTGCTGCCGCACTACCCCCTCGGCCAGTACCTACTAACTCCGCTCCTGACCTCTCCAATGTCCCAGAATGCTACCATGGTCTCAGAGAGGTGTTTAACAAAGCAAGAGCCACATCTCTGCCCCCTCACCGACCGTACGACTGTGCCATCGACCTCCTCCCTGGAACAGCTCCTCCAAAGGGTCGTCTTTATTCGTTGTCTGCTCCTGAAAGAAAGTCCATGGAGGACTACATCAATGGCTCTCTGTCCGCAGGATTAATCCGTTCATCTTCATCTCCTGCTGGTGCTGGCTTCTTCTTTGTGGGGAAGAAGGACGGATCTCTTCGCCCCTGCATCGACTACAGGGGACTCAACAACATCACAGTGAAAAACCGTTACCCTCTGCCTCTGCTCACCTCTGCTTTTGAGTTGCTCCAGGGAGCCACTGTTTTTACCAAGTTGGATCTCAGAAACGCTTACCACCTAGTGCGGATCCGGGAGGGAGATGAATGGAAAACCGCATTCAATACACCAACAGGCCACTACGAGTATCTGGTTATGCCTTTTGGCCTCACCAATGCTCCTGCTGTGTTCCAGGCTCTAGTGAATGATGTACTGCGGGACATGTTAAACAAGTTTGTCTTCGTTTACCTGGATGACATCTTAATCTACTCCAGAAACCTGTCTGAACACACCCGCCATGTCCAGCAAGTCCTTCATCGTCTTCTGGAGAATTCCCTCTACGCCAAGGCAGAGAAATGTGAGTTTCACGTCAAGACAGTGGCCTTCCTGGGGTACATAGTGGCAGAGGGAAGTATCCAAATGGATCCTGCCAAAGTATCAGCAGTCACTTCATGGCCAGTTCCGGAGAACAGAAAGAAGCTGCAACAGTTTCTGGGGTTTGCTAACTTCTATAGGAAGTTTATCCGGAACTACAGTACCGTTGCTGCCCCTCTCACTGCTCTAACCAGCACCAAGCAACCCTTCACCTGGACCCCAGCAGCCGACAAAGCCTTCAGTACCCTCAAGGTGAGGTTCACCTCCGCTCCCATCCTCCAGATGCCTGATGTGGACCGGCAATTCATTGTGGAGGTGGACGCCTCGGATGTGGGAGTTGGTGCTGTGATTTCTCAGTGGGCTGCGGAGGATAGGAAGCTCCATCCCTGTGCCTTTTTCTCACGTCGGTTGTCCCCCTCTGAGTGCAATTACGACATAGGGAACCGTGAGCTGCTGGCTGTGAAGCTTGCCTTGGAGGAGTGGCGTCACTGGCTGGAGGGGTCCACCATTCCATTTCTCGTTTGGACCGATCATAAGAACTTGGAGTACATCCGCACGGCCAAACGGTTGAACTCCAGGCAGTCCCGCTGGGCCCTGTTCTTCACCAGGTTTAATTTCACTCTGTCATACCGGCCTGGATCACGCAACACCAAGCCAGACGCCCTCTCCCGTCAATTCCAGAAGGATGACACCCCCTCCAAGGACCCTGTGTCGATTCTGCCAAGTCCCTGCATCGTTGCAGCTCTGACCTGGGCTGTTGAGGAACAGGTGCTGGAGGCTCTCCGTAACCAGCCAGGTCCCAGCACTTGCCCAGCTGACCGCCTTTTTGTCCCCGAAGACCTGAGGTCCCAGGTCGTTCAGTGGGGACATGACTCCCGCCTAGCTTGTCACCCTGGCTCCACCCGCACTTACAACCTGCTCGCCCAGAGGTTCTGGTGGCCCTCTCTGAGGAAGGATGTACGGGAATTCGTCCAAGCCTGCCCCATCTGCAACCAACACAAGTCGTCCTGCCAGCCCCCAGCCGGATTGCTGCAGCCCCTGCCTGTGCCCAGACGTCCCTGGTCTCACATCGCCCTTGACTTTGTCACGGGGCTGCCCCCTTCAAGTGGCATGACCGTCATTCTCACCATCGTTGACCGTTTCAGCAAGATGGCACACTTCATTCCCCTCCCCAAGCTCCCAACCGCCAAGGAGACCGCCCAGGTGGTCCTGGAACACGTCTTCCGGATCCACGGACTGCCAAAGGATGTAGTTTCTGACCGTGGTCCACAATTCTCCTCCGCTTTTTGGAAGGAGTTCTGTCACCTGCTGGGAGCCACAGTCAGTCTGACTTCCGGATTCCATCCCCAATCCAATGGGCAGTCAGAGCGGGCTAATCAGGAGCTCGAGAAGGCACTGCGATGCATGACTTCACGCAACCCCCACTCCTGGTCGCAGCAATTGACATGGGTGGAGTACGCACACAATTCTCTGACCTGCTCTGCCATCGGTATGTCCCCTTTCCAATGTGTTTATGGATACCAGCCTCCTCTATTTGCCAGCCAGGAAAAGGAGGTTACTTGCCCATCTGCACTTGCTTTTGCCCGTCGATGTCGCCGCACCTGGTCACAAGCCCGAGCCACACTCCTCAGATCCGTTGCCAGCTACACTACCGGGGCCAACCGTCGGAGAATTCCTGCTCCCACCTACCATGTTGGTCAAAGGGTGTGGTTGTCATCGAAGAACCTGCCACTCAGGGTGGAGTCGCAGAAGCTGGCACCTCGGTTCATTGGCCCATTCCCTATCATAAGAGTGATTAGCCCAACTGCTGTCCGGCTCCAACTGCCTAATTCCCTGAGGGTGCACCCCACTTTCCATGTGTCTAAGATTAAGCCCATCCATGAGAGTCCGCTGGTCCCTGCTGCGCCTGGTCCTCCTCCTCCATGGCTCGTCGATGGTGGTCTGGTTTACACCGTCCGCCGCCTGCTTCGGTCCAGACGGAGGGGTAGGGGTCTCCAGTACCTCATTGACTGGGAGGGCTATGGACCTGAGGAAAGGACCTGGGTGCCAGCTAGTCGGATTGTGGATAGGACTCTCATCACCGCTTTCCACCAACGGCATCCTGATCAACCTGCAATCCGTAGGGGCCGCCCCAGAGGGGTCCCTAACCGTCCTGCCCGCTCGGCTTCCTGTCCTGTGCCTGATCCTGTCTCGGGACCTGTCCCATCTCCCGACCACGGCCCTCCGGCTTCCTCCGAGGATGAGGACGTTCACTCGGACCGTTCGGAGGAGTTCTAGCCCTCCTCCGGCTCCCCTCCTCCCGCCCGGCGTGGTGTTGCTCTTGGGACTTCTGGGGCCGTCCCTTGGGGGGGGGGTTCTGTCATGGGCCTCTCACTCCACCGGGTTACCACCTTAATTTTCTTCCACTCTGCTCACCACTCTCTCTACTCAGCCTAACTAGCTCCACCTGTCCCTGCTCTGCTCTGCTCTAATTACTCTGCCAGCTGCGCTGCATTACCCACTACCTCTCCCAGTATTTAAGGCCCTGTCTTTCAGCTCTCCGGTGTCAGATCGTCTGCAAAGCTCACACCCGGAACCTGTTTGCTCGCGCTTCTGGCTCACCCTTGTTTTGTGACCCCGGACCTGCCTGATTCTTGGATACTCTTCTGCCCCAGGAGAACCAGACCTGCTTTCTGCCATAACGACTCCTGACTACTCTTCGATCCCGGTAACTCTGACCAGCCTTCTGCCTTGCTACAACGTATTTGGATTTCCCTTGAACTGTACTGCTGCCTTGTTTCATTCCGCCCTGTTGTGTCTGTGTCTCCCCCCCCCAGGACTTCTGGACCACCCACCACCGGCTTCATAGGACGCATCGCTGCCACTGGGGGGGGGCACAGACCCAGCACATTGGACGGGATCCCTGTTACCCCTGGAGCCTTCATTCACTCCCTACTTCCCTTTTCCCTTAAGTTTAATAAACTTTCTGGTGTGACGCAATTGTGGTCCTCTGGTCGTCTGTCTGAACCGTGACAACTACATGATTCCATATGTGTTATTTCATAGTTTTGATGTCTTCACTATTATTCTACAATGTAAAAAATAGTAAAAATAAAGAAAACCCAGGTGTGTCCAAACTTTTGACTGGTAGTGTACATTAAGAAATTCAGACTTAACCCCATCAATGATGATGGCCTGAGTTCTGTCACTAAGATAATCATGAAACTGTGAACAGGCGTCAGAGCTCAGGCCTATCGACGACAACTTATTCAATAAAATGATCAACAGTATCAAAAGCTTTTGAAAGGTCCACAAACAAAACAGCACATTTCATTTCAGTTTCTAAAGCATTGACAAGATCATTAAAAACTAAAGTGGTTGCTGTAATAGGTAATAGTGCTATGCCCAGGCCTAAACCCTGATGTGTTTACATTCAAAATAGATTTCTCAGATTTAAAAAAAGCAAAGTTGTACATTTACCAAGGATTCAAGAATCTTAGACAATGAAGCCTTGAAATAGGGCGATAATTATTAAGATCTCTACTATCCCCACCCTAATGGAGTGGCAGCACAAGAGCTGATTTCCATACTTTTGGAATATTTCCTGATAATGTATGAATAAAAAACGTGGGTTATTGAGCCAACAATGATGGGCGCTGCACACTTAAGCAGACCGGGATCCAATTGGGCGGTCCCTGTGGATTTCTTGTTGTCTATTGCTAGCAAATCATCCAGGGCTTTTTTATTCAGTAAATAGCCTAAAATAAAAGCTTTGACTATAATTTCTCGGATCATTCAGCAAGTTTCCCCAATCAGCATCCAGCCCAATATCATTGTGAATAGGCTTAGAAGTTATTTCAAAGAGATAGGCCGCTGAAATAAAATGGCGATTATGATGGATTTTCTTTCCGTAATAAGCCCAGTGTCTGAATTTAGTTGTTGTGGCAGAGAGGAGGAAGTAGTAGTCAGTTATTTGGCATGGGGGAGAGGGGCTGTTAGTATACTCTTCTAGCCTATTGACTCTATTGTTGGCACTGCTTGTCTACTCAACAGCACAACTGTTGGTGCTCATAGAAAACTATACACAACTAGACTGTCTATACTACAAGTCAAGCCCCCCTCAAACTTTTCGCATCTTTGCTAACAGCCCATCTCAATGCCCCATTATTGACTCTGAGTGTAACAAAACACATACCAGTCTACAGTAACCTTTTTTGTTTACAGTTGAACATGGTTTGTTGCATAGTTACACATCCTAATGATCAGTCTTCATGTCTTTCCAGGAGACTTGCAGTACAAACAAATCTTCTGCAAGAGGTCGAAGCAGTGGGTGGTGAAGAAAGTGTATGAGAAGCTTGTCCACCTGGCTGTGGAGTGCAGAAAGGACCAGACGGTTGTCTACAGGGAGCCAGAGTCACAGCCGCCCAAATCCAACATCCCTGCCAACCACGCCAAAGCTTGTTAAACCAGCTGCCATTACCCAACACAAGAAGAGATCCACCAGCTGAAGAACATTCTGGAACCTGCCTTGAACATTCAGTGAACACAACATCCATATTTAGTTAGACTGATGTTGTAGTATAATATAGAATGCCTATTTTCCTCACAACTGCATTGTGGTATAGCTATGGCAAGTTGTTGTACATATGGATATCATTGTGTTTTATATAATAATTTTTACAAGTGTACTGACAAGTGACTGATTCCAGCTGCATCAGAAACAAATAAAGTGTTACTTCAACTTCTTGATAAACCAGATTCAGTCTTACTGCTAAAGCAAATGACGCAGGGAGTTCGTATATCATTTAAACTAATTTGTTGGAAAGTAAACATGTTTTAATAAAACAGTAGATTAGTCTGTCAATATAGAGTGTGCAGCTGAACATTGTATGCTGGAAAAAACAGTTTGTAATTTTTTATTCAAACAAAACCGCTATTCATTAAATACGAATACAGAACTTGTTTTTGCGTGGATTTCGCGACACGGTCAGCTTTTAACAGCTAGGACCGCTATTTCCTGTCCCGGAATCCCGCTTAACAGACAGGATGAAGCCTGCTTGACAGAGACGCTAAGCTGCTAGCCATCAAGCTAACGAAGTTGGTACCATATGAGTTTTGCATTGGAGCCCTCTTTGTCTGGAGAAATAAATGAATGGTTCCAGCGCTGTAGAAGCTGTTGTAGTGTATTAAGATTATGTCTTTGTTAAATGTTTTTCATGAAGAAATGGAATGTTGTTTATGTTAGTATCAAGAGGGAATGTTTTAGGTGTAACGTCACATGCAACAGACAGGAAGTGTGTTGTAGACAGGGGAGACTGGTGATTGGCCAGAAGAGGAAGCATCATTGTTTATAAATAGGGGTGGAAAACGAAGGAGAGGGCAGAACGAGCAGCCATTCTGAGGCGTCACTCTCCGGGTGTCATGTCACCTGTCACTCATGCTGAAGCTGGTGGTCTGAATAAACCTTATGATCAACGTTCAGTATGAGCAGACTCCTTTTGTTCATCAGCAATAATTGCCACCACTCACTCGATACGACAAATGGCGAGCTTGCCAGGAGGGGTCTACACTTCTCCTCTGCTGCATTTGTAGCCGCCAAGCTAACTCAAGCTACCTCGGTCTGGAGTCATGACCAGACCAAACACAGCTAAGTTGTTAGTTTTGTTACTGCTTGTGTACACTGGAGGAATGTACCATTACGACCGTGCCTCGGGTGGTGTTTTTGCTGATGACTGGGGGGTCTGGCTAATCATTATACATTTTTAAAAACAGCGCAAAAGTGGGTAGAGTTTATGGATTGTTTATAGAGATGTGTTGCTTGAATAGTAAGTCAAGAACAATCAGGGCCAAGATATACGTATGCATATTTAGGGCATTGTGAATCTGTTAAAGACCTTGAAACAAGGCGACTCGCAGGAGTGGGCTACAAATCCGGGGCGAAGTATTAGACTTGGTCAGGTTGGTTCTGGGAACCATGAATTGAACGATTGTATTTATGTTATACTCCTCCTATAAGCCGACGGGAGATAGGCTGGGGGTAACCTCTCGATATGATATTCATCATTCAAGGCAGCATAAAGTTAGGCGGAGATATGGATAATGATGGATAATGATTTGGGCACAATGCAGGATATTTATTGGCGTAGTAGGCAGCAGTTAGCTAAATGCTAATGCTAATGCTAAATGCTGGGTTGTGTTCACGTGGTACATAGCGGCTAAGGCTAATTCTAAATGCTAGAGTATGGGTCATGCTACATGATACATAGCTGCTAATGATAATGCTAATGCTAATTGTGTTGTGTGCTACATGCTAACGGATATCCTTAGAGACCCCATTGCGATGGATTAAAGTCTCTTAAACTTGTCTCTGTGTGTAAGTCAGGTTATATGTTTTGTGAGCGCTGTTAAATGTTGTTTGACTAGGAGGGGGAAACGGGAGGTACAGCTGGACTGTTATTCTGTCTGTTTGGGGAGGGAGTAGAAAATCTTCCTTCCACGGTGAAAAGGTATTTTTGAATGGCTGTGCGCATGTGCATGATTTTACAGGGCTAAAACTACGACATGAGGTTGTGCTAAGCCTACAAAACACTGCATTATGGGTAAAGGTCATAGGTCCCATCTGGGGTAACACTGCACGGGGAGGAATAGACAGAAAGATAAGATATATTTTGACACGAGTATTCTAGTTTAAACGGCGGATGGTTAAAGATGAAACTTGTTTTGTGACCTATTGAATTTATAAATTAGATGTATGGTAACGGAGTATAATGAATTGAATTAAATGACGGATTAAAATAAAATAAAAATGTTTTTGAGCGATCTATTTAGTTCTGAGTTTAGTCTTAGAGTGAATAATGTAGAACGAACGAATATTGAATATGGTTGAAATAACTCAGTGATTGCATTGACTACTAAAATCTGTTTCTGTGTCTCTGTTTTTCTGTCATATGAGAGGAGCAATACGATAAGCGAGGGGAGAGAGGAGATACAGGAAGTGATGACGTGACATCACGTGACGCGGCAGAGGCAGAGGATCAGATATCAGGCTAGTTCACAAAATCTTCCCCTAAAGGGATATGTGATGTTATGACAATTTTACATAGGCTTGGCAAATGATTCATAAAAAATTGCATTTTGGAGGCTCTGTGCATAACTGGGGTTTGATTGGAGTTGTGTTGGGAATCAAGGACTGACATTATTCTGTAAATTTAAGATAATTAGGTGCTGATAGAGCAAGGGGTTATGGGAATTGGAGTAATGGTAGGGTTACAGGCTTTGTTTTTGGGATTGCTTTGAAGTTGACTAACTTACATTTACTTGCATTTGATGGGTTGTGGTAAGATAGCCAACACTAATTGATAAATTGGTGATATAGGAATAAAAAATTGGTTTTAAATTATTCATAATTTTTAATAGATTTTTTGATTGATTTTTTATTTTAATTAGAAATGGTTTTTGAATAAAACATTTAATTGAATTTTTTAATATTCATATTTTAGTTGATTTGATTTTGGGAAAACATTTTTTTTTTTGGAGTTGTTAGCTTTATATTAATAATTAGAGGGGGGAAGCCATAGGCTATATAGTCCAAAATAAGATAATTCATAATAGAGGAATATAAAAGGGTTGATATAGGGGAAAAATAGTAATCCTTTAACTAAAGTAGTGTTAGGAGAAACTAATGGCAGAAGTTAGTACACCTTTCTCACATACGGATTCAGCGGTAAGACACCCACCTTATGAGAAGGAAGGAGAGCTTAGGGATGTTTATCCTTAGCTTTTAGTGATCATCCAGGAGGGTGATTGTTGCATCAGAGATGAAGATGAATAATAGATAGAGGACAAGCAGAAACGACACTGAAGATGAATCCAGAACTCCAGAAGGAAGAAAATGAGATGTCTGAAAGAGAAGAGTGAGGTTAGGAAGATGGAACTTGAAGAAGATGAGGACGATGAAGATGAGAGTGATTGAGAAGAGGTCATGGGTGGATATGACTCTGTGATCAGAAGGAAGTTGGCAAGAGAGGAAAGAAGAAGGATACTAGAGATTTGATCTCTGATGGAAGTTGAAGGAAGAAGGATACAAGAGATTCGAGTTCAGATGAAGACAGCGAGAAAGAGGAGACTGAAGGTGCTGTGTATTCAAAAGGAGTTTGTCCTACAAGGACTGGCACAGAAGATGCTGAAGAAAAGTAAGAAGATGATGGAAGATGATATTTTGAGGACAGAACTTAGAATATAAGCTTTTGAAGAATCCTGATATGTCAACAGCAAGAAAGAACAGGATGAAGAAACTCTGAGAAAACTCAATCATACAACTGGTGGAGAAGAGAAGCTTTGGTTATGAAGAATCAGAGTGAACCAAATCAACAATCACTGTTACAGCTTCAACTGAACAATATCAAATGCAATTGTAACAGCCAAGGGGGGTACCAAATGGTCCATATCCACAGCCAGTTTCTGGACAGACACAGAATTGGAGAGGAAGAGGACGAGAAGACTTAGAAGGAGGAGGAAGATTTCAGCTACACTTCCAGCAACTTTCAGAAGACGGTTATAATTGTGGACAGATTGGTTACTTTACCTATGAGTGCAACAAGTCAGGAGGAAAAACAGAGAACATTTTTAAGGAAGATACAGGGGCAAGTCAAGATCACCTGTTCTCCAGGTGAACCCTAAAGATTCTAGAGTGCCTAGAAGATCCGGAAGGGGGTTGTCAGCTGATAGCATCGATTAGAGAAGAAGAGAAAATAGCTAACAATTGAAGTAAAAACAACCGACTATGAGAAATGATAGTGAATAGTGTAAAAACTTATCTGTGTTCAACCTAAAGAGGTTAAACATCTCACTATGTAAAATTAACTAATTAGGATAGGGATTTGAGGTAGTAAAACAGTTAATTACTCTTAAGATACTAATATTAGAAGATACGGTTATTGCAGTATTGGAAAGAGATGCATTGTTTATTCTGGGTTACATTCTTACACTAAGAGATTTCAGGCTAGGCTAAAAGGTGTTTAGTTTGCCAAGTCTGTGTGTAAAGTCAGAAGCAGGTGGGGACCTTCCCAATCACATGTTCTAAAATTTGGTGGTAAAGGGATGTTGTGAATAAAGCAGTGGAATAAGTTTTAAAGGTTATGAGAGAAAAGATTAGATTAAAATAAGTTAGGAGAACTAGGTTGAAGGAACTCTAAGACAGTAAGCTAAGTTTCAAAGTTAGTAGTAAGAGAGAGAGAACAATGGTGAATGACACTTTAGAGTAGGAAGATCAAGGTAATTATAGGTGTATTTTTATAATCAAAAGTTTGAAAGTCAGGAATTAGAGATAGGACTGAGATTTGGGGAAAAAGTGACACTAGTGGTGATAGATGGAAGTACAAGCAAAGACAACTTTTCTTTGGGAAAAACTAGAAGTAACTAAGGACATTAACACTTCAGTCTATTATAACAACAGTGAGAAGCAAGTTAACTCTTTCAACATTGATAGTAATTAAAGCCATAAATATATCGCATTTGATTATAAGGGAAAAATACTTATTAGGGTTAGGATGGGGACGTTTCTCCCATATGGAGAGATAATTATGGAGAAGAAGTATACTTATCTAGGGCAAGCATTAGAATTTGTTCTGGTTAAGAATTATTGGTTAAAAGGCTATGTAATTCATAAAGTAACGCTTATGATGGAAGATTTGAAATCTGTTGAAGTTCCACAGTCACCGAAGGAGTTCAGGAGTAGATTACAGTAGTCACTCCAACAGTGAATAATGGACATAGGATATCGGTAGTGAAGAGTGTTGATACATCAGCTAAATCAACTACTTTAATGGTAACTTTGGAAGGGATTAATGATACGATGGCAATAGCAGATGTAGGAAGTATGACACCGACAACAACTTTTCTGAAATTAAAGGGGGTAGCAAGACGAATAGGGTTAAAATAGGAGAAGAGAGAGTAGTAGAGACAATATAGATTCATCATGGAGGACAGGATGAGGTCTTTGATTTTAATGACAGACAGGGAGAGGTATCTGATCAGTACCGCTCGTTAGGGAAGAGAGAAACTAAAGGGAGTGGTTTGATTCTTCTGTTGTGAAAATTAGAGATAGATGGGCAGGTTCCAGCAGCTCATTCTGTAATATCAGTGAGGAATCTTGAGGGTCCATGTCTGGTTAGAATTCCAGTCAAACATGTTAGAGACGGTCGCTCGACCTCTATCAAGTATGTGTCAATCTTATGCTTTGTCATGACTGTGGTATCAGCAACAATCAGTAACAGATAAAATAATGTTGTTGTCAAAACATTTGTTTAAGCCTAGGTTTAGGTGTTATTGGGTTAAGTGAATTAACTTGGGTGCATTTGTTAGATGGGAAGGAAACTCAGGTAACAAGCAAACCCTGAAGCATTTGAGGTGTAACCATTGAGGGCTAAAAGTTGTTTGTTCTAATAAAACATATGAGGTAAGGGGTATGTTTATGGGAATATCAGATTGTGATGATTATATGATGACTTTGGATAAGCATGAACATAAGGGTAGTAATGAGAAATATGTTACTTTTTATGTACCAGTTAGTAGGAACAGCAGGACTTTGATGGTTAAAAGATTAGCTTTTGCCTGACATTGTGACTATGGGGAATTTTAGAGATATTTTGAGGGTTTGTGGGGATAAAGCATATATATTCTTACACTATGGATAGACAGGATGTTGTTACATGTCAACGTTGAAGCTTCCATAGGAGGTTTTACCATTATAAGAGGGATAGCACCGGACACAGCTAAATCTAGGGTTAAAAGGTGACATGGCGACATGTCATAGTCTTCAAGCCTATCATTGAAGGATAAATGTAAGGGAGAAGGGGGGACTTTTTCCATGGTATGATGTAACATTTGGGAAGATCATATTGATAATATTAGGTATACTTTGAGTCCAGATAGTTATATATGCATTGAAGAATATAAGGGATGCATTTGGGAGATCTGAGGAAGCAGAAGTCAGCGAAGACTTGGTTGCAAGATGAGGTAGGCCAGTAGGGGCAGTGATGGGTCAGATTTTAGTTTCAGCTTTGATAACACTGTGTGTGAGGTTTGTAATTTGTTACTGACCTTTGAGAAAGCTATGATATTGAGATAGGTTGGAGAGTGATGCCTGGAGACAACACTCAGATGCCGGTGTTGACGGTTCCTGATCTGGATAAAGATGGACAAGTGGAACTGAATGGATAAATATCATTTTTGATTATTTGATGATTTTTCAACAAAAAAAATCAATATTGGGGTGATGTTGGTATGATTTATGAATCAAGGGGGGAAGAGGTTTATGTGATTCATGCATCATTTATATATCATTTTTATATTCTTAGTTGATATTGAGGTTTAATTTGAAAGTGTTTGTTTTGCAAAAGATACTGTTTGGTCGTTTCTTTTTCTTCCAGAAGCATTTGGAGATTGAAATACTCAAACAAGGACAATATGAAGGGACAATATGACTGGAGGAGATGAAATAAGGAGGGTGTGGCCAATTCCATCATCAACAGTCCATTGGAAGAGGAGACTACGGGGAGATGAAGTGTAGTGGACTACATTCCAGTGTCTGCAATGAAATATAGACATGTGTAATACATAATTGTGTCATATTCTTAGGTATTAATTTTTGTAGAATGATGTTTGATGTTATTGAATACATGTGAGGATCTTAGATGTTTTTGTTTATTTCGGTGATGTTTAGGGACAGAGAGGCTAGGCAGGGAGAGGTTCACTGTATGGTCCAATGGGTTGACCAGCCTTACAAGTGGATATTTATTGGATATGATTTTGTTTGCAGGGGCTTACATGTGTATTTAATTGCATCATAGTTTCAAATGCATTTACATGGTTTATGAGGTTATCTGGAGTACCGAAGGTGGTTGCCTGGGGCAGAGGGACCGTGAGAGAATTTTACTGTCTTGATTGATGGATGGAAGGTTGCCGGACAGTTTTTCGCTCTTACACTCCATAGAGATTTGTTCATATTTCATAGTAATGTATTCACACTTCATAAACAGTTATTTCATAGAAAGGTATTTACACTCTAGAGGAGAATGTTTTTGGTTTAATGTTAAAGATACTCAATAAGATAAATTGTTACTGGTCATAATCCTATTCTGTTTGTTTTCGAGACGTTTAGTTCGTCTCGAAGGGGGGAAATATGTAGTGTATTAAGATTATGTCTTTGTTAAATGTTTTTCATGAAGAAATGGAATGTTGTTTATGTTAGTATCAAGAGGGAATGTTTTAGGTGTAACGTCACATGCAACAGACAGGAAGTGTGTTGTAGACAGGGGAGACTGGTGATTGGCCAGAAGAGAAAGCATCATTGTTTATAAATAGGGGTGGAAAACGAAGGAGAGGGCAGAACGAGCAGCCATTCTGAGGCGTCACTCTCCGGGTGTCATGTCACCTGTCACTCATGCTGAAGCTGGTGGTCTGAATAAACCTTATGATCAACGTTCAGTATGAGCAGACTCCTTTTGTTCATCAGCAATAATTGCCACCACTCACTCGATACGACACTGTATCTAATACACTTTGTTTCGGGACAAACCGGATCACTCGAAGTTCCAATGCGGCAATTGTTTACTTGCCGAGGATTATAGGCTGGGGAAAACGCAGAGTGGAATGTTTACATTTTCTACGCTGGTGGCTGGATGGCGTTTGCGCTTGTTGGATGCATCTCCGCCTCGTCATTTGTCGTTATTCAACTGGCCATGTCGGTTTTAATGACATTATGAAGGGCAGCTGTGAACAGTTGAAACTGGATTTTAAAGAGCTGATTGACTCTCTACTAGACACTCTCTGCAAAACACGTTTTATAAGGAGGATGGGATCCACCCAAATCATTTGGGTTCCTGGATCCTTTCACAGCATTACAAGGCTGGGTTGAGACATTGACTTATCAATGACCCAAGCCCAGCTCAGCTAATCCCTACCGTTGTGATGTAGAGTTGTCATAATGCTTCAGCAAATGTACATTACACAAGGGGCATCGGTAGACACAGTAAGTGTATAAGTAACCTAATGGATGTACCTCTAACTGTCCTGAATGCCTCTGCTGATCCTATTGTATGCAGTAATCCTGTGCCTATGAACCAGATTTATACTGTTAGCACTGAGCCGGTGTGCCGGCTCAGTGTAGGAGGAAGTCCACTGTGTGCAGCTCACCCTGCACTAACATAAATAACATGAGCACATCTACATTTACATTTTACATTTTAGTCATTTAGCAGACGCTCTTATCCAGAGCGACTTACAGGAGCAATTAGGGTTAAGTGCCTTGCTCAAGGGCACATTTACGTCATTTAGCGGACGCTCTAGTCCAGAGCGACTCACAAATTGATGCATTCACCCTATAGCCAGTGGGATAACCACTTTACAATTATTATTTTTTTTTGGGGGGGGGGGGGGGGGGGGGGTAGAAGGATTACTTTATCCTATCCCAGGTATTCCTTAAAGAGGTGGGGTTTCAAATGTCTACTGCTGCTAAGCTTCCCAGTAAAGCAATAAAAACAAGTAAGAATCCCAGAAGAAAAGTGCTCAAAATAGCCCACATGAACATACAGTATGTAGCTTAAGAAACAAGGTTACAGAAATCAATAATTTGCTAGTAACAGATTACATTAATATTCTGACTATCTCTGAAACTCACTTAGATACAGTGCCTTGCAAAAGTATTCATCCCCCTTGGCGTTTTTCCAAATTTTTTGGATTACAACCTGTAATTTAAATTGATTTTTATTTGGATTTCAAAATAGTCCAAATTGGTGAAGTGAAATGATTTTTTTTTTTTTACGGAAAAGTGGTGTGTGCATATGTATTCACCCCCTTTGCTATGAAGCCCCTAAATAAGATCTGGTGCAACCAATTACCTTCAGAAGTCACATAATTAGTTAAATAAAGTCCACCTGTGTGCAATCTAAGTGTCACATGATCTGTCACATAATCTCAGTATATACAGTGGGGAAAAAAGTATTTAGTCAGCCACCAATTGTGCAAGTTCTCCCACTTAACAAGATGAGAGAGGCCTGTAATTTTCATCATAGGTACACGTCAACTATGACAGACAAATTGAGCATTTCCCCCCCAGAAAATCACATTGTAGGATTTTTAATGAATTTATTTGCAAATTATGGTGGAAAATAAGTATTTGGTCACCTACAAATAAGCAAGATTTCTGCCTCTCACAAACCTGTAACTTCTTCTTTAAGAGGCTCCTCTGTCCTCCACTCGTTACCTGTATTAATGGCAGCTGTTTGAACTTGTTATCAGTATAAAAGACACCTGTCCACAACCTCAAACAGTCACACTCCAAACTCCACTATGGCCAAGACCAAAGAGCTGTCAAAGGACACCAGAAACAAAATTGTAGACCTGCACCAGGCTGGGAAGACTGAATCTGCAATAGGTAAGCAGCTTGGTTTGAAGAAATCAACTGTGGGAGCAATTATTAGGAAATGGAAGACATACAAGACCACTGATAATCTCCCTCGATCTGGGGCTCCACGCAAGATCTCACCCCGTGGGGTCAAAATGATCACAAGAACGGTGAGCAAAAATCCCAGAACCACACGGGGGGACCTAGTGAATGACCTGCAGAGAGCTGGGACCAAAGTAACAAAGCCTACCATCAGTAAAACACTACGCCGCCAGGGACTCAAATCCTGCAGTGCAAGACATGTCCCCCTGCTTAAGCCAGTACATGTCCAGGCCCGTCTGAAGTTTGCTAGAGTGCATTTGGATGATCCAGAAGAGGATTGGGAGAATGTCATATGGTCAGATGAAACCAAATTATAACATTTTGGTAAAAACTCAACTCGTCGTGTTTGGAGGACAAAGAATGCTGAGTTGCATCCAAAGAACACCATACCTACTGTGAAGCATGGGGGTGGAAACATCATGATTTGGGGCTGTTTTTCTGCAAAGGGACCAGGACGACTGATCCGTGTAAAGGAAAGAATGAATGGGGCCATGTATCGTGAGATTTTGAGTGAAAACCTCCTTCCATCAGCAAGGGCATTGAAGATGAAACGTGGCTGGGTCTTTCAGCATGACAATGATCCCAAACACACCGTCCGGGCAAAGAAGGAGTGGCTTCGTAAGAAGCATTTCAAGGTCCTGGAGTGGCCTAGCCAGTCTCCAGATCTCAACCCCATAGAAAATCTTTGGAGGGAGTTGAAAGTCCGTGTTGCCCAGCGACAGCCCCAAAACATCACTGCTCTAGAGGAGATCTGCATGGAGGAATGGGCCAAAATACCAGCAACAGTGTGTGAAAACCTTGTGAAGACTTACAGAAAACGTTTGACCTGTGTCATTGTCAACAAAGGGTATATAACAAAGTATTGAGAAACTTTTGTTATTGACCAAATACTTATTTTCCACCATAATTTGCAAATAAATTCATAAAAAATCCTACAATGTGATTTTCTGGATTTTTATTTTTCATTTTGTCTGTCATAGTTGACGTGTACCTATGATGAACATTACAGGCCTCTCTCATCTTTTTAAGTGGGAGAACTTGCACAATTGGTGGCTGACTAAATACTTTTTTCCCCCACTGTATATACACCTGTTCTGAAAGGCCCCAGAGACTGCAACAGCGCTAAGCAAGGGGCACCACCAAGCAAGCGACACCATGAAGACCAAGGAGCTCTCCAAACAGGTCAGGGACAAAGTTGTGGAGAAGTACAGATCAGGTTTGGGTTATAAAAAAATATCCGAAACTTTGAACGTCCCACGGAGCACCATTAAATCAATTCTTTAAAAAAGTAGAGAAAATGGCACCACAACCAAACTGCCAAGAGAGGGCCGGCCACCAAAACTCACAGACCAGGCAAGGAGGACATTAATCAGAGAGGCAACATAGAGACCAAAGATAACCCTGAAGGAGCTACAAAGCTCCACAGCGGAGATTGGAGTATCTGTCCATAGGACCACTTTAAGCCGTACACTCCACAGAGCTGGGCTTTACGGAAGAGTGGCCAGAAAAAAGCCATTGCTTTAAGAAAACAATAAGCTAACACGTTTGGTGTTCGCCAAAAGGCATGTGGGAGACTCCCCAAACATGGAAGAAGGTACTCTGGTCAGATGAGACTAAAATTGAGCTTTTTGGCCAAGGAAAACGCTATGTCTGGCGCAAACCCAACACCTCTCATCACCCAGAGAACACCATGGTGGTGGCAGCATCATGCTGTGGGGATGTTTTTCATCGGCAGGTACTGGGAAATTGGTCAGAATTGAAGGAATGATGGATGGCGCTAAATACAGGGAAATTCTTGAGGGAAACCTGTTTCAGTCTTCCAGAGATTTGAGACTGGGACGGAGGTTCACCTTCCAGCAGGACAATGACCCTAAGCATACTGCTAAAGCAACACTCGAGTGGTTTAAGGGGAAACATTTAAATGTCTTGGAATGGCCTAGTCAAAGCCCAGGCCTCAATCCAATTGAGAACCTGTGGTATGACTTAAAGATTGCTGTACACCAGCGGAACCCATCCAACTTGAAGGAGCTGGAGCAGTTTTGCCTTGAAGAATGGGCAAAAATCCCAGTGGCTAGATATGCCAAGCTTATAGAGACATACCTCAAGAGACTTGCAGCTGTAATTGCTGCAAAAGGTGGCTCTACAAAGTATTGACTTTGGGGGGGGTGAATAGTTATGCACGCTCAAGTTTTCTTTTTTGGGGTCTTATTTCTTGTTTGTTTCACAATAAAAAATATTTTGCATCTTCAAAGTGGTAGGCATGTTGTGTCAATCAAATGATACAAACCCCCCAAAAATCAATTTCAATTCCAGGTTGTAATAGGAAAAATGCCAAGGGGGGTGAATACTTTTGAAAGCCACTGTAATACCTTTGATGATACAGTGGTAGCAAAACAAGGTTATAACATTTACAGAAAATATAGAAATGCCAATGGTGGAGGTGTTGCTGTTTATATTCAGAACGACATTCCTGCAAAGATTAGAGAGGATCTCATGTGAAATACTGTTGAAGTAATATGGCTACAGGTGCATCTGCCTCACCTAAAGCCCATTCTGGTGGGAAGCTGCTATAGACCACCAAGTGCTAACAGTCAGTATCTGGATAATGTGTGAAATGCTTGATAATGTATGTTATATCAACAGAGAGGTACAGTATATTTTCTGGGGATTTAAATATTGACTGGCTTTCATCAAGCTGCCCACTCAAGAAAAAGCTTCAAACTGTAACCAGTGCCTGCAACCTGGTTCAGGTTATCAATTAACCTACCAGGGTAGTTACAAACAGCACAGGAATTAAATCATCAACATATATTGATCACATCTTTACAAATGCTGCAGAAATTTGCTTGAAAGCAGTATCCAGATCCATCGGATGTAGTGATCACAAAACAGTAGTCATATCTAGGAAAACCAAAGTTCCAAAGGCTGGGCCTAATAATAAGAGGTCATACAATACGTTTTGTAGTGATTCCCATGTTGTTGATGTAAAGAATATTTTTGGTCCGTGGTGTGTAATGAGGAGCAAACAGACACTGCACTTGACACATTTATGAAATTGCTTATTCCAGTTACTAATAAGAATACACCCATTTAGAAAATGACTGTAAAAACTGTTAAATCCCTGTGGATTGATGAGGAATTTAGAAATTGTATGGTTGAGAGGGATGAGGCAAAAGGAATGGCAAATAAAGTCTGGCTGCACAACCGATTGGCAAACTTACTGCAAATTGAGAAATCGTGTGACTAAACTGAATAAAAAGAAGAAGAAACTACATTATGAAACACAAGATTAAATGACAAAGAATGATACTAAAAAGCTTTGGAGCACCTTAAATGAAATGTTGGGAAAAAAGTTAAACTCAGCTCCATCATTCATTGAATCAGATGGCTCATTCATCACAAAACAAACTGATACTACTTTAATAATTTTATAATTGGCAAGATTAGCAAATTTAGGCATGACATTCCAGCAACAAACACTGACACTACACATCCAAATATATCTGACTAAATTATGAAAGACAAGCACTGTAATTTTGAATTCCGTAAAGTGAGTGTGTAAGAGGTGAAACAATTATTGTTGTCTATCAACAATGACAAGCAACCGGGGTCTGACAACTTGGATGGACAATTACTGAGGATAATAGCGGACGATATTGCCACTCCTATTTGGCATATTTTCAATTTAAGCCTACTAGAATGTATGTGCCCCCAGGCTTGGAGGGAAGCAAAAGTCATTCCACTACCTAAGAATAGTAAAGCCCCCTTTACTGGCTCAAATAGCCTGTCACGATCGTCTATGTCGTCCAAGTATGACCAAGGCGCAACGTGTCCAAGAAACATGACTTTATTTAGCAAAGTAACCAAAATCCAAAACAAAAGACGACTCAATGAAGTCCACGGTACACAGACCGAAAACGGAACAAAAACCCACAAAACCAAGGAGAAACCACACAGTATAAATATGGCTCCCAATCAGAGATAACGAGCCGACAGCTGACACTCGTTACCTCCGATTGGGAGTCATATGACTAATCAAGCACAATCACCAAACATAGAAATCAACAACCTAGACACCCCAACATAGAAATACACCCAAACAAATGAAAATGAACAACCCTGGCTCAAATATCAAAGTCCATGGAGCCAGAGTGTCACATAGCCGACCAATCAGCCTGTTACCAACCTTTAGTAAACTTTTAGAAAAAATTGTGTTTGAACAGATACAATGCTATTTTACAGTAAACAAATTGACAACAAATTGTCAGCATGCGTATAGGGAAGGACATTCAACAAGCACATCACTTACACAAATATATGATGATTGGCTGAGAGAAATTGATGATAAAAAGATTGTGGGGGCTGTTTTGTTAGACTTCGGTGCGGCTTTTGACATTATCGATCATAGTCTGCTTCTGGAAAAACGTATGCGTTATGGCTTTACACCCCCTGCTATATTGTGGTTAAAGAGTTACCTGTCTAACAGAACACAGAGGGTGTTCTTTATTGGAAGCCTCTCCAACATAAAACCCGGTAGAATCAGGAATTCCCCAGGGCAGCTGTCTAGGCCCAGTACTTTTTTCAATCTTTACTAATGACATGCCACTGGCTTTGAGTAAAGCCAGAGTGTCTATGTATGCGGATGACTCAACACTATACATGTCAGCTACTACAGCAACTGAAATGACTGCAATACTTAAAGAGTTGCAGTTAGTTTCAGAGTGGGTGGCAAGGAATAAGTTAAACCTAAATATTTCTAAAACTAAAAGCATTGTATTTTGGACAAATCATTCACTAAACCCTAAACCTCAACTAAATCTTGTAATAAATGATGTGGAAATTGAGCAAGTTGAGGTGACTAAACTGCTTGGAGTAACCCTGGATTGTAAACTGTCATGGTTAAAACATATTGATACAACAGTAGCTAAGATGGAGAGAAGTATGTCCATAATAACGCGCTACTCTACCTTTTTAACAGCACTATCAACAAGGCAGGTCCTATAGGCCCTAGTTTTGCCGCACCTGGACTACTGCTCAGTCGTGGGTCAGGTGCCACAAAAAAGAAAATTGCATTTGGCTCAGAACAGGGCAGCACAGCTGGCCCTTGGATGTACACAGAGAGCTAACATTAATAATATGCATGTCAATCTCTCCTGGCTCAAACTAAAGGGGAGATTGACTTCATCACTACTTGTATTTATGAGAGGTATTGTTGAATGCACCGAGCTGTCTGTTTGAACAACTGACGCATAGCTCGGACACCCATGCATACCCCACAAGATATGCCACAAGAGGTCTCTTCACAGTCACCAAATAACAGACAATGTGACGCACACAGTACTACATAGAGCCATGACTACATGGAACTCTATTCCACATCAAGTAACTGATGCAAGCAGTAAAATGTGATAAAAAAAAACAGATAAAAAAACACCTCATGGAACAAAGGGGACTGTGAAGCAACACAAACATAGGCACAGACACGTGCAGACACACACACACGATAACATACGCAGTATACACAAACGTACACATGGATTTTGTACTGTAGATATGTGGTAGTGGTGGAGTAGGGGCCTTAGGGCACACAGTGTGTTGTGAAATCTGTGAATGTATTGTAATGTTTTTAAAATGGCATGAACTGACTTAATATTGCTGGACCACAGGAAGAGTAGCTGCTGCCTTGGCAGTAGCTGATGGGGTTCCATAATAAATACAAATACAAATACACATGGCTTGTATTCAAGACAAAGTTTATTTGATCTGGAGACCGAGGTGAGTTTACACAGCAGTATGCAGGAACAGTTATGGCAATGTATGACATACAGTATATACAGAAGAAGAAAAATAAACTATTAACGCTTGTAATAAATACTACAGTTCTACGAAGGGAATACTTGCATATGGTGTGTTTGGGTGGTGCAGTAAGATGTTCGGAGTCACTTTGATACAAGAGGAGTTTGTTATGGGACCTTTCACATCTCTTGAGTCAACAACTTGATAACACTTGAGACACATACACATGATAAGACACACACTTTACACACACGTACACATGGATTTTGATTTGTAGATATGTGATAGTAGAGTAGTGGCCTGAGGGAACACACTTAATGTGTTGTGAAAAGTGTTATGAAATGTAATGTCATGTAATATTTAACATTTTATAAAACTGCCTTAAAGTTGCTGGACCCCAGGATCCTTAATAAATCCAAATACTAACTTATTTGTATCCAGGCGGTATTGTCTGTTATAGAAAGACGAAAATGCTATTACACATTCATGGGCAATCGTTGTGTACAGTCTGTATTCCTACTGTTGCAGCATGGTGTAGAATATGGTGTAGGCTAGTTAGCTATAGCATTAGACTACAGTACATTTTATATATAGCAAACTCAGCTAGCTAGCTAGCTAGCTAAACTTGTCTAGCTTGGCTTGTCGTGGTTCTTGCAAGCCCCATTAGGGCCGAATCAATCACCAAATTGTACTCTACTGAACAACACTACCTCGGTTAAAAGATAGCTTATATTGCTAGCTAGCTACCGACAGCAACACAACTTACTCGTTTGTCATTTGCTCTCCTGAGTCCTGGTCCAGCTGGTCTAGGCTGCTGCCGCTGCTTGCTGGTCTCGCAATTATTTTTTTCGCCATCTCAACTCCTCTTCAGTGTGTTCCGGCACAAATAAAATAACATCAAAAAAATAATCTTCCTGGAAAGAGAAATCATCAGAAGCAGCCATTGTAGCTTATTATTTTGCAGTCTCGGATACCTGTAAACTAGTCCTGCCCCCGTTTTGAAAATCCTGCCTTCGAGGGTGGGAACAAGAAAGTATGGCTACCATCAGGCTGTAGTCTATAGAAAGCCAGGGAAAACGAGTCAACCTCGATATCCTGCAATATCCTGGCAGATAGGAACATTGTTGAGACAAGTCCAATGGCTCTATTGAACAAGGATAGCCATATCTACTCCTGTGATTGCATGATGGTGGCAGGTAGCTTAGTGGTTAAGAGCGTTGTGCCAGTAACCGAAAGGTTGCTGGTTCTAATCCCTGAGCTGACTAGGTGAAAAATCTGTTGATGTGCCCTTGAGCAAGGCACTTAACCCTAATTGCTCCTGTAAGTCGCTCTGGGTAAGAGCGTCTGCTAAATGACTAAAATGTAAATGGTGCAATCTGCAAAACACAAAGGCTACAAAACATGACTCCATCCATTTTTAAGTCATACAGCAGGCTCAATCAACCAATGACATCATTGGTTGAACTCTCCCGACAAGAAAATTCTAAAGTACAGCTATAGTGCATAATTATGTCTGAAACACCCTCTCATCTATAGCTGCGGGGAGATGTTTGGGGGTTGGGGTGCTGTGACATTTCTCCCTGCGGTGCAGATGGCTGTATCGGTCCGCTAATACAGGAGTAGGAAAGGCCCAGTGAACTACTTTTGTGAAGTTTCCCTTTAAATGACCTGGTATGATGGTGCATTGATAATAATAATAATAATATGCCATTTAGCAGACGCTTTTATCCAAAGCGACTTACAGTCATGTGCACATACATTTTTACGTATGGGTGGTCCCGGGGATCAAACCCACTACCCTGGCGTTACAAGTGCCATGCTCTACCAATTGAGCTACAGAGGACCAACAGTTATTGATCAGTTATAGAGTTTAAAGCTGTTCTTTTTTAGTTTTTTCCCAAAGTCGAACTTTAAATAATAAACTCAATAAATATATAAAAATAAGTGGCGACATTGACTAGGCATGCTGCTGTAGTGTCATCTGTCAGGAGAAGGGCAGGGAAAGGGTGGCTGGGCTGTGTGAGGAAAAGGAGCATTGCTGCCGTGTGACAAAGAGGCCTATAGCGGGTGCCCCGTGAGTTAGGCCAATGGGGGAAAAAAGACTATGGGCCATCAATAGGATGGTTACATTAGCATGACACATGTTACACCTTTAGATTTATCCATAGTCTACCAACATTTCTCCATCCGTATCTCCCTGAGAAATAAATTTTTGTGTGAAATTACTGTATCGAATTGTATAGCTGGATGCATTTTTTGGGATGGTCCTGAGCCCGAAAATGCTGTCGACCACCTAGCTAGCTAAAATTATCATCTACAAACCAAACACTATTATGTCAACAATTTACATATCTAGCTTTAGCTAGCTAACGTTCGGTAGTTTAAATTAAGGCATTGGGCATCTTGTGGGGTTTATGCAGTTTAGCTACAGTGGGGAGAACAAGTATTTGATACACTGCCGATTTTGCAGGTTTTCCTACTTACAAAGCATGTAGAGGTCTGTAATTTTTATCATAGGTATACTTCTGTGAGAGACGGAATCTAAAACAAAAATCCAGAAAATCACATTGTATGATTATTAAGTAATTATTTTGCATTTTATTGCATGACAAAAGTATTTGATACATCAGAAAAGCAGAACTTAATATTTGGTACAGAAACCTTTGTTTGCAATTACAGAGATCATACGTTTCCTGTAGGTCTTGAGCAGGTTTGCACACACTGCAGCAGGGATTTTGGCCCACTCCTCCATACAGACCTTCTCCAGATCCTTCAGGTTTCGGGGCTGTCGCTGGGCAATACAGACTTTCAGCTCCCTCCAAAGATTTTCTATTGGGTTCAGGTCTGGAGACTGGCTAGGCCACTCCAGGACCTTGAGATGCTTCTTACGGAGCCACTCCTTAGTTGCCCTGGCTGTGTGTTTCGGGTCGTTGTCATGCTGGAAGACCCAGCCACGACCCATCTTCAATGCTCTTACTGAGGGAAGGAGGTTGTTGGCCAAGATCTCACGATACATGGCCCCATCCATCCTCCCCTCAATACGGTGCAGTCATCCTGTCCCCTTTGCAGAAAAGCATCCCCAAAGAATGATGTTTCCACCTCCATGCTTCACGGTTGGGATGGTGTTCTTGGGGTTGTACTCATCCTTCTTCTTCCTCCAAACACGGCAAGTGGAGTTTAGACCAAAAAGCTCTATTTTTGTCTCATCAGACCACATGACCTTCTCCCATTCCTCCTCTGGATCATCCAGATGGTCATTGGCAAACTTCAGATGGGCCTGGACATACGCTGGCTTGAGCAGGGGGACCTTGCGTGCGCTGCAGGATTTTAATCCATGACGGCATAGTGTGTTACTAATGGTTTTCTTTGAGACTGTGGTCCCAGCTCTCTTCAGGTCATTGACCAGGTCCTGCCATGTAGTTCTGGGCTGATCCCTCACCTTCCTCATGATCATTGACGCCCCACGAGGTGAGATCTTGCATGGAGCCCCAGACCGAGGGTGATTGACCGTCATCTTGAACTTCTTCCATTTTCTAATAATTGTGCCAACAGTTGTTGCCTTCTCACCAAGCTGCTTGCCTATTGTCCTGTAGCCCATCCCAGCCTTGTGCAGGTCTACAATTTTATCCCTGATGTCCTTACACAGCTCTCTGGTCTTGGCCATTGTGGAGAGGTTGGAGTCTGTTTGATTGAGTGTGTGGACAGGTGTCTTTTATACAGGTAACGAGTTCAAACAGGTGCAGTTAATACAGGTAATGAGTGGAGAACAGGAGGGCTTCTTAAAGAAAAACTAACAGGTCTGCGAGAGCCGGAATTCTTACTGGTTGGTAGGGTGATCAAATACTTATGTCATGCAATAAAATGCAAATTAATTACTTAAAAATCATACAATGTGATTTTCTGGATTTTTGTTTTAGATTCCGTCTCTCACAGTTGATGTGTACCTATGATAAAAATTACAGACCTCTACATGCTTTGTAAGTAGGAAAACCTGCAAAATCGGCAGTGTATCAAATACTTGTTCTCCCCACTGTACATGATGTAGCTGTTGTTAGATTCATTTGAGTACAAAACAGTCCGAATACAGAAGATGTTAGCTAGCTATGTAGCCGTGTTAGCTAGCTTGAACATTGAATACACTAAGGTTAGTAGCTAAAAACACAATCCAACACTTACCTACCAGACCATGAGAACGGTGGCCATTTCGGCGTCACTCTTCCAACCTTTCAATTCGTGCCACCTTAATTCCAATGTTTATCCGGTTTCTGGATTGGTCATGAGCAGTCTTTTTCTTGCTTTTTCTCTTTTGGGGTCAAGTTGATTCAGATCCAAGAACCGAGGATGATATTTGTTTCTGTCTACATTTTCTGAAAACGTTGTCCTGGCTACCAGGACAGTTTACCTGCAAGCAAGTTAGCTTATCCCACAATAAAAATACCTCTTTCATTTGAAGTGTTTTTATTTCAGGCAACAATAACTCTCAATAGTTAGTTCAGAGCAAACCTCCCAGGGGACCCCAAACTCCCAGGGGCTCCGATCTCCCAGGGGGCCCCGAACTCCAAGTGGGCCCAACAAGAAAACGAAAACTTTTTCATTTCACGTTTTTAGTTCAGGCGACAATAACTCTCATCAGTTAGTTTAGAGCATTTGGGGCCCTGACCTCCCCAGGGCACATGCCCTTCATACCCATTAATTAATCCGGCCCTGAGTACCAGGACATTTTAGTCCAGAACCTGGTTGCCTCTGCCTGTCTCTGGACTTGAACCCCATTGAAAACATGTGGTTTGAATTGAAGAGGGCAGTGCATAAGCGCAGATGAAGGATATCAAGGATCTGGAATTCTGTATGGAGGAATGTCTAAGATCCATCCAATGTGTTCTCCAATCTCATAAAACATTCAGTGTCATCCTCACAAGGAGAGGATGCTAGAGTATTGAAAACAGGGGTGCCAATAATGTTTACCACTATATATGTCTTTTTTTAAACTTGTTAAACAAAATCTCTTCCTCTGAGAAATTGTATTAGTTTAAATTAATATAATTTCCATATTTTTTGTGCATACAATATAGCTCAGTATTTGTATTATTTATTTTATACAGTCTTTTTTGCTCATCTTTATCAAGGGTGCCAATAATTATGGACCTTACTGTATGTGCATGAGATGCAGTAGTATGTTGGCTTCGTCCACATTTGAGGTCAACTTGGTTCCCACCAGAAGTATGAGAAGATTTGTCAATGTCCAGTGCCAAAAGTAATTGAGTAAGTATTTTACTTTATTTAATTAACCCTACTAGAAATGTACATATCACAGTACAAACATATTGGTAGTAGGCATATGGCAGTGGTGGAATGGTATATATAGTAGCAATGTTTAGATTTGTACATGTGCACTACAGTTTGGTAACCTAAAACTCTGGATGCAACCTTTTAAAAATAACCTCACACACCCTGTAGCTTCTTAAAAGAGACCTGACTTTGGGAAGAGTTTCAATACATGAAGACGTCAGTTGGACTCCACTAGCAGTTTAAAAGAGGTTTTGGTAACCTTTGTCAAGTATGATATATTTATCTGTGTAAGTGTTCATGAGTCTTGTTTGATCAAGTGAATATTTATGTATAAATTGTAACTAATTTGTACATGCCCTTATGTATTTTTCTGTGTTGAATTGAAGTTACTATTGAAAACTCTCCTTCAGATCAAGGCACCTTTTGTGCCTAGGGGCAGCTTAAACTTGAAGAAACCTGTGAAACTTGAACATTGACTGGACATTGGCGCCATTGTGCTGTTATTTTATTGTGTTACTCTTCATTTTGTTTAAACTTTTTTTTACTTTATTTTATTTAGTAAATATTTTCTTAACTCTTAGTTTTCTTAAAACTGCATTGTTGGTTAAGGGCTTGTAAGTAAGCATTTCACGGTAAGGTGTACTACACCTGTTGTATTTGCCGCATGTGACAAATACAATTTGATTTGATTTGCGGTGGAGAAAGCAGGCAGGGACGGAATGAATGACATTGCCTTTCTAAACAAAGACGGGGACAGTTTGCCCACTGAGCCCAGAAAGCAGAGCCCAGTGGTATCTGGTGCCACCATGTTATGCGGTTATCTGGACAAGCTGAGCGGGCCACTGAAGGTCTGGAGGTCCCTCTGGTTCATATACAAGGAGAATGAGTGTCAGCTGGTCTACTACAAGTGTGCCCAGGACGTGAATCCACTGGGATGGATTGACCTGTCCAACGCCATACTTGGAGACCTACCGCAGGCAGACCAGGGGACCTTCTACATTCAAACGCCCGAGCGCACCTTAACCCTCAAGGTAAACTTGCCCAAGCGCAACATGTGCCTTCAGAAAGTATTCATATAATGGCAATATGAAATAAAATAAAAAAATTACTCACGATCCACAGCAATCCTTTAAGTGGACCACATAAAATATTAAATGCTTAGGATGCTTAATAAGTGACAACAAACAACAAATATATAAAGATAACTTTATTCCATTAATCAACAATATGAAAGCAGATCTAATTAAATGGAATAATCTTCCAATAAATTTTACAGGTAGAATAAACCTCTTAAGAATGGCATGGCTGCTAAAGTTTTTGTATTTATTTTCAGTAATACCAATTACCCCACCGAAGACATTCTTCTAAAAAGTATACTCGGTCATAACAGACTTTATATATGGGCAAATAAAACTGTTTTAAAGTCACGATTGGCCTCAGTGTGAAATCCCTGAGCGGTTCCTTCCTCTCCAGCAACTGAGTTAGGAAGGGCGCCTGTATCTTTGTGTGTATTGATGCACTACTGGGTGTATTGATACACTATCCAAAGTGTAATTCATTACTTCACCATGCTCAAAGGGATATTCAATGTCATTTTTTTGTTTTACCCATCTACCAAAACCTCCCTGGTCTTTGCGGTTGAATCTCTGTTTTAAATTCACTGCTCGACTGAGGGACCTTACAGATAATTGTATGTGTGGGGTACAGAGATGAGGTAGTCATAAAAAAATCATGGGTATCCCTAATAAATACAAATGTTACTATTATTGCACACACATTGAATCGATGCAACTTGTTAAGCACATTTTTACTCCTGAACTTATTTAGGCTTACCATAACAGAGGGATTGAATACTTATTGACTCAAGACATTCCAGCTTTTCATTTGGAATTAATTTGTAAAAAATTCAAAAAACATAATTCCACTTTGACATTAAAATCTACATTTACTCCATTTGAAATTCAGGCTGTAATAACAAAACATTTTTTTTTCTTCAGGGAAAACATATTGAGACCTAGGTTTCTTTTACAAATGTGCCCTGTATATACAGCAAAGGGACCAGGACGACTGATCCATGTATCGTGAAATTTTGAGTGAAAACCTCCTTCCATCAGCAAGGGCATTGAAGATGAAACATGGCTGGGTCTTTCAGCATGACAATGATCCCAAACACACCGCCCGGGCAATGAAGGAGTGGCTTCGTAAGAAGCATTTCAAGGTCCTGGAGTGGCCTAGCCAGTCTCCAGATCTCAACCCCATAGAAAATCTTTGGAGGGAGTTGAAAGTCCGTGTTGCCCAGCGACAGCCCCAAAACATCACTGCTCTAGAGGAGATCTGCATGGAGGAATGGGCCAAAATACCAGCAACAGTGTGTGAAAACCTTGTGAAGACTTACAGAAAACGTTTGACCTGTGTCATTGCCAACAAAGGGTATATAACAAAGTATTGAGACATTTTTGTTATTGACCAAATACTTATTTTCCACCATAATTTGCAAATAAATTCATTAAAGATCCTAAAATGTGATTTTCTGGATTTTTTTTTCTCATTTTGTCTGTCATAGTTGACGTGTACCTATGATGACAATTACAGGCCTCTCTCATCTTTTTAAGTGGGAGTACTTGCACAATTGGTGGCTGACTAAATACTTTTTTCCCCCACTGTACAACATATAGTTGAAGTCGGAAGTTTCATACACTTAGGTTGGAGTCATTAAAACTTGTTTTTCAACCATCCACAAACTTCTTGTTAACAAACTATAGATTTGGCAAGTTGGTTAGGACATCTACTTTGTGCATGACACAAGTAATTTTTCCAACAATTGTTTCCAGACAGATTATTTCACTTATAATTCACTGTATCACAATTCCAGTGGGTCAGAAGTGTACATACACTAAGTTGACTGTGCCTTTAAACAGCTTGGAAAATTCCTGAAAATGATGTCATGGCTTTAGAAGCTTCTGATAGGCTAATTGACGTAATTTGAGTCAATTGGAGGTGTACCTGTGGATGTATTTCAAGGCCTACGTTCAAACACAGTGCCTCTTTGCTTGACATCATGAGAAAATCAAAAGAAATCAGCCAAGACCTCAGAAAAAAATGTGTAGAACTCCACAAGTCTGGTTCCTGAAGGTACCACGTTCATCTGTACAAACAATAGTACGCAAGTATAAACACCATGGGACCACACAGCCGTCATACCGCTCAGGAAGGAGACGCGTTCTGTCTCCTAGAGATGAACGTACTTTGGTGCGAAAAGTGCAAATCAATCCCAGAACAACAGCAAAGGACCTTGTGAAGATGCTGGAGGAAACAAGTACAAAAGTATCTATATCCACAGTAAAACGAGTCCTATATCGATATAACCTGAAAGGCCGCTCAGCAAGGAAGAAGCCACTGCTCCAAAACCGCCATAAAAAAGCCAGACTACGGTTTGCAACTGCACATGGGGACAAAGTTCGTACTTTTTGGAGAAATGTCCTCTGGTCTGATTAAACAAAAATAGAACTGTTTGGCCATAATGACCATCGTTATGTTTGGAGGGAAGAGGGGGTGGCTTGCAAGCCAAAGAACACCATCCCACCGTGAAGCACAGGGGCGGCATCATCATGCTGTGGGGGTGCTTTGCTGCAGGAGGGACTGGTGCACTTCACAAAATAGATGGCATCATGAGGAAGGAAAATTATATGGATATATATTGAAGCAACATCTCAAGACATCAGTCAGGAAGTTAAAGCTTGGTCGCAAATGGTTCTTCTAAATGGACAATGACCCCAAGCATTCTTCCAAAGGTGTGGCAAAATGGCTTAAGGACAACAAAGTCAAGGTATTGGAGTGGCCATTAAAAAGCCCTGACCTCAATCCTATAGAAAATGTGTGGGCAGAACTGAAAAGGCGTGTGCGAGCAAGGAGGCCTACAAACCTGACTCAGTTACACCAGCTCTGTCAGGAGGAATGGGCTAAAATTCACCCAACTTATTGTGGGAAGCTTGTGGAAGGCTACATTTGACCCAAGTTGAACAATTTAAAGGCAATGCTACCAAATACTAATTGAGTGTATGTAAACTTCTGACCCACTGGGAATGTGATGAAAGAAATAAAAGCTGAAATAAATCATTCTCTCTACTATTATTCTGACATTTCCCATTCTAAAAATAAAGTGGTGATCGTAACTGACCTAAGAGTTTAAATGTATTTGGCTAAGGTGTATGTAGACTTCCGACTTCAACTGTATATATACACATTATACCCAAACATATACACATTCAAATACAAAATTACAGTCATGGGAAGCACAACATTTGTGCTTCCCATAACTGTATTTTTGTATTTAATAAACATCACAAAAACAGTTACATTCCTCCACAAATGGTGTAAGTCCCCATTCAATACTTTAAATTCCACGAATGGCACCAGTACATCAAGATTAAATGTATTTAGAATTTTAGAGTCTTTCCATTGAGTGTGCAAAGTCTGATGAAGTGCAGGTCAGCAGTCCCATGAAGTAAGTCTGTGGGAGTACAGTGGGGTTGTGGTCATGGCTGTTGGTGCTGAAACATACTAGTGGTGTTTCATCTGTGGGAAAGGGGGAAGTGCCTCTAGGAAGTCTAAGGTCACAGCTGTCTACCTATGTACAACCAATGACAAGAAGAAAGTGGACACACCCACACCTTCCTACCACCTTGCTATGAGATGCATAATTCAATGTCCTAACTGAGTTCAATGCAAATCACCCTCAGCAGGACACCTTACATAGGCATCATTCCCCCCAACTTTTTTAAAGTATTCATTTTTCAATAGATTCAATACAGACACTGCAAAGAATCATGCTCTAAAACAGTAAAGAGAATCAAAGGGCCTCAACTCCATTAAACCTGTAATGCTGTATTAGATAGACATCCCCATAGTGTGAGGTTTTGTGTCTTTTAGTGTTTCTTCTCACTGCAAATGTGCTTAGAAAATATTTTTATTTGAAAGTAAAATGTCGCCCTCTGGTCATATGAGGTTCTACTTGAGGTCATTCTCAAAACCTGTCTTGAATTTCAGGCTGTGAATTGCGAGTCTATGATATACTGGCTGAAGCAGCTCCAGTTGAAGAGGTGGCATCATCGGAACATTTCTGGAAAGCTGGGAAAGGTCACCAGTCACCACGCACTACGACAATACACCACACTGAGTGACGTCCTTCTCAGACATCCTCGGACATGAATTCAGTCAGTATACACAAATATTAACCATTTTCATACATCTGCAAACACACACACACACACTAAACAGAATTGGTGTTTGTTCACTCTATAAATTCACATAGCTTTTTAGATTGTGAGGAAATATCTCAATTTAGTATTTTATTAAGATCCCCATTAGCTGTTGCTAATGCAGCAGTTACTCTTCTTGGGATCCACACAAAACGTAAAACATTACATAATAAAGAACATTAATAGACAAGAACATCATTAAAGGACAGACCTACATAAAAGTAATGATATCTATAATAATAATAATATAATATGCCATTTAGCAGACACTTATATCTACCCATTGATTCTTGAAGAAAATCATTTAGAAATACCTCATGAGCAAAGTACAACTGTCTTACCCCATCATAACCCCAAATATAAACTTGTGTTACTGTCATTTGAGTCTTTGTACACAAATGTACAGACTAAAAGAGTTGGTGTGTGCTTATTTACTGTATGTTTATGTCCGTCTGTGGTTGTAGTAGGGAAAACGTACACCGGAGCCGCTCCTCCCAGGAGCTCAGCCACGGCCTCAACTGGGAGGAACTCTGGGACCCGTTCCTGCCACTCAAAGATATCCAGGCCCCTCCATATTTTGACCAGGACAAATCCCGTAGGTCTCTCCTAGGCCACCTGATCCACCTTTTTGAGTGTTCACAGATATGAAAGGACTGGATAGGTGAAAGCAATATGGCAGAGGCCACCTCTGTAATTAACAGTATATTTTTAAAGTAATTGAAAACCATTTTATCTTTGTACAGCTCCAAAAATAAATATTGAGTCCTCTGGGCCAGCAAGACAGTGTGTCCAGGAGGTAGAGGCACCAAAGGAACACCAGAGCTCCCTAAGCAGTGAGGGCTCCCCTTCTACCCCCACAGACAAGACTACTAGTCCACAGCAGGAAGAGCCTGCAGACACTGCCCATCTTCAACAGGAAGTGCTCAGTCTGGCAGACCAGGTCAAGGCCCAGAAGGTAAGGTCTGGAATAACAGTCCTGGAATATTTCTGTATCAGTAAATAAAGCTAACCTCAATTATAAATCAAACACATCTATATAGCCCAATATTTCTCTGAGGTCCATGTCAAATATTTTACCCAAGATCATGTTAATAAGATAAGTCTTAAGCTTCGAACACACTGCGACAACTGTTGACACAATGTGCTATAGCGACCACCGGCTGGGTGTCACGTCTAAGCCTGTCCCTGTAATCTCTGATGTCACTTCCTTTTTAGGATCTAGTAACTCTGTTGCAGAAGGCCCTGGAGGTGGCCCAGCAGGAAAAATTGACTCCTGCAGTAGAGTCCCTGAGGTCGGAGGGCGAAGGGAAGAGTTCCCACTCACAACCATGGAATCATGGCAAGTGCAACACAGATCATTCGTATGGCCTGCAGGTGATACCACTGCTGCGGCACGACTGTGTGGCCGAGTCTCAGGATCACATCCGGCTACTGGCTGAGAGAAACCAGGCTGAGAGAGAGTTGGTCCTCCGTCTGTCCCAACAGGTGGCTGAGTGTTTGGCAGACCCCCAGCGAAGCCCCGTCCACGGTTGGACCGTCACTGAAACGCAGGAGCAGCTGAGACAGGAGATTAGGAATCTTAAGGTGATGAAGGTTTCAATGGCTCAGTGGACTAGCTAGAGCAGGGATGGGCAACTCCAGTCCTCGGGGGCCTGATTGGTGACATACTTTTACCCCAGCCCCTGCTAACACACCTGATTCCAATAATCAACTAATCATGGTCTTCACTTTATGCAATTAGTTTAATCAAGTGTGTTAGCTATAGGAAAAGTCTAAGCGGGATCTTTGGGACAGTCCAACTCTGACGTTACCCGATTGAAGTTGAAATGTAAAACGGTTAAGGTAAGGGTTATTGGTTAAGGTTTGGGTTTATGGTATGGATGTCCCAAGGATCCCTTTTAGCACTAACCGTTAGCTGTAGGGCTGGGGGAAAAGTGTGACACCAATCAGGCCCGAGGACTGGAGTAGCCCATCTCTGAGCTAGAGTAAGTCACTTTAGTTAAAGGCTTCTACTTAAATGACCAATATCGGGATGATAAAGATGGACATCTCTTAGTAGAGTGAAGCCCGTATTCAATCAAACCTGCCTTTGCAATGTTTATGCAGCATCAAATAACTATTGCCAGCGCACACATACACACACATTCTGGAAGATGGAGGGGAGTCTCTGATGTTTTTTCAGTTGTGAAATAGTTCCTACAATAATAACAGTACATCAAACAATAATTCAGGAGCAACCTCTGTAAACTTGAAATACACTTTATAGATGTACTGAAGGCATTATATGAACATTCTCTCTCCCTCCCCAAGGACGACATTGAGACCTACAAGACTCAGAATACTTACTTGAATGCAGAGATCTACCAGCTAACCAAAGTATGGAGGCAGAGTTCAGAACAAGAGAAGTGCTTGATGATAAAGGTACGTGCTGCTGCATAACATTTACAAGACCTGACTTGAGATTGTGTAGTATTTATAAGTAGAGCCATTATTTTGGGGCTTTTACTGAGGCACTTTGATTTTACCGGTATTTCCAGCATGATTCACTAGGTTTGCTGCAGGTAGAAAATCCTCAGAAATGTTCTTTATTTGACACGCTGTCTCCAATCAATCAATCAATGTCTGGTTGTGTGTGTGTCTTTGGTGAAGGGATCAAAAAGCCAATTTATGCTTGATCTGAAAATGTGGTCGGAGGCTCCGTATGGAGGGTTTGACGCAATTGCGGAGCCTCCGGTGGCATGCAGAGGCCAAATTGAGCTCTGTACCACATCGCTGTGTGCCTACGTATAGCTCCGCATTGACATGATTGGTTGACGGTAGGTGGGGGTGGGAGGTCCTGTATAAACACAAACTCACTTCCTTAACAACTTCCTTCACAACAGCTCTGCTCAAAAGCTCTGCGCTGCTCCGCGAAGCGCAAGAAGTATGAGTGCCCTGACTTCTGCAGAGACCGTATCACCGTAAATGCTGCACGGCCAATGCAGAGGTCAGCTTGACCATGCAGCGCCTTTAAGCCAGGGGAGGTGTAGGCAGAGACAGAAGAGGAAGCGATTAGACCATTGATACCACATCCACAAAGTCATAAACCCTGCCTATTTCTACAATTTAGTTTCTTAAAATCTGATTTTATAGCTAACCCTAACCACACTGCTAACCTTATGCCTAACCTTAAATTAAGACCAATACAATATTTTGACTTTGCGGCTGTGGTAACTACTTGAAACCCTATTGCATTGGTGTCCATGGGAGACAAACCCAGTTAAGTTGACCGGAACTTTGCCTGGGGACCAGATGGTGAATGTCTAAATACACCGTCTGGAACATGACAGTGTTTGGTTCTAGAAATGGTCCCCTCAGGTCCTCTACAAACCGGAATGTTGAATACAATTATATTTGAACTTACTCTGCCAATTGTCCATGGTGTTGGTCCATCAGCTGCTCGTCATTTGAGTTAAAATATCCACAGGAAAGTATTGTTTACCCAACTTTTTAGAGCACCGGTACTGAAGTTGACATTTCTATCACCTGACACATGCGCAAAACCATGTAAACACCTTCAAGACTTCGGTTAGTATGCATGGTTCGTGTGCTTGTACTTCCGTCTTGTGCATGTGCCTTCGGTCATGAGCAAAACACATATTGATTGCCACACACAGACCTGCGTTTGGAAGTCGGTTTAATAATACTTTCCTGTGGATATTTTGTCTCAAATTTCTACCAACACCACGGACAATCTGCAAAGTTTACATTTTATTTTATTCAACATTTGTGAATTTTTTCCCCCAATGGTAAACAGCCTGAGTGAACTATCTTCATTTATCCACCATATTTGGTGTAGGTCTGCTAATCATAATTGCACTAAGCCTATTATTTCGCAGTGATTCTACACCTCTCTTTGCTTAAGCTGATCCTCTCCAACAGACTCAGAAGTTGTAGCAAAAAATGGGTCAATTAGGGGCAGTCACTGATCTACAAATAGTATTCCCTGCCAAATAATAGGCTTTGTGCGATTACGATTCTGTAATACTTACAGAAAATATATAGAATTCTTCCATTGTTTAACTAACTTTGTGGAGTAAAACATTTATTTATTTTGTTTGTAATATTTGTAAAACAATTGTACACTTCAGGACTGTGTCAGTAACTATACTGAACAAAAATATAAAAGCTACATGCAACAATTTCAAAGATATTACTGAGTTCCAGTTCATATGAGGAAATCTGTCAATTGAGATCAATTCATTAGGCCCTAATCTATGGATTTCACATGACTGGCAATACAGATATGCATCTGTTGGTCACAGATACCTTTAAAAAATATGGGCCTAGCAATGGGCCTCAGGATCTCATCACGGTACTTTTTTCTCTCGCTGTATTTCATTTTATTTGGAATGGCATACATAATGAATATGAGTTCAGGGGACTATAGTTATTAAATATTAAAGCATTAAACCTCTACCACTAAAATCATCAGTCATACAAAAGTTATACTTAAACCTGAACTGGTTCTCCAGTAGATTGGTAGGAATGGCTCATCTCTTGTTCAAATATTGCCTTTTTCCATTTATCCAGATTACAACCTCTCACTTTCAGTTCATCGAAAAAAACTTTTTCAAAATAGCGCCCCTTTCTAAAACAAGCCATACAAAGCTGCTTGCAATTCCAGTTTCATCCTCCAGAAAAGACAGAGCAAATATTACAACAAATAATATGGTTAATTTCAAATATACTAATTAATAGAAAATAAAAAATGTCTTTAATGGTATTCTGAATAGGAAAGGTGGAGTTATGTCAGTTATGTGCAGTTAACAAACATACGGTATATGGAAATGTTTGCTCTATCCAGAATGACAACCAACTGATTGCAGCATTACCATAAAAATGGAGGGGGCAAGTGGAACGGGGAGAAGGTAACTTGTTTGCCCTTTATTAAAGACCAAAATTGGCAACAAAAAACGGTTATAAAAAAATATATATATCAGTTTTACGACGGCGCAATTCAGGTTGCACATTTTTCGATGTGCCGATTCTGTGGCACATGGTTTATGAACTTGAACACAAAACAACGTTTGATTCAAAACTTACAATAATTTAATTATTTAACAAAATTCTTGCCACAAACAGAATGTTATGTACAGTATATGGGCCATACAACCATCTTAGCTCTGAAGATTTTACCACGAAGAGACCGAATCATTAGATCCCGTATTTTGGTATTGCCCCTGTGTATACTGAACAAAAATATAAACGCAACATGTAAAGTGTTGGTCCCATGTTTCATGAGCTGAAATAAAAGATCCTTGAAATTTTCCATTTGTACAAAAATCTTATTTCTTACATTTTGTGCACACATTTGTTTACATCCCTGTTAGTGAGCATTTCTCCTTTGCCAAGATAATCCAACCACCTTACAGGTGTGGCATACCAAGAAGCTGATTAAACAGCATTACACAGGCGCACCTTGTGCTGGGGACAATAAAAGGCCACTCTAATGTACAGTTTTGTAACACCACACAATGTCAAAGATGTCTAAAGTTGAGCGTGCAATTGGCATGCTGACTGCAGGAATGTCCACCAGAGCTGTTGCCAGAGAATTGAATGTTCATTTCTCTACCATAAGATGCCGCCAGTACGTCCAACTGGCCTCGCAACCACAGACCATGTGTTACCACACCAGCCCAGGACCTCCACATCCGGCTTCTTCACCTGCGGGATTGTCTGAGACCAGCCACCCAGACAGCTGATGAAACTGGTTTTGCACAACCGAAGAATTTCTGCACAAACTGTCAGAAACCATCTCAGGGAAGCTCATGTGCGTGCTTGTCGTCTTCACCAGGGTCTTGACCTGACTGCAGTTCGGCATTGTAACCATCTTCAGTGCTCACCTTTGATGGCCAGTGGCACACTGGAGAAGTGTGCTCTTCATAGATGAATCCCGGTTTCAACTGTACCGGGCAGATGGCAGACAGCATTTATGGCGTCATCTGGGTGAGCAGTTTGCTGATCTCGACGTTGTGAACAGAGTGCCCCATGCTGGCGGTGGGGTTATGGTATGGGCAGGCATAAGCTACAGACAAAGAAAACAATTGCATTTTAACGATGGCAATTTGAATCCACAAAGGTACCGTGACGAGATCCTGAGGCCCATTGTCGTGCCATTCATCGGCTGCCATCACCTCATGTTTCAGCATGATAATTCCTGGAAGCTGAAAATGTCCCAGTTCTTCCATGGCCTGCATACTCACCAGACATGTCACCCATTGAGCATGTTTGGGATACACTGGATCAACATGTACGACAGTGTTTTCCAGTTCCCACCAATACCCAGCAACTTCACACAGCCATTGAAGAAGAGTGGGACAACATTCCACAGACCACAATCAACAGCCTGATCAACTCTATGCAAATGAGATGTCGGGCTGCACACCAGATACTGACTGGTTTTCTGATCCACGCCCCCTACTTTTTTTTAAAGGTATCTGTGACCAACAGATGCATATCTGTATTCCCAGTCATGTGAAATCCATAGAATAGGGCCTAAGGAATTTATTTTTCTATTGACTGATTTCCTTATGAACTGTAACTCAGTAAAATCTTTGAAATTGTTGCATGTTGCGTATATTTTAGAAGTCGTATCTTAAAAGATGCCAGGCAGGGAATGTATTGGAACCTTTTAATAGATTTGTTTCAGTTTGTCCCCACCTATTGGTGATTGTTGTAATTACCATTGTAATTTCACTTCCTGTTTTTACCATAGAAGAAGAATGTGACAAACTCAGTTGTACACAATACCTTGCAGTGTTCAGGCGAGCTGCTATGTGTTTGGAAATCACTAGCAATTGCAAAATATTTGCATGGACACCTAGCATAGCCATTAGAGGTGTTATCATTGTGTTTATTTTCATTAGCTCAGTCTAGCTTAGCTTACAAAGTGAACTTTATGTTTATTGAATTGCTGTACATAGATTGTTATATTTATGTATTTGCAGTTTCACACTTTTCTGCATTAAACATGTCACCTGCCATGTCACCTGCAGGACCTGAAGGACTTAAGTGCCGATAAGAGTTTAGCTGGCTGTTTAACTCAACATACACTCCTTGGGAGTACAGCGTAGAGTGAGAACACTACAATATATGAATGAGCAAGATAATTGTATTTAATAATTGGCAGCCAAGCACCGATTATGTCCCCAGCATTAAAAAAAAAATGCCTACAGTCTATTTATTGGAAATTTGCATGATTACGTGCACTTAACCACCATATTTCATCTGCCTATAAACTCTTGATGCTTTTCCATGTGGTGGTAGGCCTACAACGCAACATATAAACGCGTGACTCTATGTTTAGTTCGATATGATGGTTGTTATGTCAATATTTGCGCATAAAGGTGTTTCCACTGCAATTGTCACAATCAATTTCACAGACAAAAAAATTATCCACCCTTGTGTAGCGTATTTTGTTAGGACATTTTACCCACAAATGTACTGTTTCCATCAGGCCTGTCATTACTTATTTCATGCGTCAGGTTATTCAGCCGCATGAAATGGTTGGATGGGAACCTGGTTAGTGAGACAGTTTTCTTCTCCCCAGCACCATTTAATACAATTCCCACCAATTTGTCAACACTTGTCAACAGGACTGAAAATACTTCTACATACTTATAGTGTGTGACTGGACAACATATGTGTCAAAATATACAACCCGTACATACAAATCACACACTGCTTTTTCCTTCCCTCCACAGGAGACTGACGACCATTGCATTCAGCGACATGAACCCGTTTCCTTTCAGGCAGCTCCGTCAGAGATGGGCCCTGCACCTTCAGTGTGTGCATGTACAGTTGAGTGAGTTAGAGCGTATCCAGAGGGAGCTGGGTAGAGAGCGACCCCAGCACAAGGACAGGGAGCTGGGGCTCGTTGCCAGCGAGGACGAGGGGGGCACATGAGCTCTGGATAAAAGGCTCTGGCCGGATTCCAATCAGAACTTTTGCCTCCTGTTACTCACTTATCCCAGTAGATATTGACGGTTTTGTAATTTCTTGTTTGAAGTTTTCAATGTTCATGTTCTATTGTCACGTGCATAAGTACAGTGAAATGCCTTTCTTGCAAGCTCTTTCCCAACAATGCAGTAATCAATATCAGTAGTATTATAAACATTTAGAGTAAAAACAGACGAGAACTAGAAATAAGAACACGAGAAAGTAAGTAAGCTATAAACAGGGTCAGTGCCAATACCATATTTACAATGTGCAGGGATACTGGAGTGGTAGGGGTAATACAGTGAGCTCCAAAAGTATTGGGACAATGACACATTTTGTTGTTGTTTTGGCTCTGTACTCCAGCACTTTGGATTTTAAATTTGAGGGTATTTTCATCCATATCAGGTGAACCGTTCAGAAATTATAGCACTTTTTGTATGTAGTTCCCCCATTTTAGGAGTCCAAAAGTATTGGGACAAATTCACTTACGTGTATTAAAGTAGTAAAAAGTTAAGTATTTGGTCCCATATTCACAGCATGCAATGACTACATCAAGCTTGCAACTCTGTTGGATGTATTTTCTGTTTGTTTTGGCTGTGTTTCAGATTATTTTGTGCCGAATAGAAATGCATGGTAAATAATGTATTGTTTCATTTTGGAGTCACTTTTATTGTAAATAAGAATGTAATGTTTCTAAACACTTCTACATTATTGTGGGTGCTACCATGAGTATGGATAATCCTGAATGAATGGTGAATAATGATGAGTGAGAAAGTTAGAGGCATAAATATCATGCCCCCCCCCCAAAAAAAATAGCTAACCTCCCCTGTTATTGTAATGGTGAGAAAATAGCATGTCTTGGGGGTATGATATTTGTGTGTCTAACTTTCTCACTCATCATTATTCATGATTCATTCAGGACTTTGTAACTGACCCAATACTTTTGGAGCTCACTGTATGTATAGGGGTAAGGTGACCAAGCATCAGGAAGGATATATGATAATGGTGTGTGTGTGTGTGTGTGTGAGCAAATGAAGTGTGAGTGTGCATAGTCAGTTCAAAAATAAATTGTGCAAAAATACTGTACTGTTGTACTATTGCAAAGCGTGCTTGAGTGCTAGAAACGTGATTTATAAATCTGTATTATAATTTAACACCATCATGGTGGTTGGTGGACCACAGGGTTGTGTAACTTTATATGTATCTTGAGCTTCTGCTGGAGACCTTTCAAATTGGAAGACAAAACTGACATGAGAGAGACCCTGTCTACGGCTGACAGTTATAGGCGAGCTCAGTCATCCGAGCACGGAGTTGGACACAGATCTGGACGCGCAAAAATACACAATCTGTCTGCATGTTGTCCTGATATTGTTCAGATCTGGCTGTCCACCTCCAGAGATAACATGTAGTCAATCGTGTCGTTTGCCCATTTGCGCGCAGCGCCATCTATAGCTGCGGTAATAATTTATATGGACATCATTTGAATGGTACTGTATTCTTTTGAACACATACTGAAAACATGTTTTAGTATCCCTAAATATGATTTGTGGATCCCAAACATTCCTTGACTTTTAGAATATGAACAAAACGTCAAATCTTTATCTGGCAGATTTACTGTTTGAGCCAGTTTGCATGTTCACCATGCCTACACTTTTTTTTACTGCATATTACTGAAAATTGCTCTCAAGCACACCACTTTTAGTGTAGGTTCTGCCCTTGAAAGAAGAATTCCCAACTTCTCAATAATAATATAAAAGATATGGTGCAGCTCTACTTCAATTCAACATTTATTATTTTGAATTGAAGTAGAGCTGCTTCAATTAATTTGTATTATAACTTCATATGAAAGGTGTTTACTTTAAAATGAATATCCAACTTCACCTGGGTACCTGACTCACGTGGTAGGCTACAGAGCGAAGGAGAGCTGTTAAACACTCCCTTACTGAAAACAGGCTTCTGGTAAACAGTTGTGGCAAACGTTTGGCCAATTTGCCGCAAATTTGCGGCAAGCTCATATTTTCATATGCAAATTCGTTTTGTGGCAAACTGTTGCGGTAAATTTGCGGCAACTTTTGAACTTCTGGCAAACAATTCTGGGAAACTTGTGGTGAACATTCTGTTTGACGCAATTTCAGTATTAGAATGCAAATTAGATCAGGTTTTTGGTTACTGTGTGTTAAACAACATTGAAATGTATCCACATAAACCAAATCACATAACTTTAAATTAACTTACTTCACAGAGAAAAAAACAAAACACAATAAATATAGTAAATATACTAAACAACACGTATTCAATGTCTTTAACAGATACAAATAAATCCAATACAACTTGAAATCATCAGCATGGTAATGAAGAAAATAGCAAAGACTGGATATTTCCCAAATAAATTGTTTCATCTTTTTATGTACAGTGGCTTGGGAAAGTATTCACCCCCCTTGGCATTTTTCCTATTTTGTTGCCTTACAACATAGAATTTAGATGGATTTGGGGGGGGGGGGTTGTATCATTTGATTTACACAACATGCCTACCACTTTGAAGATGAAAAATATTTTTTTTTGTGAAACAAATAAGAAATAAGACAAAAAAACAGAACTTGAGCATGCATAACTATTCACCCCCCCAAAGTCAATACTTTGTAGAGCCACCTTTTGCAGCAATTACAGCTGCAAGTCTCTTGGTGTATGTCTCTATAAACTTGGCACATCTAGCCACTGGGATTTTTGCCCATTCTTCAAGGCAAAACTGCTCCAGCTCCTTCAAGTTGGATGGGTTCTGCTGGTGTACAGCAATCTTTAAGTCATACCACAGATTCTCAATTGGATTGAGGTCTGGGCTTTGACTAGGCCATTCCAAGACATTTAAATGTTTCCCCTTTAACTACTCGAGTGTTGCTTTAGCAGTATGCTTAGGGTCATTGTCCTGCTGGAAGGTGAACCTCCGTCCCAGTCTCAAATCTCTGGAAGACTGAAATAGGTTTCCCTCAAGAATTTCCCTGTATTTAGCGCCATCCATCATTCCTTCAATTCTGACCAGTTTCCCAGTCCCTGCCGATGAAAAACATCCGCACCACCATGCTTCACTGTGGGGATGGTGTTCTCGGGTGATGAGAGGTGTTGGGTTTGCGCCAAACATAGCGTTTTCCTTGAAGGCCAAAAAGCTCAATTTTAGTCTCATCTGACCAGAGTACCTTCTTCCATATGTTTGGGGAGTCTCCCACATGCCTTTTGGTGAGCACCAAACGTGTTTGCTTATTTTTTTCTTTAAGCAATGGCTTTTTTCTGGCCACTCTTCCATAAAGCACAGCTCTGTGGAGTGTACAGCTTAAAGTGGTCCTATGGACAGAGAGTCCAATCTCCGCTGTGGAGCTTTGCAGCTCCTTCAGGGTTATCTTTGGTCTCTTTGTTGGCTCTTTGATTAATGCCCTCCTTGCCTGGTCCGTGAGTTTTGGTGGGCGGCCCTCTCTTGGCAGGTTTGTTGTGGTGCCATATTCATTCCATTTTTTTATAATGGATTTAATGTTGCTCACGGGGATGTTCAAAGTTTCGGTTATTTTTTTATAACCCAACCCTGATCTGTACTTCTCCACAACTTTGTCCCTGACCTGTTTGGAGAGCTCCTTGGTCTTCATGGTGCCGCTTGCTTGGTGGTGCCCCTTGCTTAGTGGTGTTGCAGACTCTTGGGCCTTTCAGAACAGGTGTACATATACTGAGATCATGTGACAGATCATGTTAGATTGCAAACAGGTGGACTTTATTTAACTAATTACAGTGGGGGAAAAAAGTATTTAGTCAGCCACCAATTGTGCAAGTTCTCCCACTTAAAAAGATGAGAGAGGCCTGTAATTTTCATCATAGGTACACGTCAACTATGACAGACAAATTGAGAAAACAAATTCCAGAAAATCACATTGTAGGATTTTTAATGAATTTATTTGCAAATTATGGTGGAAAATAAGTATTTGGTCACCTACAAACAAGCAAGATTTCTGGCTCTCACAGACCTGTAACTTCTTCTTTAAGAGTCTCTTCTGTCCTCCACTTGTTACCTGTATTAATGGCACCTGTTTGAACTTGTTATTAGTATAAAAGACACTTGTCCACAACCTCAAACAGTCACACTCCAAACTCCACTATGGCCAAGACCAAAGAGCTGTCAAAGGACACCAGAAACAAAATTGTAGACCTGCACCAGGCTGGGAAGACTGAATCTGCAATAGGTAAGCAGCTTGGTTTGAAGAAATCAACTGTGGGAGCAATTATTAGGAAATGGAAGACATACAAGACCACTGATAATCTCCCTCGATCTGGGGCTCCACGCAAGATCTCACCCTGTGGGGTCAAAATTATCACAAGAACGGTGAGCAAAAATCCCAGAACCACACGGGGGGACCTAGTGAATGACCTGCAGAGAGCTGGGACCAAAGTAACAAAGCCTACCATCAGTAACACACTACGCCGCCAGGGACTCAAATCCTGCAGTGCAAGACGTGTCCCCCTGCTTAAGCCAGTACATGTCCAGGCCTGTCTGAAGTTTGCTAGAGTGCATTTGGATGATCCAGAAGAGGATTGGGAGAATGTCATATGGTCAGATGAAACCAAAATATAACTTTTTGGTAAAAACTCATCTCGTCGTGTTTGGAGGACAAAGAATGCTGAGTTGCATCCAAAGAACACCATACCTACTGTGAAGCATGGGGGTGGAAACATCATGCTTTGGGGCTGTTTTTCTGCAAAGGGACCAGGACGACTGATCCGTCTAAAGGAAAGAATGAATGGGGCCATGTATCGTGAGATTTTGAGTGAAAACCTCCTTCCATCAGCAAGGGCATTGAAGATGAAACGTGGCTGGGTCTTTCAGCATGACAATGATCCCAAACACACCGCCCGGGCAACGAAGGAGTGGCTTCGTAAGAAGCATTTCAAGGTTCTGGAGTGGCCTAGCCAGTCTCCAGATCTCAACCCCATAGAAAATCTTTGGAGGGAGTTGAAAGTCCGTGTTGCCCAGTGACAGCCCCAAAACATCACTGCTCTAGAGGAGATCTGCATGGAGGAATGGGCCAAAATACCAGCAACAGTGTGTGAAAACCTTGTGAAGACTTACAGAAAACGTTTGACCTGTGTCATTGCCAACAAAGGGTATATAACAAAGTATTGAGAAACTTTTGTTATTGACCAAATACTTATTTTCCACCATAATTTGCAAATAAATTCATAAAAAATCCTACAATGTGATTTTCTGGATTTATTTTCTCATTTTGTCCGTCATAGTTGACATGTACCTATGATGAAAATTACAGGCCTCTCTCATCTTTTTAAGTGGGAGAACTTGCACAATTGGTGGCTGACTAAATACTTTTTTTCCCCACTGTAGATTGCTAAATAGTTTGGAAGAGATTTTTGATGTACCGATTTCATGGCACATGGTTCATGAATCTGATACGCAAAATGACGCTGGATTCAAAACTTCTAGTTTTTCAATTAAAATTATTATACAAAATTATTGCAACTAATAGAATGTTATATATATGGGGGACACAACCATCCCAGCTCTGCAGATTTTGCTGAGACAGAATCATTAGATCATTTGTTTTGGTACTGTCCGTACAGTATGTAGCTTTTTTTCGGTCGCAGGTTCAAGAATGGCTGAAGAATTGCAACATTTACCTGGAGCTAACTCTGCAAATAGCACTGCTAGGTGATTTGAAAAGTCTTAGTCAATCGATCAATAATATAATAATACTCTTAGCAAAAATGTTTATCTTCAATTTACAATCTTTAGAAACTATGAGAATAGAAAGGTTCAGAACTTTTGTGTAACATCACAGCATAGTTGAAAAATATATGGCAAATAGAAATTAAAACTGGATGGTGTTCAGAGATAGATGGGAGGGGTTGGTTGGAGCTGAAGGGTGGGACCAAAAAAATAATAAGATAACTAATGTAAAATATACTATGTCCGTAAAATGTATATAGGTTCAGAACTTTTGTGAACATCACAGTTGGAAAATATATGGCAAATAGAAATCATAACTGGATGGTGTTCAGAGATAGATGGGAGGGGTTGAGGGTAGCTGAAGGATGGGACTAAAAACAAACAAAATATAATTATTGTAAAATATACTGTGTACGTAAAATGTATATAGTATGTATAAGCTGGAAGTAGAAGCCTAAGTGTTGTTGTCCATTAGTTTACTCCAATTAGGGGAGGGATGGTAGGGATAGGGGGAAATAATAAAGGAAAAAATATATATTTTAAAATATAATAATATATATATATATATATATATATATACATACAGTGGGCTCCAAAATTACTGGCACCCCTGACTGGCAATGCACAAACAATACTTAAAATAATGTAAACAATATAATTATAGAGAGAAACTCAAAATACCAACATGTGAGAAATACTGTACTTTATTAATGTTTCAATGGAACCCACCAAAATTATTTATTGATTTAATTAAAAATCAATGTCCTCCAAATCAAGATTTCACAATTAATGGCACCCTTAAAGATTATTGTAAATAACATCTACCAAAATGAAACCAGGAATTAAATTCCACTTATTTAAGTTAATCTGAGTATTAAGGAACTATATTGAGCCATTACATAATTTCCTGTTTCACTAGGGTATAAAATGAGGTAACCCACATGCAATATCCCTTTGTCATCCAACACAAAATAACTGGCAGTTCAAAAGAACTGGCAGTTCAAAAGAGACAAATGGTCGGAGACCTTCATAAATCTGGTAATGACTACAAGAAGATCCACAAACAATTGAATATACCACTGAGCACTGTCAGGGCAATTATAAAAAAATTAAAAAGATATGGAACAGTTGAAAACCTCACGGGATAGGGAGGAGGATGGTGAGAGAAACAACAAAATCCCCAAGAATCACTGTGAAAGAATTGCAGGCCTTGGTGGCGTCTTGGGGTCACCAGGTTTAAAAAAGCACCATCAGACACCACCTCCACAACCACAGGCTCTTTGGAAGGTTTGCCAGAAGATTGCCCTTTCTGACCCAAAGACACAGACACAAGCGCTTGGAGTTTGCCAAATGTCATTTAAATTATGACTGGAAGAAGGTGCTCTGGTCAGATGAGACCAAAATTGAATGTTTTAGTCAGATACAGCATCGGCATGTTTGGCGTCGAAACCCACGGTGAAATATGGTGGTGGGTCAGTGATGTTTTGGGGCTATTTTAATTCCAGAGGTCCAGGGGCACTGGTTAAGATTGATGGCATAATGAATTCCACCAAGTATCAGGCAATTTTGGCTGACAATCTGGTTGCCTCTGCCAGAAGGCTGGGACTTGGCCGTAGGTGGACTTTCCAACAAGACAATGACCCAAAACATACCTCAAGATCCACACAGAAATTGTTATTTGACAACAAAATCAATGTTCTGCCATGGCCATCTTAGTCGCCGGACCTCAATCCAATCGAAAATCTGTGGGCTGAGTTGAAGAGGGCAGTTGATAAGCGCAAACCCAAGAATGTGAAGGATCTTGAAAGGATCTGGTCCAAAATCCCTCCAAATGTGTTCCTTGACCTTGTCAAATATTACAGGAAAATACTCCATGCTGTTACCCTTGCCAGAGGTGGTTGTACTAAGTACTAAATGAGGAGTGCCAATAATTATGAAACCTTGATTTTTGTTAAATTTATTTAGTATTCAATAATTGTATGATTTTGGTTGGTTCCATTGAAACATTAATAAAGTACAGTATTTCTCACATGTTGGTATTTTGAGTGTCTCTCTATAATTAAATTGTTTATATTTTTTAAAGTATTGTTTGTGCATTGCCTGTCAGGGGTGGCAGTAATTTTGGAGCCCACTGTATACAGTACCAGTCAAAAGTTTGGACCTACTCATTCCAGGGTTTTTCTTTATTTTTATTATTTTCTACAGTGGCTTGGGAAAGTATTCACCCCCTTGGCATTTTTCCTATTTTGTTGCCTTACAACCTGGAATTAAAATGGATCATTTGTATCATTTGATTTACACAACAAGCCTACCACTTTGAAGATGCAAAATATTTTTTATTGTGAAACAAACAAGAAATTAGACAAAAAAAATGAAAACTTGAGCGTGCATAACTATTCACCCCCCCAAAGTCAATACTTTGTAGAGCCACCTTTTGCAGCAATTACAGCTGCAAGTCTCTTGGGGTGTGTCTCTATAAGCTTGGCACATCTAGCCACTGGGATTTTTGCCCATTCTTCAAGGCAAAACTGCTCCAGCTCCTTCAAGTTGGATGGGTTCCGCTGGTGTACAGCAACCTTTAAGTCATACCACAGATTCTCAATTGGATTGAGGTCTGGGCTTTGACTAGGCCATTCCAAGACATTTAAATGTTACCTCTTAAACCACTCGAGTGTTGCTTTAGCAGTATGCTTATGGTCATTGTCCTGCTGGAAGGTGAACCTCCGTCCCAGTCTCAAATCTCTGGAAGACTGAAACAGGTTTCCCTCAAGAATTTCCCTGTATTTAGCACAATCGATCATTCCTTCAATTCTGACCAGTTTCCCAGTCCCTGTCGATGAAAAACATCCCCACAGCATGATGCTGCCACCACCATGCTTCACTGTGGGGATGGTGTTCTCGGGGTGATGAGACGTGTTGGGTTTGCGCCAGACATAGCATTTTCCAAGATGGCCAAAAAGCTCAATTGTAGTCTCATCTGACCAGAGTAGCTTCTTCCATATGTTTGGGGAGTCTCCCACATGGCTTTTGGCGAACACCAAACTTGTTTGCTTCTTTTTTTCTTTAAGCAATGGCTTTTTTCTGGCCACTGTTCCGTAAAGCCCAGCTCTGTGGAGTGTACAGCTTAAAGTGGTCCTATGGACCAATCTCCGCTGTGGAGCTTTGCAGCTCCTTCAGGGTTATCTTTGGTCTCTTTGTTGCCTCTCTGATGAATGCCCTCCTTGCCTGGTCCGTGAGTTTTGGTGGGCAGCCCCCCTCTTGGCAGGTTTGTTATGGTGCCATACTCTTTCCATTTTTTATAATGGATTCAATGTTGCTCCGTGGGATGTTCAAAGTTATTTTTATATAACCCAACCCTGATCTGTACTTCTCCACAACTTTGTCCCTGACTTGTTTGGAGAGCTCTTTGGTCTTCATGGTGCCGCTTGCTTGGTGGTGTTGCAGACTCTGGGGCTTTTCAGAACAGGTGTATATATACTGAGATCATGTGACAGATCATGTGATACTTAGATTGTACACAAGTGGACTGTATTTAACTAATTATATGAAATCTGAAGGTAATTGGTTGCACCAGATCTTATTTAGGGGCTTCATAGCAAAGGGGGTGAATACATATGCACGCACCACTTTCCCGTTATTTATTTTGTATAATTATTTTTTTAATTTCACTTCACCAATTTGGACTATTTTGTGTATGTCCATTACATGAAATCCAAATAAAAATCCATTTAAATTACAGGTTGTAATGCATCAAAATTGGTAAAACGCAAAGGGAGATGAATACTTTTGCAAGGCACTGTGCATTGTAGAATAATAGGGAAGACATCAAAACTATGAAATAACACATATGGAAGGATTACTTTATCCTATCCCAGGTATTCCTTAAAGAGGTGGGGTTTCAAATGTCTCCGGAAGGTGGTGAGCGACTCCACTGTGTGTGTGGGGGGGGGGGGGTGGGGAGGGGGTAGAAGGATTACTTTATCCTATCCCAGGTATTCCTTAAAGAGGTGGGGTTTCAAATGTCTCCGGAAGGTGGTGAGTGACTCCGCTGTGGGGTGGGGGGGGGGGTAGAAGGATTACTTTATCCTATCCCAGGTATTCCTTAAAGAGGTGGGGTTTCAGATGTCTCCGGAAGGTGGTGAGCGACTCCGCTGTGTGTGTGGGGGGGGGTGGGGGGGGGTAGAAGGATTACTTTATCCTATCCCAGGTATTCCTTAAAGAGGTGGGGTTTCAAATGTCTCCGGAAGGGGGTGAGCGACTCCGCTGTGTGTGTGGGGGGGGGGGGGGGGGGGGGGTAGAAGGATTGCTTTATCCTATCCCAGGTATTCCTTAAAGAGGTGGGGTTTCAGATGTCTCCGGAAGGTGGTGAGTGACTCCGCTGTCCTGGCGTCGTGAGGGAGCTTGTTCCACCATTGGGGTGCCAGAGCAGCGAACAGTTTTGCCTGGGCTGAGCGGGAACTATGCTTCCGCAGAGGAAGGGGAGCCAGCAGGCCAGAGGTGGATGAACGCAATGCCCTCGTTTGGGTGTAGGGACTGATCAGAGCCTGAAGGTACAGAGGTGCCGTTCCCCTCACTGCTCCATAGGCAAGCACCATGGTCTTGTAGCGGATGTGAGCTTCAACTGGAAGCCAGTGGAGTGTGCGGAGGAGGGGGGTGACGTGAGAAAACTTGGGAAGGTTGAACACCAGACGGGCTGCGGCATTCTGGATGAGTTGTAGGGGTTTAATGGCACAGGCAGGGAGGCCAGCCAACAGCGAGTTGCAATAGTCCAGACGGGAGATGACAAGTGCCTGGATTAGGACCTGTGCCGCTTCCTGTGTAAGGCAGGGTCGTACTCTCCGAATGTTGTAGAGCATGAACCTGCAGGATCGGGTCACCGCCTTGATGTTGGCGGAGAACGACAGGGTGTTGTCCAGGGTCACGCCTAGGCTCTTCGCACTCTGGGAGGAGGACACAGCGGAGTTGTCAACCGTGATGGCGAGATCATGGAACGGGCAGTCCTTCCCCGGGAGGAAGAGCAGCTCCGTCTTGCCAGGGTTCAGCTTGAGGTGGTGATCCGTCATCCATACTGATATGTCTGCCAGACATGCAGAGATGCGATTCGCCACCTGGTTATCAGAAGGGGGAAAGGAGAAGATTAGTTGTGTATCGTCAGCGTAGCAATGATATGAAAGGCCATGTGAGGATATGACAGAGCCAAGTGACTTGGTGTATAGGGAGAAAAGGAGAGGGCCTAGAACTGAGCCCTGGGGGACACCAGTGGTGAGAGCACGTGGTGCGGAGACAACTTCTCGCCATGCCACTTGGTAGGAGCGACCGGTCAGGTAGGACGCAATCCAGGAGTGAGCCGCGCCGGAAATGCCCAGCTCGGAGAGGGTGGAGAGGAGGATCTGATGGTTCACAGTATCAAAGGCAGCAGACAGGTCTAGAAGGACAAGAGCAGAGGAGAGAGAGTTAGCTTTAGCAGTGCGGAGAGTCTCCGTGACACAGAGAAGAGCAGTCTCAGTTGAATGACCAGTCCTGAAACCTGATTGGTTTGGATCAAGAAGGTCATTCTGAGAGAGATAGCAAGAGAGTTGGCTAAAGACAGCACGCTCAATAGTTTTGGACAGAAAAGAAAGAAGGGATACTGGTCTGTAGTTGTTGACATCAGTGGGGTCGAGTGTTGGTTTTTTGAGAAGGGGAGCAACTCTCGCTCTCTTGAAGACGGAAGGGACATGGCCAGCGGTCAAGGATGAGTTGATCAGCGAGGTGAGGTAGGGGAGAAGGTCACCGGAGATGGTCTGGAGAAGGGAGGAGGGGATGGGGTCAAGCGGGCAGGTTGTTGGGCGGCCTGCAGTCACAAGTCGCAGGATTTTATCTGGAGAGAGAGGGGAGAAAGAAGTCAAAGCATAGGGTAGGGCAGTGTGAGCAGGACCAGCAGTGTCATTAGACTTAACAAACGAGGATCGGATGTCGTCAACCTTCTTTTCAAAGTGGTTGACGAAGTCATCCACAGAGAGAGAGGAGGGGGGGGGGGGGGAGGATTCAGGAGGGAGGAAAATGTGGCAAAGAGCTTCCTAGGGTTAGAGGCAGATGCTTGGAATTTAGAGTGGTAGAAGGTGGCTTTAGCAGCAGAAACAGATGAAGAAAATGTAGAGAGGAGGGAGTGAAAAGATGCCAGGTCGGCAGGGAGTTTAGTTTTCTTCCATTTCCGCTCCGCTGCCCGGAGCTCTGTTCTGTGAGCTCGCAATGAGTCATCAAGCCACGGAGCTGGAGGGGAGGACCGAGCCGGCCGGGAGGATAGGGGACACAGAGAGTCAAAGGATGCAGAAAGGGAGGAGAGGAGGGTTGAGGAGGCAGAATCAGGAGATTGGAGGGAGAAGGATTGAGCAGAGGGAAGAGATGATAGGATGGAAGAGGAGAGAGTAGTGGGAGAGAGAGAGCGAAGGTTGCGGCGGCGCATTACCATCTGTGTAGGGGCAGAGTGAGTAGTGTGGGAGGAGAGCGAGAGAGAAAAGGAAACAAAGTAGTGGTCGGAGACATGGAGGGGAGTTGCAGTGAGATTAGTAGAGGAGCAGCATCTAGTGAAGATGAGGTCAAGCGTATTGCCTGCCTTGTGAGTAGGGGGGGACGGTGAGAGGGTGAGGTCAAAAGAGGAGAGGAGTGGAAAGAAGGAGGCAGAGAGAAATTAGTCAAATGTGGACATAGGGAGGTTGAAATCCCCCAAAACTGTGAGGGGTGAGCCATCCTCAGGGAAGGAACTTATCAAGGCGTCAAGCTCATTGATGAACTCTCCAAGGGAACCTGGAGGGCGATAGATGACAAGGATATTAAGCTTAAATGGGCTAGTGACTGTGACAGCATGGAATTCAAATGAGGAGATAGACAGATGGGTTAGGGGAAAAATTGAGAATGTCCACTTGGGAGAAATGAGGATTCCTGTACCACCACCCTTCTGACCAGATGCTCTCGGGGTATGCGAGAACACATGGTCAGACGAGGAGAGAGCAGTAGGAGTAGCAGTGTTTTCAGTGGTGATCCATGTTTCCGTCAGCGCCAGGAAGTCGAGGGACTGGAGGTTGGCATAGGCTGGGATGAAGTCAGCTTTGTTGGCAGCAGAACGGCAGTGATGATGATAGCTTTATACACTCTTGGCATTCTCTCAACCAGCTTCATGAGGTTTTCAATTTCAATTAACATGTGTGCCTTGTTAGAAGTTAATTTGTGGAATTTCTTTCCTTCTTAATGCATTTGAGCCACTCAGTTGTGTTGTGACAAGGCAAGGGTGGTATACAGAAGATAGCCCTATTTGGTAAAAGAGCAAGTCCATATTATCCGGATAAGAGCGTCTGCTAAATGACTAAAATGTAAATGTAAATATTATGGCAAGAACAGCTCAGATAAGCAAAGAGAAATGACAGTCCATCATGACTTTAAGACATGACGGTCAGTCAATAAGGAACATTTCAAGAACTTTTAAAGTTTCTTCAAGTCAGTCGCTATGATGAAACTGGCTCTCATGAGGAAAGCCACAGGAAAGGAAGACCCAGAGTTACCTCTGCTGCAGATAATAAGTTCATTAGAGTTAACTGCACCTCAGATTCTAGCCCAAATAAATGCTTCACATAGTTCAAGTAACAGACAAATCTCAACATCAACTGTCCAGAGGAGACTGCGTGAATCCGGCCTTCATGATTGAATTGCTGCAAAGATACCACTACCAATAAGAAGAAGAGACTTGCTTGGGCCAAGAAACACGAGCAATGGACATTAGACCGGTGGAAATCTGTCCTTTGTTCTGGTGAGTCCAAATTTGATGAATTGGATGATCTCTGCATGTGTGGTTCCCACTGTGAAACATGGAGGAGGAGGTGTGATGGTGTGGGGGTGCATTGCTGGTGACATTGTCTGTGATTTATGTAGAATTCAAGGCACACTTAACCAGCATGGCTACCACAGCACTCTGCAGCGATGCGCCTTCCCATCTGGATTGCGCTTAGTGGGACTATCATTTGTTTTTCAACAGGACAATGACCCAAAACACACCTCCAGGCTGTGTAAGGGCTATTTGACCAAGGACAGTGATGTAATGCAAACTTCAACCCAATTGAGATGGTTTGGGATGAGTTGGACCGCAGAGTGAAGGAAAAGCAGCCAACAAGTGCTCAGCATATCAATCAATGAATCAAATGTATTTATAAACCCTTTTAACATCAGCAGATGTAACAAAGTGCTATACAGAAACCCAGCCTAAAACCCCAAGCAATGCAGATGTAGACGCATGGTGGCTAGGAAAAACTCCCTAGAAAGGCAGAAACCTAGGATGAAAACTTGAGAGGAGCCAGGCTCTAGGGGGTGGCCAGTCCCTTTCTGGCTGTGCCGGGTGGAGATTATAACAGTACATGGCCATTAAGGCCAGATTTTTCTCCAAGATGTTAAAACGTTCATAGATGACCAGCAGGGTCAAATAATAATCACAGTGATTGTAGAGGTTGCAATTGGTCAGTACATCAGGAGTAAATGTCACTTGGCTTTTCATAGCCGGGCATTTAGAGGTTGAAATAGCAGGTGCAGTAGAGAGAGAGAGTTGAAAACAGCAGGTCTGGGACAAGGTAGCACGTCCGGTGAACAGGTCAGAATTCCATAGCCACAGGCAGAAGAGTTGAAACTGAAGCAGCATCACGACCAGGTGGACTGGGAACAGCAAGTAGTCATCAGGCCAGGTAGTCCTGAGCCATGGTCCTAGGGCTCAGGTCCTCCTCCACAGCCCCCACACCACCAGAGGGATATCAACAGACCACCAACCTACTACCCTGAGACAAGGCTGAGTATTACCCACGAAGATCTCCTCCACTGCACGAGCCCGAGGGGGCGACAAACCGGACAGGAAGATCACGTCAGTGACTTAACCTCCTAGGGACGGCATGGAAAGCACCGGTAAGCCAGTGACTCAGCCCCCGTAATATGGTCAGAGGCAGAGAATCCCAATGGCAGTTTGTCGCTCCAGTGCCTTTCCGTTCACCTTCGCACCCCTGGGCCAGACTACACTCAATCATAGGACCTACTGAAGAGATGAGTCTTCAGTAAAGACATAAAGGTCGAGACCAAGTCTGCGTCTCTCACATGGATAGGCAGACCATTCCATAAAAATGTAGCTGTATAGGAGAAAGCCCTGCCTCCAGCTTAGAAATTCTAGGGACAATAAGGAGGCCTGCGTCTTGTGGCCGTAGCATATGTGTAGGTATGTACGGCAGGACCAAATTGGAGAGATAGGTAAGAGCAAGCCCATGTAATGCTTTGTAGGTTAGCAGTAAACCTTGAAATCAGCCCTAGCCTTAACAGGAAGCCAGAGGCTAACACTGGAGTAAGTTTCTAGTCAAGATTCTGGCAGCCGCGTTTAGCACTAACTGAAGTTTATTTAGTGCTTTATCCGGGTAGCCGGAGAGTAGACCGTTGCAGTAGTCTAATCTAGAAATGACAAAAGCATGGATGAGCTTTTCTGCATCATTTTTGGATAGAAAGTTTCTGATTTTTGCAATGTTACCAAGATAGAAAAAAGCTGTCCTTGAAATATTCTTGATATGTTCGTCAAAAGAGAGATCAGGGTCCAGAGTAACGCTGAGGTCCTTCACAGTTTTTTTTTTAGAAGACTGTACAATCATCAAGATTAATTGTCAGATCCAACAGAAGATCTCTTTGTTTCTTGGACCTAGAACTAACATCTCTGTTTTGTCAGAGTTTAAAGTAAAACATTTGCCCACTTCCTTATGTCTGAAACACAGGCTTCCAGGGTAGGCAATTTTGGGGCTTCACCATGTTTCCTCGAAATGTAGAGCTGTGTGTCGTCCGCATAGCAATGAAAGTTAACATTGTGTTTCCGAATGACATCACCAAGAGGTAAAATATATAGTGAAAACAATAGTGGTCCTAAAATGGAACCTTGACGAACACCGAAACGTACAATTGATTTGTCAGAGGACAAACCATCGACAGAGACGAACTGATATCTTTCCGACAGATAAGATCTAAACCAGGCAAGAACTTGTCCATTTAGACCAATTAAGTTTTCCAATCTCTCCAAAAGAATGTGGTGATCGATGGTGTCAAAAGCAGCACTAAGGTCTAGGAGCACGAGGACAGATGCAGAGCCTTGGTCAGACATCATTAAAATATAATTTACCACCTTTACGAGTGCAATCTCAGTGCTATGATGGGGTCTAAAACCAGACTTAAGCGTTTCGTATACATAATTTTTCTTCAGGAAGGCAGTGAGTTGCTGCACAACAGCTTTTTCTAAAATGTTTGAGAGGAATGGGAGATTCGATATAGGCCGATAGTCTTTTACATTTTCTGCGTCAACATTTAGCTTTTTCATGAGAGGCTTTATTACTGCCACTTTTAGTGAGTTTGGTACACATCCAGTGGATAGAGAGCCATTTATTATGTTCAACATAGGAGGGCCAAGCACAGGAAGAAGCTCTTTCAGTAGTTTAGTTGGAATAGGGTCCAGTATGCAGCTTGAAGGTTTAGAGGCCATGACTATTTTCATGAATGTGTCAAGAGATTATAGGATTAAAAAACTTGAGCTTTGGAGAAATACTCAGATTCAAAGAGGAGTCCGTAATTTGCTGTCTAATGATCATGATCTTTTCGTCTAAGAAGTTCATGAATTCATCACTACCACTGCTGAAGTGAAAGGCATCCTTTCTTGAGGAATGCTGATTTTTGGTTAACTTTGCGACAGTATCAAATATACATTTTGAATTGTTCTTATTCTCCTCAATTACAGTCGTGGTCAAAGGTTGGTCTTCAAGCTTCAGTGTTTTTAGATATTTTTGTCAGATGTTACTATGGTATACTGAAGTATAATTGTAAGCATTCTATAAGTGTCAAAGGCTTTTATTGACAATTACATTAAGTTTATGCAAAGAGTCAATATTTGCAGGTTGACCCTTCTTTTTCAAGAACTCTGCAATCCGCCCTGGCATGCTGTCAATGAACTTCTGGGCCACATCCTGACTGATGCCAGCCCATTCTTGCATAATCAATGCTTGGAGTTTGTCAGAATTTGTGGGTTTTTGTTTGTCCACCCGCCTCTTGAGGATTGACCACAAATTCTCAATGGGATTAAGGTCTGGGGAGTTTCCTGGCCATGGACCCAAAATGTCGATGTTTTGTTCCCCGAGCCACTTAGTTATCACTTTTGCCTAATGGCAAGGTGCTCCATCATGCTGGAAAAGGCATTGTTCGTCACCAAACTGTTCTTGGATGGTTGGGAGAAGTTGCTCTCGGAGGATGTGTTGGTACTATTCTTTATTCATGGCTGTGTTCTTAGGCAAAATTGTGAGTGAGCCCACTCCCTTGGCTGAGAAGCAACCCCACACATGAATGGTCTCAGGATGCTTTACTGTTGGCATGACACAGGACTGACGGTAGCGCTCACCTTGTCTTCTCCGGACAAGGTTTTTTCCGGATGCCCCAAACAATCGGAAAGGGGATTCATCAGAGAAAATGACTTTATCCCAGTCCTCAGCAGTCCAATCCCTGTACCTTTTGCAGAATATCAGTCTGTCCCTGATGTTTTTCCTGGAGAGAAGTGGCTTCCTCACTGCCCTTCTTGACACCAGGCCATCCTCCAAAAGTATTTTTCTCACTGTGCGTGCAGATGCACTCACACCTGCCTGCTGCCATTCCTGAGCAAGCTCTGCACTGGTGATGCCCCGATCCCGCAGCTGAATCAACTTTAGGAGACGGTCCTGGCGCTTGCTGGACTTTCTTGGGCGCCCTGACGCCTTCTTCACAACAATTGAACCTCTCTCCTTGAAGTTCTTGATGATCCGATAAATGGTTGATTTAGGTGCAATCTTACTAGCAGCAATATTCTTGCATGTGAAGCCCTTTTTGTGCAAAGCAATGATGACGGCACGTGTTTCCTTGCAGTTAACTATGGTTACCAGAGGAAGAACAATGATTTCAAGCACCACCCTCCTTTTAAAGCTTCCAGTCTGTTATTCTAACTCAATCAGCATGACAGAGTGATCTCCAGCCTTGTCCTCGTCAACACTCTCACCTGTGTTAACGAGAGAATCACTGACATGATGTCAGCTGGTCCATTTGTGGCAGGGCTGAAATGCAGTGGAATGTTTTTGGGGGGATTAAGTTCATTATCATGGCAAAGAGGAACTTTGCAATTAATTGCAATTCATCTGATCACTCTTCATAACATTCTGGAGTATATGCAAATTGCCATCATAAAACCTGAGGCAGCAGATTTTGTGAAAATTAATATTTGTGTCATTCTCAAAACTTTTGACCACGACTGTAGGTTGGAAAAATAGGATGATCGAGCAGCAGTGAGGGCTCTTCGATATTTCACTGTACTTTCTTTCCAAGCTAGTAGGAAGACTTCCAGTTTGGTGGAGCGCCATTTCCGTTCCAACTTTCTGGAAGCTTGCTTTAGGGCTTGGGTATTTTCTGTATACCAGGGAGCTAGTTTCTTGTGACAAATGTGTTTTGTTTTTAGGGGTGCGACTGCATCTAGGGTATTACGCAAGGATACATTTAGATTTATTACGCAAGGATACATGTGGTTTCAACAGGTTTCCCGTTACGACGTCGACCACGAAGATCCATCTGCTAGCCACGGCACGCTAGCACACGCAAGCCATGCCTCTTGCTCGCCAGTGCTGTAGCAGCCCCCGAACTACCTCCGAACTCTCCTATTGCTGTTCACTGGACGTTATGATAACTCAACTATACAGCTGATGCCTGCTGGACTGTTCCTTTATACGGTACTGCATCCTGTTTATGTTTAGCCTCTGTCGCTAAACATAAACTTTGTCGCCATTACCAGCTGTTGTCTTAGCTCTCTCGAATAACACCTGTCATGTGTGCATACATTTTTACGTATGGGTGGTCCCGGGGATAGAACCCACTACCCTGGCGTTACAAGCGCCATGCTCTACCAATTGAGCTACAGAGGACCACAACAGAGGACCATGTCAATATGCCTTGCTTATTGCTGTTTTGGTTATTTCTTATTGTACTATTTCACTGTAGAGCCCCCAGTCCAGCTCAACCTGCCTTAGATAGCTCCTTTGTCCCACCCCCCATACACGCAGAGACCAACTCAATCGGTGCCTCCAGTGATGCTATCTCTTTCATCGGTACCCAACGCTTAGGTTTACCTCCACTGTACTCATATCCTTCCATATCCTTGTCTGTACATAATGCCCTGAATCTATTCTACAACGCCCGAAAATGCAAGTAAAAAAATGTTATACATTGATTTGCATTTTAATGAGGGAAATACGTATTTGACCCCTCTGCAAAACATGACTTAGTACTTGGTGGCAAAACCCTTGTTGGCAATCACAGAGGTCAGACGTTTCTTGTAGTTGGCCACCAGGTTTGCACACATCTCAGGAGGGATTTTGTTCCACTCCTCTTTGCAGATCTTCTCCAAGTCATTAAGGTTTCGAGGCTGATGTTTGGCAACTCGAACCTTCAGCTCCCTCCACAGATTTTCTATGGGATTAAGGTCTGGAGACTGACTAGGCCACTCCAGGACCTTAATGTGCTTCTTCTTGAGCCACTCCTTTGTTGCCTTGGCCGTGTGTTTTGGGTCATTGTCATGCTGGAATACCCATCCACGACCCATTTATAATGCCCTGGCTGAGGGAAGGAGGTTCTCACCCAAGATTTGACGGTACATGGCTCCGTCCATCGTCCCTTTGATGCGGTGAAGTTGTCCTGTTCCCTTAGCAGAAAAACACCCCCAAAGCATAATGTTTCCACCTCCATGTTTGACGGTGGGGATGGTGTTCTTGGGGTCATAGGCAGCATTCCTCCTCCTCCAAACACGGCGAGTTGAGTTGATCCCAAAGAGCTCGATTTTGGTCTCATCTGACCACAACACTTTCACGCAGTTCTCCTCTGAATCATTCAGATGTTCATTGGCAAACTTCAGACGGCCCTGTATATGTGCTTTCTTGAGCAGGGGGACCTTGCGGGCGCTGTAGGATTTCAGTCCTTCACGGCGTAGTGTGTTGCCAATTGTTTTCTTGGTGACTATGGTCCCAGCTGCCTTGAGATCATTGACAAGATCCTCCCGTGTAATTCTGGGCTGATTCCTCACCGTTCTCATGATAATTGCAACTCCACGAGTGAGATCTTACATGGAGCCCCAGGCCGAGGGAGATTGACAGTTATTTTGTGTTTCTTCCATTTGTGAATAATTGCACCAACTGTTGTCACCTTCTCACCAAGCTACTTGGCGATGGTCTTGTAGCCCATTCCAGACTTGTGTAGGTCTACAATCTTGTCCCTGACATCCTTGGAGAGCTCTTTGGTCTTGGCCATGGTAGAGAGTTTGGAATCTGATTGATTGATTGCTTCTGTGGACAGGTGTCTTTTATACAGGTAACATACTGAGTGAGATTAGGAACACTCCCTTTAAGAGTGTGCTCCTAATCTCAGCTCGTTACCTGTATAAAAGACACCTGGGAGTCAGAAATCTTTCTGATTGAGAGGGGGTCAAATACTTATTTCCCTCATTAAAATGAAAATCAATTTATAACATTTTTTAAATGCGTTTTTCTGGATTTTTTTGTTGTTATTCTGTCTCTCACTGTTCAAATAAACCTACCATTAAAATTATAGATTGATCATTTCAGTGGGCAAACGTACAAAATCAGCAGGGGATCAAATACTTTTTTCCCTCACTGTATCATTCCAGTGTTAATACGAAATTGTAACTATTTTGCACTATGGCCTATTTATTGCCTTACCTCCATAATTTACTACATTCGCACACACTGTATATATATTTTCTGCTGTATTTTTGACTTTATGTTTTGTTTACCCAATATGTAACTCTGTGTTGTTGTTTTTATTGCACTGCTTTGCTTTATCTTGGCCAGGTCACAGTTGTAAATGAGAACTTGTTCTCAACTGGCTTACCTGGTTAAATAAAGGTGAAATAAAAATAAAAATAATACATTAAAGATCAAATTGTTACAAATAATGAATGTATGGGCTACATTTATGAAAATAATACATGCATGTACTTAAATTATCAATCTTGAACACGAAACACTCAATTATCACTCAAAAAAAGTATAATGACTGAGTGCACCACAAACATATTTCCAGGGTGTTGATGCATCCTCCTCCCAATACAGCCTCTTCCAACACCGCGGGTAGAGGAAGGGTATGCATCTGCAAAATGTACGTTTTGCTTTGATGTCAAATCAACTTCTATTGTTGCTAGCTACCTTATCTGTTGTGCAAACTAACATACTACTGAACCGTGACACTAGCATATCAACATGCATAATGATATTGAAAGACAGCAACGTATTCACCTAAAAATATACGTGTTTAGGCATATCATTAGTTAGCTAGCTACCTATCACATGAATTGTGCTAAAATATGATAGCTAACGTTAGCTAGCTAAGCGCTAGCCAGTCAGTCAGTGGCGCTGACAGATTGAAACAAGTATCAACAAAATGTGTTTCACTCTATGCCATAAAACATGATATTGCTAACTAGGCATGTAAACGTTTATTAGGAAGTTTAATTGATAAGTTAGACACTCACCAGACAACTTTGGTAGGTACTGTAGCTAGCTAGCAGTGGTGTAAAGTACTTAAGTAAAAATACTCGTTTTCTTGGGGTATCTGTACTTTACTATTTATATTTTTGACTACTTTTACTCCATACATTTTCCCTGACACTCAAAATTACTCGTTAGATGGTGAATGCTTAGCAGGACAGGAAAATTGTCAAATTCACGCACTTATCAAGATAACATGTGGTCATCCCGACTGCCTCTGATCTGGCAGACTCACTAAATACAAATGCATCATCCAGAAACTGCTTCTGGTAAACTGTTTGCCACTTCAAATACAATCTTGAGAGAATTGTCTGCCAGAAAAAATCCTCTGGCGAACTGTTTGCCACTAGTTGCAATAAATATTATTGTTGCCAAAGGATTGCTGCAGATTCACCACTAGTGGCAAACGTTTGCAAACATCTGGCAACATTTTGTGGCACACTATTTAGTTTGCAGCAAATATGCCACAAACTTGCGGGACGTTTGCAGCAACAAATTCATTTTTCTAATGGCTGGTCTGGACAGGAGTCCGTTCTAAATGCAGTATTCAGTCAAATTGATCAACAGCCTTTATTGCAGGTGTTAAAGTTCTGTCACTGCGACGTATTTCTGTCATATGGAATCTTGAATTCTTTATACAATTTGTTTTATTTCCAATTGAAAAGAACTGGAATTGGTCAAACTTGCATTTTAAAGCAAAAACATATACAGTATCTCACAAAAGTGAGTATAACCCTCACATTTCTGTAAATATTTGAGAATATATTTTCATGTGACAACACTGAAGAAATGACACTTTGCTACAATGTAAAGTAGTGAGTGTACAGCTTGTATAACAGTGTAAATTTGCTGTCCCCTCAAAACAACACAACCCACAGCCATTCATGTCTAAACCGCTGACAACAAAAGTGAGTACACCCCTAAGTGAAAATGTCTAAATTGGGCCCAAAGTGTCAATATTTTGTGTGGCCACCATCATTTCCCAGCACTGCCTTAACCCTCTTGGGCATGGAGTTCACCAGAGCTTCACAGGTTGCCACTGGAGTCATCTTCCACTCCTCCATGACAACATCACAGAGCTGGTGGATGTTAGAGACCTTGCACTCCTCCACCTTCTGTTTGAGGATGCCCCACATATGCTCAATAGGGTTTAGGTCTGGAGACATGCTTGGCCAGTCCATCACCTTTACCCTCAGCTTCTTTAGCAAGGCAGTGGTCGTCTTGGAGGTGTGTTTGGGGTCGTTATCATATTGGAATCTCCAAAGGGCGGGGATCATGCTCTGCTTCAGTATGTCACAGTACATGTTGGCAATGAATTGTAGCTCCCCAGTGCCGGCAGCACTCATGCAGCCCCAGACCATGACACTCCCACCACCATGCTTGACTGTAGGCAAGACACACTTGTCTTTGTACTCCTCACCTGGTTGCCGCCACACACGCTTGACACCATCTGAACCAAATAAGTTTCATCAGACCACAGGACATGGTTCCAGTAGTCCATGTCCTTAGTCTGCTTGTCTTCAGCAAACTGTTTGCGGGCTTTCTTGTGCATCATCTTTAGAAGAGGCTTCCTTCTGGGACGACAGCCATGCAGACCAATTTGATGCAGTGTGCGGCGTATGGTCTGAGCACTGACAGGCTGACCCCCCACCCCTTCAACCTCTGCAGCAATGCTGGCAGCACATACGTCTATTTCCCAAAGACAACCTCTGGATATGACGCTGAGCATGTGCACTCAACTTCTTTGGTCGACCATGGCGAGGCCTGTTCTGAGTGGAACCTGTCCTGTTAAACCGCTGTATGGTCTTGGCCACCGTGCTGCAGCTCAGTTTCAGGGTCTTGGCAATATTCTTATAGCCCAGGCTATCTTTATGCAGAGCAACAATTCTTTTTTTCAGATCCTCAGAGAGTTCTTTGCCATGAGGTGCCATGTTGAACTTCCAGTGACCAGTATGAGGGAGTGTGAGAGCGATGACACCAAATTTAACACACCTGCTCCCAATTCACACCTGAGACCTTGTAACACTAACGAGTCACATGACACCAGGGAGGGAAAATGGCTAATTGGGCCCAATTTGGACATTTTCACTTAGGGGTGTACTCACTTTTGTTGCCAGCGGTTTTGACATGAATGGCTGTGTGTTGAGTTATTTTGAGGGGACAGCAAATTTACACTGTTATACAAGCTGTACACTCACTACTTTACATTGTAGCAAAGTGTCATTTCTTCAGTGTTGTCACATGAAAAGGTATACTCAAATATTTACCAAGATGTGAGGGGTGTACTCACTTTTGTGAGATACTGTATATATCATAACTGAATCTTAAGTCGATCTCAGATCAATTGTCTGCGGGGCCAAGTTAATACATGTACAAAATTATCCTCTTTCCCCAAAAGCATGATGGAGGTTAACCCCCTGTGAATCTCACAAAAAAACAATCCTCTGGGGTTGAGACCTCTCGTTTGTATTTGAATGTTTTAAATGACAAGCTGTAAAACATTATCCTAAATATAAATCATCAACTTAGTGAATACCATTGGTGTTTAATATTGTGTTTATTTTACCTTTATTTCTACAGGTAGTCCCATTGAAACCAAGGTCTCTTTTACAAGGGAGCCCTGTGTTTTTACAATTTACACATTTTATAGAATACAAGCAACAGTTAAAATACACTAAAATCTCAAATACACTCATAGTTAACATCTACAGTGAAGAGAACAAGTATTTGATACACTGCCGATTTTGCAGGTTTTCCTACTTACAAAGCATGTAAAGGTCTGTAATTTTTATCATAGGTACACTTCAACTGTGAGAGACGGAATCTAAAACAAAAATCCAGAAAATCACATTGTATGATTTGTAAGTAATTAATTTGCATTTTATTGCATGACATAAGTATTTGATCACCTACCAACCAGTAAGAATTCCGTCTCTCACAGACCTGTTAGTTTTTCTTTAAGAAGCCCTCCTGTTCTCCACTCATTACCTGTATTAACTGCACCTGTTTGAACTTGTTACCTGTATCAAAGACAACTGTCCACACACTCAATCAAACAGACTCCAACCTCTCCACAATGGCCAAGACCAGAGAGCTGTGTAAGGACATCAGGGATAAAATTGTAGACCTGCACAAGGCTGGGATGGGCTACAGGACAATAGGCAAGCAGCTTGGTGAGAAGGCAACAACTGTTAGCGCAATTATTAGAAAATGGAAGAAGTTCAAGATGACAGTCAATCACCCTCGGTCTGGGGCTCCATGCAAGATCTCACCTCGTGGGGCATCAATGATCATGAGGAAGGTGAGGGATCAGCCCAGAACTACACGGCAGGACCTGGTCAATGACCTGAAGAGAGCTGGGACCACAGTCTCAAAGAAAACCATTAGTAACACACTATGCCGTCATGGATTAAAATCCTGCAGCGCATGCAAGGTCCCCCCGCTCAAGCCAGCACATGTCCAGGCCCGTCTGAAGTTTGCCAATGACCATCTGGATGATCCAGAGGAGGAATGGGAGAAGGTCATGTGGTCTGATGAGACAAAAATTGAGCTTTTTGGTCTAAACTCCACTCGCCGTGTTTGGAGGAAGAAGAAGGATGAGTACAACCCCAAGAACACCATCCCAACCGTGAAACATGGAGGTGGAAACATCATTCTTTGGGGATGCTTTTCTGCAAAGGGGACAGGAAGACTGCACCGTATTGAGGGGAGGATGGATGGGGCCATGTATCGCGAGATCTTGGCCAACAACATCCTTCCCTCAGTAAGAGCATTGAAGATGGCTCGTGGCTTGGTCTTCCAGCATGACAACGACCTGAAACACACAGCCAGGGCATCTAAGGAGTTGCTCCGTAAGAAGCATCTCAAGGACCTGGAGTGGCCTAGCCAGTCTCCAGACCTGAACCCAATAGAAAATCTTTGGAGGGAGCTGAAAGTCCGTATTGACCAGCGACAGCCCCAAAACCTGAAGGATCTGGAGAAGGTCTGTATGGAGGAGTGGGCCAAAATCCCTACTGCAGTGTGTGCAAACCTGGTCAAGACCTACAGGAAACGTATGATCTCTGTAATTGCAAACAAAGGTTTCTGTACCAAATATTAAGTTCTGCTTTTCTGATGTATCAAATACTTATGTCATGCAATAAAATGCAAATTAATTACTTAAAAATCATACAATGTGATTTTCTGGATTTTGTTTTAGATTCCATCTCTCACAGTTGAAGTGTACCTATGATTTTTATTTATTTTATTTCACCTTTATTTAAATTACAGACCTCTACATGCTTTGTAAGTTGGAAAACCTGCAAAATCGGCAGTGTATCAAATACTTGTTCTCCCCACTGTACATCTCTCAGCTATCGGGTCTTCAATCAATACCCTAAACTGCCTGAACATCCAATTTCAACGAAATCTGCAGTGGGGCGCATCAAAACTAAAAGTGGATCTAACCAATTCGGTGGAGACATGAAGATAAGAACTTCAAGAGTTAACCAACTCTGCAAACGTGTTTTGTAACTCTTGTCTTTATACTGACCGATGGGACTTTAATGAGGACCTGCCAACCTTTTGATACAGGATGCAGTGATGCGTATTAAAACTGTCACCAGTGATAAAGCGAAAGGTGCTATGGTAGACGGCATCCAAAGGTTTAAGAGTAGTGGCTGCTGCATTCCGATAAATGGTGTCGCCATAGTCAAGAACTGGCAGGAAAATTGACTGTACAATCTACTTCCTGCTATTTAGGGAGAGACTATCTATTTCTCATCTGTATGTTTTTAAAAACATTAAGTCTTTGTCAATCCAAATGCCCAGATATTTGTAGGCAATGGGAGAACCAACCAATGAATAAATATGTAGTCCATCTGAAATATTATTGCGAGAACTAGAGAACAACATGTAATTAGTCTTGCCCATGTTAAGTACAAGTTTTAAACCAACCAGGGCTTTCTGTAAGGTAACAAGGTCAGATTGCAGCTCTAACATTGCCTGGTCAACAGTTGGGGCAATGGCAACCATAACTGTAGCGTCTGCATACAGATTAATATTACAAGTTTTAACAGATAGACCAATATTATATATAGAAATAGTAAAGAGAACAGATCCCAGTATCGACCACTGCGGTACACCTTTTTTAATATCCAGGAATCTAGACTTAACGCCCTCAGAGATCACACATTGCCTGTGTCCCAAATGACAAGGATGCTGCCTTTTGAACCAGCATTTCTAGGCAGGACATCAAAATTGGCATGTCCCAATCCCAAGGTACCTAAAATGCTGGCTTCTAAGGTGTATTCATTCAGCCGATTTTGAAGGCAGCATCTCATGTATCCTTCGCCGGGGAGGCTATCCCATAACACCATGCGGCGCACTGAAAATTCTAAACAATTCTGAGTTAATGGCAGACACAAGTCCCCGCTTGGGAGAACATTTTTCAGAAGAATAAGGAATAACTTTGCAAAATGTAAGTATAACATTTATTTATTCACCAAATTATGTTAACATTTTCAACAAATTACTTTCCTATGTATTTTGAATTCAAATGTTGAGTAACAGCCCATTGCCAAGCTAACGTTAGCTAGCTAACATGTTGTACGCGATAGCTAGCTAATGTTAGGCGATCTCGTCCTGCTTATCGGCTGTTTTGAGATTAACAACTAAACTAACTAGGCCTATTCATAGATTCAATAGTGTCAATTGTGAAGACCCGGACAGTTTTTAAATCATGAATTGGTGAACTTGCTAGCCAGCTATAGACATGTGGCAAATAGTTTTTGCAATTTTTTTCATGGGAGTGGGAACCTGATCTTGTTTCACTCCATTGCATTGGCTTGGCAGGAGAAAACAGTCCTGCCCGACTCGTTTAGAGGTAAGACATGTAAAAAAAAGTGCAATATCTGATGAAAAACATAGGAAATGCAGCCAGCTGTGTTCTGTTCATTCTAGGCTTGCTAGCCAGTCAAGTTATTTGTGTATTCTGTTGATGAGTCTGTTTAGCAAGCTTGCTGGCTAGCTAGTTGCATGCAGTGTCTGTTTACGCAACGTAACTTTCCCTTCCTTCCCCTATTGTGTTGCGCATCTGGGTTTGGTGTTACTAGTTAAAATGTAAGGCTCAGTTATTCTACTCTTACTGTTAACAACTGAACCAGCCAAAACATTTGCAAAACTGTTAACAAAACATTTGTAAAGGTAGTTATGTGACTTGAACCAGCACTGAAATTTGAGCATTGAGGTTAATTTCTCCCCCCTTGTCTATGCTTGAAGGCCATCTCACCCTGACACCCTGCAGATGTAAAGAACTTGTTGGGAACCTCCCAGACACCAGGATAATCACTATATCCCAGGATTTTATTAAGGAGTGTGCAACAGCACAATGTTAGATAGAAATAGATTCACCCATTTTGTCATGCAGATATGTCAGGACATTGTATCTTACTTATGAGGCTCAGTCTAAAATACAGATTTGATTTTCTGTCCCAGGGGATTGCACTGTGGGCAAATCTTCAATTTAGACCACAATTAGTTGAAAGGAGATGGAATAAAAACTTGTAAACTCCTGTCCTGTGTATAAAAAAACAACCTGTGGCGGTCATGACTACATTTTTGCCCTCATGTACTGAACAAGCTAATGAATGTTGGAGGTTAATCTCCTTGAGATGTCCCTCACTTGGGAATTATTTATTTTGTACAATGGACTGTGTTTTAAGGACTCATGAACAGATACAGGAAAACCAATACAATTATTAACATTTATTCAAAATGACAAGTGTTGATGTCTCCACATGTTTCTGGTTTTGAGGCTTGGGCATCTGTTTTTCGCTTGCAAGGAGAGAGAAAGACATCAATAATATTACAATGCTGTATTCATTTCATTGAATATACTGTATGTTGCTGTTTGATATTCATTTACATAATTATATTGGACATGTTATCCTTTCTCACATGCCAGTATTTGTATCCAATGCATTTAGCTTACATTAGGATGAAGTAGCTTTATCTAGTTAGATTGCATCATATCACCTTTCAATATTAGTTATCAACTAACATAAAACCATGTTATGCTGAACATCAGTGTCATTTAATATAATATGCACGGTGTGATAGTACACAATGTAAGCCTACTCATAGAAAAAACATTAGCAGCTCTAATGCAATATTAGCTTCACAGTGAAACGTCACTATTCTGGCTATGAATCATTCTTAAACAGTCAGTAATATATCTTGTTTAGCTAGCTCAAAAAAACGCCTCCTGTATCATGCATACAAGGCTGCTTGTCTGTCCGATGGAGCTGCAGACCTAGCAATATGCGAGAGGAGGACCCTATACCGTAGGATAATTATGCTGGTCGGTGTCAACTTAATTCATGAACAGGGACTGAGGAGATCGATTATTTTACTTGTTATTCGTGTCAGATATTTCCATTTTGGGATAGTTGTTCACTGAATTGCTAGCACTATTTGCTCACGCTGCTATAGTGGCTACAACGTAAACAAAATTATTGCGCTAGATGGAATGCGTTGTCACGTCATGCTGCCTTCGAATCCCTTCCCAAATGGCAGTTATTTAATGGAAAAGTGCTACCTACTATGGTATGTGCCTTTTGGATGAAGGTAGGCAGCTGCCTTTGGATTGGGACACAGCCATTGAGTCCTGTCTGACAGATGTCTCCCGAGTGGCGCAGTGGTCTAAGGCACTGCATCGCAGTGCTAGCTGTGCCACTAGAGATCCTGGTTCGAATCCAGGCTCTGTCGTAGCCGGCCGTGACCGGGAGACCCATGGGGCGGCGCACAATTGGCCCAGCGTCGTCCAGGGTAGGGGAGGGAATGGCCGGCAGGGATGTAGCTCAGTTGGTAGAGCATGGCGTTTGCAACGCCAGGGTTGTGGGTTCGATTCCCAAGGGGGGCCAGTATGAAAAAATAAACTGTAAGTCGCTCTGGATAAGAGCGTCTGCTAAATGACTAAAAATGTAAAAAATGTAAATGTAAAAGATGATTTTCCAACCACTTGCATGAAGCCTGATCCAGGCCTATATCAGTCAACCTTTGAATAAGAATGTGATGGTCAACGGTATCGAAGACCTTGGACAGGTCTATAAATAAGGCAGCACAATTATTTTTATGATCCAAGCAATTTAACACATCATCTAAAATAAGTATAGCAGCTGAAACTGTGCTATGTCCAGGTCTAAAACCAGATTGGTGCACATTAAGAATAGGGTGAGAAGTTACAAAACGTTCTTAGCTGAAAGTTAGTCAGGCATTCTAAAACTTTGGAAAGGCAAGATCATTTGGAAATTGGACGGTAGTTACCTAAGTCAGAAGGATCTCCTCCGATCTCCTCCTTTATGTAGTGGGAGGACATGTGCTGCTTTCCAGATCTTAGGGACAACACCAGAACCAATTGTCAAGTAAAATATATAGGTAAAAAATCAGGGTTTCAGCATAAATAAAATAAAAAAATGACACACTGTTATTTATTTTACTATGTAAAATGTTGTAAATGTTTTGGCGCCAAACTGGTGGCAGTTGTGAAAAAAGTTAATAGTTGGAAGAGTTGCAGAGTTAATTGAAAATAATGCCATTGTTGATTAGATGCTTTTCTCATTAATTAGGCTATTTTCTATTGAAAAACAGAAAGGAAAACGCCACACACTGCTGCTCATGCTCCCAGGTTATATTTATTTATAACAACGTTTCGACCCTTAGGTCTTCATAAGGCATCCATATCCCAGGTGGGGGTGGAAGGTCCTATATATAGGGGCAATACTCAGTGACATCACTTCCTGAAACAGGAGGTAAAAAATGTATAACATAGGTTCACAATATTAACATTCAATGTATCAAAATATATGATCATATACAAGGAATGTGATCAATATTTACAGTAATATACATACAATGTTCAATTAGGATTTTAAAAAAACACACACAATTTGGACATATTGAAACTATAAAAACAAGTCAAACTCCTTGTTAAGGCCAAGAGGAGATAGTGTGTTGAGCCTGTGGATCCAGAAATATTCCCTTTGAAGAAGTTTCCTCTCAATGTCCCCTCCCCTGCATGACATCTTGACCATTTCTATTCCAATGTATCTCAGAGAACTAATAGGATGTCCAGCTTGTACAAAATGAACAGCAACCCTTCTTTGTCTCACCTGTCTGTATATTGCTACGGTGCTCACAGATCCGTGTCTTGAGGCTTATGTGGGTTTTCCATATGTAAGACAGACAACAAGGACATTTCAACATGTAAACAACATTGGTGGACATGAAGGTAATCAGGCCTTTGTCCTGTGGGGGATGGGTAAATTAGTTGCATTTGTACGTGAAGCTGCATTGAGCACATTGGCCACATTTGTAATAACCCTCCGGAACCTTGTCCAAGAAAGTTTCCCTTTTCTCTGGTGGGTAATCAGATTTAACCACAATGTCTCTCACGTTTGGGGGTCTTTTAAAGACCATACGTGGAGGATGTTTAAAAATTTCAATTGTGGGTCAGTATCAATAATGTACCAGTGCTTCTTAATAATGTCCTAAAATGCCTTCCCCAATGGTGAGTATTGCGTAAAGCATGAGGGGACATGTTATGCTTTTTCTTTAACTTTTGGTTGAAGGCTTTCCAGCTGTGTTAGTCCTTCAAAACAATCATTGGCATGTTTTACCCAATTGTCCTTGAACCCCCTTTCCTTAAACCTCTGTGCGAGGTCCGTGGTCTGTTTCTGATAAGAAGCATCAGAGCTGTATATTCTTCTGATGCAACTGAATTGACTTATAGGGAGACTTTTAATAAGTGGACATGGATGAAAGCTGTCACCTCTAAGGAGGGTAATCCTGTCCGTAGGTTTGCTATAGAGATCTGTAGAGCGGCGTTTTCCTTTCTGCTTTTCACAAATTTGCCTACAACTCTAGCAGCTGCGGAAAGTACCTGGATGTGCGTATGTTCTTCAGCTTTTGCTATTTTCTATTGAACCATATATGAATAATAAAATAAAGTTATTCTAGTATAAATTACCAAAGTTACCACAGATTGCCATAGATTACCTGTTCATTTCCCAAATTACTGAAGATTTCGGTAACTTTGGTAAATTACCGGTAGCTTTGCAACCCTACACAAAGAGAACCAACCAGTAAAAAGCACAGTCCCTTCATTATCGACAATTCGTGCTGACAACATCAAGGAGCCTTTCCAGTCTCTGAAGTCAGGACTTCAAGTTAGATTTCAACCAGACTATATCCAACCATGTTTGTGCACAGAATATATCATGAGATACCCCTAGAGTCAATGTCCGCACCCCTGCGGAAATCGAATCTGTTTAAACTAGAGATATTTGCATAGTCTGCATCTCAATCACAGGAGGATGGTGGCACCTTAATTGGGGAGAACGGATAGAGCACAACGTTTTACAGATCTTTTATTAGTCATTTTTTTTATTTTTTATCCATCCCTCTTCGGAGGACACATATATTCTTGGGTTTTTACAGCTTTTCTGCTACATATACAGTGCATTCGGAAAGTATTCAGACCCCTTGACTTTTTCCACATTTTGTTATGTTACAGCCTTATTCTAGAATGGGTTATTTTATTTGTTCCCCTCATCAATCTACACACAATACCCCATAATGACAACAAAAAACGTTTTTTTGAAATGTTTGCTAATTTATCAAAATAAAATAACGGAAATATCACATTTACATAAGTAGTCAGACCCTTTACTCAGTACTTTGTTGAAGCACCTTTGGCAGTGATGACTTCTTCTTGGGTATGACGCTACTAGCTTGGCACACCTGTATTTGGGGAGTTTCTCCCGTCTTCTCTGCAGATCCTCTCTGTCAGGTTGGATGGAGAGCGTTGCTGCACAGCTATTTTCAGGTCTCTTCAGAGATGTTCGATCGGGTTGAAGTCCGGGCTCTGGCTAGGCCACTCAAGAACATTCAGAGACTTGTCCCGAAGCCACTCTTGCATTGTCTTGGTTGTGTGCTTAGGATCGTTGTCCTATTGGAAGGTGAACCTTCGCCCCAGTCTGTGGTCCTGAGCAGGTTTTCATCAAGGATCTCTGTACTTTGCTCCCTTCATCTTTGCCTCGATCCTGACTAGTCTCCCAGTCCCTGCCGCTGAAAAACATCCCCACAGCATGATGTTCCCACCACCATGCTTCACCGTAGGGATTGTGCCAGGTTTCCTCCAGATGTGACGCTTGGCATTCAGGCCAAAGAGTTCAATCTTGGTTTCATCAGACCAGAGAATCTTGTTTGTCATGGTCTGAGAGTTCTTTAGGTGCCTTTTGGAAAACTCCAAGCGGGCTGTCATGTGCCTTTTACTCAGGAGTGGCTTCCGTCTAGCCAGTTAACCATAAGGGCCTGATTGGTGGAGTGCTGCAGAGATGGTTGTCCTTCTGGAAGGTTCTCCCATCTCCACAGAGGAACTCTAGAGCTCTGACAGAGTGACCATCGGGTTCTTGGTCATCTCCCTGACAAAGGCCCTTCTCCCCCGATTGCTCAGTTTGGCGGGGCGGCCAGCTCTAGGAAGAGTCTTGGTGGTTCCAAACTGCTTCCATTTAAGAATGATGGAACCCACTGTGTTCTTGGGGACCTTCAATGCTTCAGAAATGTTTTGATACCCTTCCCCAGATCTGTGCCTCGACACAATCCTGTCTTGGCGCTCTACAGACAATTCCTTCGACCTCATGGCTTGGTTTTTGCTCTGACATCCACTGTCAACTGTGGGATTTTATATAGACAGGTGTGTGCCTTTCCAAATCATGTCCAATCAATATAATTTACCACAGGTGGACTCCAATCAAGTTGTAGAAACATCTAAAGGATGATCAATGGAAACAGGATGCACCTAAACTCAATTTCGAGTCTCATAGCAAACGGTCTGAATACTTACAGTGGATATAAAAAGTCTACACACCCCTGTTAAAATGCCAGGTTTTTGTGATGTTAAAGATAAGACAGGTAAATCATGTCAGAACTTTTTCCACCTTTAATGTGACCTATAATGTGAACAATTCATTTGAAAAACAAACTGAAATCTTTGAGGAAAAAAAAAGAAAAGAAAAAAAACTCACAATAACCTGGTTGCATAAGTGTGCACACCCTTAAACTAATACTTTGTTGAAGCACCTTTTGATTTTATTACAGCACTCAGTCTTTTTGGGTAGGAGTCTATTAGCATGGCACATCTAGACGTGGCAATATTTGCCCACTCTTCTTTGTAAAAGCGCTCCAAATCTGTCAGGTTGCGAGGACATTTCCTGCGCACAGCCCTCTTCAGATCACCCCAGAGATGTTCAATTGGATTCAGATCTGGGTTCTGGCTGGGCCATTCCAAAACGTTAATCTTCTTCTGGTGAAGCCATGCTTTTGTGGATTTGGATGTTTGCTTTGTGTCGTTGTCGTGCTGAAAGGTAAACTTCCTCTTCAGCTTTCTAACGGACGCCTGAAGGTTTTGTGGCAAAATTGCCTGGTATTTGTAACTGTTCATAATTCCCTCCACCCTGACTAAGGCCCCGGTTCCAGATGAAGAAAAACAGCCCCAAAGCATGATGCTGCCACCACCATGCTTCACTGTGGGTATGGTGTTCTTTAGGTGATGTGCAGTGTTGTTTCTGCGCCAAATATACCTTTTGGAATTATGGCCAACAAGTTCAACCTTGGTTTCATCAGACCATAACACATTTTCCCACGTGCTTTTGGGGGACTTGATGTTTGTTTTTGCAAACTTCAGCCGGGCTTGGATGTTTTTCTTTGTAAGAATAGGCTTCCGTCTTGCCACCCTACCCCATAGCCCATTCATATGAAGAATACGGGAGATTGTTGTCACATGTAGTACACAGCCAGTACTTGCCAGAAATTCCTGCAGTTCCTTTAATGTTGCTGTAGGCCCCTTGGAAGCCTCCCTGACCAGTTTTCTTCTCGTCTTTTCATACATTTTGGAAGGATGTCCAGTTCTTGGTAATGTCTCTGTTGTGCCATATTTTCTCCACTTGATGATGACTGTCTTCACTGTGTTCCATGGTATAGTTAATGATTTGGAAATTATTTTGTACCCTTCTCCTGACTGATATCTTTCAACAATAAGATCCCTCTGATGCCTTGGAAGCTCTCTGCGGACCATGGCTTTTGCTCTGAGATGCAACTAAGAAAATGTCAGGAAAATCCTGCTAGAACAGCTTAACTTTATTTGTGATTAATCAGTCACTTTAAATGATGGCAGGTGTGTAATGACTTGTATTTAACATGAGTTTGAATGTGATTGGTTAATTCTGAACACAGCCACATCCCCAGTTATAAGAGGGTGTACACTTATGCAACCAGGTTATTGTAAGGTTTTTATTTTTCGTTTTACTCCCTTGAAGATTTCAGTTTGTTTTTCAATTGAATTGTTCACATTATAAGTCACATTAACAGTGGAAAAAGTTCTGACATGATTTCTCTTTTTCTCATTCTTTTACATCAAAAAACCTGGCATTTTAACAGGGGTGTGTAGACTTTTTATATCCACTGTACATAAGGTATTTGTATTTTTTATAAATTTGCCCCCCAAAAATCAATAAACATGTTTTATCTTTGTCATTATGGGGTAGATTGCTGAGGACATTGTTTTATTTAATCAATTTTAGAGTAAGGCTGTAACGTAACAAAATGTGGAAAAAGTCAAGGGGTCTGAATACTTTCTGAAGGCACTGTATTCTAAGATTACAGGGGTCAGTTTAAGCAGCCTTCGTTACCTCTTAAAACAAACGTGTTACTCAAGGTTACCTCTATCTTGGGGGGACCAATCGCAACCCCTATAACAGGAGTTCCAGCTGCGTTGTATCGCCAGAGGTCGATGCTCCTTTATCCCTAGGGCTATAGCTGCCATTAATGGCCAGGGGTGATGCTTGTTTTTTCCTGTTGCTATCATTTGTTGCTTGTGGTGATGTGTTTATGTCTGATTGTGCTGAATGTACAAAACAAATATACATAATATTGAGTTGCACCCCCTTCTGCCCTCAGAACAGCCTCAATTCGTCGGGGCAAGGTTTCGAAAGCGTTCCACAGGGATGCTGGCCCATGTTGACTCCAATGCTTCCCACAGTTGTGTCAAGTTGGCTGGATGTCCTTTCGGTGGTGGACCATTCTTGATACACCAGAAACTTTTGAGCGTGAAAAACCCAGCAGTGTTGCAGTTCTTGACACAAACTGGTGCGCCTGGCACCTACTACCATACCTCATTCAAAGGTACTTAAATATTTTTTCTTGTCCATTCACCCTCTGAATGGCACACATACACAATCCACATCTCCAGTCTTAAAAATCCTTCTTTAAACCAGTCTCCTCCCCTTCATCTACACTGAGTAAAGTGGATTTAACAAGTGACATCAATAAGGGATAATAGCTTTCACCTGGATTCACCTGGTCAGTCTTTGTCATGGAAAGAGCAGGTATTCTTAATGTTTTGTACACTCTGTGAATATCTGCAACGTTATGACTGTTTCACCTGGTGCAGCTGGTTGCTGTCAGAAACACAGTCCTACCTCAGAGCTCTACACACTCACAGTGCGCTGATGGCCAGGCACACACAGCGCTGACAAATAAATCCTCATATTCCAACACCAGATACTCCAGAGAGCCTTAAACCAGCATTACACCAGACCACAGCCCCATCTCTATGGTCATCAGATAGAACGAGAGGGACAGAAAGAGGGGGCTTCTCTACCTTCTTTTTCCTATGTTGTGGGATCAGAGGATCAATGTGTGCAAGAAAGTGCATCAGGGATCAGTGAGTGAGTGGAGATTGTCAGACATTTAAGTGGTCGAAACTGGACCGTACTCAGGAAGTGGCCTCACACACTTCCTAATATGAGTGAGAGAGGGACGAGGGAGATAATGTTTCTATTCTCTCATTTGCAAACGTCTTTGAAGTTTTGTGTGAAGCATACACACAGAACCTCATGAGTAGAAAAAGTGGATTTTAATAACAGTCACAAACATATGTGATGTGGTGAAACATTCAAACAGCTTAAAAAAAAACATCATCTCCACGCTCCCCCCCTTCCTTGCCACCCCCTTCTGCCCCTCATACCCGGCACCTGACCCCTCACCCCAGACCCCTGACTAGCTACCCGGGACACCCCAGAGTTCCGGAGGAGTGGGTCTATCTTCTTCAGGCGGCTCGGCTTCTCTTCACACTCACCATCAGACCTATACAGACCGGAGAGGATTTTTATAATGAAGAATGTGTTTGTTTTAGTTGACTGTGTTTTGTGAATATTGTGTACATTTATGTTTGCCTGTTCAATATGTGTTGTGCTGTATTTTATTTGTTATGTATTTCATTAAATTGTACAGTGGGGAGAACAAGTATTTGATACACTGCCGATTTTGCAGGTTTTCCTACTTACAAAGCATGTAGAGGTCTGTCATTTTTATCATAGGTACACTTCAACTGTGAGAGATGGAATATAAATCACATTGTATGATTTTTAAGTAATTAATTTGCATTTTATTGGATGACATAAGTATTTGATCACCTACCAACCAGTAAGAATTCCGGCTCTCACAGACCTGTTAGTTTTTCTTTAAGAAGCCCTCCTGTTCTCCACTCATTACCTGTATTAACTGCACCTGTTTGAACTCGTTACCTGTATAAAAGACACCTGTCCACACACTCAATCAAACAGACTCCAACCTCTCCACAATGGCCAAGACCAGAGAGCTGTGTGAGGACATCAGGGATAAAAGTGTAGACCTGCACAAGGCTGGGATGGGCTACAGGACAATAGGCAAGCAGCTTGGTGAGAAGGCAACAACTGTTGGCGCAATTATTAGAATTTGGAAGAAGTTCAAGATGACGGTCAATCACCCTCGATCTGGGGCTCCATGCAAGATCTCACCTCGTGGGGCATCAATGATCATGAGGAAGGTGAGGGATCAGCCCAGAACTACACGGCAGGACCTGGTCAATGACCTGAAGAGAGCTGGGACCACAGTCTCAAAGAAAACCATTAGTAACACACTACGCTGTCATGGATTAAAATCCTGCAGTGCACGCAAGGTCCCCCCGCTCAAGCCAGCGCATGTCCAGGCCCGTCTGAAGTTTGCCAATGACCATCTGGATGATCCAGAGGAGGAATGGGAGAAGGTCATGTGGTCTGATGAGACAAAAATAGAGCTTTTTGGTCTAAACTCCACTCGCCGTGTTTAGAGGAAGAATAAGGATGAGTACAACCCCAAGAACACCATCCCAACCGTGAAGCATGGAGGTTGAAACATCATTCTTTGGGGATGTTTTTCTGCAAAGGGGACAGGACGACTGCACCGTATTGAGGGGAGGATGGATGGGGCCATGTATCGCGAGATCTTGGCCAACAACCTCCTTCCCTCAGTAAGAGCATTGAAGATGGGTCATGGCTGGGTCTTCCAGCATGACAACGACCCGAAACACACAGCCAGGGCAACTAAGGAGTGGCTCCGTAAGAAGCATCTCAAGGTCCTGGAGTGGCCTAGCCAGTCTCCAGACCTGAACCCAATAGAAAATATTTGGAGGGAGCTGAAAGTCCGTATTGCCCAGCGACAGCACCGAATCCTGAAGGATCTGGAGAAGGTCTGTATGGAGGAGTGGGCCAAAATCCCTGCTGCAGTGTGTGCAAACCTGGTCAAGACCTACAGGAAACGTATGATCTCTGTAATTGCAAACAAAGGTTTCTGTACCAAATATGAAGTTCTGTTTTTCTGATGTATCAAATACTTATGTCATGCAATAAAATGCAAATTAATTACTTAAAAATCATACAATGTGATTTTCTGGATTTTTGTTTTAGATTCCGTCTCTCACAGTTGAAGTGTACATATGATAGAAATTACAGACCTCTGTATGCTTTGTAAGTAGGAAAACCTGCAAAATCGGCAGTGTATCAAATACTTGTTCTCCCCACTGTATATGCAGAGCTCCCTCGTAAGAGACACTGGTCTCAATGGTGACTCCCTGATTAAATTAAGGTAAATAAAAAATAGACAATACGAAACACAAACCTTAATACACACACAACACTCACAATAGACTGCAGTCTGAATGCACTGAGTTCCAATAACATTCTAAAGTACAGCTTGTTAAATGTTTGTTGTGGACAGGTAGGTTCATAGGGGGTGTGTGTCTGTGGTTTACCCATGGGTCAGCATAGACAGCAACTGCAGAGAGAGCGCTTCCCTGTCAGGCTGGGATGGGAACTGCGCCAGGAGAGACCTGAGCTGGGCTGACACCAGACCTGCACACACACAGGGGCGGAGGAGGGTTTTTAAACTGAAATTAGATATTCCCAGGCTATTTTTGTGTTTGTATATGTGTGTGTGTGCAGCACACCTGTGTTAGCTGGAGTGTGTGTGGGGTGTCTGGTTTTGTCTCCAGGGGAGGAGGGGGTGTCCAGAGGGGCGTGAGGCTGAGACTTCACACTGTCCCACGACGACCCCAGACCTACACACACACAAACCCCAGGTAAATAGCACACACATAACGCTTCACTCCCCTTGAGGTAATTGAACCTTGTAATGTTAGGTTACTAGTTGCCATGGTTACCTGTGTTGTCCTGAGCTGGACTCTCCACGGGCTCTCCTGGAGAACGATCTAATAACTGAGACAGATGGAGAGAGGGGTCTCATTAGTTTCCCTTACTAGGCAGTTCATAGGTTTCCCAATGCCTCGCAAAGAAGGGCACCTATTGGTAGATTAAAAAAAAACGTAGACATGAAATATCCCTTTGTTATTAATTACACTTTGGATGGTGTATCAATACACCCACCCACCCACCCAGTCACTACAAAGATAAAGGCGTCCTTCCTAATTCCCTTGCCGGAGAGGAAATAACCACTCAGGGATTTCACCATGAAGCCGATGGTGACTTTAAAACAGTTAAATGGCTGTGATGGGAGAAAACTGAGGATGGATCAACAACATTGTAGTTACTACACAATACTAACCTAATTGACAGAATTGTACAGAATAACAATATTCCAGAACATAAATCAAGTTTGCAACAAGGCACTAAAGTAATACTGCAAAAAATGTGGCAAAGCAATCAACTTTTTGTCCTGAATACAAAAGTGTTATGTTTGGGGCAAATCCAATACAACACATTACTAAGTACCACTCTCCATATTTTCAAGCATCTTGTTATGGGTATGCTTGTAATCGTTAAGAACAGGAGTTTTTTAGGATAAAAAAGAAACAGAATGGAGCTAAGCACAGGTGAAATCCTAGAGGAAAACCTGGTTCAGTGTGCTTATCACCAGACACCGAGATGAATTCACCTTTCAGCAGGACAATAACCTAAAACACAAGGCCAAATCTACACTGGAGTTGCTTACCAAGAAGAAAGTGAATGCTCCTGAGTGGCCGAGTTACAGTTTTGACTTAAATAGACTTGGAAATCTATGGCAAGACCTGAAAAATGGTTGACCAGCAATGATCAACAACCAATTTGACAGAGTTTGAATAATTTTGAAAATAATAATGGGACTGTTGCACAATCCAGGTGTGGAAAGCTCTTAGACTTGCCCAGAATGACTGTTAGCTGTAATCACTGCCAAAGGTGATTCTAACATGTATTGACTCAGGGGTTTGAACACTTATCTAATCAAGATTTTTATTTTTTATTTTACTTTATTTAGTAAATATTTTCTTAACTCTGTTTCTTGAACTGCATTGTTGGTTAAGGGTTTGTAAGTAAGTATTTCACTGTAAGGTCTACACCTATTGTATTCGGCGCATGAGACAAATACAATTAGATTTTTGGAAAGTATTCAGACCCCTTGACTTTTTCCATATTTTGTTACGTTACAGCCTTATTAAAATTGATTAAATAATGTTCTCTCAATCTACACACTACCCCATAATGACAAAGCAAAAACGGTTTTGTATTAATATTTGCAAATGTATTTTTAAAACAACCAGGAAATATCACATTTATAAGTATTTAGACCCTTTACTCAGTACTTTGTTGAAGCACCTTTGGCAGCGATTACAGCCTTCGAGTCTTCTTGGGAATCACACTACAAGCTTGACACACCTGTATTTGGGGAGTTTCTCCCATTCTTCTCTGCTGATCCTCTCAAGCTCTGTCAGGTTGGATGGAGAGTGTTGCTGGATGGACAGCTATTTTCAGGTCTCTCCAGAGATGTTTGATTGGGTTCAAGTCCGGACTCTGGCTGGGCCACTTAATAACATTGAGACTTGTCCCGAAGCCACTCCTGAGTTGTCTTGGCTGTGTGCTTAGGGTCTTTATCCTGTTGGAAGGTGAACCTTCATCCCAATCTGAGGTCCTGAGCGCTCTGGAGCAGGTTTTTATCAAGGATCTCTCTGTACTTTGTTCATCTTTGCCTCGATCCTGACGAGTCTCCCAGTCCCTGCCGCTGAAAAACATCCCCACAGCATGATCCTGCCACCACCATGCTTCACCGTAGGGATGGTGCCAGGTTTCCTCCAGACATTCAGGCCAAATAGTTCAATCTTGGTTTCATCAGACCAGAGAATCTTGTTTCTCATGGTCTGAGAGTCCTTTAGGGGCTGTCATGTGCCTTTTACTGAGGAGTGGATTCTGTCTGACGACTCTGCCGTAATGCCCTGATTGGTGGAGTGCTGCAGAGATGGTTGTCCTTCTGGAAGGTTCTCCCATCTCCACAGAGGAACTCTGGAGCTCTGTCAGAGGGACCATCGGGTTCTTGGTCACCTCCCTGACCAAGGCCCTTCTCCCCTGATTGCTCAGTTTGGCCGGGCGGCCAGCTCTAGGAAGAGTCTTGGTGGTTCCAAGCTTCTTCAATGCTGTAAACATTTTTTGGTACCCTTGCCCAGATCTGTGCCTCGACACAATCCTGTCTCGGAGCTCTACAGACAATTCCTTCGACCTCATGGCTTGGTTTTTGCTCTGACATGCACTGTCAACTGTGGGACCTTATATAGACAGGTGTGTGCCTTTCCAAATTATGTCCAATCAATTTAAATTTACCACAGGTGGACTCCAAGTTGTAGAAACATCTCAAGGATGATCAATGGAAACAGGATGCTCCTGAGCTCAATTTCGAGTCCCATAGCAAAGAGTCTGAATACTTACGTAAATAAGGTATTTCTGTTTTTAATAATAATATATATACAGTGGGGGAAAAAAGTATTTAGTCAGCCACCAATTGTGCAAGTTTTCCCACTTAAAAAGATGAGAGAGGCCTGTAATTTTCATCATAGGTACACGTCAACTATGACAGACAAATATTGGAAAAAAAATCCAGAAGATCACATTGTAGGATTTTTAATGAATTTATTTGCAAATTATGGTGGAAAATAAGTATTTGGTCATCTACAAACAAGCAAGATTTCTGGCTCTAACAGACCTGTAACTTCTTCTTTAAGAGGCTCCTCTGTCCTCCCCTCGTTACCTGTATTAATGGCACCTGTTTGAACTTGTTATCAGTATAAAAGACACCTGTCCACAACCTCAAACAGTCACACTCCAAACTCCACTATGGCCAAGACCAAAGAGCTGTCAAAGGACACCAGAAAAAAAATTGTAGACCTGCACCAGGCTGGGAAGACTGAATCTGCAATAGGTAAGCAGCTTGGTTTGAAGAAATCAACTGTGGGAGCAATTATTAGGAAATGGAAGACATACAAGACCACTGATAATCTCCCTCGATCTGGGGCTCCACGCAAGATCTCACCCCGTGGGGTCAAAATGATCATAAGAACGGTGAGCAAAAATCCCAGAACCACACGGGGGGACCTAGTGAATGACCTGCAGAGAGCTGGGACCAAAGTAACAAAGCCTATCATCAGTAACACACTACACCGCCAGGGACTCAAATCCTGCAGTGCCAGACGTGTCCCCCTGCTTAAGCCAGTACATGTCCAGGCCCGTCTGAAGTTTTCTAGAGTGCATTTGGATGATGCAGAAGAGGATTGGGAGAATGTCATATGGTCAGATGAAACCAAAATATAACTTTTTGGTAAAAACTCAACTCGTCGTGTTTGGAGGACAAAGAATGCTGAGTTGCATCCAAAGAACACCATACCTACTGTGAAGCATGGGGGTGGAAACATCATGCTTTGGGGCTGTTTTTCTGCAAAGGGACCAGGACGACTGATCCGTGTAAAGGAAAGAATGAATGGGGCCATGTATCGTGAGATTTTGAGTGAAAACCTCCTTCCATCAGCAAGGGCATTGAAGATGAAACGTGGCTGGGTATTTCAGCATGACAATGATCCCAAACACACCGCCCGGGCAAAGAAGGAGTGGCTTCGTAAGAAGCATTTCAAGGTCCTGGAGTGGCCTAGCCAGTCTCCAGATCTCAACCCCATAGAAAATCTTTGGAGGGAGTTGAAAGTCCGTGTTGCCCAGCGACAGCCCCAAAACATCACTGCTCTAGAGGAGATCTGCATGGAGGAATGGGCCAAAATACCAGCAACAGTGTGTGAAAACCTTGTGAAGACTTACAGAAAACGTTTGACCTGTGTCATTGTCAACAAAGGGTATATAACAAAGTATTGAGAAACTTTTGTTATTGACCAAAAATGTATTTTCCACCATAATTTGCAAATAAATTCATAAAAAATCCTACAATGTGATTTTCTGGATTATATATATATATATATACACACACACAGCTCTGGAAAAAAATAAGAGACCACTGCAAAATTATCAGTTTCTCTGGTTTTACTATTTATAGGTATGTGTTTGGGTAAAATTAACATTTTTGTTTTATTCTATAAACTACTGACATTTCTCCCAAATTCCAAATATTGTTTTTGTCATTTAGAGCATTTATTTGCAGAAAATGACAACTGGTCAAAATAACAAAAAAAATGCAGTTTTCTCAGACCTCGAACAATGCAAAGAAAATAAGTTCATGTTAATTTTTAAACAACACAATACTAATGTTTTAACTTAGGAAGAGTTCAGAAATCAATATTTGGTGGAATAACCCTGATTTTCAATTACAAATTTCAACTTTCTCCACCAGTCTTTCACATTGATGTTGGGTGACTTTATGCCACTCCTGGCGCAAAAATTCAAGCAGCTCGGCTTTGTTTGATGGCTTGTGACCATCTTCCTCTTGATCACATTCCAGAAGTTTTCAATGGGGTTCAGGTCTGGAGATTGAGCTGGCCATGACAGGGTCTTGATCTGGTGGTCCTCCATCCACACCTTGATTGACCTGGCTGTGTGGCAAGGCGCACTGTCCTGCTGGAAAAACCAATCCTCAGAGTTGGGGAACAATGTCAGAGCAAAAGGAAGCAAGTTTTCTTCCAGGACAACCTTGTACGTGGCTTGATTCATGCGTCCTTCACAAAGACAAATCTGCCCGATTCCAGCCATGCTGAAGCACCCCCAGATCATCACCGATCCTCCACCAAATTTCACAGTGGGTGCGAGACACTGTGGCTTGTAGGCCTCTCCAGGTCTCCATCTGACCATTAGACGACCAGGTGTTGGGCAAAGGTGAAAATTGGACTCATCAGCGAAGATGACCTTACTCCAGTCCTCTACGATGCAATCCTTACGGTCTTTTGCAAACCTCAGCCTGGCTTCTCTTTGCTTCTCATTGATATAGGGCTTTATTCTAGCTTTGCACAACTTCAGCCCTACCCCTAGGAGCCTGTTCCGAACCGTCCTCGCCGTGCACTTCACCCCAGCTGCCGTTTGCCATTATTTTTGTAGGTCACTTGATGTCATCCTACGGTTGTTGAGTGACATTCGAATGAGCTGGCGGTCATCCGGTCAGTAGAGAGTTGATTTCGCCCTCTGCAGGTCTGTAGCTTTGTTGTCCCCAATGTCTGCTGCTTGACCTTGTTCTTATGAACCGCCGTCTTTGACATTTTAAGGATGGAAGCAACCTGACGCTCACTGTATCCCTCTGCCAGTAAAGCCAGAATTGAACCCTTCTTTTCCTCACTCAAAACTTTCCTTTTCAACTCTTTTGGCATGGTCAATAGTTATGTTTTGATTAATATTACTTTTGAGGTACTATTAGCACTGTTTTTGCCATTCAGCTGGTCCTATTGCAATAGGATAGTGATGACCACAGCAGTGGTTTTTATACTTTTCCTCGTTAAATAAGATTTGGTTCAGGTGATCACCTAATCAGTACCTAATTCAGTAGAATGAGGTGTGCCTGTGTTGGAATGCAACAGACACTGGAATGGCTGTCATACATGTAGAGATGCTTATTTAAGAGAAATTTGCAGTGGTCTCTTAATTTTTTCCAGAGCTGTATATAGATGTCCTAGCCTACCTCTTTTAGGTAACACATTCAATGCAGTATTAGCCATATATTTAGCAAATAAAGGATGTGTTATGCGTAAGCTTCTAACTTATAGCCTTTTGCGCAATAAGCACCTGCACTCCACTGGCCTCTCTCCTTAAAAAATGCTGCTTAGCTCTTGGAGTCCCATAGAATAACTTGCTGGAATTTTGATGTTGTTGCATTTCTTATACTAATAGACTATTTGAAAAGGAATACAAGCTCGTTTGCTGAATGTTAAATGCAGCAGCTAGGCATGGATGGTATACCATATACCGGGGTATTTGGAAAAAGCCACGGGATGTTTTTTTCAATACCGTCAATACCGTTTAAACTATTTCTTTGAAGTCACGTGGTGTTTGTTTACAAGCACACAACGACGAGAGACGGGAGTCTTGTGAGTCACTCACGGTTGTGCAGCATGTGCCAGGTGATCTAATTACAATATTTAATTCACAACTAAATGTTTGCCAGCTTGAAATCTTTAAACTATTAAGTTAACTGTCTAACATGTGCTAAATGCATTTCGATTGCTAAGTTAGTAGCATTCTCTATGGGTTTTACATGTACTTGTTAGCATTGCTAATCTTTACATAACAGAGTATCAGTGGGGTTTGAAAACAGCGTCCCCTGTGTTCAGTGCCTGTATTACAGAATATCCTGGTATGGCACAAGATCAATATGACGATATGACAATCTGGATGCCACCCAAGCCTAGCAGCCTATAGAACTCATGGGGAGTTTTAAAGAAGAGGGAACACGTCATGGCAGTAGGCTATAATAATTATTTATTCAGACCCATAATCTTATTCTAGTCCTATATTATTAAAGCATGTCATTCCAATGATCAAGGTAAGGACAGCAAAACGTATTTAATATAACGAGGAAGAAATGAAGCAACAATAGAGAGAGAAAGAGGAGGTAGGCTTATATGCACGTCGCACAACATTAGGGGAAATATTATTAAATGTACATGCGTCAGCCTACTAATTATAAAAATGTAAAATATTAAATATATTAAAAAATGTAACTCAAATTCACTAGCCTATAATTGTAACGCATGTCCTGCACCAGCATCGCATGTTCTCTCCCAGCTTCATGGTTTGAACGAGATGCGTAATTTGAGTCCATACAATACAGTATAATAAAATACAGTATAGTAATACAGTCCACACTCAAAAAGTTTAGCCGACTGGAGCTTGTTTTATTTTACATTTACATTTTAGTCATTTAGCAGACGCTCTTATCCAGAGCGACTTACAGTTAGCGCATACATTATTTTATCGAACCCACAACCCTGGCGTTGCAAACGCCATGCTCTACCAACTGAGCTACATCCCCTGCCGGCCATTCCCTCCCCTACCCTGGACGATGCTAGGCCAATTGTGCGCCGCCCCATGGGTCTCCCGGTCGCGGCCGGCTACGACAGAGCCTGGATTCGAACCAGGATCTCTAGTGGCACAGCTAGCACTGCGATGCAGTGCCTTAGACCACTGCGCCACTCGGGAGAGCTTTTATGTTTTTCTGTTGTGCGTAATGTGCGGTAGCCTACAGTTGAAGTCGAAAGTTTACATACACTTAGGTTGGAGTCATCAAAACTCGTTTTTCAACCACTCCACAAATTTCTTGTTAACAAACTATAGTTTTGGCAAGTCGGTTAGGACATCTACTTTTTCCAACAAATGTTAACAGACAGATTATTTCACTTATAATTCACTGTATCACAATTCCAGTGGGTCAGACGTTTACATACACTAAGTTGACTGTGCCTTTAAACAGCTTGGAAAATTCCAGAAAATGATGTCATGGCTTTAGAAGCTTCTGATAGGCTAATTGACATCATTTGAGTCAATTGGAGGTGTACCTGTGGATGTATTTCAAGGCCTACCTTCAAACTCAGTGCCTCTTTGCTTGACATCATGTGAAAATCAAAAGAAATCAGCCAAGACCTCAGAAGAAAATGTGTACACCTCCACAAGTCTGGTTCATCCTTGGGAGCAAGTATAAACACCATGGGACCACGCAGCAGTCATAACGCTCAGGAAGGAGACGCGTGCAAATCAATCTCAGAACAACAGCAAAAGGACCTTGTGACGATGCTGGAGGAAACAGGTACAAAAGTATCTATATCTGTCACGGATTCTGCCGAGACTGCCCTTCCTTCTGGCTCGGACAGGCTTCGGCGTTCGTCGTCACCGGAGTACTAGCTGCTGCCGCTCTATGTTAGATGTTTCTATGTTCACTTGATTGTTGTCTGTTGTTGCGCACCTGTTCCCCATTATGTTAGTTTGTCTGCCTATTTAACCTGTACACGTCCACTGTTTGGTGTGAGTGTTTATTGTACTGTTAGAGTGTCATTTTGTGTGCAGGTTTTGCTCCTCCTTTGTCATTTTGGAGGGTTTTCTTGTATTTCTTTACTTCTCAGTAAAGTGGTTCTTCATCTCATTCTGTGTCCTGCGCTTGACTCTGGCCTACCACATTCCACCGACATTCGTGACAATATCCACAATAAAACAAGTCCTATACCGACATAACCTGAAAGGCCACTCAGCAAGGAAGAAGCCACTGCTCCAAACTCGCCATAAAAAAGCCAGACTACGATTTGCAACTGCACATGGGGATCGTACTTTTTCATACTGGCCCGCCGTGGGAATCGAACCCACAACCCTGGCGTTGCAAATGCCATGCTCTACCAACTGAGCTACATCCCTGCCGGCCATTCCCTCCCCTACCCTGGACCAATTGTGCGCCACCCCATGGGTCTCCCGGTCGCGGTCGGCTACAACAGAGCCTGGATTCGAACCAGGATCTCTAGTGGCACAGCTAGCACTGCGATACAGTGCCTTAGACCACTGCGCCACTCGGGAGGCTAGTTTCTACGGGATTAACGTCTGGAGACTGGCTAGGCCACTCCAGGGCCTTAATGTGCTCCTTTTTGAGCCACTCCTTTGTTGCCTTGGCCGTGTGTTTTGGGTCTTTGTTATGCTGGAATACCCATCCACGAACCATTTTCAATGCCCTGGCTGAGGGAAGGAGGTTCTCACCCAAGATTTGACGGTACATGGCCCCGTCCATCGTCCCTTTGATGCGGTGAAGTTGTCCTGTCCCCTTAGCAGAAAAACACCCCCAAAGCATAATGTTTCCACCTCCATGTTTGACGGTGGGGATGGTGTTCTTGGGGTCATAAGCAGCATTCCTCCTCCACCAAACACTGCGAGTTGAATTGATGCCAAAGAGCTCGATTTTGGTCTCATCTGACCACAACACTTTTACACAGTTCTCCTCTGAATCATTCAGATGTTCATTGGCAAACTTCAGACGGGCATATACAGTGGGGAAAAAAGTATTTAGTCAGCCACCAATTGTGCAAGTTTTCCCACTTAAAAAGATGAGGCCTGTAATTGTCATCATAGGTACACGTCAACTATGACAGACAAAATGAGAAAAAAAATTCCAGAAAATCACATTGTAGGATTTTTTATGAATTTATTTGAAAATTATGGTGGAAAATAAGTCTTTGGTCAATAACAAAAGTTTCTCAATACTTTGTTATATACCCTTTGTTGGCAATGACACAGGTCAAACGTTTTCTGTAAGTCTTCACAAGGTTTTCACACACTGTTGCTGGTATTTTGGCCCATTCCTCCATGCAGATCTCCTCTAGAGCAGTGATGTTTTGGGGCTGTCGCTGGGCAACACGGACTTTCAACTCCCTCCAAAGATTTTCTATGGGGTTGAGATCTGGAGACTGGCTAGGCCACTCCAGGACCTTGAATAGCTTCTTACGAAGCCACTCCTTCATTGTCCGGGCGGTGTGTTTGGGATCATTGTCATGCTGAAAGACCCAGCCACGTTTCATCTTCAATGCCCTTGCTGATGGAAGGAGGTTTTCACTCAAAATCTCACGATACATGGCCCCATTCATTCTTTCCTTTACACGGATCAGTCGTCCTGGTCCCTTTGCAGAAAAACAGCCCCAAAGCATGATGTTTCCACCCCTATGCCTCACAGTAGGTATGGTGTTCTTTGGATGCAACTCAGCATTCTTTGTCCTCCAAACACGACGAGTTGAGTTTTTACCAAAAAGTTATATTTTGGTTTCATCTGACCATATGACATTCTCCCAATCCTCTTCTGGATCATCCAAATGCACTCTAGCAAACTTCAGACAGGCCTGGACATGTACTGGCTTAAGCAGGGGGACACGTCTGGCACTGCAGGATTTGAGTCCCTGGCGGCAAAGTGTGTTACTGATGATAGGCTTTGTTACTTTGGTCCCAGCTCTCTGCAGGTCATTCACTAGGTCCCCCCGTGTGGTTCTGGGATTTATGCTCACCGTTCTTGTGATCATTTTGACCCCACGGGGTGAGATCTTGCGTGGAGCCCCAGATCGAGGGAGATTATCAGTGGTCTTGTATGTCTTCCATTTCCTAATAATTGCTCCCACAGTTGATTTCTTCAAACCAAGCTGCTTACCTATTGCAGATTCAGTCTTCCCAGCCTGGTGCAGGTCTACAATTTTTTTTCTGGTGTCCTTTGACAGCTCTTTGGTATTGGCCATAGTGGAGTTTGGAGTGTGACTGTTTGAGGTTGTGGACAGGTGTCTTTTATACTGATAACAAGTTCAAACAGGTGCCATCAATACAGGTATCGAGTGGAGGACAGAGGAGCCTCTTAAAGAAGAAGTTACAGGTCTGTGAGAGCCAGAAATCTTGCTTGTTTGTAGGTGACCAAATACTTATTTTCCACCATAATTTGCAAATAAATAAATAAAAAATCCTACAATGTGATTTTCTGGATTTTTTTTCCTCAATTTGTCTGTCATAGTTGACGTGTACCTATGATGAAAATTACAGGCCTCTCTCATCTTTTTAAGTGGGAGAACTTGCACAATTGGTGGCTGACTAAATACTTTTTTCCCCCACTGTATATGTGCTTTCTTGAGCAGGGGGACCTTGCGGGCGCTGCATGATTTCAGTCCTTCACGGCGTATTGTGTTACCGATTGTTTTCTTGGTGACTATGGTCCCAGCTGCCTTGAGATCATTGACAAGATCTTCCCGTGTAGTTCTGGGGTGATTCCTCACCGTTCTCATGATCATTGCAACTGCACGAGGTGAGATCTTGCATGGAGCCCCAGGCAGAGGGAGAATGACAGTTATTTTGTGTTTCTTCCATTTGCGAATAATCGCACCAACTGTTGTCTTGTAGCCCATTCCAGCCTTGTGTAGGTCTACAATCTTGTCCCTGACATCCTTGGAGAGGTATTTGGTCTTGGCCATGGTGGAGAGTTTGGAATCTGATTGATTGATTGCTTCTTTGGACAGGTGTCTTTTATACAGGTAACAAACAGATTAGGAGCACTCCCTTTAAGAGTGTGCTCCTAATCTCAGCTCGTTACCTGTATAAAAGACACCTGGGAGCCACAAATCTTTCTGATTGAGAGGGGGTCAAATACTTATTTCCCTCATTAAAACGCAAATCAATTTATAACATTTTTATCATGCGTTTTTCTGGATATTTTTGTTGTTATTCTGTCTCTCACTGTTCAAATAAACCTACCATTAAAATTATAGACTGATCATTTCTTTGTCAGTGGGCAAACGTACAAAATCAGCAGGGGATCAAATACTTTTTTCCCTCATTGTATCTAGTGGAAGAACTGGGAATCAGACAGAGGATACATTTACATCAATGGAGACTTCAGCTTTTTCCTCATATGTACACTAAACAAAAATATAAACACAATATGCAAAGTGTTGGTCTCATGAAACATGAGCTGAAATAAAAGACCCAAGAAATTGTCCATACACACAAAAATATTATTTCTCTCAAATTTTGTGCACAAATTTGTTTACATCCCTATTAGTGAGGATTTCTCATTTGCCAAGATAATGCATCCACCTGACAGGTGTGGCATATCAAGAAGCTGATTAAACAGCATGATCATTACACAGGTGCACCTTGTGCTCGGAACAATAAAATGCCACTCTAAAATTAGCAGTTTTGTCACACAACACAATGCCACAGATATCTCAAATTCTGATGGAGCATGCAATTGGCATGCTGACTGCAAGAATGTCCACCAGCGCTGTTGCCAGATAATTTAATGTTCATTTATCTACCATAAGCATCGTTTTAGAGAATTTGGCAGTGCGTCCAACCGGCCTCAACCACGGACCACGTGTAACCACGACAGCCCAGGACCTCCGGCTCCTTCACCTGCGGGGTCTTCTGAGACCAGTCACCAGGACAGCTGATGAAACTGGGTTTGTACAACTGAAGAATTTCTGCACAAACTGTCAAAAACCGTCTCAGGGAAGCTCATCTGCGTGCTCGTCGTCCTCAACAGAGTCTTGATCGGACTGCAGTTAGGCGCTGTAACAGACTTCAGTGGGAAAATGCATCCCTTCAATGGCCACTGGAGAAGTATGCTCTTCACAGATGAATCCCGGTTTTAACTGTACCGGGCAGATGGCAGACAGCGTCATGTGGGCGAGCAGTTTGCTGATGTCAACGTTGTGAATAGAGTGCCCCATGGTGGCGGTGGGGTTATGGTACGGGCAGGCATAAGCTACGGACAACGAACACAACTGCATTTTATCAATTGGCAATTTGAATGCACAGATACTGTGATGAGATCCTCAGGTCCATTGTCGTGCCATTCATCCGCTGCCATCACCTTATGTTTCAGCGTGACACTGCACGGCCCCATGTCACAAGGATCTGTTCCTGGAAGCTGAAAATGTCAGTTCTTCCATGGCCTGAATACTCAACAGACATGTCACCCATTGATCATGTTTGGGTGCTCTGGATCGACGTGTACGATAGCGTGTTCCAGTTCCCGCCAATATCCAGCACAGCCATTGAAGAGGAGCTAGACAACATTCCACAGGCCACAATCAACAGCCTGACCAACTCTTCGTAAAGGAGATGTGTCACGCTGCATGAGGCAAATGGTGGTCACACCAGATACTGACCTTTTTTGAAGGTATCTGTGACCAACATATGCATACCTATATTCCCAGTCATGTGAAATCCATAGATTAGGGCCTAATAGATTAATAAAAAAATTCTCAATTTGTCTGTCATAGTTGACGTGTACCTATGATGAAAATTACAGGCCTCTCCTCTTTTTAAGTTGGAGAATTTGCACAATTAGTGGCTGACTAAATACTTTTTTTCCCCACTGTAAATATCTATCTCATTCCTGTAAAGGTATGGAGCGTTGCACAAGCCCTGCACTTAAATAATGGCTGTGTTTCAATGGGAATTTGAACGTTTCGAGCACCTCCGTTAGTTATAAGATCAGAGAAAAAAAAATCCCTCTTTAAAATATTTTTCCTTTTGGAACAGTAATTGGTGACTTATTGTATCTCAAACCTAGACTTTTAAAATATCTTATTCCCCAACATGGAGACAATTGTGGGGAACCCACATTTACAAAAGAAGTAAATGTATGTTTCTTTTTGGTCTGCTGCATCTTGGCCTCTGTAGTAGTCACAATGTTTCTGACACCTTCACCTGAATCACACAATTCTTACCTTTCTAACAGTACTAAGCATGGGGTTGTAAGACAGTTTTAAAACCAAAATGTGCTTTATGAGGGTAGTATACAATATTATGCGTTGTTTAGAAAATGCCACCAGAGTTTAACAGGTTAATGTATGGATCAGCATCAGGCTTGAATCAAAGCTCTAATCAAATCCAGACATATTTATATGCTTTAGAATGACACTTCCAATTTTGGCAGGAAATACCGGGAGAAAAATGATTAATTCTCAGGATGGAACATTTGTAAAATACTTGGGAAATATTCAACCATAGTTCAGTTTGAGAGAACTGTGTGTAAGTGAAAGGAAAGAGAATATAGACAGTGTGTGAGTGTTTGTGTGTGTCACAGAGAGAGAGAGGTGCCCACCATGGAGACATAGTACTGTAGTTCACTCCTCCTTTCGGGGTCAAAGTTAGGGCTGGGGCTGGGGTCAGAGTTAGGTCTGGGGTCAGAGTTGAGGCTGGAACCCCTCTCCGCCCACTGTTGCCTCTCTCCACTTCCAGCTCTCAGTCTTTCTCCCTCATCCTCCTCCGACACCCATCCCCTCAGATCTCCCCCTCTGTCACACAACTCCTCAAGTCCTGCTACACAAACACACAGAAAAGTGGTGAGTATATTTAGCTGTGTGAGAGAGATTAACCCAGGATGTATACATTTCACCATGGTCACACTCAGGGCAGCTTTATTATATATTTAACTCAGGTTGCAGAAAAGACAATTGTGTTAGTGTGTGTCATTGTGTGTTAGTGTAAGTGTATATCCAAGCGCTGTCGTAGCCAGCCGCGACCGGGAGACCCATGGGGCGGCGCACAATTGGCCCAGCGTCGTCCAGGGTAGGGGAGGGAATGTCCGGCAGGGATGTAGCTCAGTTGGTAGAGCATGGCACTTGCAACGCCAGGGTTGTGGGTTTGAAAAAAGTAATAAATAATAATAATAATAAAATAATGTATGCACTCACTAACTGTAAGTCGCTCTGGATAAGAGCGTCTGCTAAATGACTAAAAAAGAAAAGAAAAAATTATTTGGCTCTGGTAGCAGAAGGATAAGGGCAGACAAAATTGTGATAGCGTGTGCATGTGTATTACTGTGTGTTAAGAGTGTATTAGTGTGTGTAAGAGTGTGTTGGCATTACTGTATATATTTCTGGCTCTGGTGGCAGAAGGATTCAGGGAGACTGCATAAATCCAATTCCAACATTAACGGATTTGAGATGAGATGACTATTAGGCTACTGCACAGTCTTGTCACACACACCCGAGTGTGAGAGTGCAATACCTACCAATGGAAGCTGCTGAGGGGAGGACGGCTGGAACGAAGCGAATGGAATCAAACACGTGGAAACCATGTGTTTGATGTGTTGAATACCATTCCACCTATCCCACTCCAGCTATTACCACGAGCCCATCCTTCCCAATTAAGGTGCCACCAACACACAATACCTACACACAATATACGTACACACACACCCCTGAGTTCTTGTCAGGTTGGTGGCTTCTAGCTGTGTGTGTGTGTGTGTGTGTGTGTGTGTGTGTGTGTGTGTGTGTGTGTGTGTGTGTGTGTTTGTGTGTGTTTGGTTCTTCTATCCTTGTGGGGACCTAAAATCCCCAAAAGTTCCCACAATAAATATTCTCCCTCGTGGGGACATTTCCCACGTCCCCATGAGGACAAATGCTATTTTAAGCTCAGGGGTTAGGTTTAGGGTTCCAATTAGGGTTAGGGTTACAATTAGGGTAAGGGGTTAGGTTTAGGGTTTGGGTTACAGGTTCGGGTAAATAGGATTTTTTATATAAATTAATTTGAGGTCTCCACGAGGATAGAAGAACAAAAAGTTATATATAAGGATATTATTTTTGACGATATATCGTATCGTTTGGACTATAATCACAATATTATTTTTGTGCTAGTTGGCTGTACGTGCACCAAAACTTTTCTTTCATCGCTTGATCTCCATCTTTTTAAATAGGGAGCCAATTTGTTTTCAGCACTTTTATTTCCATGACTGATCAAAACTTGTTTTCTCATGTCTCTCTTTTGTCCCTCGGCAGCAGACATATGATGAGCAATGTTTGGAACATCGAATTGCAATAAAATCACAGTTTCGATTCGCAATACATATAAAATCGTGAGAATCACAACACATATTGTATCGGCACCAAAGCATTGTGATAATATCATATCGTGAGGTCCCTGGCAATTCCCAGCCCTACCGTCATGTTGGTGGTTTCTAGCTGGGCGTGTGTGTGCGGTGTTCACAAGTGTGTGTGTGTGTGTACCTGTCATGTTGGTGGTGTCTAGTTGTGGCTCCAGAGGGTTGAAGGAGAGAGTGTGGTTCAGCACACTGAGGATTCCACTCTCTTCTCCTCCTGCCCCTCTCCCCCATCCTCTCTCTCTTCCCTCTGTTATCGCTCTTGCTTCGCCCTCGCCACTTAATCCCCCCCTCTCTCTGGAGAGTCGGAGGACCACTGCTTGAGCGTCTGGTGAAACAAATATAATAATTATTATACTAACAAAAATATGATAACAATAGAGAATGCACTTCTCTCAACTGAGACACTGCAGGACTCTACAGTGCAACCATTATACAAACTTTCGGGCCGGTGCGAACCACAATAATAATGTTTAATGAGCACATTTGGTAAATTATTTTTGAGCTTAGAAATCGCTAAATAAGTGACTAACAAAAAGGATGGCAGTGGGGGCTTGTGGATTTGCCACCATTTACCTTGAATGTGTTGTTTACATGCGTTTTTTCAGCATACAATGTTTGACTTGAATGTAGTCTCACAAGCCAGACATCAACACCGTATTCTTGGGAATAGAGAATCAGTGCTTGATCTCTGGCACCGTTCAAAAGTTTGAGAAGCTAGCACTTTCAGGATGAACGGTCCAATCAGTGAGTTTAAGCAGAGTGGTTTAAAACATAAAAGGTTACTATTGATTACCTTGTGCCAAGCGAGCAACTTCCTCCCCCTCCTGCTCTCTCTGCACCATGTGCGTGTGAGCTGCAGCTCTGTACTGTGCTGTAATGTGTGAACTAGATGGTTTCTGTAGTAGATGTTGGTTCATCCAGTCTTTGGGCTCGTCCCACAGCGAAGGAAGAGAAGACCCTTCTGCCTGCAAAACAAACACACTCTGCTGGCTGGCTCAGAAGGCTGTGCCTTGACCATTGAAAAAACGGATGATAGCAAATGTTGGTTTTGCTACACCAAACCAACATTAGCAGAGGCAGAAAGCAAAAGTGCAAGTCAGTATCTCTCTTAACAACAAGAAGTGACAGAAATAATCTGTGTGGAAACACTGTGTTTGAGTGTGAGTATGTGTACCTGTGTGCTGAGCAGTCTCAGCGCTTCTGTCCAATGGGAGCGTAGTAAACTCTGCAGTCTGCTCACAAGCTCCTCTCTCTGCACTTCGAGCCTCCTCCTGCTCTCCTCCAACAAAACAGACTGCTGCTTGGAGTGGGCCAGCCTGACACACACACACAAAATGGGCAGAAACCATTACAAATGCACAAACCAAACTGGTGTGATAAACTTTGCGTGTGTGTGTGTGTGTTACCTGGTCTGGTAGTCCTGGGTGAGTGTGAGTGTGTGCTGCTGGTGTTGCTGTAACTGGGAGAAAAGTTCTCTCTCATGGCGAGCACTCAGGTCCAGCAGCTGCTTCCTGAAAACACAGACACACGTCAAACACTGTTGAAGTGTGTGTGTGTTCAAGTTTCAATGTCACATGCTCAAGTACAGCGAAATGCCTTTCTTGCAAACTCAAAACCCAACAATGCAATCACAATGAAATAAGAAGAAATATGAAGAACACAATAAGTAAGTAAGCGTACTAAACTCGGCAACAAAAATAAACATCCCTTTTCAGGACACTGTCTTTCAAAGATAATTAGTAAAAATCCAAATAACTTCACAGATCTTCATTGTAAAGAGTTTAAACAGCAGAGAGAATAGTCTATGGTTTGCGTGGTTAGAGTCTTTAATGATTTCCCGGCCCTTCCTTGTTCATTAATTGGGAAACACAGTACTGTGAGGTGCCTAAGTGAGCGCTACAGGGAGACAGGACGGACAGCTGATCGTGAGTGTGCATAGAGAGTGCAAAAATAAAAAGTCAATAAAAGATAGTCTGTGTAGCTATTTATCAATCATATTTCTTGGGGATAGAAGCTGTTCAAGAGCCTGTTGGTGTCTGACTTGATGCACCAGTACCTCTTGCTGTGCGGAAGCAGAGAGAATAGTCTATGGTTTGCGTGGTTAGAGTCTTTAATGATTTCCCGGCCCTTCCTTCCACACCGACTTCAGAAAGTATTCAGACCCCTTGACTTTTTCCACATTGTTACAACCTTATTCTAAACTGGATTACATTGTTTTTTCCCCCTCATCAATCTACACACAATACCCCATAATGACGAAGGAAAAACAGGTTTAGACATTTTTACTAATTTATAAAAATTAATAAATATCACATTTATACATGTATTCAGACCCTTTACTCAGTACTTTGTCGCAGCGATTACATCCTTGAGTCTTCTTGGGTATGACGCTACAAGTTAGGCACACCTGTATTTGGGGAGTTTCTCCCATTCTTCTCTGCAGATCCTCTCAAGCTCTGTCAGGTTGGATGGGGAGCATTGCTGCACAGCTATTTTCAGGTCTCTCCAAAGATGTTCAAATCGGGTTCAAGTCCGGGCTCTGGCTGGGCCACACAAGGACATTCAGAGACTTGTCCCAAAGCCACTCCTGCATTGTCTTGGTTGTGTGCTTAGGGACGTTGTCCTGTTGGAAGGTGAACCTAAGCCCAAGTCTGAGGTCCTGAGCAGGTTTTCATCAAGGATCACTCTGTACTTTGCTCCGTTCATCTTTGTCTCGATCCTGACTAGTCTCCCAGTCCCTGCCGCTGGAAAACATCCCCACAGCATGATGCTGCCACCACCATGCTTCACTGTAGGGATGGTGACAGGTTTCCTACAGACCTAACGCTTGGCATTCAAGCCAAAGAGTTTAATCTTGGTTTCATCTGACCAGAGAATCTTGTTTCTCATGGGCTGAGAGTCTTTAGGTGCCTTTTGGCAAACTCCAAGCCGGCTGTTTCTCCCGATTGCTCAGTTTGGCCGGGCGGCCAGCTCTAGGAAGAGTCTTGGTGGCTCCAAACTTTTTCCATTTAAGAAAGATGGAGGCCACTGTGTTCTTGGTGACCTTCAATGCTGCAGACATTTTTTGGTACCCTTCCCCAGACCTGTGCCTCGACACAATCCTGTCTCGGAGCTCTACGGACAATTCCTTCGACCTCATGGCTTGGTTTTTGCCCTGAAATGCTCTGTCAACTGTGGGACCTTATATAGACAGGTGTGGGCCTTTCCAAATCATGTCCAATCAGTTGGATATACCACAGGTGGACTCCAATCAAGTTGTAGAAACATCTCATAGATGATCAATGGAAACAGGATGCACCTGAGCTCAATTTCAAGTCTCATAGCAAAGGGTCTGAATACTTCTTCAAATAAGGTATTTGTTTTTTATTTTTAATAAATTAGCAAAAATGTGTTTTCACTTTGTCATTATGGGGTATTGTGTGTAGATTGCTAAAGGATTTATTTTATCCATTTTAGATTAAGGCTGTAACGTAACAAAATCTGGAAAAAGTCAAGGGGTCTGAATACTTTCCAAAGGCACTGTAGATGTCCTGGATGGCAGGGAGCTCGCCCCCAGTGATGTACTGGGCTGTACGTACAACCCTCTGTAGTGCCATGTGATCAAGGGCGGTGCTATTGCCATACCAGGCAGTGATGCAGCCAGTCAAGATACTCAATGGTATAGCTGTGGAACTTTTTCAGGATTTGAGGGCCCATGCCAAACTTTTTCACGCGCCTTCTTCATGACTGTGCACGTGTGTTTTAAGCCTTTAGTGATTTGGACAATGAGGAACTTGAAGCTCTCGACCTGCTCCACTGCAACCCTGTCGATGTGGACTACTACGTTTCCTGTAGTCCACGATCAGCTCCTTGGTCTTACTGACGTTGAGGGAGAGGTTGTTGCTCTGGCGCCAGAGCATATGAGCGGAGTGGAGCGGTGAGAATCTCAGCTCCTCGCTCACGGAGCTGTTCACCCCTCCGCTCCCCCCGCTCAAAGCCACATCAGGCCAGTCCGCTCATTATCGCTCAGCGCTCAACGCAGTTTGCATCGCGCTCCACTCAAATCGCCCCCCGCTCACTCCAAATAAGGAACAAAATCTGCATGTATTTCACTTTTAGCTTAAACCACAGCCTTACTTTATCTCCCCGAATTTGTTGCATACAGACTCATCTCGGATTATCCATTCTGTCTTGAAACGGGGATCTAACACTGACGCTAAAATGAGATGTTAATCAGTATAGTATATTGCATAGCGAATTGACACGTTGTTTGCCAATGTTTCTGCAAAAGCAGCGATGCCCATTGGAAGTGCAGCGTGAGTGTAATCGGTGAGCAGGGATTTGATTTCTGTGACAGCAGGGAGGAACATCCCCAGGTTCCCCAGCTCCTTCTGCATTTTGTCTGTGAGGTCTGCTAGTGGTGTCAGCACACTGACAAGGTGTGTCAGCTGCCGTACTTGATTCAGGGTGATGTTAGCAACATTAGACTTGAGTTTGTTTTACCATAACGGGTATTTTTGGAACAACCGGATGAACGACTGAATCATCCGCAGCTGGCTGCTCCATCGAATGGCGCAGGCATTTGTGGGGCGGACACCTAATTGGTCGGTTTCCTCTGTGCTCTTGCGTACACTTTTCACCAGGTGCCCGACTTTCACTAACAGCCTATTAATGTTGTCGTGCTTGTTAACGGCGTTTTTGATCGCCAGCTGAAGCATGTGAATGGGGCATCTCAGATGTAAATTTGACAAAGTAAAGTACTAATTTATCATAGTTTCTTGGGGGGGTGTAGCCCGGTTGAGCTACGCTGGCGAAGTGTTGCATCCCTTCGCGTTCTCCTTTACTCAGCGGTTCATAGTCCATGAAAATCATTTTAAAAAATGCTACATCCAGCTCTCTTTTTCTCTCCCTTGTTATGGTTGGGCCTTTACGTGCAGTGAATAAACTTTTGAATTCCTCAACCCTTTTCTCTTGTTGCTGCTGCTGCTCCTCTCGCTCTATAAAATACAAATTCATGGACGACACAAATTAAATTAAACAGATGGATTCTGGGTCAGGCTTGAGCATGCTTCAGACTCGTGGTGTGAGCGAGCGAAATTGGAGCGGGACATAGAGCGACGCTCCGTCCTTTTAAAAATGCCGCTCTGCGCTCTGTCAAAATCCGTCCGCTCACGCTCCACGCTCGCTCCCGCTCCACTCATATGCTCTGTCTGGCGCCACACTGCCAGGTCACTGACCTCCTCCCTGTAGGCTGACTCATCGTCGCCGGTGATTAGGCCTACCACCGTTGTGTCGTCAGCAAAGTTGATGATGGTGTTGGAGTCGTGCGTGGCCACGCAATCATGGGTGAACAGGGAGTACAGGAGGGAACTAAGCACACACCCCTGTGGGGCCCCTGTGTTGAGGGTTAGCATGGCGGAGTTGATGTTGCCTTCCCTCACCACCTGAGGTCGGCCCGTCAGGAAGTCCAGAATCCAGTTGCAGAGGGAGGTGTTCGGACCCAGAGTCCTACGCTTGGTGACAAGCTTGGAGGGGACAATGGTGTTGAACCCTGAGCTGTAGTCAATGAACAGCATTCTCACATAGGTATTCCACTTATCTACGTGGGTGAGGGCAGTGTGGAGAGCAATTGAGATTCCATCATCTATGGATCTGTTGAAGCGGTATGCAAATTGGAGTGGGTCTAGGGTGTCTGGGATGGTGGAGTTAATGTGTGCTATAACCAGCTTCTCAAAGCACTTCATGATTACAGAAGTGAGTGTTGCATGAAGCCTTAGAGTTCTTGGGGACAGGAATGATGGTGGTCATCTTAAAACATGTGGGGATTTCAGACTGGGACAAGGAGAGGTTGAGAATGACCGTGAATATACCTGCCAACTGTCTGAGAACATGCCCTGGAATACCGTCGGGCCCCACGGCATTGCGGGTGTTGACCTGATTGAAGATCTTTCTCATGTCGACCTCGGAGAGCGAGATCACCCAATCCTCTGGGTCGGTGAAGGCCCTCACACCCGACACAAAGTTGTTGTTGTCAAAGCATGTGTATAAATTGCATTGAGTTCGTTTGGTAGAGAGGCATCGTTGGGCAGATCACGGTTGGGTCTTCCTTTGTAATCCGTAATGGACTGTAGCCCCTGCCACATGCGACAGGGCCTGTGTAATATGATTCCACCTTATTCCTATATTGTCCTGCTTGTTTGATGACTCTGCGGAGGTCATAGCGGGACTTCTTGTACTTATTCCTGTCCATGGCCGTAGCCTTTGGGTTGTCTACGATAGCTCTGTGTGCATTAGCCCTGTCCTTTAGTTCAGCGCCAAACTTGGTGTTAATCCCTCTGCTTTTGATTGGGGAAGCAGCGAACTCTCACCGTGGGGACAACGTCACCGATGCATTTCCTAATGAAGCCTGTAACAGAGGTGGTTAGCTCGTCAATGTTATCGGCGGAGTCTCTAAACATATTCCAATCAGCGTTAGCAAAGCAGTCCTGTAGCATATTTCTGATTCTGGTGACCATTTCTCAACGGAGCGAGTCATGGATACTTCCTGTTTGAGTTTCTGCTTGTAAACAGGAAGCAGGAGTACGGAGTCATGATCTGATTTGCCGAATGGCGGACGAGGGAGGGCCTTGTATGGTTGCTTGTGGGTAGAATAACAGTGGTCTAGAACTTTATCGCCCCCTAGTGGCGTTTGTATGTGTGTGTGTGTGTGTGTGTGTGTGTACCTCTGCTGTTCTTTCAGGGCAATGTGTTCCTGCTGTAAAGCTGACAGTCTCTCAGTCTCCTGTTTCAGCTTTACTTCCAACTGAGAACGCTGGGCTTCAAACCGGGCCTACACACACACACACACACACACACACACACACACACACACACACACACACAATTTTGTAAACAAACCTCCAGACAGTCATAAGATCTTGTAAACACACAGACACACAAACAGACATGTACCTGTTCCAGAGCCCAGTCCATGCGCTCCGTGTCCCTCTCTCGCCGCGAGTCTACTTCCTCCTCCTCCAGCTGTAGCAGTCTCCCCCTCACTTTGGCCAACTCTCCTCTCACCTCCTCCAACTCCTGTCTTACCTCCACCAAATGCTGCTCCTCTTGCTGCTTGCACTCCTACACACAAACGCATGCACGCACACACACAGGATGGGGTCAAGTCAGAATTTTGGAATTAACTCCAATTCAGGATGCTTTGAGTTACTTAAACGACATCTGATTCCATTAGGTACGCTTCATACACAGAAATGCTAGTTAGAGACTGCTGTTAGTTGCTAAATAAGAGACCAGAGGAGCTTTCAACAAGGCTTCCGTTTGCGGCAAAGATGTTACTTAGTAACAATTTCAGTTGAATGATTTAAATGAACATTCCAAAATGTTGGACAAGAGAGACAAACCCACCCTCTCCTCTTGCAGTTGATTGGCTAGCTGGACTGTCTGGTCCTCCAGCGATCTTCTCTCATTGGCTGTTTGCTCCTGGAGGCAGGTCAGAGCAGCCTGGGCTTCCTGGGCCTGTAGATGCAGCCCGTCTCGCTCCACACACACCTTGTTACGCTCCACACACACGCGCTCACACTCACGCCTACAGTCACACAGAGACCCTTCCAACTCCACCAGCCGCAGCTCCTACACACACACACACAGTCAGATGTGTGTAAATGATAGTGCGAGAGAATGTGACTGTGTGTGTGTTACTCACCAGCTGTCTGTTGGTTCTCTGTAGTTCATCAGAGTGTTTCTTTTCTTGCTCCAGCGCCTCAGCAACCTGAGCCAGAGACTGCTCTAATTGAGCAAGGCTCTGGAAAACACACATGCACGCACACACACACACACAGTGAAATCTGTGAGTCCTGTGTATATATGATGACAACAACAGCCAATGTCAGTCCCGCCACTTGGTTTGGCATAAAGATGTGGGATGGTGGTGTGGAAATGTAACCACTGTCAAATTCAAACAGAGCTATGGATTCAAGGCAGCAAAATTGTAAATCTGTGTAGGCACATAAATACTGTGTTTGTGCTACCTCTTGCTGCTGTGTATGTCGTCTCTCCGCCAGCTCCTTCTCCTGCTGTAGTCTCTTCACTCCCTCACTCTTCTCCTGCTCATGTTTCCTCCAGCCTTCAACCACCTTAGCCAGGGTCTGATAGACAGACACAGACAGACAGACACAGACAGACAGATAGACACAAAGCTCCACCTTGGCCTCTGATATTTTCACCATATAGATAACACCCATCCAGAAGATTTGCGTGTATGAGAGAAAGAGAGCTAGCGAAGTGAGAGAGCAAGAGTGTGTATGAGTGTAAGGTGTGTCCACACCTTATCCAGCTGCTCGATCATGATGTCCTTCTTCCGGTCAGCTGACATAGCGAGAGCCAACCGTTGCTGCAGCTCCAGAGCCTTACTCTGCAACACCAGCACCTGCCCCTCACACTGCTACAGACTAGGCTTGTCACGATACCAGTATTGTGATAGTGGTACCATGACAACCCTACTACAGACACACACACCTGCACCACACACTGCTATAGACACACAGTTACACACAAGGCAGCATCTGCCCCTCACACACACATCTGCCCCTCATACTGCTACAGAGAGAGGGGTTAGACACTGGCCAGCACTAAGACCAGGCTAGAGCAGGCTAAAGCAGGGCTGATCCTCAGGAGTTAGAAGGTCATACCAGGACCAGTGTGCGCGTGTGGGTGTACCTTGCGGCTGGTCCTCTCCCTGTCTAGGCTCTCCCTCAGGACAGTGGTTTCCGGGGAGGAGAAGACACCGTCAGAACGCAGACGAGAAGAATACAGCGGGAACAACTCCTCTATACCTCCTACCCCACCACTGGAGAAGAGAATAAGAAAAGTGCAATTTGTTTTACATATTGTCAAATACATACTGACAACATAGCCATAACAGAGAATACAAAAACGAGAAGGTGTGTAGTGTTACCTGAGTAGCTGTGAGGTGCTGTCACTGTTAAATGACTGGTTGGGACTTCCTGTAACACTGCTGCCTTCTGCAGGACAATACAGGGAATAAAATATTGGCAAAGTCAGTGTGTGTGAGAGAGAGAATGGTGTGTCGGTGTGCTTTCTCTTCAGTGTGTGTGTGTGTGTGTGTCACCCATTCCCTGAATCCCAAATAATCAGCCCCTACCCCCTAGGCACAGATCTAAGAGGTGTAAGCAATATGGTGGTGGTTCCACCTACGGTTGGGCGATGTCAACCTTTGTCCTATCGTGATTATATACCCATAAAACATTGTTATATACAATGCTATCACCCTCCCCCAACTAAAACAATAGTTGTGCTATAGCGCATAAACAAATGCAACTGGACAAATCATGACAAAAGATAATGTTGTTGAAAGCCTGAGCAGAGGCTAAGTGCAGGCAATGGCAAATATTTTCTAATATTCCTTTCTTGTGGAGGAGCAGAACAGATTTGTATGTGTGGTGCGCACATGATGGAGCAGTGACTGTCTGATAAGGAACAGGCTGTCTTACCGTAATGAGCAAGGTTATAGGCCTACATCATGGGCTGGATAGAAGCAGTCTACAGTCGTCAGAACTGGATAATAATATATTGGTGAATCTTTTACTAGGTCACAAACTATATGGTCAGAATGTTGCTTTTGATACCAATATCAGCTTAGTAGAATGTTAATACCATAATGATACTACCACTGTGAAAAAATGCCTTAAAGTCAAATATACAGCACTGTTACTGTATAAAACATGTGGTCAACTCATTCAGGTAATCAGATATCAAGTAGCTAAGCAGGAGAGCTCTAGAATGACTTTTTCCAAGACATGTAAGAAGTTGGCTTTTTTAATCTAACATTTTCAAGGAAGGCATGACGGATATTTTGATTTGCAATATGTCAAAATAGGATCCAGAATAATAAGATATATTTTTGGGCTCTTTAGAGATTCATTTGCCTGCATGTTTTTATTTTCTATATTGGCCTAGGCTATGCATATATGCTACATAATTTACCATCTGAATAAGTGGGAACTCGCTACACTGCCTTCAGAAAGTATTATTTTTCCACATTTTGCTGTGTTACAGCTTGACTTTAAAATGGATTGAGATGTTTTTGCCGTTGACCTTATGGGGTATTGTGTGTAGGCCAAAGTGGAATGTTTTTCAAAAAAAGTACTAATTAATTAAAAATGAAAAGCTGAAATGTCTTGAATAAATAAGTATTCAACTCCTTTATTATGCCAAGCCTATATAAGTTCAGGAGTAAAAATGTTCTTAAAGTGTCACATAAGTTGCATGGACTCACTGTGTGTGCAATAATAGTGTTTAACATGATTTTTGAATGACTACCTCATCTGTAAGGTCCCTCAGTCGAGCAGTGAATTTCAAACACAGATTCAACTACAAAGAACAGGGAGGTTTCCCAATGCCTCGCAAAGGGCACCTATTGGTAGATGGGTAAAAAGGAAAAACGCAGACACTGATTATCCCTTTGAGCATGGTGAAGTTATTAATTACACTTTGGATGGTGTATCAATAGACACTGTCACAACAACGATAAAGGCGTCTTCCTTACTCAGTTGCCGGAGAGGAAGGAGACCGCTCAGGGATTTCACCATGAGACCAATGGTGACTTTAAAACAGTTTAATGGCTGTGACAGGAGAAAACTGAGGATGGATCAACAACATTGTAGTTATGCCACAATACTAACCTAATTAGTAAATGTAAAATGTAAATGACAGTGAAAAGAAGGAAGCCTGTACAGATATATATTTTTTCCAAAACATGCATCCTGTTTGCAACAAGGCACTAAAGTAATACTGAAAAAATAATTGCCAAAGCAATTAACTTTTTGTCCTGAACACAAAGTGTTATGTTTGGGACAAATCCAATACAACACATTAGAGTACCACTCTCCATATTTTCAAGCATAGTGGCGGCTGCATCATGTTATTGGTATGCTTGTAATCGTTAAGGAGTTTGAGTTGATGCCGGGGAGTAGTGAGTTGCAATAGTCAAGACGGGAGGAGATGAATGCATGTATGAGGGTTTCAGCGGCAGGACGGGAGGGGGAGGACTTTGGCAATGTTGCAGAGGTGGATGAGGATTTGACAGTCCGTCTTATGTGGTGGTCAAAGGAGAGGGTGGAGTCCAGGATGACGCCAAGGTTGCGTGTGTGGGGGGAGGGAGGGAGAGACAGTGGTGTCATCAATGGTGAGGTTGCCAGCTTTGGTGAGGGTACATTTGGTGCCTATGGGGAGTAGTTCTGTTTTATCACTGTTGAGCTTGAGGAAGTTTTGTTGAATTCATGTTTATATTGCAGAGAGTCAGGATTCAATGTGGGACAGAGGTGGGTTGAGGAGGGATTTGGTGTCGAGGTAGATCTGGGTGTCATCGGCATAGCAGTGGAAGTCAAGGTTGAAGTGACGGAGGATCTGACCAAGGGGGAGTATGTAGATGAAGAGTAAGGGTCCCAGCACAGAGCCCTGGGGGACACCCTGCAGCTGAATCTGAGGTGTGGCCATTGAGGGAGATGTAGTGGGTCCGGTTTGTGAGGTATTATTGTAGCCAGGAGAGTGCGGTGCCCTCAACACCCAGACCCTCAAGCCAGGTGAGGAGGATCTGATAGCTCACTGTGTCAAAAGCAGCACTTAGGTCGAGGAGAATCAGGATTTTGAGGGCACCAGCATCAGCAGGGCATTGACAACTTTGAGGATTGCAGTTTCAGTACTGTGGAGGGGGCGGAAACCAGACTGGAAGGGCTAGAATAGGTTGTTGATTAGCAGGTGGGTTTGTAATTAGGAGACAACAGTTCATGCAAGGCAGGCGGGGTTGGAAATGGGGCAGACGTTATTGAGGAAAGTAGTGTCTAGTACTGGCATTTTTAAGACGGGGGTGATTGCAGCTGTTTTGTAGTTGGAGGGGACAGTGATGAGGATTTTTCATTTGCCACATCAACAGTTCCGTGGGCAAGGGAGCAGTTGAAGATGTGTACGATATATGGACAGCAAGCAGACTTTGATGAGAGCAGTGGAGAGAAGATCCTGTGAGCAAGTTGTAGTCTTGGATGACATGATGAGTTTTGAGCTATAGGGAAAGTCAATGGGGGGCGAATTCGGAGAGACGGGTTTCAGGGGTGACAGTTGGGAGGTTAACAGGGGCAGGTGCGGCTGAGGGAGATTGATCAGTCAGTGATGAGTTTATTTGGGTGATCTTGTCCTTGAAAATCTGAAGGAAGGATTTGCAGAGTTCAGTGGAGGGAGTAGAGAAGGTGTCATCACAGGGCTGAAGTGGTTTGCTGACAGTGGAGAACAGAGTCTGGGAGTTGTTATTAAATGATGTCGGAGAAGTAGGCGGACCTGGCAGCACTGAGGGCATCTGTAGGTGGAGAGGTGTAGTTTGTAGGCCTCAGCGTGGGCAGTGAGCCCAGACTTCCAGTTCAGGCGCTCCAGTCGGCGGCCAGCTTGCTTCAGGGCGCGGAGCTCAGGGGTAAACCAGGGGGAGGAGAAGGAAACCGGTTTAGTTTGGAGGGGGCCAGAGAGTTGAGGGAGGCAGATAGAGTAGTGTTTGAATTGGGCAGCTAGTTCATCAGGTGTGTTGGGGGTGTGGTCAAGGGGCAGGGCAGAGCAATTGGCATCAGAGTTGGAGGGGGTCAACAGCTTTGATGTTGCAGAAGGAGAGAAGGCATTTGTCAGTGTTGTGAGGTGAGTATGAGGGAAGAGAGAAATTAAGTATATTGTGGTAAGATAGTGGGAACAGGGAGAGAGAAATATGAGTTAGGTTGAGGCCAACAGAGCAGATGAGATCAAGTATGTGTCCCTTGATGTGAGTGGGAAAATTGACGTTGGGTAATATTGAAAAAGTCCAGATCAGCAATGAAAGAGGCAAGTTTTGAGTTACCAGCAGGAGTAGCTTGGTTAGTAGCTTGGTTAAGAGAAAATAAATCACTGTGTTATTGCCAAGTTTCAGTTAGGAGGAGGAAGTCTAGCTTGTTGTCAGATATTAGTTCATGGAGCAAGGGGCCTTTGTTGTTCATTGATTGAGTGTTGAGGCGAGCAAAGTTAGTATTGTGAGAGAGGTGAGTTTATGGATAGTGGTACAGTAGGTTGAAGGGGACGTAGGCAGTCATGGTTTACTGTACAAGATGATGGATTGGAAGTAGGGCGTGAGTGAGACCAGAGAGTTAATGTTGCTACCAGTAGAATAGTTGACAGGCCAGTTGTGACGTGAGCCACGATGCAGTTAGCCGCGTCTACGTAGGATGCCCGATGAGCGGGCAGGAACAAGGACATCATAGGAGAGCCGATAGTTATTATTCATGCGGCGAAGATCAAGGGGGGAGTAGTTGATACGACGTCTTTTCACAGTATTGTAGGAACAAAGTTAAATCTGATAGATAGGTCACTCCTGGTGCCACAGAGTCTGAATGACAAGGATTCCAATATGTCGAGTGAGCCACCTCTACGCAGACGACACCATTTTGTAAACATCTGGCCCTTCATTGGACACTGTGTTAACAAACCTCCAAACAAGCTTCAATGCCATACAACACTGCTTCAATGCCATACAACACTCCTTCAGTAGCCTCCAACTGCTCTTACAGTGAGGTAAAAAAGTATTTGATCCCCTGCTGATTTTGTACGTTTGCCCACTGACAAAGAAATGATCAGTCTATTATTTTAAATGGTAGGTTTATTTTAACAGTGAGAGACAGAATAACAACAAAAAAATCCAGAAAAACGCATGTCAAAAATGTTATAAATTGATTTGCATTTTAATGAGGGAAATAAGTATTTGACCCCCTCTCAATCAGTAAGATTTCTGGCTCCCAGGTGTCTTTTATACAGGTAACGAGCTGAGATTAGGAGCACACTCTTAAAGGGAGTGCTCCTAATCTCAGTTTGTTACCTGTATAAAAGACACCTGTCCACAGAACATTTTACATTTACATTTTAGTCATTTAGCAGACGCTCTTATCCAGAGCGACTTACAGGAGCAATTGGGGTTAAGTGCCTTGCTCAAGGGCACATTAACGTCATTTAGCAGACGCTCTTAGCCAGAGCGACTCACAAATTGGTGCGTTTACCCTATAGCCAGTGGGATAACCACTTTACAATTTGGGAGGGGGGGGTTAGAAGGATTACTTTGTCCTATCCCAGGTATTCCTTAAAGAGGTGGGGTTTCGAATGTCTCCGGAAGGTGGTGAGTGACTCCGCTGTGGGGTGGGGGGGGGGGGGTGGGGGGGGGGGTAGAAGGATTACTTTATCCTATCCCAGGTATTCCTTAAAGAGGTGGGGTTTCAAATGTCTCCGGAAGGGGGTGAGCGACTCCGCTGTGTGTGTGTGTGGGGGGGGGGGTAGAAGGAAGCAATCAATCAATCAATCAGATTCCAAACTTTCCACCATGGCCAAGAACAAAGAGCTCTCCAAGGATGCCAGGGACAAGATTGTAGATCTACACAAGGCTGGAATGGGCTACAAGACCATCGCCAAGCAGCTTGGTGAGAAGGTGACAACAGTTGGTGCGATTATTCGCAAATGGAAGAAACACAAAATAACTGTCAATCTCCCTTGGCCTGGGGATCCATGCAAGAACTCTCCTCGTGGAGTTGCAATGATCATGAGAACGGTGAGGAATCAGCCTAGAACTACACGGGAGGATCTTGTCAATGATCTTAAGGCAGCTGGGACCATAGTCACCAAGAAAAAAATTGGTAACACACTACGCCGTGAAGGACTGAAATCCTGCAGCGCCCGCAAGGTCCCCCTGCTCAAGAAAGCACATATACAGGGCCGTCTGAAGTTTGCCAATGAACATCTGAATGATTCAGAGGAGAACTGGGTGATGAAGTGTTGTGGTCAGATGAGACCAAAATCAAGCTCTTTGGCATCAACTCAACTTGCCGTGCTTGGAGGAGGAGGAATGCTGCCTATGACCCCAAGAACACCATCCTCACCGTCAAACATGGAGGTGGAAATATTATGCTTTGGGGGTGTTTTTCTGCTAAGGGGACAGGACAACTTCACCGCATCGAAGGGACGATGGGCGGGGCCATGTACCGTCAAATCTTGGGTGAGAACCTCCTTCCCTCAGCCAGGGCATTGAAAATGGGTTGTGGATGGGTATTCCAGCATGACAATGACCCGAAACACACGGCCAAGGCAACAAAGGAGTGGCTCAAGAAGATGAACATTAAGGTCCTGGAGTGGCCTAGCCAGTCTCCAGACCTTAATCCCATAGGAAATCTGTGGAGGGAGCTGAAGGTTCGAGTTGCCAAACGTCAGCCTCGAAACCTTAATGACTTGGAGAAGATCTGCAAAGAGGAGTGGAACAAAATCCCTCCTGAGATGTGTGCAAACCTGGTGGCCAACTACAAGAAACGTCTGACCTCTGATTGCCAACAAGGGTTTTGCCACCAAGTTCTAAGTCATGTTTTGCAGAGGGGTCAAATACTTATTTCCCTCATTAAAATGCAAATCAATTTATAACATTTTTGACATGCGTTTTTATGGATTTTTTTGTTGTTATTCTGTCTCTCACTGTTCCAATAAACCTACTATTAAAATTAAAGACTGATCATGTCTTTGTCAGTGGGCAAACGTACAAATTCAGCAGGGGATCAAATACTTTTTTTCCCTTACTGTAAACACTAGTAAAACTAAATGCATGCTCTTCAATCGAACGCTGCTGGCACCCGCCCACCCGACTAGAATCACTACTCTCGACGGGTCTGACCTAGAGTATGTGGACAACTACAAATACCTAGGTGTCTGGTTAAACTGTAAACTCTCCTTCCAGACTCACATTAAGAATCTCCAATCCAAAGTTAAATCTAGAATCGGCTTCCTATTTCGCAACAAAGCCTCCTTCACTCATGCTGCCAAACATGCCCTCGTAAAACTGACTATCCTACCGATCCTTGACAAAATAGCCTCCAACACTCAACTCAGCAAATTGGATGTAGTCTATCACAGTGCCATCCGTTTTGTCTCCAAAGCCCCATACACTACCCACCACTGTGACCTGTATGCTCTTGTTGGCTGGTCCTCACTACATGTTCATCGTCAAACCCACTGGCTCCAGGCCATCTATAAATCACTGCTAGGCAAATCTCCGCCTTATCTTAGCTCATTGGTCACCATAGCAGCACCCACCCGTAGTCTGCGCTCCAGCAGGTATATCTCACTGGTCATCCCCAAAGCCAAAACCTCCTTTGGCCGAATTGCAAAAATCTTTGAAGCTGTAGACTCTTATCTCCCTCACTAACTTTAAGCATCAGTTGTCAGAGCACCTTACCGATCACTGCACCTGTACACAGCCCATCTGAAATTAGCCCACCCAACTACCTCATTCCTATATTGTTATTTATTTTGCTCATCTATCATTCCAGTGTTAATCCTAATTGTAATTATTTTTGCACTATAGCCTATTTATTGCCTTACCTCCATAACTTGCTACATTTGCACACACTATATATATATTTTTTTTCTTCTGTTGTATTTATGGACTTTGATTTTTTTTACCCCATATGTAACTCTGTGTTGTTGTTTTTATCGCACTGCTTTGCTTTATCTTGGCCAGGTCGCAGTTGTAAATGAGAACTTGTTCTCAACTGGCTTACCTGGTTAAATAAAGGTGAAATAGAAAATAAAATAAATGAAAGATGGAATACCCTGACTTGGGTACAAGGTGATACCATCAGAGTGGGGAGTGCCCACTGATGGATACCAGAAGTTGTTGAAGAAAATATGTGAAGGGCTATATAAACGGAAAGGTTTTCTTTGTTCAGGAGTTCGGATGACAATAGGCAACGCATGTGACGTTTGTTATATGAACCCGATACCGTATCTATTAAATACATATTGTATCAACTCTCCATCTAAGTGTTAAATATCTTCTTGCATTTTGAATTCCTTGATACCAGTAGTATTTGGTTGCAAAAAAAGTGGAGGCTGGGTTACCAGAGCGAGAACCAGGTAGAGAAGCGCTTCAGGGGAGCCCTATAGCTAGCCGGTGAAAAAGCAGCGGGCAGCAGGAGCTACACCGGGCCGCAGGAGAGTCAAAGAGGGTAATTCAATAGGTATTCTAGAGGGAGGTATGGCGAGGGACATCCAAAATAGATACATTCCCTAGGCAATAATCCAAAAGGTGGGTTAGGCAACCAGGAGGCCTGCGATCAGAGGAAGAATCCAGGCAGGTGGAGGTGATCACAGCAGCGCAGTCCAGACTCCGAGGTAGGTTAACAGTCAACTAGCAAGCTAGCTTGCACTAATAAGCCAAGGTTGTAAAAGTCACAAAACTATGGTAGGCCTACTTCACAGACCCCCAAAAAATACTTACACGAAAAATGGACGAATAACTAACAAATCAAAGTTAACGAGTAAACACTGCTGCTAAACAAGTACCAGGGAGATGCAGCAGTCAAGCATAATGCTAGCAGATATTCTCGCCCGGAAATGACTAGTGTTGTTGTCTATCCTAATTGTTTAGGCTACCTTGCGCTCTCCTCTGGCAATGGCCCGACTCACACTGGCACACGTAGTGCACACACAGAGGCATCTTGAAAGTGTGTCTCTAGTATTTTTTTATATATTGATTTTCCCCCCTTTTTTTGCCGCAGTGGCAACAATTAAGCAGCAGCACAATATAAATGGATTTAAGACTTTAAGTTAAGGACCCGCGGACACCCTTAGGTTATTGGCCATTTGGTTTTCAACCTCGCATGTAGGGGTTTTCCCGGCCCGCATGGATTTCTTTCTTAATAAGCTTAAACGTCATTAAACGTTTCTATAGGCTATTGATATTGTTTGTTATCTCATTATTAGTCCTCTGGCTACCTTACATTTTTTGGCTATTCAAATAACTTTTGAGATGGAACTGCGTTACATTCATTGTTTGATCGGGAGAAATCCATGCATAAGCATATAGCCTTCAGCCATAATCATAGCCTATCAAATGGAGAGAGAAGGAAATATAGGCTGTTTTTTTAAAACAGCTAGACAAGATAGTTAAGGAGTGTCCATTATGCCCATTTATCCGACAGAGAGAGGGAGCGAGAGAAACAATATTTTGCGCTGCTTTGGTGTAATTCTCTGCTTTGTCTGGCCTACATTCCTCTCTTGCGTTCTGTAGGCTTTTTAAATGTTTTATTGAAATAGGCTATAACAAATAGGAATAGGCAAATTAGAATGTCACTTGTCCTGCAATACTTTTTTACTGCGGGGCACCAGTCAAGTTCAAATACGCTAAACCATCGTCTGTCACATCATAATGTCGTCACCATCGACAATTGCTGTCAATCATCGTCAATAGACAATACTATCATAATATTGCCCAACCCTAGTTTCACCTCCATCTTGACCTCTGACAGGTCAGGTGGATTTTTTTGCCATATTGTGGACATCCATCCATTCCTCTAAGATCTGTGCCTATGGGGGTAAGGGCTCGGGTTGATTTGGGATACAGGGAGTCTCTAGTGTCTCACCATCTGCCTCCAATGTAGGTGTGCTTCTCAGCATGGTTTGGAGGTGAGCTCTGACGTTCTCCATGTCCTGGATATGTCTCCTGCCATTCTGCAACCAACACACCAACATGAAACCACACACACAAAGTCGCACACACACAACAAACACGTGTAGGATGTAAGGGGTTAGTTACAGTCAGTCTGTTGCTGTAGTCCACACTGGTCTGGAGATTAACACCCATCTCCTCTACCAACACCCTCTCTTCCTCTCCATCCTCCTGTTTCCCCCCGGGGGAGGGGGTGTGTAGCTTCAGGGGGGGTCTAGCCTTACCCCCTCCCTCCCCCCCCAGCTGTGAAGAAAACTGAAATGACACCTGTCTGGAGACACGCAGAGATAGTTAGAGAGTGAGACATTAAAAAAATTTTATTCTAATAATAATAATATGCCATTTAGCAGACGCTTTTATCCAAAGCGACTTACAGTCATGTGCGCATACATTTTTACGTATGGGTGGTCCCGGGGATCGAACCCACTACCCTGGCGTTACAAGCGCCATGCTCTATCAATTGAGCTACAGAGGACCGACCACACATGACACTGTCCATCAGCCAGTCTGTTCGCATGTTAAACACCTGGTCTTATTTCTGGACAAGAGGGGGGTGAGGTTGTTTCTGGGAGCATAGGGGTTGTTTCTGGATAGGGCCTGGGTTACCTGTGACTGTGGCCTGGTGATGGTTGACCTTTGGCCTGGAGGTCTCGGGTGAGTTGCAGCGAGGAGTAGAGGCGGGCTGTGACCTCACGAGACTCATCCCACAGGGAGCGGGGCGAGGAAGGCCAGGAGCAGATCAGAGAGGGGGAGGGAGGGGCTTGTTTCGAAAGGGAAGCGGTGAGGAGAGAAACGGGTGGAGGAGAGGTGGGGGCTGATATATGCAAAGGTTCTATGTCACTTTGTAGTTCTTCACACCTGACTGATGCCATCCCTGAACAGAGTAAACACACAGTCAGTCAGTGTAGAAAATACTAAATCAGAGTTTGTGTACAATCACATGAGCAAGTTACAGTTCATAGCTAACCTTTTATGCCTAGCTAATGTTAGCTACCTATGTTTACAAACAACAACTTTTCCAGCTACTTAGCTAGCAAGCTAACTAACGACGTTAACTGTTGCTGTACATTTGATTGGTCTAAAAAAAACGTTCTTATCTAATTCGCTAGTTAACTAGCTACTTATGTTCAGCTAGCAAAAAAATTAACCAAAACATTAACGTTAGCTAACTTAGTGAGCAAATAAGACAGAGGTAACGTTAGTCAACTAACGTTAGCTAGGCAATGTTGATGCTGTTTGTTTGTTGTGACAACGTCGTTAGCTAGTCCAGCAACAGGAAAGTGACTAATCCTGAGAAATGGCTGTATACTGCTATGGTGATAGCTAGCTATATGGGAGACCAACGAGTGAGACATTGCTAGCAAATAGCTAACTAGCTAAACATTTTCAAATTAAGTTAACGTCCTGTAGATCATAGTGATGCATAACGTTAGAGGTCAAGCTCAGCTAACTAACAAGCGTCATTAGTTTAGTATGACTCTGGTTAGGCTACCTAGCTAGCTTCTTTTCCAAACGATAATAACACACAATCCCATCCTACCTATTAGTTGAGAGTGGCTGTGTATGTACCCGGGCCTCGGACAACTCCCGGGCGCGAAAAGGTACTAGTGGCTAGCTAGTTACTGTACCAAGCTATCCTTCACTGAAGACTTCAATGGTAGCTTCTAGCTAAATACACTAGCTAGCTAACGACCAGGTTAGCAGAAGGCTATATCAACATCTAGTCAGTATATAGATACTCTTTGGTACTAACTAACGAAAAAACTCCCGGCGCTTGATTGAAAAACTTTTTTTTTTTTTTTTTTTTTACCGCGCTTGGCTGTGGTAACTAGTGGCAACTTCGCTTGTTTAAGCTACACCACGTCCGGTATAGGCCCTTTTCACGTGACGTCAGACAACTTCCGTTCTGCCGCGATGCAGGCTATGTTTACATCCGGTGTCGCTTAGGAACGCTTAGCTAGTAGCACATCATTATGGAGTTCACCCAGTCCCTTTCACATCTGCCACCAATACGACTTAACGACGTAGAACGACTTGCTGACAAGTGGTCCCTTACTTCAAGATCGAAGCTTGATAAAGGCTACAAGTTCTTCGTTGAAGGTTACCTGTTTGATTATGAAGGTACGTGTTTATCTTTATTTAGCTTAAATTAGCCCTATGCTAGCGAAGGTTATGAGCTGACGAGTTTCTGTTTTGCAGCCTCTTTTTAATATTACTGCTGTTTGTATCGACCGTAAGATAAGAGTCAGTAATGTATTAATGGCTAATGCTGCGCCCTTTCTCCCAATCACTGTATTGAAACAGTCTCAAGTGTAGTTAACGGTGAGGTGACAGTGAGAGGGCGATGTTACAGGTCCATGAAGAAAAATGAGGAGGCTCATCGGCTTCAGGTTTCTCAGATAAACAGTTCTCTAACATTATGATAAGATAGGTTAAGATAGATAAGTTTTCTTTTTGTTGTGTTTTGCTGCGGTTGCAGATTTAATAAGAATGATTCCACAAAGTTCCACTGTGCATCAGTTTGTTTCTCAGTCTGAGCTCTGATTTTGTATCATTAAACTTAATACACAACGAAATTCTTACAAACCGATGTGGGTTGTTGACGGCAATAAAGACTGGGAAAGATTCTGTGATAACTCAAAATGTTCAAATTTTCGATAAGTGTTGGCACTACTTGTCAAAGGTTTCAGAACAGCCAATTTTTCTTAATTAAAAAAAGAAATTGGGTTTTGAAAATTGTGTACAGTATTTTATAATGAAACGCAGAAAAAATGTTTTGTAAGTACAGCACTAATTGTTATGTCTCTATGAACAGGTTACACTAGACTCTGCAGAGGTTCCTGTGGTACTCAATCACATGTCATGTTCCTGCTCTGCTGGGAAAGCACTATGTAATCACATAGTAGCACTTCTTTTTCAAAGTGCTCACTATGTTACCATGGGCTTTAAGACAGTGCCATTGCCTCTGTCATGCACCAGCGCACTGCAGACCTGGCACCGGCCTAGGACACAGGTCAGACATTATTTGTTACACTGATGCAGAACTTTGCAGTTTGTATTGACTTTTGACAATGTATTGTTCATCATTATTATATCACAGGGAATTGTACCAGAGGCCACCAATGATATGGCGGTGTGTAAACCAGCGGCTAAGAAAAAAACAAGTGTCAGAGCTGGTGTGAAGTGCACACTGTACCGAGCCTATGATGGTGAGTCTGAATGAGCCCCCGCCTGTACTAGAGCACAAAGACTTTAGTGCATTTCTAAAATAATACAAACATAAAAGTGATTATTATTTGTTACTTTTTATATAGACTTTCAGTGGATATTTTTTTATTTGTATTAGAAGCATGTACGAGACTGGATGAGTGTGGTTGTCTTTTTTAGTGAAAAAGATAAGGTGGCATTTAATGAAATCTAAACTTGACATATCTCACTTTCATGCCAGGGCCTATTCCGGATCCTCACGTCATGGCCAGTGCTGAGAAACTGAAAGACATCCGTCCACAACCAGGGATTTGCAAATTGCTGCACGGGCTTGAGGGCCTTAATTTGGTGGACTCTAAATTTGGCCCTGTGCCATTTGGGTCTGTGCTTTCTTACCAGTGCCCTCTAGAATTAAGTACAGATATTATTAAACACCCTGGTGCCAGTGAGTTTCCTCAGTTGCCTATTGAAGGTTACAACTTTAAATTTCCCATTGATTTTGAGCCCAACTACATACAACAATGTCATTTGGACAGCCTGATTGTGTCAGAGGAGATGTCTGCTGCTATTGAAGCAGAAACAAGAATGCAGTCAGAATGCCAGCTGTGGAGCCAGGTACGCAAACCCCGACTGACAGCCAGCAGATTCCGTGAAATATGCCATGTTCGTGGGGAGTTGTCTGCCAAGGCTTTGGCAACCCGCATTCTGAGAGGAACTCCTCAGACAGCTGCTATGAGAAGAGGGTTGGATCTGGAACCTGAGATACTGAGGCAATATTCTGATTTTTGTGATGTCTCTCTGAAACAATGCGGGGTCATCATCCACCCTGATTCACCTCACCTTGCAGCCAGCCCGGATGCTAAAGTCTTCTGCCCAACAGAAGCACCACCATTTGGTCTTGCTGAGGTTAAGAGTTGCGATGTTGAAAATGTTACCCAAGTTAAACACCTGATCACAGTTAAAGGCCAGGCCTGCCTTAAGAAGAGCCACAAATACTACTATCAGGTTCAAGGCCAACTCGCCTTAAGCGGACTTCAGTGGTGTGACTTCATTACAGATACCCGCACTGACTTCACAGTTGAGAGAATCTTTAGGGATGAGGAGATTATCCACTCAATGCGACAGAAGCTTGATCATTTCTATTATAACATCTACATGGATGTCTTCTTAAGTTATAAAACATAAGGCAGAATTTTATGTGTAAATAGTGTTAAGGTAAATGTGGAAGGTGAACCTTTGACATTTTTTTCTTTAACTGCAAATTAACTTGTCATATACTGTATATCTCCTATGTACTGAAACACACATTTTGAAAAGGATTGTGATGTAAATGTCGACATGTTTTTCTTTAACTGCAAATTAACTTAATTGTGTTATATACTGTATATCTATGTATTGAAATACACATTTTGAAAAGGATTGCGATGTTGTAAATGCTCTTACCAAAATCAAAAAGGATTGGAAGCAGTTGCTTGCAAACATATATTTAATAGTTCCATCAGTGCCATGACACATAAGCACATAACATGGTTAATAGTTGGATATTTTTACAATATATCACATTAGGTTCATTAATAGCTATGAAAAAGTTATTACCCTTAACAAAAACATACAGTATAACATTAGATCAATTAAATTACCAACAAAGTTAATTCATATTTACATTTTTTTGTACATACAATACAGTAATATAAAAGTACTTCTATTTACAGCCCATCTAGCTTACTCAGGAAATATACAACTTCCAGTTGACAAAAACATCAGACTGGTTTGTCTCCTTTAATGTCAAGAGGTCCCTGATAGTTCGACATGAGGCAGCAGATGGCCCACAGCTGATTCACTGAACCCACTGTGGAAAGAGGAACAAGCCCATCCCAGATATGGTACTCCTTCACCCTCCGTATGGCCCTCTCGACTAAAATCCTCAGCCGGGCGATGGCCTGGGTCTTAAGAGTGTCCTCCCTGCTGAGCTGAGGAGATTTTTTCAGTGGAGGGATGACGAGTGTTGCCCCCACTTCTGACAACATCCTCTCGATCAGGAAACCCTTGTCCGCCATTAATTCATCTCCGGGCTGAAGTAAATGCAAGATCTGACATTTCCGTGTTATTTCCATGTCGGAGATGGAGCCTGTGTAGAGCTTTGATACAAATGTGATAACACCACATGGAGCTACACCAATCAGCCCTTTAAAGGTGGTGTGATTTTTGTAGCTCGAAAAGGTTTCTGACTGTAGTGAGAGGGAGGATGGTGTTTCACAGCGGATCTCGGTGCAGTCTACTATAACTCTCACCTGAGGGCAGTAGAGCTTGAACTTATCAGGCATTGTGGCTTGCACCTGCTCTCTTGTCATCCACACCGGCAGTGAGCCAAGAACCTGGTAAAGGTAGCTAGTCCATGTTAAAATGATGCGGCTAACTGTGGACAGGCTGACCTCAAAGATGGTAGACAAGGTTTTCTCCTGAAGCCCAGCTGCAACACGACACAGAAACATAAATAGTTCATCAATAAGTGGAAGTTTTCGGTGAGGGCTAGGTGTCACATGTGCCGTTTGCTGTGCCTTAGACCAGTATACAAGCCGTGAAGCAGAGGGATAAACAGAATCCCAAAACACAGTGAAGACCTCCTTTGAGCTGAATCGTGTGTAGTAGCGATAGTCCTCATCTGTGACACAAAAATTAAAAAGGAGTGGATGCTGCTTCTTAACTGTCAGGTGCTGGATCTCAATTTCTAGGGACAACACTTGCAGCTCCAACTCTCGAATTCTTTGAGTAGCACTGTCCAGTTTACCTTAAGGGGAAGAAAAAGCATACATGTTGGTAGGTAAGTTATTACTCATCTATCCCATCCCATTTTCAATAAATAAAACTGAAGAAGCTTCTAAGATGGATGAGGTTTAAAACGCCAAGTCTTTTCACAGAGAGACCAGTTACTCCAAATCGTAGTATAAAATAGTATTTTTACTTAACTGCCATATACTTTTACTTTTTTTGCCAAACAGATACATGGTTACTCTTATTTGTAATACTAACCAGGAGAAGGACGGCAGGCATAGTCGTGATCGTTTGTCACTGCAGGCAAAGCACCCTCTGTGCTGTCAGGCATCTCATGATCAGAATCATCCAGGACAGCAACACCAAGACGCTTTCTTGCTCGCTGGTAAACTGACTCCCGAGCTTGTGAGCAGCCTCCTATATGTGTGAAATTAACCATATGCTTGTCATGATACATTTTGGTAATCACTTTTCAGTCCCTAAAATGACAAAATGTAGCAGCTATATTGCATCAGGATTAAATTATTAAACATTTTGTACAAGTAATATATTATTGGATTACAGTAGTATTACGTTTAACGCTGTCTACCTATCCTTACCCCAATCATTCCAGTGGAATCTAGACGGCACTAATCCCTGTTTAATACGGATCCGTCCACTGGCCGATGTGTATCTATCCTCAGGGGTAAAGTGCTGACTGCAAACAAAGGTGCTCCCACGAAGAATCTTAAAACTTGGTCCCTCATCTCTCCTGATCACCCTCACCCAACGGGCACGTATTTCTCCATCAACAGGGAAATCGTGAAAACTCAGATACGGGAATTTCTGTTTGTTGTTTGAACAAAATGGTACACTGCAATAGCATCTTCTCGAAGATTGTGCCATGCTTCGGTGTTGGATGGGATACTGTTGCGATACAGACACCGGGAGAAAAGAAACAGCTAAATTAACATTCAGCTTTGACCAGGAATCAATATTTATCTAGCTATCATGCACAACAGTATTTGAATAGGTGAGTTACTATACATTCATGAATAAACTAACTGCCTAACAAAGGGTTAGATAGCTAGCTAAGTAAACTTGTTACATTACAGCCAGGCAGCAATGTAACGCTACCTTTTAACGTTATCGGTATCTGGTACTAAGTTGTTGTTAGCTAACGTTAGCCCACTTTTAAGTAACTAAGGCAGTGAACAATTATGAATTAACAATAACGTTAGCAAGTTACAAACCATTGCATATACGTAAACATTATTACTCTTAACTTTACTAATTTAACTTAAACGTACCTTTTGGAATTTCTTCAAGTAGCTAGCTTGCTAGTTAGTGGTCAACAGTTGTATTTTCGTTGAGAAGTCTCAGGTTACGGGCGAACGGAAGTGAAGTTAACCTGCTACGCGGAAAGGCGGAAAGGCGGAAAGGCGGAAAAGGGCCTATTAGGTCCACAAACCGGTAGGTTCTTTCTTCTTCTCTGGTATAATGGCGTTAAAATGTGCGTGCCGCTACCTACTGTGCAGGTGAAAAATAAAAATATCCCAAAAACGGAAAATATTTGTGGCGGTGGGGGGAACATTTATACTATAAAAAATCCACTGGGTAACTTTCCATGCATAATACTCTGATTAATATAATAGTTAGATTAAAACGTTTACATACTGGAGCAAGAAGAGCAATTTTCCTAATAATCTTGTTTACATGGACATATCTGAAATCAGGCTACTGATGGGACTTTGATAAATGCAGAAAATCGCCAATAAAAATAAACGTTATATCACAGCGACCATGTTATTTTTGGGAAGCCTATTTGATTCTGAGTTCGGAAATATACAGTTGTATGTGAAAACTATTTAACTTTAAGTTTTTCCGAACTCACTTCACTCATGCAAAAGAGGGAGGCTCCAGCTGCAGTTGCTAGCACGTGTAATCTAATAAACCACTGGAACACAATTAAGGTTTACTGTCCTAATAATTTGAAAGATTGCTAATCCATGTGTTTTAATCGCAGGTTGAGGTTTATTGTATTGAGTCTTGTCCTGGAGGCAAAATTGGGCGATTTTCACTCATCAAAATTGGCTATATTGTAAAAATTCATGAAAAAAAAATTAGCTTTTTGATAGGCTTGGGCGGAATTTAATATTGTCATACTGGGATTTACTGTATTACCCGGCATAGCACACAAGGGGGCACTAAAAATGCACGTAGAACTGCTTATTTTCTTCGTCCAGCTTCGAAAACCTCTCAGTCGCCTCTTTGACGGCGACTCCAAAGAGCCCGTCGTCAGAGAGGGGGGCGTTCAAAAGCGACGTCCTGTTTGCTTCCTTCATGGTTGTCAGGGACAACCAGAGGTGTCGCTCCGCGACCACCGAGGTGGCCATGGACCTCCCCGAGCAGACGGCCGATGCCTGTGTTAGGTGTAGGATGGCGCCAGAAATCCTGGACGCCTCCTCCACCTCCTCTGGCTCCAGCTCTGTCTTACCCGTGGTTAAACGGGACAGAGCGGCTGCCAAGAGCGCAATGTTGTTAGCTGCTGCTACAGCCTTGGCTCCCAAATTGAAGGACTTCTCTAACAGCTGTGCTGTGAGACGGTCCTTCTGAGATGGCAATGTGGCTTTTCTGGAAGAGGGCCAGGGACTCGAACCCGGTACGAGATACGCCGCCATGGCGCTCTCTAACCTGGGGATTCCCTTGACTTGGCCCTGGAACCTTCCCTCCACTCTAGTGAATGGGAGGTACGATTTAACCGGCGAACGCTCCGCTAAAGGTGCCTCCCATGAGCCCTCTACGTATTTAGCCAAAGAAGGCATGGCAGGAGCCAGTGGCTCTGCCGCTCTTCTTGGCCTGGAATACGGGCCGCCCTCCATTAAATCAACCTCCGGTGCGGAGGGAACAGGGGGCAGCGGTATCTCGAGCCGTCTGGCAGCTCTCTCAATGAGACCCGGAAAGTCCGTCCTCAGAGACGCTGCGGCGAAGGACAGGGCTTCTGATTTCTCAGAGCCCGTGTCGTCATCGCCATAGGAACTACAAGCCCTCTCGCTAACCAAAGGAAAGGGGGGCTTGAATGTATGAGGGACGGGGTCTGACTGTTCCATAGGAATGTCAGCCTCTTCCTCATAGTCCCTATCATCCCCTGAGTCTGCGCCGTCAGACGACGCCTCTGAAGCAGAGGCTAGTATTGACAACACATCCTCTAGGGGGATATCCTCCCTAAAAAACGCCCAGCGCTGCTTCCTCTCCTTTGTAGAAAGGAGGGCGCAGGAGGCGCAGTTAAGGGGACTGCAGACGCCCTCTTTGGCATGCTGGGACCCTAGACAAACAAAACATAAGTCGTGGGAGTCGCCGGCCGCCATGGAGGAGCAGCTGCATTGAGCTCTGAAAAGAGCTTTTGGGGGTGGAAAATCTCCTGGTGTGCTCATTTTAGGACGACGTCGATGACTGGAAAATTGACGGTGTTTTCTTCGTCCTGAGTCTTCTCTTCTTCTCTTCTTCTCTTCGTCTCTTCGTCTCTTCGTCTCTTCGTCTCTTCTTGGCTTCTTCAGTCTAGTCCAGTCGCTGAAGATAAAGGGAGGCTGATTGAGGGGAGGCATCCCCTCTTATAGGGACACCTGTACTCCTATTGGCTGCAGGTGTGTGCATAATTTTGTCTCAGGCTGATGCTGCCTTAGGGCAGTGGGTAAACCAATAGGAGCAGAGCTCCCCTATGGGGCGGAGCTCCACGATATAGAACTAGTACTGCGCTAGAAGTTGAGATGACAGGACGGAGTATTTGTGTTTTACATCTTTGAAATACGTTTTAAACAGTTTACAATATTTCCACAATTCAAGTACCAGAGCACTTGGAATTAACGAAATTTGGAGACAACAGATTTGAATGAATATGGTCAAAAACATGTTTTAGGGATTCGCAACAAAAAAAACTAGTACAGCACCGTAAGAAGAGAACAGGAGTCAATATTTGTGTTCGAATAGCGAAATATATATTTTTGTCCTTTTTCAGTGAACATGGTCAAAAATAATGTGTTAGCCTTTTTCCACAATGCACCTAAAGATGATGAGAGAAGAGACCATTTGTAACAAAAGATTTGAATGAATATGGTAAAATTCATATTTCAGGCTTATTCCATAATGCAACTAAAGATGATGAGAGGAGCAATGTTGCTGAGATACGCTACTTGTGTGTTACAACAGATTCCATGAACATGGTCTAAAATAATGTTTAATACAATTTACACAACGCAGATGGAGGCACTATTTGATATTACAACCTTTTTCAATGAACATAGACTAAATCATGTTTTAGGGAGTTACCAACCAAAAACTAGTACTGCTCTAGAAGCTGAGATGACAGGACGGAGTATTTGTGTTTTACATCTTTGAAATACGTTTTAAACAGTTTACAATATTTCCACAATTCAAGTACCAGAGCACTTGGAATTAACGCAATTTGGAGACAACAGATTTTAATGAATATGGTTAAAAACATGTGTTAGGAATTCGCAACAAGAAACTAGTACAGCAATGTAAGAAGAGAACAGGGGTCAATATTTGTGTTTGAAGCACAAAATACATATTTTTGTCATTTTTCAATGAACGTGTTCAAAAATAATGTTTTAGTGAGTTACCATCCACAAACTAGTATTGCTCTAGAAGCTGAGATGACAGAACGGAGTATTTCTGTTTTACATCTTTGAAATATGTTTTAAACAGTTTACAATATTTCCACAATTCAAGTACCAGAGCACTTGGAATTAACGAAATTTGGAGACAACAGATTTGAATGAATATGGTCAAAAACATGTTTTAGGGATTCGCAACAAAAAACTAGTACAGCACCGTAAGAAGAGATCAGGAGTCAATATTTGTGTTCGAATAGCGAAATATATATTTTTGTCCTTTTTCAGTGAACATGGTCAAAAATAATGTGTTAGCCTTTTTCCACAATGCACCTAAAGATGATGAGAGAAGAGACCATTTGTAACAAAAGATTTGAATGAATATGGTAAAATTCATATTTCAGGCTTATTCCATAATGCAACTAAAGATGATGAGAGGAGCAATGTTGCTGAGATACGCTACTTGTGTGTTACAACAGATTCCATGAACATGGTCTAAAATAATGTTTAATACAATTTACACAACGCAGATGGAGGCACTATTTGATATTACAACCTTTTTCAATGAACATAGACTAAATCATGTTTTAGGGAGTTACCAACCAAAAACTAGTACTGCTCTAGAAGCTGAGATGACAGGACGGAGTATTTGTGTTTTACATCTTTGAAATACGTTTTAAACAGTTTACAATATTTCCACAATTCAAGTACCAGAGCACTTGGAATTAACGCAATTTGGAGACAACAGATTTGAATGAATATGGTTAAAAACATGTGTTAGGAATTCGCAACAAGAAACTAGTACAGCAATGTAAGAAGAGAACAGGGGTCAATATTTGTGTTTGAAGCACAAAATACATATTTTTGTCATTTTTCAATGAACGTGTTCAAAAATAATGTTTTAGTGAGTTACCATCCACAAACTAGTATTGCTCTAGAAGCTGAGATGACAGAACGGAGTATTTCTGTTTTACATCTTTGAAATATGTTTTAAACAGTTTACAATATTTCCACAATTCAAGTACCAGAGCACTTGGAATTAACGAAATTTGGAGACAACAGATTTGAATGAATATGGTCAAAAACATGTTTTAGGGATTCGCAACAAAAAACTAGTACAGCACCGTAAGAAGAGATCAGGAGTCAATATTTGTTTTTGAATAGCGAAATATATATTTCTGTCCTTTTTCAGTGAACATGGTCAAAAATATTGTTTTAGGCTTTTTCCACAATGCACCTAAAGATGATGAGAGAAGAGACCATTTGTAACAAAATATTTGAATGAATATTGTAAAATACATATTTCAGGCTTATTCCATAATGCAACTAAAGATGATGAGAGGAGCAATGTTGCTGAGATACGCTACTTGTGTGTAACAACAGATTTCCATGAACATGGTCTAAAATAATGTTTAATACAATTTACACAATGCAGATGGAGGCACTATTTGATATTACAACCTTTTTCAATGAACATAGACTAAATCAGGTTTTAGGGAGTTACATACCAAAAACTAGTACTGCTCTAGAAGCTGAGATGACAGGACGGAGTATTTGTGTTTTACATATTTGAAATACGTTTTAAACAGTTTACAATATTTCCACAATCCATTTACATTTTACATTTACGTCATTTAGCAGACGCTCTTATCCAGAGCGACTTACAAATAGGTGCATTCACCCTATAGCCAGTGGGATAACCACTTTACAATATCTTTTTTTTGTTTTTGTTTGTTCGGGGGGGGGGGGGGGGGGGTAGAAGGATTACTTTATCCTATCCCAGGTATTCCTTAAAGAGGTGGGGTTTCAAATGTCTCCGTAGGGTGGTGAGTGACTCCGCTGTCCTGGCGTCGTGAGGGAGCTTGTTCCACCATTGGGGTGCCAGAGCAGCGAACAGTTTTGACTGGGCTGAGCGGGAACTATGCTTCCGCAGAGGAAGGGGAGCCAGCAGGCCAGAGGTGGATGAACGCAATGCCCTCGTTTGGATGTAGGGACTGATCAGAGCCTGAAGGTACAGAGGTGCCGATCCCCTCACAGCTCCATAGGCAAGCACCATGGTCTTGTAACAGATGCGAGCTTCAACTGGAAGCCAGTGGAGTGTGCGGAGGAGCAGGGTGACGTGAGAGAACTTGGGAAGGTTTAACACCAGACGGGCTGCGGCATTCTGGATGAGTTGTAGGGGTTTAATGGCACAGGCAGGGAGCCCAGCCTACAGCGAGTTGCAGTAATCCAGACGGGAGATGACAAGTGCCTGGATTAGGACCTGTGCCGCTTCCTGTGTAAGGCAGGGTCGTACTCTCCGAATGTTGTAGAGCATGAACCTGCAGGATCGGGTCACCGCCTTGATGTTAGCGGAGAATGACAGGGTGTTGTCCAGGGTCACGCCAAGGCTCTTCGCACTCTGGGAGGAGGACACAATGGAGTTGTCAACCGTGATGGCGAGATCATGGAACGGGCAGTCCTTCCCCGGGAGGTAGAGCAGCTCCGTCTTGCCAAGGTTCAGCTTGAGGTGGTGATCCGTCATCCATACTGATATGTCTGCCAGACATGCAGAGATGCGATTCGCCACCTGGTTATCAGAAGGGGGAAAGGAGAAGATTAGTTGTGTATCGTCAGCGTAGCAATGATAGGAGAGGCCATGTGAGGATATGACAGAGCCAAGTGACTTGGTGTATAGGGAGAATAGGAGAGGGCCTAGAACTGAGCCCTGGGGGACACCAGTGGTGAGAGCACGTGGTGCGGAGACAGCTTCTCGCCACGCCACTTGGTAGGAGCGACCGGTCAGGTAGGACGCGATCCAGGAGTGAGCCGCGCCGGAGATGCCCATTTCGGAGAGGGTGGAGAGGAGGATCTGATGGTTCACAGTATCAAAGGCAGCAGACAGGTCTAGAAGGACAAGAGCAGAGGAGAGAGAGTTAGCTTTAGCAGTGCGGAGAGCCTCCGTGACACAGAGAAGAGCAGTCTCAGTTGAATGACCAGTCCTGAAACCTGACTGGTTTGGATCAAGAAGGTCATTCTGAGAGAGATAGCATGAGAGTTGGCTAAAGATGGCACGCTCAATAGTTTTGGAAAGAAAAAAAAGAAGGGATACTGGTCTGTAGTTGTTGACATCAGTGGGATCGAGTGTTGGTTTTTTGAGAAGGGGTGCAACTCTCGCTCTCTTGAAGATGGAAGGGACATAGCCAGCGGTCAAGGATGAGTTGATCAGCGAGGTGAGGTAGGGGAGAAGGTCACCGGAGATGGTCTGGAGAAGAGAGGAGGGCATGGGGTCAAGCGGGCAGGTTGTTGGGCGGCCTGCAGTCACAAGTCGCAAGATTTTATCTGGAGAGAGAGGGGAGAAAGAAGTCAAAGCATAGGGTAGGGCAGTGTGAGCAGGACCAGCAGTGTCATTAGACTTAACAAACGAGGATCGGATGTCGTCAACCTTCTTTTCAAAGTGGTTGACGAAGTCATCCACAGAGAGGGGGGGGGGGGGGGGATTCAGCAGGGAGGAGGATGTGGCAAAGAGCTTCCTAGGGTTAGAGGCAGATGCTTGGAATTTAGAGTGGTAGAAAGTGGCCTTAGCAGCAGCAACAGATGAAGAAAATGTAGAGAGGAGGGAGTGAAAAGATGCCAGGTCGGCAGGGAGTTTAGTTTTCTTCCAGTTCTGTGAGCTCGCAATGAGTCATCAAGCCACGGAGCTGGAGGGGAGGACCGAGCCGGCCGGGAGGATAGGGGACACAGAGAGTCAAAGGATGCAGAAAGGGAGGAGAGGAGGGTTGAGGAGGCAGAATCAGGAGATTGGAGGGAGAAGGATTGAGCAGAGGGAAGAGATGATAGGATGGAAGAGGAGAGAGTAGTGGGAGAGAGAGAGCGAAGGTTGCGGCGGCGCATTACCATCTGTGTAGGGGCAGAGTGAGTAGTGTTGGAGGAGAGCGAGAGAGAAAAGGATACAAAGTAGTGTTCGGAGACATGGAGGGGAGTTGCAGTGAGATTAGTAGAAGAGCAGCATCTAGTAAAGATGAGGTCAAGCGTATTGCCTGCCTTGTGAGTAGGGGGGGACGGTGAGAGGGTGAGGTCAAAAGAGGAGAGGAGTGGAAAGAAGGAGGCAGAGAGAAATGAGTCAAATGTAGACGTAGGGAGGTTGAAATCCCCCAAAACTGTGAGGGGTGAGCCATCCTCAGGAAAGGAACTTATCAAGGCATCAAGCTCATTGATGAACTCACCAAGGGAACCTTGAGGGCGATAGATGACAAGGATATTAAGCTTAAATGGGCTAGTGACTGTGACAGCATGGAATTCAAATGAGGAGATAGACATATGGGTTAGGGGAAAAATTGAGAATGTCCACTTGGGAGAGATGAGGATTCCTGTACCACCACCCCTCTGACCAGATGCTCTCGGGGTATGCGAGAACACATGGTCAGACGAGGAGAGAGCAGTAGGAGTAGCAGTGTTTTCAGTGGTAATCCATGTTTCCGTCAGCGCCAGGAAGTCGAGGGACTGGAGGGTAGCATAGGCTGGGATGAAGTCAACCTTGTTGGCAGCAGAACGGCAGTTCCAGAGGCTGCCTGAGACCTGGAACTCCAGGTGTGGGGTGCGTGCAGGGACCACCAGGTTAGAGAGGCAGCAGCCACGCGGTGTGAGGCGTTTGTGTAGCCTGTGCGGAGAGGAGAGAACAGGGATAGGCAGAGGCATAGTTGACAGGCTGTAGCAAATGGCTACAATAATGCAGAGGAGATCGGAATGAAATGAACTAAACATCTGGGAAAGGAGAGAGTAAAAACCAAAACTCCCAAATATAACTCTCCCAACTTCACCTCAGAAACTATCATTGTTTCACTGAACCACCCGAATAAAACTCTCCCAACTTCCACTTTAGAAATTAGAATTGTTGTGAGCTACAGCGGTTCAATGTTTCAAGGAATAGACTCAACTTACTTTATTCAGCTAGCTAACTATGACGCTATAGCTAACTAGCATGCTAGCATCCAATAACACAAAGTTTAGCACCAATACTTGGTTACAACAAACTACCAATAGTGTGTTAACACACTAAACAGATAATTCGTGTCCGTGTCTAGTTCCTTTCATAACGCAGCAATAATTAAACCTTGGCTAGCTAGCACAAATATATTGTATTTAGCTGCTACAGTACAGCTAGCTGGTCGTGTTGGCTAGCTAGCAATGGCTGCTGTGTTGACTTTGTTTGAATAACGGCGGCGCTGCGAACAAATGTAGCTGGCTAAAAGGATATTGTATTTAGTTGCTACCGTTGCTAATAGCTACTCGCCAGCTAGTCCAGGAGGTGAGTTAGCTAGCTAGCTAGCTTCGTGCTACACCCGGCACCACCGAATACAATGCTAACCCACAACAGCCCACGATGCCTACCTATAATACCTAATAATATACAGCCCACGATGCCTACCTATAATACCTAACTACAATCTAAATACATAGTTTAAGCCTTACTCGACAAAGCCCAAGCTATGTATAAAGCCAAACTTACCCGACGCCAGCTGTCTGGGTGGCAGACTGCAATCAGTAGCTGTAATTAAGTACAGCAGCCACCAACCACCTAACGTTAATGCCTCGGATAATGAGGTTAGAAAAACAGCTGAATGGTAGGTAGCTAGCTGGCCCAATTACAGGTACTCTAAAGCGTGAAATAACATTGGAAACAGCTATCCACAGTTGCTAAAAGTTACCAGTAGCTACCCGCTAGCTAGCTAGCTTTGTTGGTCCAGGTAGTGGGTTAGCTAGCCTCGTGCTAGCCTCGTGCTTCGCCGGGCTCCGCCGAATACAATACTTACCCACAATTAGAGCACTTGGAATTAACGAAATTTGGAGTGAACAGATTTGAATGAATATGGTCAAAAACATGTGTTAGGGATTCGCAACAAAAAACTAGTACAGCACCGTAAGAAGAGATCAGGAGTCAATATTTGTGTTTGAATAGCGAAATATATATTTTTGTCCTTTTTCAGTGAACATGGTCAAAAATAATGTGATATACTTTTTCCACAATGCACCTAAAGATGATGAGAGAAGAGACCATTTGTAACAAACATTTGAATGAATATGGTAAAATTCATATTTCAGTCTTATTCCATAATGCAACTAAAGATGATGAGAGGAGCAATGTTGCTGAGATACGCTACTTGTGTGTGTAGTGTCTTAGAGTCTAGGATTTTGCTGATGTTGCAAATGGTGTAACAGATTAACTTTACTCTAAACTCTTTACTCTTCTTGGAATAGAGGAAACTTGGCTCTGCTTGCTGAAACATCTGGAAAGCATTACTAAAGTTCCTGGAAAAAAGGATATGGGGAGATATGTGAAAAAGGCCAGGGATTGGATATTAAAATCACGCCATACTATGTCATATGTGATATAAATACCATGTCTTGAACAGGGAGAGGGGGAATAGCGAATTACAGAATTGGCTCTTGCTGTTCTTCAGATATCTGCAGGTATCTGTAAATCTGACGCTGAAACTCTTTGTTATAATAAACCTTTATAAACAAAGTACAGTGTCGGCGGACTTCTTATCATCAATCAATCAATCAATTTTATTTTATATAGCCCTTCGTACATCAGCTAATATCTCGAAGTGCTGTACAGAAACCCAGCCTAAAACCCCAAACAGCTAGTAATGCAGGTGTAGAAGCAAAGCCTGGGCTACAAAGTGACTCCCGCTCAAGAGGCCGACAGATAAGGTGAGCTTTCTCACAAACATTGGGCGCGTGCGTTTTGCTGGTTTTTTGCTGTGTGATAGGCATCATCACGGCATTATCAGCAAAGGTTTGTTTTCGACCACCACATAATGGCGACGAGGTTGTTTTATTTTTTGGGGGCGTGATACATCTTTTCTCTGCATTCCATTCCTGGGCTACAAAGTGACTCCCGCTCAAGAGGCCGACAGCTAAGGTGAGCTTTCTCACAAACATTGGGCGCTGGCCGTTTTGTGAGTCCAGAGTGTGTGCGTCCAGAGTTTGTGAGTCAAGATGTACCGTCAAATTACTTGTGCGTGCGTTTTGCTGGTTTTTTGCTGTGTGATAGGAATTCCGTTCTAAATTTTCTAAATTAGTTTGCGTTGAGAACAATGCAAAAAGTGGGGAGTGTCTATAGGGCACACCAATAGGGCACACATACAGTGGGGAAAAAAAGTATTTAGTCAGCCACCAATTGTGCAAGTTCTCCCACTTAAAAAGATGAGAGAGGCCTGTAATTTTCATCATAGGTACACGTCAACTATGACAGACAAATTGAGAAAAAAAAATCCAGAAAATCACATTGAAGGATTTTTAATGAATTTATTTGCAAATTATGGTGGAAAATAAGTATTTGGTCATCTACAAACAAGCAAGATTTCTGGCTCTCACAGACCTGTAACTTCTTCTTTAAGAGGCTCCTCTGTCCTCCACTCGTTACCTGTATTAATGGCACCTGTTTGAACTTGTTATCAGTATAAAAGACACCTGTCCACAACCTCAAACAGTCACACTCCAAACTCCACTATGGCCAAGACCAAAGAGCTGTCAAAGGACACCAGAAACAAAATTGTAGACCTGCACCAGGCTGGGAAGACTGAATCTGCAATAGGTAAGCAGCTTGGTTTGAAGAAATCAACTGTGGGAGCAATTATTAGGAAATGGAAGACATACAAGACCACTGATAATCTCCCTCGATCTGGGGCTCCACGCAAGATCTCACCCCGTCGGGTCAAAATGATCACAAGAACGGTGAGCAAAAATCCCAGAACCACACGGGGGGACCTAGTGAATGACCTGCAGAGAGCTGGGACCAAAGTAACAAAGCCTACCATCAGTAACACACTACGCTGCCAGGGACTCAAATCCTAACATCATAACATCCTAACATCATAACATCCTAACATCATGCTTTGGGGCTGTTTTTCTGCAAAGGGACCAGGACGACTGATCCGTGTAAAGGAAAGAATGAATGGGGCCATGTATCGTGAGATTTTGAGTGAAAACCTCCTTCCATCAGCAAGGGCATTGAAGATGAAACGTGGCTGGGTCTTTCAGCATGACAATGATCCCAAACACACCGCCCGGGCAACGAAGGAGTGGCTTCGTAAGAAGCATTTCAAGGTCCTGGAGTGGCCTAGCCAGTCTCCAGATCTCAACCCCATAGAAAATCTTTGGAGGGAGTTGAAAGTCTGTGTTGCCCAGCGACAGCCCCAAAACATCACTGCTCTAGACGGGATCTGTATGGAGGAATGGGCTAAAATAGCAGCAACAGTGTGTGAAAACCTTGTGAAGACTTACAGAAAACGTTTGACCTGTGTCATTGCCAACAAAGGGTATATAACAAAGTATTGAGAAACGTTTGTTATTGACCAAATACTTATTTTCCACCATAATTTGCAAATAAATTCATTAAAAATCCTACAATGTGATTTTCTGGATTTTTTTTTCTCATTTTGTCTGTCATAGTTGACGTTTACCTATGATGAAAATTACAGGCCTCTCTAATCTTTTTAAGTGGGAGAACTTGCACAATTGGTGCCTGACTAAATACTTTTTTTCCCCACTGTATAAAAAGCTTTAATAAAAGGAAAAGGAGTGTCCAGGAAAATTATGAAGAAATAAGGCATGAAGGAATAAAAGACAGTATACTTTAGGCCGCCGTTAATTTAAGGAAGCCCTTGAAAAACGAGGCGATCAATATGATGGGCCATAAATCTAGTTATTAGATTAACTCTCAAGTCAGTTCTGGGAACTGCAGGTTGGAAGATAATATATTCAATTGTATGTTTTCCGCTCAGAATCTATTTGACGAAGTATTTGTCTGAAGTAATCCTCTCTTTTGAATGTCTACAACCTGAAGGTAGCAGAAATTTAGCAAAAGGAATATAAAAGAAAATAGGAACGGCGATAAGCATGCTTTGTATAAACGGATCCTGTGTGTTTGAGAAAACGGAGCCTGCGGGTGTGTGTGTGTTTGTGTGAAACAGAGAGAGAGAGTGGCTGCGTGCCTGATGAGTTCCAGCTGTGTGTCGACTAAGGCTATGACAACAGGGGTTTTAGTCTTTTGTAAGGAAATATGTTAGTTAAGGTTAAAACCTTATGAGTCTCTATAAAAAGAGAATGTTCATTAACTTTTAGAATAGCATGACCCTACAGGGAGGACTTTTTTAAGAGTGTATAGAGATGTTTTGTAATTGATAACAACATAACTATAAATCTGCAGATTAGGATAAGTGAAGATAACAAACTTGGAAGTGGGATTTGTGTTGTATGTTCTATGTGTTCCGTGTTCGTTTGTGAGTTCTGTAAAGTCTTATTGTTTGTCTATGGGAGGAGAGAACGGAGCGACAGCGGGTCTGTCTGTTCCTTTCACTCTGAAATCACATTGGTGACTGAACTGCGCACGCGTAGGATTTTATGAGTTTAGAGTTACGTACAACAGATGTGCCACTCCCCTGCACTGAACTGCTGGGAGAGGCAGTCTCAGAGCAGACAAAAAGAAAAGGGAGGGGGAATCTTGCACACAAGTGAAATGTTCTGTTGAATTAACTGTTGCTTGACTGTAAAACTGTTTGGTTGATAATCGGTTGAGTTGGTGAATGAGAGATATATTGACGGATTAAAAATAATAATAATAAAATAAATAAATAAAATAAAATGTTATTGAGCTATTTATAATATTCCTGAGTTAAGCTGTTTGCTTATTTCTTAGCGTGAATGTAAAAAAAAAAAAAAAAAACTAAATTCTTGTTTGTTCTTTTGTCTTTCTGTCATATGAGAGACGAGAAGGAGGAGACAGAGAGAGAGAGAGAGAGAGAGGAGGTGCTGACATCAGCTGACATCAGCGACAACAACCCAGTCCAATCAAGGCCAGTGCTGTTCTTATCCACAAAATCTACTTTCTCTTACAGGATATAATTGATACATTGTGTCTACATAGAATATTTCATGTTGTGACCATTTCGCAGGAACTTGGCAACAGACTGATGAATTGATGTAATTGATAATTGCACATTAGAGTTTTTGTGAATGACTTGTTTTGATTAGAGTTGTGTTGGAAATCCAGCATTGACATTATTCTGTAAAATTAAGGTAATTAGGTGCTTATTAAGCTATTGGGTTGTGAGTGCTCTAGTGTTGCTGGTATAGGTCTTTTATTTTTGGATTGCTCTGAAGTTGACTACTTTCCTTTACCTTTCCTGATCGGATGTGGTAAGACTGCCACTAATCAATAATTTGGTAAAATAAAATTCACAAAAAAAAAGATATATTGATTGATTAGTTGATTGATTGGATTGATTGGTTGATTGATTTAGTTAGTTGATTGATTGATTTGATTAGTTGATTGATTGATTGATTGATTGATTTAATTGGTTAATGTATTGATTGATTAGTTGATTGATTGGATTGATTGATTGTTTGATTGATTTAGTTAGTTGATTGATTGATTGGAATAATTAGTTGATTGATTGATTGATTTAATTGGTTAATTGATTGATTTGATTAATTGATTAATTATTTTTTTGATATAAAAAAAAAAAAAAGAGGGAAACACAGAACAGAGTCATTACAATGGGGAAAAAGGACATCAAAACTACAAAAGCAATTACTCCTCTTGATGTAGTACAGAATATAAATCCTCTAGTTAATGGTATAGCAAAATTATCTGAAAAATTGAATAAACGTTGGCCTAACATTGAACAACCATGGCCAGTGGAAGGGACTCTTAACCCAGACGTCATCAAGATAATGCAAGTGCTTGTATCCACGTATAAGGCAGATCAAAAGAAGGGGAAGAAAGGAAAACTACGCAAAGAAAAAAGACAAAGAGAGCTGGGTGTTCTTAAGTTGTTTGAAAATGAAGGACAAAAACAGATAAAAGATACAAAAGAAAAGAGAGACAGAGGTACAGAGAAAATGGCAAAAGAGGTGAAGGTGACAGAAAAACTAATGGCAGAAGTCAATACACCTTTCTCATATATGGATTCAGCAAAAACACCCCCACCTTATGAGAAAGAAGCCAAGCTTAAGGACGTTTATCCTCAGCTTCCAGGGATCATTCAGGAGGGTGATTATTGCATCAGAGATGAAGATGAACGAATAATAGAGAGAGGACAAGCAGAAACGACCATAAAGATGAATCCAAACTCCAAAAGCAGGAAGAAAACGAGATGTCTGGAGACTAAGGGTAGAGTGAGGTCAAGGAGGATGGAACTTGATGACGATGACGATGATGATGATCAGAGTGATTCAGAAGAGATCATGGGTGGATATGACCCTGTCATCAGACAGAGGTTGGCCAGAGCGGAAAGAAGGGGTGATGGAAGCTGGAAGAAGAAGAATACAAGTGATTCGAGTGCTGATGAAAATGAAGATGGAGACAACGATGAAGATTTGGAGATTAAAGGTGCTTCATATTCAAGAGGATTTTATCCTACAATGACTAGCACAGAAGAAATAAAAATAGATATAGACCGATGCGTCTCATGCCTGGATAAAGTGACTAGTTTAGAAGAAGTGAAAAAACTGGAGGAACAACTCCAGAAGCTGAAGATAAAGAAAAAGAAGCTGCTGAGAAAAGAATCCCAAGAATCTGAGAATAAATATACATTGAGGCCAAGAAAAGAGGGCACTAGTAAGAAAATTATGCCGGTGATCATTCGAGGACAAAACCTAGAATATAAGCCTTTGCAGAATACCGATATGTCAGATATACTTGAGAATCTGCCTACTCTTCAAGATGGAGCATATCCTTGGATTTCAAGTTGGAAGAAATTACGGTGGGAACACAGTCTGCCATAGGAGACATTAAGAGACTTTTGGCTAATCTCCTTGGGATTCCAGGCATGGAAGAAATGTCTCAGAGAGCTGGACTTCATAGATATGTGGGGACTGCAGTGAACGACCCTGAATTGTTGGCTGCAAGTAGAAATCGGCTGTGGAGAGCACTGAGAAATACGTTTCCATCAAATGTGCATCCTGACAACATTCTTATTGAGCCACTAGGACAACAAGAAAATCAGAGAGCCTACGTGTCAAGAGTTCATCAAGTGTGGAGAAATATTACCGGAAATGATCCAGATGTGAGTCAAATTGAGCAGTCAATCTTGAGAGCTAAACTACAGATGGGACTGCCCTTACCGGTAAGGAGCAAACTGGCAGAAGTGGTTGGACTTGGGAGCATGACAAAAGGTGTCTATACAGATCATATAGCCCATCAAGTGGATCTGTACCGGAAAAAGGAACACAACCAGAAAGAACAGGACCAAGAAACTCTCAGAAAACTAAATCAAATACAACTGGTGGAGAAGAAGGAGAAGAGAAGCTTTGGTTATGCAGAATCAGTGTGAACCAAATCAACAATCACTGCTACAGCTTCAACTGAACAAGGTCAAATGCAATTATACCAGCCACAACAAGTGGTACAAGTTGTTTCATATCCATAGATAGTTTCTGTAAAGAAATAATTTCAGAGGAAGATACAGGAGCAAGTGAAGATCATCTGGAGGACAGGTGAACCCTTATAGGAGCAAGGATTCTAGAGGTGCCCAGAAGATCCGAAAGGAGTTTTCAGCTGGTAGTACCAGTTAGGGAAAAAAGATCCAACAATTGAAGTGAAAATAAACAATGGACTATAGGAAGTGATGATGGATAGCAGAAAGGCTTTTATCTGTGTTCAGCCTGAAGAGGTTACACATCTCACTATGTCAAATCAACTAATTATGAGAAGGACTTGGAGGAGTGAAGATCAGCGATTTCTGAAAATGATGATTTTGGCTCAAGGACAAGGAGAGTCATAAGCTGTACGGATGATAAATTAATCTATTTGCAGTGTGAAGATGGATTGAGAATCTATGGAAGAAGAGATGTTGAAAAAAAAAAAGTTCAAGAATGTTTGAGATATCGAAGTAGTACTGATATTGGATTTGTGAAATCAGCCCAATTGAGGTGAAAGTTGAACTTCGATGAGGAGCCAGACCTCCTTGGAAGAATCAGTTTCCATTGAAAGATGAAGCAATCCAAGGGATTGAACCAGAAATTGAAGGACTTTCGAAAGCAAGTGTTTTGAAGACAAAGAAAAATCATCCTTAGAGTAGCAATCAATTATTGTTTTGGAGAAACCATGATGATTTAGGAAGCTATGGGTTAGCTAATGTTGCAAGAGGGGAGATTAGGATAAAGATCACAAAGGAGTAGAGTTTTTGGGAACCATATTTTCTTGAATAGATTGACTATGTCATAGGTAGGTGCATAATCTGTCTGAAAAATAATGTGTGACTGTTATTCTTGGTTACATTTATATACCAAGAGGTGCATAACATGTTCAACTAAGCTAAAAGATGCTCAGTCGGTTGCAAAGTTGTTGTGTAAAGAAGTCATAAGCAGGAGGGAATTTCCTGACTTAATATCCTCAGAAAATGGGAAAGAGTTTTGTGAATAAATCAGTGAAATGGTTTTTGAAAAATTAGAGAAAGAAAAAATTGGAAAAAGTCAGACTAAAATGTTATGAAAACTAGGGTTGAAATAACTCTAGGAAATTTTGAATATCTGAGTGTGGGATGATTATATTATTGTGATGAATCAAAGGGGGGAAATGAAATTCATATCATTTTTGGAATTCTTATATTTTTAGTTGATATTGATGTTTTAATTTGCATGTGTTGTTTTGCAAAAGATACTGTTTGGTATTTTCTTTTCTTCCAGAAGCATATGGGGGAATATGTAGAGGGACTCAAATACTCAAATATGGACAATATGAATGGACTGGAGGAAGTGGAACAAGGAAGGTGTGGAAATGTTCAGATTCCATCATCGACGTCGCATTGAAAGTCGACACTGTGGAGGAGATGAAGTGTAGTGGACTACATTCCAGTGTTATATTCTTTCTGTATTAATTTTTGAAGAATTATGTTTTCTGTTGTTGGGTACATGTGGGGACCTCAGATGTTTTTGTTTATTTCGTTGAAGTTTAGGGATATGGGGTCTAGGCAAGGACAGAGAGAATCCATAGGAGGGTCCGATGGGTCGACCAGCCTGAATGTGGACATTTTGATTGTATTTTGTTTGCTGGGGTTTTCATATGTATTCAATTGCATCATAGCTTAAAATGTATTGATAAAGATGTATGAATTGATCTGGAGTACTTAGGTGGTCGCCTAGGGCAGAGGGGCCGTGAGAGAATGTTCCTGTCTTGACTGACTGTTGGATATTTGGAATGAAAGCTGCCAGACAGGTTTTTCGCTTTTACACTCCATAACAATTTATTTACACTCCATAACAATGTATTTAAACTACATACAAAAATGTGTCTATATAAACATGTGTTTACTCTCCATACATTTTGGTTTATTGTTAAAGTTACTCAAGAACAAAAATTGTTATTTGTCATAATCCTATTCTTTTTGTTTTCGAGACTTAATTAGTCTCGAAGGGGGGAAATATGTAGTGTCTTAGAGTCTAGGATTTTGCTGATGTTGCAAATGGTGTAACAGATGAACTTTACTCTACTTTGCTAAAGTATTTGGAAAAGCATTGCTACAGAGGTTTCTTGGAATAGAGGAAACTTGGCTCTGCTTAATGAAACATCTGGAAAGCATTACTAAAGTTCCTGGAAAAAAGGATATGGGGAGATATGTGAAAAAGGCCAGGGATTGGATATTAAAATCACGCCATACTATGTCATATGTGATATAAATACCATGTCTTGAACAGGGAGAGGGGGAATAGCGAATTACAGAATTGGCTCTTGCTGTTCTTCAGATATCTGCAGGTATCTGTAAATCTGACGCTGAAACTCTTTGTTATAATAAACCTTTATAAACAAAGTACAGTGTCGGCGGACTTCTTATCATCACGGCATTATCAGCAAAGGTTTGTTTTCGACCACCACATGTGTAACAACAGATTTCCATGAACATGGTCTAAAATAATTTTTAATACAATTTACACAACGCAGATGGAGGCACTATTTGATATTACAATCTTTTTCAATGAACAAAGACTAAATCATGTTTTAGGGAGTTACCAACCAAAAACTAGTACTGCTCTAGAAGCTGAGATGACAGGACGGAGTATTTGTGTTTTACATATTTGAAATAAGTTTTCAACAGTTTACAATATTTCCACAATTCAAGTACCAGAGCACTTGGAATTAACACAATTTGGAGACAACAGATTTGAATGAATATGGTTAAAAACATGTTTTAGGGATTCGCAACAAGAAACTAGTACAGCACCATAAGAAGAGAACAGGGGTCAATATTTGAGTTTGAAGCACAAAATATATATTTTTGTCCTTTTTCAATGAACGTGTTAAAAAATAATGTTTTAGTGAGTTACCATCCAAAAACTAGTACTGCGCTAGAAGTTGAGATAACAGGACGGAGTACTTGTGTTTTACATCTTTGAAATACGTTTTAAACAGTTTAGAAAATTTCCACAATTCAAGTACCAGAGCACTTGGAATTAATGAAAATTGGAGACAACAGATTTGAATGAATACGGTCAAAAACATGTTTTAGGGATTCGCAACAAAAAACTAGTAGAGCACCGTAAGAAGAGAACAGGAGTCAATATTTGTGTTTGAATAGCGAAATATATATTTTTTGTCCTTTTTCAGTGAACATGGTCAAAAGTAATGTTTTAGTGAGTTACCATCCAAAAACTAGTACTGCGCTAGAAGTTGAGATGACAGGATGGAGTATTTGTGTTTTACATATTTGAAATACGTTTTCAACAGTTTACAATATTTCCACAATTCAAGTACCAGAGCACTTGTAATTAACGAAATTTGGAGACAACAGATTTGAATGAATATGGGCAAAAACATGTTTTAGGATTTGCAACAAGAAACTAGTACAGCACCATAAGAAGAGAACACAAGTTAATATTTGTGTTCGAAGAGCGGAATACATATTTTTGAACTTTTTCAATGAACGTGGTCAAAAATAATGTTTTAGTGAGTTACCATCCAAAAACTAGTACTGCACTAGAAGTTGAGATGACAGGACGGAGTATTTGTGTTTTAAATTTTTGAAACACGTTTTAAACAGTTTACAATATTTCCACAATTCAAGTACCAGAGCACTTGGAATTAACGAAATTTGGAGACAACAGATTTGAATGAATATGGGCAAAAACATGTTTTAGGATTTGCAACAAGAAACTAGTACAGCACCATAAGAAGAGAACACGAGTTAATATTTGTGTTCGAAGAGCGGAATACATATTTTTGAACTTTTTCAATGAACGTGGTCAAAAATAATGTTTTAGTGAGTTACCATCCAAAAACTAGTACTGCGCTAGAAGTTGAGATGACAGGACGGAGTACTTGTGTTTTAAATCTTTGATATACGTTTTAAACAGTTTAGAGTATTTCCACAATTCAAGTACCAGTGCACTTGGAATTAACGAAAATTGGAGACAACAGATTTGAACGAATATGGTTAAAAACATGTTTTAGGGATTTGCAACAAGAAACTAGTACAGCATCGTAAGAAGAGAACAGGAGTCAATATTTGTGTTTGAATAGCGAAATATATATCTTTGTCCATTTTCAGTGAACATGGTCAAAAATAATGTTTTAGTGAGTTACCATCCAAAAACTAGTACTGCACTAGAAGTTGCGATGACAGGACGGAGTATTTTGTGTTTTACATATTTGAAATACGTTTTAAACAGTTTAGAAAATTTCCACAATTCAAGTACCAGAGCACTTGGAATTAACGACAATTGGAGACAACAGATTTGAATGAATACGGTCAAAAACATGTTTTAGGGATTCGCAACAAAAAACTAGTACAGCACCGTAAGAAGAGAACAGGAGTCAATATTAGTGTTTGAATAGCGAAATATATATTTTTTGTCCTTTTTCAGTGAACATGGTCAAAGTAATGTTTTAGTGAGTTACCATCCAAAAACTAGTACTGCGCTAGAAGTTGAGATGACAGGATGGAGTATTTGTGTTTTACATATTTGAAATACGTTTTCAACAGTTTACAATATTTCCACAATTCAAGTACCAGAGCACTTGTAATTAACGAAATTTGGAGACAACAGATTTGAATGAATATGGGCAAAAACATGTTTTAGGATTTGCAACAAGAAACTAGTACAGCACCATAAGAAGAGAACACGAGTTAAAATTTGTGTTCGAAGAGCGGAATACATATTTTTGAACTTTTTCAATGAACGTGGTCAAAAATAATGTTTTAGTGAGTTACCATCCAAAAACTAGTACTGCACTAGAAGTTGAGATGACAGGACGGAGTATTTGTGTTTTAAATCTTTGAAATACGTTTTAAACAGTTTACAATATTTCCACAATTCAAGTACCAGAGCACTTGGAATTAACGAAATTTGGAGACAACAGATTTGAATGAATATGGTCAAAAACATATTTTAGGGATTCGCAACAAAAAACTAGTACAGCACTGTAACAAGAGAACAGGAGTCAATATTTGTGTTTGAATAGCGAAATATATATTTTTTGTCCTTTTTCAGTGAACATGGTCAAAAGTAATGTTTTAGTGAGTTACCATCCAAAAACTAGTACTGCGCTAGAAGTTGAGATGACAGGATGGAGTATTTGTGTTTTACATATTTGAAATACGTTTTCAACAGTTTACAATATTTCCACAATTCAAGTACCAGAGCACTTGTAATTAACGAAATTTGGAGACAACAGATTTGAATGAATATGGGCAAAAACATGTTTTAGGATTTGCAACAAGAAACTAGTACAGCACCATAAGAAGAGAACACAAGTTAATATTTGTGTTCGAAGAGCGGAATACATATTTTTGAACTTTTTCAATGAACGTGGTCAAAAATAATGTTTTAGTGAGTTACCATCCAAAAACTAGTACTGCACTAGAAGTTGAGATGACAGGACGGAGTATTTGTGTTTTAAATCTTTGAAATACGTTTTAAACAGTTTACAATATTTCCACAATTCAAGTACCAGAGCACTTGGAATTAACGAAATTTGGAGACAACAGATTTGAATGAATATGGGCAAAAACATGTTTTAGGATTTGCAACAAGAAACTAGTACAGCACCATAAGAAGAGAACACGAGTTAATATTTGTGTTCGAAGAGCGGAATACATATTTTTGAACTTTTTCAATGAACGTGGTCAAAAATAATGTTTTAGTGAGTTACCATCCAAAAACTAGTACTGCGCTAGAAGTTGAGATGACAGGACGCAGTACTTGTGTTTTAAATCTTTGATATACGTTTTAAACAGTTTAGAGTATTTCCACAATTCAAGTACCAGTGCACTTGGAATTAACGAAAATTGGAGACAACAGATTTGAACGAATATGGTTAAAAACATGTTTTAGGGATTTGCAACAAGAAACTAGTACAGCATCGTAAGAAGAGAACAGGAGTCAATATTTGTGTTTGAATAGCGAAATATATATCTTTGTCCATTTTCAGTGAACATGGTCAAAAATAATGTTTTAGTGAGTTACCATCCAAAAACTAGTACTGCACTAGAAGTTGCGATGACAGGACGGAGTATTTTGTGTTTTACATATTTGAAATACGTTTTAAACAGTTTAGAAAATTTCCACAATTCAAGTACCAGAGCACTTGGAATTAACGAAAATTGGAGACAACAGATTTGAATGAATACGGTCAAAAACATGTTTTAGGGATTCGCAACAAAAAACTAGTACAGCACCGTAAGAAGAGAACAGGAGTCAATATTTGTGTTTGAATAGCGAAATATATATTTTTTGTCCTTTTTCAGTGAACATGGTCAAAGTAATGTTTTAGTGAGTTACCATCCAAAAACTAGTACTGCGCTAGAAGTTGAGATGACAGGATGGAGTATTTGTGTTTTACATATTTGAAATACGTTTTCAACAGTTTACAATATTTCCACAATTCAAGTACCAGAGCACTTGTAATTAACGAAATTTGGAGACAACAGATTTGAATGAATATGGGCAAAAACATGTTTTAGGATTTGCAACAAGAAACTAGTACAGCACCATAAGAAGAGAACACGAGTTAATATTTGTGTTCGAAGAGCGGAATACATATTTTTGAACTTTTTCAATGAACGTGGTCAAAAATAATGTTTTAGTGAGTTACCATCCAAAAACTAGTACTGCACTAGAAGTTGAGATGACAGGACGGAGTATTTGTGTTTTAAATCTTTGAAATACGTTTTAAACAGTTTACAATATTTCCACAATTCAAGTACCAGAGCACTTGGAATTAACGAAATTTGGAGACAACAGATTTGAATGAATATGGTCAAAAACATATTTTAGGGATTCGCAACAAAAAACTAGTACAGCACTGTAACAAGAGAACAGGAGTCAATATTTGTGTTTGAATAGCGAAATATATATTTTTGTCCTTTTTCAGTGAACATGGTCAAAAATAATGTGATAGGATTTTTCCACAATGCACCTAAAGATGATGAGAGAAGAGACCATTTGTAACAAAAGATTTGAATGAATATGGTAAAATTCATATTTCAGTCTTATTCCATAATGCAACTAAAGATGATGAGAGGAGCAATGTTGCTGAGATACGCTACTTGTGTGTAACAACAGATTTCCATGAACATGGTCTAAAATAATATGTAATACAATTTACACAACGCAGATGGAGGCACTATTTGATATTAAAACCTTTTTCAATGAACATAGACTAAATCATGTTTTAGGGAGTTACATACCAAAAACTAGTACTGCTCTAGAAGTTGAGATGACAGGACGGAGTATTTTTGTTTTACATATTTGAAATACATTTTAAACAGTTTACAATATTTCCACAATTCAATTACCAGAGCATTTGGAATTAACGAAATTTGGAGACAACAGATTTGAATGAATATGGTCAAAAACATGTTTTAGGGATTTGCAACAAGAAACTAGTACAGCACCATAAGAAGAGAACACGAGTTATTATTTGTGTTCGAAGAGCGGAATATATATTTTTGAACTTTTTCAATGAATGTGGTGAAATATAATGTTTTAGTGAGTTACCATCCAAAAACTAGTACTGCGCTAGAAGTTGAGATGACAGGACGGAGTATTTGTGTTCCACATATTTGAAATACGTTTTAAACAGTTTACAATATTTCCACAATTCAAGTACCAGAGCACTTGGAATTAACGAAATTTGGAGACAACAGATTTGAATGAATATGGTCAAAAACATATTTTAGGGATTCGCAACAAAAAACTAGTACATTACTGTAACAAGAGAACAGGAGTCAATATTTGTGTTTGAATAGCGAAATATATATTTTTGTCCTTTTTCAGTGAACATGGTCAAAAGTAATGTTTTAGTGAGTTACCATCCAAAAACTAGTACTGCGCTAGAAGTTGAGATGACAGGACGGAGTATTTGTGTTTTACATATTTGAAATACATTTTAAACAGTTTCCAATATTTCAACAATTCAAGTACCAGAGCACTTGGAATTAACGAAATTTGGAGACAACAGATTTGAATGAATATGGTCAAAAACATATTTTAGGGATTCGCAACAAAAAACTAGTACAGCACTGTAACAAGAGAACAGGAGTCAATATTTGTGTTTGAATAGCGAAATATATATTTTTGTCCTTTTTCAGTGAACATGGTCAAAAATAATGTGATAGGCTTTTTCCACAATGCACCTAAAGATGATGAGAGAAGAGACCATTTGTAACAAAATATTTGAATGAATATGGTAAAATTCATATTTCAGTCTTATTCCATAATGCAACTAAAGATGATGAGAGGAGCAATGTTGCTGAGATACGCTACTTGTGTGCAACAACAGATTTCCATGAACATGGTCTAAAATAATATGTAATACAATTTACACAACGCAGATGGAGGCACTATTTGATATTACAACCTTTTTCAATGAACATAGACTAAATCATGTTTTAGGGAGTTACATACCAAAAACTAGTACTGCTCTAGAAGCTGAGATGACAGGACGGAGTATTTTTGTTTTACATATTTGAAATACATTTTAAACAGTTTACAATATTTCCACAATTCAATTACCAGAGCATTTGGAATTAACAAAATTTGGAGACAACAGATTTGAATGAATATGGTCAAAAACATATTTTAGGGATTTGCAACAAGAAACTAGTACAGCACCATAAGAAGAGAACAGGAGTTATTATTCGTATTCGAAGAGCGGAATATATATTTTTGAACTTTTTCAATGAATGTGGTGAAAAATAATGTTTTAGTGAGTTACCATCCAAAAACTAGTACTGCGCTAGAAGTTGAGATGACAGGACGGAGTATTTGTGTTTTACATATTTGAAATACGTTTTAAACAGTTTACAATATTTCCACAATTCAAGTACCAGAGCACTTGGAATTAACGAAATTTGGAGACAACAGATTTGAATGAATATGGTCAAAAACATATTTTAGGGATTCGCAAAAAAAAACTAGTACAGCACTGTAACAAGAGAACAGGAGTCAATATTTGTCTTTGAATAGCGAAGTATATATTTTTGTCCTTTTTCAGTGAACATGGTCAAAAGTAATGTTTTAGTGTGTTACCATCCAAAAACTAGTACTGCTCTAGAAATTGAGATGACAGGACGGAGTATTTGTGTTTTACATATTTGAAATACGTTTTAAACAGTTTACAATATTTCCAAAATTCAAGTACCAGAGCACTTGGAATTAACAAAATTTGGAGACAACAGATTTGAATGAATATGGTCAAAAACATATTTTAGGGATTCGCAACAAAAAACTAGTACAGCACTGTAACAAGAGAACAGGAGTCAATGTTTGTGTTCGAAGAGCGGAATACATATTTTTTAACTTTTTCAAATAACGTGGTCAAAAATAATGTTTTAGTGAGTTACCATCCAAAAACTAGTACTGCGCTAGAAGTTGACATGACAGGACGGAGTATTTGTGTTTTAAATCTTTGAAATACGTTTTAAACAGTTTACAATATTTCCACAATTCAAGTACCAGAGCACTTGGAATTAACGATATTTGGAGACAACAGATTTGAATGAATATGGTCAAAAACATATTTTAGGGATTCGCAACAAAAAACTAGTATGGCACTGTAACAAGAGAACAGGAGTCAATATTTGTGTTTGAATAGCGAAATATATATTTTTGTCCTTTTTCAGTGAATATGGTCAAAAATAATGTGATAGGCTTTTTCCACAATGCACCTAAAGATGATGAGAGAAGAGACCATTTGTAACAAAAGATTTGAATGAATATGGTAAAATTCATATTTCAGTCTTATTCCATAATGCAACTAAAGATGATGAGTGGAGCAATGTTGCTGAGATACGCTACTTGTGTGTACCAACAGATTTCCATGAACATGGTCTAAAATAATATTTAATACAATTTACACAACGCAGATCGAGGCACTATTTGATATTACAACCTTTTTCAATGAACATAGACTAAATCAGGTTTTAGGGAGTTACATACCAAAAACTAGTACTGCTCTAGAAGCTGAGATGACAGGACGGAGTATTTGTGTTTTACATATTTGAAATACGTTTTAAATAGTTTAGAATATTTCCACAATTCAAGTAGCAGAGCATTTGGAATTAACGAAATTTGGAGACAACAGATTTGAATGAATATGGTCAAAAACATGTTTTAGGGATTTGCAACAAGAAACTAGTACAGCACCATAAGAAGAGAACAGGAGTTAATATTTGTGTTCGAAGAGCAGAATATATATTTTTGAACTTTTTCAATGAACGTGGTCAAAAATAATGTTTTAGTGAGTTACCATCCAAAAACTAGTACTGCGCTAGAAGTTGAGATGACAGGACGGAGTATTTGTGTTTTACATATTTGAAATACGTTTTAAACAGTATACAATATTTCCACAATTCAAGTACCAGAGCACTTGGAATTAACGAAATTTGGAGACAACAGATTTGAATGAATATGGTCAAAAACATGTTTTAGGGATTCGCAACAAAAAACTAGTACAGCACCGTAACAAGAGAACAGGAGTCAATATTTGTTTTGAATAGTGAAATATATATTTTTGTCCTTTTTCAGTTAACATGGTCAAAAATAATGTGATAGGCTTTTTCCACAATGCACCTAAAGATGATGAGAGAAGAGACCATTTGTAACAAAAGATTTGAATGAATATGGTAAAATTCATATTTCAGGCTTATTCCATGATGCAACTAAAGATGATGAGAGGAGCAATGTTGCTGAGATATTCTACTTGTGTGTAACAACAGATTTCCATGAACATGGTCTAAAATAATGTTTAATACAATTTACACAACACAGATGGAGGCATTATTTGATATTACAACCTTTTTCAATGAACATAGACTACATCATGTTTTAGGGAGTTACCAACCAAAAACTAGTACTGCTCTAGAAGCTGAGATGACAGGATGGAGTATTTGTGTTTTACATATTTGAAATACGCTTTAAACAGTTTACAATATTTCCACAAATCAAGTACCAGAGCACTTGGAATTAACGAAAATTGGAGACAACAGATTTGAATGAATATGGTTAAAAACATGTTTTAGGGACTTGCAACAAGAAACTAGTACAGCACAGTAAGAAGAGAACAGGAGTTATTATTCGTGTTTGAATAGCGAAATATATATTTTTGTCCTTTTTCAGTGAACATGGTCAAAAATAATGTGATAGGCTTTTTCCACACTGCACCTAAAGATGATGAGAGAAGAGACCATTTGTAACAAAATGGGGCGGCAGGTAGCTTAGTGTGTAAGAGCGTTGTGCCAGTAACCGAAAGGTCGCTGGTTCTAATCCCTGAGCCGACTAGGTGAAAAATCTGTCGATGTGCCCTTAAGCAAGGCACTTAACCCTAATTGCTCATGTTAGTCGTTCTGGATAAGAGCGTCTGCTAAATGACAACAGTTTACAATGAACATGGTATAAAATCATATTTTATCAATTTAACTACGCAACTAGCAGATCACTAGGAATGGATAATATGTGGAGACAACAGATTTGAATGAATATGGTCAAAACCATGTTTTAGGGATTCGCAACAAAAAACAAATGCAGGACCTTAAGAAGAGAACAGGAGTCAATATTTGTGTTCGATGAGTGAAATAAAATGTTCTTTGTATCTTTTGCAAAACAACACTTTCAAATTAAACATCAATATCAACTAAAAATATAAAAATGATATATAAATGATATCAACTAAGAATATAAAAATGATATATAAATGATGTATGAATCACATTATCCTCCCCCCTTTAATTCATAAAATCATACTAAAAATCACACTAATATTGAAAAAAATTGAAACATGATCAAATAATCAAAAAGGATATTTATCCATTAGTACTCCATCCAGACCCCCTTGTCCATCTTCGTCCAGATCAGGAACAGTCAACAACGGCATCTGAGTGTTGTCTCCAGGCATCACAACACCAACCCATCTTAATATCATAGCTTTCGCAAAGGTCAGTAACAAAGTACAAAAGCAAAACATCACACACAACGCTATCAGAGCTGCAATTAAAATCTGAACCATCACTGCTCCTATTGGGCATAACTGATCTTGCAAACAAGACTTCACTGACCATCCAGCTCCCTCAGATCTCCCAAACGCATTCCTTATATTCCTCAACGCATCTATAACACTCGTGATATTATCGGAACTATCTGGGATCAAAGTATAACAATCATCCCCCGTCAGATTCATAGCTAAACATAAGCCACCTTGTTTTGCCAAAATATAGTCAGGAGCCATGTCATGTTTCAACAGCGTCAGTCTGTGACTTCTTTGAGTATTTGACAGAAGGTTAAACCCTCTTATTGTTTCATTCGCAAACCCCTGCAACGTATACGTAATATTATCAATATGATCTGCCAAAAATGTTAAACCATACCATGGAAAAAGACGAGTCCCCACTTCTCTCCCAGACTTATTCTCCAATGGTAGGCTTCAAGATTATTAAATGTAGCCATATCTCTTTTCACCCGGTTTTCAACTCTAGTTTCAGATTGATCTGTGTTCGGTGCTACCCCTCTTTTAATGGTAAAAACCTCATATGGAAGCTTCAACGTCGACATGTAACAACATCCTTTCCATCCATAGGGTAAGAATATATATGCTTTATCACCACAAACCCACCAAATATCTCTAAAATTCCCAATAGTTACATTGACAGGCAAAAGCTGATCTTTCACCATCGAAGTTATGCTCTTCTTACTACCTGGTACATAAAAAGTTACATTATATTTGTCCTCTCTAACCTTATGTTCGTGCTTATCCAAAGTCATCATATAATCATCACAATCTGATATTCCCATGAACATACCCTTTACATCATCTGTTTTATTAGAACAAAAACAACTTTTAGCCCTCACTGCTTTCACCTCAAATGCTTCAGGGTTCGCTGCTACCTGACTTTCTTTACCATCCAACATATTCACATAGGGTAATTCATTTAACCAAGAACACTTATACCTAGGCTTAAACAAATGTTGTGACAACGACATTACTTTATCTGTCAATGCTCGTTGCTGATACAACAGCCATCTCAACGCATAGGACTGACACACACTTGATAGCGGTTGAGCGACCGTCTCTAAAATGGAACCCCACGTCTCTGGTGCTGGAATTCTCAACAGACATGGACCCTCAAGATTCCTCACTGATCTTATAGAATGAGTTAACTGCTGGAACCAAAGATTTCTCCTTGCCCATTGATCTTTAATCTTCAAAACAGACGAATCAAATCCATATGCTTTCCATTTAGCTTCTCTTTTCCCTAACGAGCGGTATTGATCAGATGTATCTTCTGATGTTAGGTTGAACCCAAAGAACTCATCCTGTACCTCCATGATAGTATCCTGTACTATTTCAGATGAACCTATATCGTTCTCTACCACTATTTGCTGAGTCATTCCTGTTACATCATTTACTTTTAGAAAAGTTGTTGTCGGTGTCGGTGTCATACCTCCTACATTTGTTATTGCCGTCGTACCATTAAATCCTTCCAAAGTTACCATTAAAGTAGTTGATTTAGTTGATGTATTAACCTTAATTATTTCTAGTGGGACAGTTACCGATTTTCTCTGTGTATTATTCATTGTTGGAGTGACTACTGTGATAAACTTATCCTGTACTCCTTTGGTGACCGTGGAGGCTACAACAGACCTCAACTCTTCCATTATAATCATCACTTTACGAATTACATAGCCTTTTAACCAATAATTCTTAACCGGAACAAATTTTAATGCTTGCACTAGATAAGTACACATATATTCTCCCTGATCTTTCTCTGTAACATTACGCAACATAAGTGAACAATCATTCACAACCCTCTTCCCCTCCATATTGTTGTACAAAATATACTTTCTTTCACTAGGGGGCACCGCTTCTACATCTGGTCCTGATAACAATACTTCTTCTCCATAATTATCTCTCCATGTGGGAGGAACGTCCCCTCCCCCACTCCATCTCTCACAGCTACACGGAAGATGAGCTGTCTGTCAGAGTGGTGTGTGTAGGTGAGTGGAAGGAATCAAGCGCAGGACCCAGGATGACTTCAACCGTCTTTAGTAATGTTCCCAAAACAACGAGAACAATGAGTCGCCAACCCAACCGGGTGGCGCAAACAATTACGCACAAAACACAGTGCGTCAAAACAAGAAAAGCGCACGCAGTGCGAGCTCTCGGGAAAACACAACGAGAGAATACAATAAACTTCACAGAGGCAGGCTGACAATGAACAATCACGCATAACACCTGACCCAAGCACACGAAACTAAATAGGGAAACAATTAAGACACAAATAAGGGACAGGTGTTATGAACAGACAAAACCAAATGAACATGAAACATAGAACGGTGGCAGCTAGTACTCCGGAGACGACGACCGCCGAAGCCTGCCCGAACAAGGAAGAGGAGCAGCCTCGGCCGAAACCGTGACAGTACCCCCCCCTTGACGCGCGGCTCCAGCCGTGCGCCGACCCGGAGCTCGGGGACGACCCGGACGACGCGGAGCAGGGCGCGCAGGATGACCCCGATGGAAATCGGTCAGTAGGGACTGGTCTAATACGTCCCTCCTTGGCACCCAGCACCGCTCCTCCGGACCGTACCCCTCCCACTCCACGAGATATTGAAGACCCCCCATCCGGCGCCTAGAATCCAGGATGGACCTCACGGTGTACGCCGGAGCCCCCTCGATGTCCAACGGGGGCGGAGGAGTCTCCTCAATCTCAAAGTCCTGGAGTGGACCAGCTACCACCGGCCTGAGGAGAGACACATGGAACGAGGGGTTAATATTTTTGTAATCAACAGGTAGTTCTAACCTATAACTCACCTCGTTCAATCTCCTCAGGACTTTAAATGGCCCCACAAACCGCCGACCCAGCTTCCGGCAGGGCAGGCGGAGGGGCAGGTTTCTGGTTGAGAGCCAGACTCGATCTCCAGGTGCGTACACTGGCCCCTCACTGCGGTGTAGGTCGGCGCTCGTCTTCTGTCGACGTATGGCACGCTGCAGATGGACGTGTGCAGCGTCCCACGTCTCTTCCGAGCGCCGCACCCACTCATCCACAGCGGGGGCCTCGATCTGGCTCTCATGCCATGGTGCCAGAACCGGCTGGTACCCTAATACACACTGAAAAGGGGTTAGTTGGGTGGAGGAGTGGCGAAGAGAGTTCTGTGCCATCTCGGCCCAGGGCACATATCTCGCCCACTCCTCCGGCCGGCCCTGACAGTATGACCTCAGAAACCTACCCACGTCCTGGTTGACACGTTCAACCTGCCCATTACTCTCCGGGTGGTAACCCGAGGTAAGGCTTACCGAAACCCCCAACCGTTCCATAAATGCTCTCCACACTCTAGAGGTGAACTGGGGGCCTCGGTCAGACACTATATCCTCGGGTACCCCGTAGTGCCGGAAGACATGGGTGAACAGAGCCTCTGCGGTCTGTAGGGCAGTGGGTAGACCCGGCATGGGAAGGAGACGACAGGCCTTAGAGAACCGATCCACAACGACCAGGATGGTAGTGTTCCCCTGTGAGGGGGGAAGGTCGGTAACAAAATCCACCGAGAGGTGGGACCAGGGTCGTTGTGGAATAGGCAGGGGTTGTAACTTACCCCTGGGCAAATGTCTGGGTGCCTTACACTGGGCACACACCGAACAGGAGGAGACATAAATCCTCACATCCCTAGCTAACGTTGGCCACCAGTACTTCGTGCTCAGGCAGTGCACTGTCCGGCCGATACCCGGATGGCCAGAGGAGGGGGACGTATGAGCCCAACAAATGAGGCGATCGCGTACCTCGAGCGGAACGTACGTCCGACCCACAGGACACTGTGGAGGACTCGGGTCGGTGCGTAACGCCCGCTCGATCTCACCATCAACCTCCCACACCACCGGAGCAACCAGACAGGACTCCGGTAGTATGGGCGTGGACTCAACTGACCTCTCCTCTGCGTCATACCGCCGAGACAGAGCATCTGCCTTCCCGTTCTGGGACCCAGGGATGTATGTGATTTTAAACACAAACCGGGCTAGGAACATAGTCCAGCGAGCCTGGCGAGGATTCAGTCTCCTAGCTGCCCGGATGTACTCCAGGTTACGATGGTCAGTTAGAATGAGGAAAGGGTGTTGAGCCCCCTCGAGCCAATGCCGCCACACCTTTAGGGCCTGTCCCACGGCTAACAGCTCCCTGTCTCCTACGTCATAATTCCGCTCCGCCGGACTGAGCTTCTTACTGTAAAACGCACAGGGACGGAGTTTAGGTGGAGTGCCAGAACGCTGGGAAAGAACGGCCCCTATCCCGGCCTCTGACGCGTCCACCTCTACTTGGAACGGTAAAGAGGGATCCGGATGCGCCAACACCGGCGCCGAGGTAAACAGGTCCTTCAGTCTCCCAAATGCCCTGTCCGCCTCAGCTGACCACTGCAAGCGCACCGGACCCCCCTTTAACAGAGACGTTATGGGAGCTGCCACCTGTCCAAAACCCCGGATAAACCTCCGGTAATAATTCGCAAAACCCAAGAACCGTTGCACCTCCTTCACAGTGGTTGGGGTCTGCCAATTACGCACAGCTGACACCCGGTCTACCTCCATCTTCACCCCTGACGCAGATAACTGGTAACCCAGAAAGGAGACCGACTTCTGGAAAAACAGACATTTCTCTGCCTTGACATATAGGTCATGCTCCAACAGCCTCCTCAATACTCGGCGCACCAGGGCTACATGCTCAGCACGGGTAGGACTATACACCAGAATGTCGTCGATGTACACCACTACTCCCTGTCCCTGCATGTCCCGGAAAATCTCATCGACGAAGGATTGGAAGACTGAGGGAGCATTCATCAACCCATATGGCATGACTAGATACTCGTAGTGTCCGGAAGTCGTGCTAAACGCTGTCTTCCATTCATCGCCCTCTCGAATGCGCACCAAGTTATATGCGCTCCTAAGATCCAATTTTGTAAAGAACTGCGCACCGTGCAGTGACTCCGTCATAGTCGCAATCAGAGGAAGTGGATAGCTGTACTTCACTGTGATCTGATTGAGACCGCGGTAATCAATACACGGGCGCAGACCTCCATCCTTTTTCTTCACAAAAAAGAAACTTGAGGAAGCGGGTGAAACGGAGGTCCGTATGTATCCCTGTCTAAGAGACTCAGAGATGTACGTCTCCATAGCCTTTCTCTCCTCTTGAGACAAGGGATACACATGGCTCCGCGGGAGAGCTGCTCCTGACTGGAGATCTATCGCACAATCCCCCCGTCTATGAGGCGGCAGCTGCGCCGCCCTAGTCTTACTGAACGCCAGTGCCAAATCCTCATACTCGGGGGGAATCTGCAGTGCTGGCATTAGATTCGGACTCTCCACCGAGGTCGCCCCTATGGAAACACCCAGACACCGCCCCTCACATTGAGCAGACCACCCTTTAAGAGCTTTCTCTCGCCACTTAATAATAGGGTCATGAGTCATCAACCAGGGAAGACCCAGCACTACCGGATACGCAGGAGAGTCAATCAGATAGAGCTGAATTCTCTCCTCATGACCCTCCTGCGCCATCATCTGAAGGGGTGCTGTGACTTCCCTAATCAACCCAGACCCTAACGGACGGCTATCTAGGGCATGGACGGGGAAAGGCTTATCCACTGGAAGGAGGGGAATCCCTAACTCTATACAAAACTGGCGATCTACAAAATTCCCAGCTGCGCCTGAATCTACCAGCGCCTTATGCTGGGAACGAGGTGCAACCTGTGGGAAACAAACAGGCAAGGTTAGGTGCACGACAGAAAGCTCTGGGTAAGCAGGGCGCCTACTCACCTGGGTGGACCCCCCAATGCGTGACCTGCCTTCTCCCTCACTAGAGAACCCGCCCCAACACCTAGCCGCGGTGTGCCCTCCACGACCACAGTTGGTGCAAGGGCCGGGTCCCCTCGGGCTCCTCCTCCTCCGTTCCCTAGCGCCAGCACCTCCGAGCTCCATAGGGCTCGGCTCGGAGGTGCTGGAGAGTGGAATGGGCGAACCCCCCCTCCCGGGACGCCCACGGGTGGCGAGCAGGGTATCCAGCCGGATGGCCATGTCGACAAGCTGGTCGAAAGTCAACGAAGTGTCCCTGCACGCCAACTCTCGCTGGACGTCCTCCCGGAGGCTGCAGCGGAAATGGTCGATATGGGCCCGCTCATTCCACCCTGCATCAGCCGCTAGGGTCCGAAACTCCAAGGCAAAGTCCTGGGCGCTCCTCATCCCCTGTCGGAGGTAGAATAGCCGCTCCCCCGCCGCCTTCCCCTCTGGTGGATGGTCGAACACAGCACGGAAGCGGCGGGAGAACTCCGCATAGTTCGTGGTAGCGGCATCCATTCTCCTCCACTCGGCGTTGGCCCACTCCAACGCCTTGCCGGTGAGACAGGAGATGAGGGCTGAGACGCTCTCGTGTCCCGAGGGCGCCGGGTGTACGGTGGCGAGGTAGAGCTCCACCTGCAGCAGGAACCCTTGACACCCGGCAGTGGAGCCGTCGTACGCCCTCGGGAGCGAGAGCCGAATCCCACTTGGTTCCGGAGATGAGACAGGAGGGCTGACCGATGGAGCTGGGTCGGTTCGTGGAGGTGTGGGAACCCCGCTGGTCTCCCATCGGTGCAGGGTATTCATCACCCCCTCCAGGGCGTGACAGACCTGATTGATGCGGTCCTCCTGACCACGAAGACGTTCAGCCATCTCGGCTGTCGGCGTGGTCTCTCCTGCTGATTCCATGATAGATGCGTGATTCTGTCAGAGTGGTGTGTGTAGGTGAGTGGAAGGAATCAAGCGCAGGACCCAGGATGACTTCAACCGTCTTTAGTAATGTTCCCAAAACAACGAGAACAATGAGTCGCCAACCCAACCGGGTGGCGCAAACAATTACGCACAAAACACAGTGCGTCAAAACAAGAAAAGCGCACGCAGTGCGAGCTCTCGGGAAAACACAACGAGAGAATACAATAAACTTCACAGAGGCAGGCTGACAATGAACAATCACGCATAACACCTGACCCAAGCACACGAAACTAAATAGGGAAACAATTAAGACACAAATAAGGGACAGGTGTTATGAACAGACAAAACCAAATGAACATGAAACATAGAACGGTGGCAGCTAGTACTCCGGAGACGACGACCGCCGAAGCCTGCCCGAACAAGGAAGAGGAGCAGCCTCGGCCGAAACCGTGACACTGTCTCACCTCTCCTAACCTTAATAACAGTCTTTTCTTCTAAAATTGGTGCTGGAGCTATTGGTTCCCTTGTAATCGAATGCGATATATTTATGGCTTTAATAACTGTCAATGTTGAAAGAGTTAAATTGCTTCCCACTGTTGTTATAACAGACTGAAGTGTTGGTGTTATTGTTGTTACTTCATCCCTAGTTTTCATAACGTTTTGGTCTGACTTTTCTCCTAACTGGTCTAGGCCTACTTTGTCTAACTGAATCATTAGCTTCTCCTGTAACAGAGTTGCCCTTGGTGGTCTCTGCTGCTTCACATCCCACTGAAATATTCCCTGTTGCTTCTGGGACGTATTGAAAATCAATTTCCCCAAATCCCCTTTCCTTTCCATCCCCTGCATAGTCATCTCTGGCATCATCAGAAGTGTCACCATTATCAACGTCAACCCCAACATTGAAAATCTCTCCCTCTTCCTGTTCTCCCCTATCTCCATCCTCTCTCTCTGCGCGTGGCACCTCTTCTGTAGGTGCTTTAACACAATGTGACAAATGATACCACGTAGGAGACCCCTTAACCTGGACAGCTGTTCCAGTACTACGAACCACTTCAAATGGTCCTTCACGACGTTCGTTATACCACTTCCTTCTGAATACCTTTACGAATACTTTGTCTCCCGGTTGTACTTTATTCCTCTTATCCTCCTCAAGCTCCTTCTGCATCTCTTCTTGTCTTTGCCTGTCAGAAGCATATGTGGACAACTTTTTATGAAAATTGGCCATATATGTAACGTACGCTCTCATTTCATCTTCCAACAGGGCCAAGCTTGGACCCTTTCCGCTTGTTCGCAAACAAGGCGTAGGCATCCTTCTTCCTGTTACCAACTCATGGGGCGTCATACGTAGATCACGTAACTCACTTGAGCGACACACCATTAGTGCTAAAGGAAGCACCGCTTTCCAGTTTAGACCTGTATGTTGACAAATTTTCACAATGCGATTTTTCAAGACACCGTTCATTCTTTCACACATCCCTTGACTTTGTGGGTGAAAAACTGCTCCAAGAAGTTGCTTAATTCCCAATTTTTGCAACATCAATTTAACTGATTTATCCACAAATTCCCTTCCATTGTCCGAGGATATTCGATCGGGTAATCCCCACCTGCTTATGACTTCTTTACACAAGAACTTGGCAACCGACTGAGCATCCTTACGCTTGGCTGGACAAGCTTCCGTCCATCGTGAAAATCTATCTACAACCACCAACATGTATCTTTTCCCGTCAACTGGTTTTATCATATCAACAAAGTCAATAACCAACTCACGCATAGGACCCCTTGGTGTAGGAATGTAACCTGGATGAACAGGTATCCCTCTTCGAACATTATTTTTAAGACAGATAGTGCACCTTCCTGTCAAATAATCAATTTGTTCAAACAAATATGGAGCCCAAAAATCATATTCCTTTGTGATCTTTCTGTTAACCTCCCCCCTCGCAACATGAGCTAACCCATGTGCTTCTTGAATCATAAGACCTAAGAGGTCTAGAGGCGCTACTATCAACCCCTCATGGTTTCTCCACAGACCAGTAGCATCTTTGACCGCTCCTCGGTCTAGCCATAGCTGTTTGTCGATCATAGAAGCAGCTTCTTGCATCAAAATTACATCCCAAAGCGTAATTTTGTCTTCCAAGTCCACTACATGAGTGACCAGCAAAACTTTTCCCAATTTATCCGCTCCTGCGACGGCTTTTGCAGCTTCATCAGCAGCTTTGTTCCCTTGTGTCACTCTTGACATATCTGTCTTGTGAGCTGCAAACTTAGCTATCGCTATCTCTTTAGGCTTCATCATAGCATGCAACAGTGGTAACCCTAATTCTACCTCTGAATAAGCAGTAGAGTAGTAGGAAATAGGCTGAGGATTCGTCCCCGTGCCTGTCGGTTGACAAAGAACCGCACACGCATATCTACCTCCAGTAGAAGTAGACATATATAACAAAAAGTTATTAGAGTAATCTGGCAGTGCAAGTGCAGGTGCCTCCTGCAACCTCTGTTTGATCGTTTCAAATGCCACATGGCCTTCCTGTGTCCAGGAAAGATTGCTATGGAGTTGACGACTCTCAGTACCCCTAACCATAGCTCTCAAAGGTGCCATCAAACTAGTATAATCCTCTACCCAAGCTGAGGAATAACCAGCAATACCCAGAAATGTCATCATCTCTCTGACTGTTCTAGGCTTTGGAGCCTTACGAATAGTTTTCACTTGCCTGTCCGAAATGTTTCTGTGGCCATGAGTTATGTTTTGACCTAAATATACAACTTTCTCCTGACAATATTGCAGCTTTTTCTGTGAAACCTTATGCCCCTTTTCTGCCAATACCTGTAGTAATTTAATTGAGTCCCTATGACATGTTTCCTTATTTTGTGAGCAAACCATTATATCATCCACGTACTGAATGACAGTGCTCTGCAATATCTGATCTATCCCTACCAAATCCTCCTTCAGTACTTTATTGAAGATATGAGGCGAATGCCTGTACCCCTGTGGCATTCTACTGTACTCATAGAACTGTCCCTTATATGTGAACCTAAATAAATTCTGACTCTCTACACTAAGTGGGACACTGAAAAATGCTCCACATAAGTCTAGTACTGTAAAATGTGTCGCATCAGGAGGAACTTGGGCTAACAAGGTATGAGGGTCTGGCACTTCTGCTTGAAAGTCAGTCACTACCTCATTTACTGCTCTCAAATCATGAACTACACGATAAGTTCCATCCGGTTTTTCCACATGCCACAAAGGCGTGTTACTCCGAGGGTTTTTGTTGTCCTTAAAACACCTGCTTTCGAAAGTCCTTCAATTTGTGGTTCAATCCCTTGGATTGCTTCATCTTTCAATGGATATTGATTTTTCCATGGAGGTCTGGCTCCTGGTCGAAGTTCAACTTTCACAGGTTGGGCTGATTTCACAAGTCCAATATCGGTACTATGTTGAGACCACAACCCTTCTGGAACTTGTTGCAACATCTCCTCTTTCATAGAGTCTGAATCCATCTTCATATTGCAAATAGATTCATATGTCATTCTTACAGCCTGTGGCTCTCCTTGTCCTTGAGCCGAAATCATTATTTTAAGAAATCGTTGATCTTCACTTCTCCAGATCGCCAAATTCTCTTTCATTGGTCTGAAACTAAGTTTCTCTGCTTCTGTCATCATGTCTCCTATTTGCTTTTGCTCATAGCCTTCCGAAACCAACAAGGTAACATGTAGCACACTCTTCTCAATATCAAATTCTTTATTCAGATAGTCGTCTGTGTTTATCTTCATAGCTGCTCCTTGTGGTCCTAAAATAATGCAATTTGAGCTAAGTTGAACATTCTTCGGTTGATGACTCAACCATTCCTCTGAGTGTGGTTGAGCAGCCTTCTTGAAATACTTGAGCGTACAATGGAATGGATATTCCAGAAGCTTCGCATCCGGCATATTTGCAACAATAAATCTTTCCCATATCTTAGCCTGCTTCATAAAATCTTCACTGAGATTTCCAATCCAGAATACTGAAGACGAATCCATCTCTGTCATCATCGACAATTGGTAAACCTTTTCCTTTGGCATTTCTATCAGACAGCCGTCTGGTGTACATCTTATTGTACAGTTGAACTTACACAATGCATCTCTTCCCAACAATGCAACAGGTGTATGTTCTGATACTAGTATGGGTATTGTAATTTTCTGATCTTTATAGCAGAGCTCAATTGGTTCCGTAAGAGGAATCAGCTGTTTTACTCCCTCAAATCCGATTGTCCTAATGAGTTGATTGGACATAGGGAGATGTGTAGCATCTTCAGGCCGAACACAGGTGAACGCAGCTCCGCTATCCGCCATCACTTCCAATGGTCGGTTGTTTATTTTCACCTCAATTGTTGGATCTTTTTCCGGTCCTGATGCTACCAGCTGACATCATCTAGGCATGATGTTTCGGATCATCTAGGCACCTCTAGAATCCTTGCTCCGGACCCCTGTAGGGGTTCACCGGTCCTCCAGATGATCTTGACTGGCCCCTGTATCTTCCTCTGAAATTCCCTCTAATGTTTCCTCCTGACCAATTGCACTCACGGACATAGTGACCAACCTGTCCACAATTATAACACACCTCTGGAGACTGCGGGAAGTATGGCTTAAATCTTCCTCCCCTTTCTAATCCTTCTCGTCCTCTTCCTCTCCAATTCTGTGTCTGTCCAGAAATTGGCTGTGGATATGAAACAACTGGTGCCGCCATTGGTGGCTGGTACACTTGCGGTTGGAACTGTTCTGGTTGAAGCTGTGGCAGTGATTGTTGGTTTGGTGCACACTGACTCTGCATAACCAAAGCTTGTTTATTATCCTTTTTATTCTCCCCCAGTTGTATTTGATTGAGTTTTCTGAGAGTTTCTTCGTCCTGTTCTTTCTGATTGTGTTCCTTTTTCCTGTACAGATCCACTTGATGAGCTATGTGATCTGTATAGACACCTTTTGTCATGCTTCCAAGTCCAACCACTTCTGCCAGTTTGCTCCTTACTGGTGAGAGCAGTCCCATTTGCAGTTTAGCTCTCAAAATTGACTGCTCAATTTGACTCACATCTGGATCATTTCCAGTAATATTTCTCCACACTTGATGAACTCTTGACACATAGGCTCTCGGATTTTCTTGTTGTCCTAGCGGGTCAATCAGAATATTATCAGGATGCACATTTGTTGGAAATGTATCTTTCAATGCTCTCCACAGACGATTCCTACTTACAGCCAACAATTCAGGATCGTTCACTGCAGTCCCTACATATCTAATGAGTCCAGCTCTCTGAAAGACTTCTTCCATATCTGGAATCCCAATGAGATTAGCCAACAGTCTCTTAACGTCTCCTATGGCTGACTGTGTTCCCACCGTAATTTCTTCCAATTTCGAAATCCAAGGATAGGCCCCATTTGGAAGAATAGGCAGCTTCGCAAGTATATTTGACATATCGGTATTTTGCAACGGCTTATATTCAAAGTTTTGACCTCGAATGATAACTGGTATCATTTTGCTCGTGGTCTCTTTCCTTGGCCTTAATGCATATTTTGTCTCACCTTTTTTGGATTCTTTTTTCAGCTGTTTCTCCTTCTGTATGGTCAGCGTCTGGAGTTCTTCCTCTAACTCTCTTACCTCTCCTGCAGTCCTCGCGTTCTCCAGTTCTGATAAGCATCGGTTTATATCTCCTTCTATTTCTTCTGTGCCAGTCTTTGCAGGATAAACTCATTTCGAATACACAGCACCTTTAGTCTCCTCTTTATCGCTGTCTTCATCTTTGCTTTCCTCAGAACTCGAATATATTGTATCCTTCTTCTTCAAACCTTCCTCAGCCCTGGAATATCTTGTATCCTTCTTCTTCCAACCTTCCTCACCCCTTCTCTCCGTTCTGGCCAACCTCCGTTTGATCACAGGATCATATCCACCCATGATCCCCTCTAAATCACTCTGATCATCATCGTCCTCATCCAGTTCCATCCTACTTAACCTCATTCCACCCTTAGTTTTCAGACTTCTCGTTCTCTTTTTACCTTTGGTGCTTGGATGCATTTTTATGGTCGTTTCTGCTTGTCCTCTCTCTATTATTTGTTCATAGTCATCTCTGATGTAATAATCACCCTGCTGGAGGATCACTGGAAGCTGAGGATAAGCATCCCTAAGCTCTACTTCCTTCTCATAAGGTGGGGGTCTTTTCGCCGAATCCGTATGTGAGAAAGGTATACCGACTTCTACCCTTAGTTTCTCTGTCGACTTCTCTTCCTTTAGCCTTTTCTCCATACCTTTGCTTCCCTTATCGTTGGTATCTTTCATCAGTTTTTGTCCTTCATCTTCAAACAATTTAAGAACACCCAGCTCCCTTTGTCTCTTTTCTTTACGTCGTTCCTTTTGTTTTCCCTTCTTTTGATCTGCCTTTTAAATTGACAGAAGCACTTTCATGATGTTGATGACGTCAGGGTTAAGAGTCCCTTCCACTGGCAATGGTTGTTCAATGTCAGGCCAACGTTTGTTCCATTTGCCGGATAACCTCGCAATACCCTTAACTAAAGGATTACTATGTTCCACTATATCAACCGGTGTAATAACTTTCATAGCCTTGCTGTCCTTTCTCCCCATTGTAACTACTCTTTTATATTCCTTTATTGTGAACTATTTTATTTTAGCCTATATAGCCTATGGCTTCCCCCCTTTAATTATTAATATAACCTAAACAACCCTTTTTTTTTGAAGAAATCAATAAAAATATGAATATCAAAAATTCAATTAAAAATTGTATTCAAAAAATATTTTTTATTAAAAATAAAAACAAATCAATCAAAAAAACCTATTAAAATTTTATTGAAAAATTATTTTTAATAAAGAATACAAAAATATCAATTAAAAAATTAATTAAAAATCATTTAAAAATTATGAATAATTAACACCAATCTTTTATTTCTACACCAATCTTTCCAATTTATCAATTAGTGGCCCACTTACTTTAACCCATCCAGAAAGTGAATACCAGTAGTCAACTTCACAGCAATCCCAAAAACAACGACTTCCAATCTACAACACTACCACACTCATAAATTCCATTGTTTAATATGCACCCAAGTATCTTAATTTCACAGAATAATGTCAGTACCTGCTTTCCAACCGAACCCCTAATCAAGCCAAGTAATGCACAGAGACTCCAAAATACAAATTTTATTCAAATGATCAGCCAAGCGTCTGAGAAATTGTCATAACATCCAACATCCTGTAGGGGAAGATTTGTAGACAAAAAAGCACTGGCCTGATTTTGAATGATCCTCTGCCTGCGTCACACCTTTTCATGTCGCGCACACGTTAGCCCCTCCTCTCTCTCTCCTTTGCTCTCGTCCTATCGCCTCTCATATGACAATGGAACAAAACGGTACAGACAAGCATTTAAAGTTTATACACTTAACCAAGTTATCCACATTCAATATTCCCCCACTCATATTTGCTATAAGACTGAACTCAGAACTAAATAGATCGCTCAAAAACATTTTTATTTTATTTTAATCCGTCATTTAATTCAATTCATTATACTCCGTCAACATATATTTAATTTATAAATTCACTACATCTCAACAAATAGTTTCATGTTCGAACAACAGTCACTTTAACGATTTAGAAAATTCGTGTCCCACTACCTCTTGTCTGTGGCTATTTCTCCCCCTGCAGTGTAACCCCACAGAAATATGACCCCTTACCCACAATGCCGTGTTGTAGTTTTAGCAAATAACCTCGTGTCGTAGTTTTAGCGCCGTGAAATCAAGCGCATGCGCAAATCCATTTAACCCTATGATTGCCACACAATAGAACGCCAGCGTTCTACCTCAGTTCTCTATTTTACACTTATAGTCAGACAATTACACATAACAGAGCTCACATTTGCATAGAACTCTGAATTCCACACACACACAAACAAGTTTAAGAGGCTTATCTCATCGCAATGAGACCTCTAAGGACACGTTAGCATGTAGCACGCAACACAATTAGCCTTAGCATTAGCCGCTATGTACAATGTAGCATGAAACCCACTCCAGCATTTAGCATTAACATTAGCCTTTAGCTAACTGTGGCCTACCCCACGCAACTAGTACCCCGCATTGTGCCTAAATCATTGTCCATTTATCCCCTGCTAACTTTATGCTGCTGTAAGTTATGGATATCATATATGAGCGGTTACCCCATGCAAATACTCCGTCGACTATAAGATGAGAATAACTTACAATATAACCGTCCACCTTGTAGTTCCTAGAACTAACCTGAAACACTGAATGCATAATCAGGCTTTATGGCCCATCCCTATATGATGGCCCCTTAACCTGGGGTCTTTCACAATGCCCTAAAGTATGCATATCTGTCTTAAGCTACCAATACTTAATTCCTACCATTTTATGCTCTAAAATCCGAATTATCTGCCGTTTACCAATGGAATCACATTTTAGAATATTATTACAGACTCCTAGTCGACCGCAATACCCCACATCAACAACGACCCAAGTACTTTTAACTGTACACCTTCAATACCCTCCCCTGAATCAGCGGAATAACTAATGCCCAAATTTTGTGAGTAATCTCACCTTTAAAGCCGGCTTGGGCAGTAGTCAACTCGCGCCTCAGGAAGGGAACAAGAACGATGCAATCAGAATCTCGGTAGGACCTCCATTTGTGGTATCGCGTCGAATGCTGGTGGGTATTGCTGTCAATCAAAGAGTCCGCTTAGGCTGCACCGTGTTTTAGAGGCTTTTATTAATATCACGAGGTTACAGCATAAGTTACAGACCCGCGGTGTCTGGAGAAGCCCCGTTCCAAATTAATCTGAATGCTTCTGACTTCTCCTTTGTCTAACCCATACTTATAAACAATGGCAATAAATGGGTTGCTCCCTTTTTCGTCCAATCACCGGTCTCCCCTGGGGCATCACCCTCAAACTGCTACATTCAAACTAAGATAAACAGTTCTTCTTTGTCCCTCAAGACTAGTCATAATCTTCATACACGACATCAGTTTTCATTGAACATGGTCTAAAATCATGTTTTAGGGAGTTACCAACCAAAAACGAGTACTGCTCTAGAAGCTGAGATGGCAGGACGGAGTATTTCTGTTTCAGATCTTTGAAATACGTTTTAAACAGTTTACAGTGAACATGGTATAAAATAATATTTTATCAATTTAACTATGCAACTAGCAGATCAATAGGAATGGATAATATGTGGAGACAACAGATTTGAATGACTATGGTCAAAACCATGTTTTAGGGATTTGCAACAAAAAACAAATACAGGACCTTAAGAAGAGAACAGGAGTCAATATTTGTGTTCGATGAGTGAAATAATATGTTTTGTCTGTTTTCATTGAACATGGTCTAAAATCATGTTTTAGGGAGTTACCAGCCAAAAACGAGTACTGCTCTAGAAGCTGAGATGACAAGACAGAGTATATGTGTTTCAAATCTTTGAAATATGTTTTAAACATTTTACAATGAACATGGTATAAAATCATATTTTATCAATTTCCACAATTCAACTAGCAGATTAGTTGTAATGGCCAATATGTGGAGACAACAGATTTGAATGAATATGGTCAATAACATGTTTTAGTGATTTTCAACTAGCAGTGGAAATATGTTTTAAACAGTTTACAATGAACATGGTATAAAATAATATTTTATCAATTTCCACATTTCAACTAGCAGATTAGTTGTAATGGCCAAAATGTGGAGACAACAGATTTGAATGAATATGGTTAAAAACATGTTTTAGTGATTTTCAACAAAAAACTAGTACAGCACCGTAACAAGAGAACAGGAGTAAATATTTGTGTTCGATGAGTGAAATAAAATGTTTTGTCAGTTTTCATTAAACATGGTCTAAAATCATGTTTTAGTGACTTACCAGCCAAAAACGAGTACTGCTCTAGAAGCTTAGATGACATGACAGAGTATTTGTGTTTCACATCTTTGAAATACGTTTTAAACAGTTTACAATGAACATATTATAAAATGATATTTTATCCATTTCACAACGCAACTAGCAGATCACTAGGAATGGACAACATGTGGAGACAACAGATTTGAATGAATATGGTCAAAAACATGTTTTAGTGATTTTCAACAAAAAACTAGTACAGCACTGTAAGAAGAGAACAGGAGTCAATATTTGTGTTCGATGAGTGAAATAAAATGTTTTGTCAGTTTTCATTGAACATTGTCTAAAATTATGTTTTAGGGAGTTACCCGCCAAAAACGGGTAATGCTCTAGAAGCTGTGTCACGATCGTTGACACATGATGAAGCGGACCAAGGCGCAGCGTTGAATGCGAACATTTTTATTAAATGAATGAACACACGATCAAAACAACAAAACGAAACGTGACGTCCCTGGTTACATAAACAAACCAACACGGAACAAGAAACCACAAACACAAAGTGAAAGACAGACAGTTAAATATGGCTCCCAATCAGAGACAACCAGCTGACACTAGTTGCCTCTGATTGGGAGTCACTCAGGCCAACATAGAAATATAAACATAGACCCACACCCTACAACTCAAAACAAAGAAACTAACACCCTGGCTCAACATACGAGAGTCCCCTGAGCCAGGGCGTGACAAGCTGAGATGTCATGACACAGTATTTGTGTTTCACATCTTTGAAATACGCTTTAAACAGTTTACAATGAACATGGTATAAAATCATATTTTATCAATTTCACTACGCAACTAGCAGATAACTAGGAATGGACAATATGTGGAGACATCAGATTTGAATGAATATGGTCAAAAACTTGTTTTAGGAATTCGCAACAAAAAACAAATACAGGACCTTAAGAAGAGAACAGGAGTCAATATTGTGTTCAATGAGTGAAATAAAATGTTTTGTCAGTTTTCATTGAACATGGTCTAAAATCATGTTTTAGGGAGTTACCAGCCAAAAACGAGTACTGCTCTAGAAGCTGAGATGACAAGACAGAGTATTTGTCTTTCAAATCTTTGAAATATGTTTTAATCAGTTTACAATGAACATGGTATAAAATCATATTTTATCAATTTCCACAATTCATTTAGCAGATTTGTTGTAATGGCCAATATGTGGAGACATCAGATTTGAATGACTATGGTCAAAAACATGTTTTAGGGATTCGCAACAAAAAACTAATACAGGACCTTAAGAAGAGAACAGGAGTCAATATTTGTGTTCGATGAGTGAAATAAAATGTTTTGTCAGTTTTCATTGAACATGGTCTAAGATCATGTTTTAGGGAGTTACCAGCCAAAAACGAGTACTGCTCTAGAAGCTGAGATGACAAGACAGAGTATTTGTGTTTCAAATCTTTGAAATATGTTTTAAACATTTTACAATGAACATGGTATAAAATCATATTTGATCAATTTCCACAATTCAACTAGCAGATTTGTTGCAATGGCCAATATGTGGAGACAACATATTTGAATGAATATGGTCAAAAACATGTTTTAGTGATTTTCAACTAGCATTGGAATTATGTTTTAAACAGTTTACAATGAACATGGTATAAAATCATATTTGATCAATTTCCACAATTCAACTAGCAGATTAGTTGTAATGGCCAAAATCTGGAGAAAACAGATTTGAATGATTATGGTCAAAAACATGTTTTAGTGATTTTCAACAAAAAACTAGTACAGCACTGTAAGAAGAGAACAGGAGTCAATATTTGTGTTCGATGAGTGAAATAAAATGTTTTGTCAGTTTTCATTGAACATTGTCTAAAATCATGTTTTAGGGAATTACCTGCCAAAAACGGGTACTGCTCTAGAAGATGAGATGTCATGACACAGTATTTGTGTTTCACATCTTTGAAATACGCTTTAAACAGTTTACAATGAACATGGTATAAAATCATATTTTATCAATTTCACAACGCAACTAGCAGATAACTAGGAATGGACAATATGTGGAGACATCAGTGTCACGGATTCTGCCGAGGCTGCTCCTCCTCCTAGTTCGGGCAGGCTTCGGCGTTCTTCGTCCCCGGAGTACTAGCTGCCACCGTTGAATGTTTTTATGTTTGATTGCTTTTGTCTGTCTATTACACCTGTGTCCGTTTGTGTCTGATTACGTGTTCTATAAGTTGCCTGTTTTGTATTGGTTAGGTTGTGTGTTGTTTTTCGCCTGTCCGTAGTGCTGCGTGTTTTTCTCTGTTTTGTTGTTTTACTCATAGTTGCGTAATTGCTCGCCTCTGTCGTTTTGCGGCCGTTCATTGTATCTTTGCCTTTTGGATTACAAGTAAACTTTGTTGGACTAAGCTTCGGTGTCCTGCGCCTGACTCCCACACTACATACACCTCAGCCTTGACAGAACAACACACCAGTATGGAGTCAGCAGGAGCAGTGGCGGCACCCATGTCGCTGGAGGATCGGATCAGCGACCAAGACACCATGATCCGGCAACTTGGGGCCGCCATGAACACTTTACGCTGGTTGGTTACGGGAGAGGTGCCCACGCCTTCTCACACCATCCCATCACCAACGGACAGTCCTCCTCTCTCAGCACCGGGACCCAGTGGCATTCGGCTCTCGCTCCCGAGGGCATATGATGGTTCTGCAGCCAGGTGTCAGGGGTTCCTCCTGCAGGTGGAACTCTACCTGGCCACCATACACCCAGCACCCTCGGGATACGAGAGCGTCACCGCCCTCATCTCCTGTCTATCCGGCAAGGCGTTGGAGTGGGCCAACGCCGAATGGAGGGGAATAGACGCCGCTACCATCACCTACGCGGAGTTCTCCCGCCGCTTCAGGACTGTCTTCGATCATCCACCTGAGGGGAAGGCGGCGGGGGAGCGTCTGTTCCACCTCCGACAGGGGAAGAGGAGCGCACAGGAGTTCGCCCTGGAGTTCCGGACTCTAGCGACGGATGCGGGGTGGAATGAGAGGGCCCTCATCGACCATTACCGGTGTAGCCTACGAGAGGACGTTCGTCGTGAGCTGGCCTGCAGGGACACCAACCTATCTTTCGACCAGTTGGTGGACATCTCCATCCGTCTCGACACCCTGCTGGCTACCCGCGGACGTCCCGAGTGGGGGTTGTCCATTCCACCCTCCAGCACCTCCGTGCCGATTCCCATGGACCTCGGAGGTGCTGGAGCTAGAGAGAGGAGGAGAGAGAGCCCGAGGGGGGCCATCCCCTGCACCAACTGTGGCCGTGGAGGACACACCGCGGCCAGGTGCTGGGGAGGGTCTCCTGGGAGAGGGGACCACAGGTCACGCACTGGGGAGTCATTCCAGGTGAGTAGGCGCCCCACTTACCCAGAGCTCTCTGTTGGTCACATGTGTATACCTGTGAGATTTCCACAGGTGGCACCTCATTCCCAGCATAAGGCGCTAGTAGATTCAGGCGCAGCTGGGAATTTTGTTGATCGTGCATTTTGTTATAGGTTAGGAATTCCCCTTCGGCCGGTAGAAGCCCCCTTTACTGTTCATGCCCTAGACAGCCGGCCGTTGGGGTCGGGGTTGATCAGAGAAGTCACAGCACCACTTAAGATGACGACGCAGGGGGGTCATGAGGAGATCATTCAGTTTTATCTGATTGACTCTCCTGCGTATCCCGTGGTGCTGGGGCTTCCCTGGTTAAGCGCCCATGATCCTACCATTGCGTGGCAACAGAGGGCTCTTATGGAGTGGTCTGCCCAGTGTGTAGGGAGATGTCTAGGTGTTTCCTTAGGGGCGACCTCGGTAGAGAGTCCGAAACCAAGTGCCCGCAATGCGCATTCCCCCTGAATATGAGGATTTAGCACTTGTGTTCAGCAAAACGAGGGCAACACGGCTACCACCTCATAGACAGGGGGATTGTGCGATAGATCTCCAAACAGGAGCGGCACTTCCGCGGGGCCGTGTGTATCCCGTCTCAAGAAGAGACAGCGGCTATGGATACTTACATAGCCGAGTTCTTGGCACAGGGATACATACGGTCCTCCACTTCCCCGGTTTCCTCAAGTTTCTTTTTTGTGAAGAAGAAGGGACGGGGGTTTGCGCCCGTGTATTGATTACCGTAGTCTCAATCAGATCACGGTTAAGTACAGTTACCCTCTTCCACTGATTGCGACTATGACAGAATCATTACGCGGAGCGCGGTTCTTCACAAAGCTGGATCTCAGGAGCGCGTACAATCTGGTGCGCATTAGGGAGGGGGATGAATGGAAAACAGCATTTAGCACCACCTCGGGTCATTACGAGTATCTCGTCATGCCATATGGGTTAATGAATGCTCCTTCAGTCTTCCAATCCTTTGTTGACGAGATTTTCCGGGACATGCATGGGCAGGGTGTGGTAGTATACATCAACGACATCCTAGTGTACTCTTCTACACGAGCCGAGCATGTAGCCCTGGTGCGCCGAGTGTTGAGGAGACTGTTGGAGCATGACTTGTATGCCAAGGCTGAGAAATGCTTGTTCTTCCAGGAGTCCGTCTCCTTTTTGGGTTATCGGTTGTCCGCGTCTGGTGTGAAGATAGAGGTTGACCGTGTGTCGGCCGTGCATAATTGGCAAAGTCCAACCACTGTAAAAGAGGTGCAGCAGTTTTTGGGTTTTGCTAATTACTACCGGAGGTTTATCCGGGGCTTTGGACAGGTTGCAGCTCCCATTACGTCCCTGCTAAAGGGGGGTCCAGTTCGCTTGCAGTGGTCAGCTGAGGCGGACAGGGCATTTGTCAAACTTAAAAACCTGTTCACCTCGGCTCCGGTGCTGGCGCATCCGGATCCCTCTTTACCATTCCAAGTAGAGGTAGACGCGTCCGAGGCCGGTATTGGGGCAGTCCTGTCGCAACAGTCCGGCACGCCACCTAAGCTCCGCCCCTGTGCGTTCTATTCTAAGAAGCTCAGCTCGGCGGAGCGCAATTATGACGTAGGGGACAGAGAGCTGTAAGCTGTAGTCCAGGCCCTAAAGGTGTGGAGGCATTGGCTTGAGGGGACTCAACACCCTTTCCTCATTCTGACTGACCACCGTAACCTGGAGTACATCCGGGCAGCTAGGAGATTGAACCCTCGTCAGGCTAGGTGGAACATGTTCCTGACCCGGTTTGTTTTTAAGATCACATACATCCCAGGGTCCCAGAACGGTAAGGCAGACGCCCTGTCCCGGCGGTATGACACAGAGGAGAGGTCCATTGAACCTACTCCCATACTGCCGGAGTCTTGTCTGGTGGCTCCGGTGGTGTGAGAGGTCGATGCGGAGATCGAGCGGGCACTGCGTACCGACCCTACTCCCCCCGAGTGTCCTGTGGGGCGGACGTACGTTCCGCTCGAGGTTCGTGATCGCCTTATCTATTGGGCTCATACATCACCATCCTCTGGACATCCAGGTATTGGCCGGACAGTGCACTGCCTTAGCGTGAAATACTGGTGGCCAACGTTATCTAAGGATGTGAGGGTTTATGTCTCCTCCTGCTCGGTGTGCGCCCAGTGTAAGGCACCTAGACATTTGCCCAGGGGAAAGTTACATCCCCTGCCCGTTCCACAATGACCATGGTCCCACCTCTCGGTGGATTTTGTGACCGACCTACCCCCCTCCCAGGGGAATACCACCATTTTGGTCGTTGTGGATCGGTTTTCCAAGGCCTGTCGTCTCCTCCCAATGCCGGGTCTCCCTACTGCCCTACAGACCGCTGAGGCCCTATTTACCCACGTGTTCCGGCACTATGGGGTCCCTGAGGATATTGTGTCTGACCGAGGTCCCCAGTTCACCTCCAGAGTCTGGGGGGCGTTCATGGAACGCTTGGGGGTCTCGGTGAGCCTTACCTCGGGGTACCACCCAGAGAGCAATGGGCAGGTTGAACGAGTCAACCAGGATGTGGGTAGGTTTCTGAGGTCCTATTGCCAGGGCCGGCCGGAGGAGTGGTCTAGGTATATCCCCTGGGCAGAGATGGCCCAGAACTCTCTCCGCCACTCCTCCACCAACTTAACACCTTTCCAGTGTTTTTTAGGGTATCAGCCGGTCCTGGCACCTTGGCACGAGAGCCAGATCGAGGCCCATGCGGTGGATGAGTGGATTCGGCGCTCGGAGGAGACGTGGAACGCTGCCCATGTCCATCTGCAGCGGGCCATCCGTCGTCAAAAGGCGATTGCCGATCGCCACCGCAGTGAGGGACCGGTGTACGCACCGGGAGATCGAGTCTGGCTCTCGACTCGAAACCTGCCCCTCCACCTGCCCTGCCGGAAGCTGGGTCGGCGGTTTGTGGGGCCCTTTAAAGTCCTGAGAAGATTGAACGAGGTGTGTTACAGGTTACAACTGCCTATTGATTACAAGAATATTAACCCCTCGTTCCATGTGTCTCTTCTCAGGCCGGTGGTAGCTGGCCCACTCCAAGAAGATGAGATAGGAGAGACCCCTCCGCCCCCTTTGGACATCGAGGGGGCCCCGGCGTACAGGGTCCGGACCATCTTGGACTCGAGGCGCCGGATGAGTGGTCTCCAGTATCTCGTGGAGTGGGAGGGGTACGGTCTGGAGGAACGGTGCTGGGTGCCTAGGAGGGACATCCTAGATCCATCCCTCCTGACGGAGTTCCACCGTGGGCATCCCACGCGCCCGGGTCCGTGTCCTCCTGGCCGTCCCCGAGGCCGGGGTCGGCGCACGGCTGGCGCCGCGCGTCAAGGGGGGGGGGTACTGTCACGGATTCTGCCGAGGCTGCTCCTCCTCCTAGTTCGGGCAGGCTTCGGCGTTCGTCGTCCCCGGAGTACTAGCTGCCACCGTTGAATGTTTCTATGTTTGATTGCTTTTGTCTGTCTATTACACCTGTGTCCGTTTGTGTCTGATTACGTGTTCTATAGGTTGCCTGTTTTGTATTGGTTAGGTTGTGTGTTGTTTTTCGCCTGTCCGTAGTGCTGCGTGTTTTTCTCTGTTTTGTTGTTTTACGCATAGCCGCGTAATTGCTCGCCTCTGTCATTTTGAGGCCGTTCATTGTATCTTTGCCATGTGGATTACAAGTAAACTTTGTTGGACTAAGCTTCGGTGTCCTGTGCCTGACTCCCACACTACATACACCTCAGCCTTGACAATCAGATTTGAATGAATATGGTCAAAAACGTGTTTTAGGGATTTTCAACAAAAAACTAGTACAGCACCGTAAGAAGAGAACAGGAGTCAATATATGTGTTCGATGAGTGAAATAAAATGTTTTGTCAGTTTTCATTGAACATGGTCTAAAATCATGTTTTAGGGAGTTACCCGCCAAAAACGGGTACTGCTCTAGAAGCTGAGATGACATGACAGAGTATTTGTGATTCACATCTTTGAAATACGTTGTCACGATCGTCTTGAAAAGTAGCGGGCCAAGGCGCAGCGTGAGATGCGTACATATTTATTTTATTGTACACCACAGCGAACACAACACCAAACGAAACGTGAAGTCCTTCGACACAAACACAAATCAATAGGAACAAGAAACCACAAACACAAAGTGAAAGACAGACAGTTAAATATGGCTCTCAATCAGAGACAACCAGCTGACACTCGTTGCCTCTGATTGGGAGTCACTCAAGCCAACCTAGAAATACAAACATAGAATATAACACCCTGGCTCAACATACGAGAGTCCCCAGAGCCAGGGCGTGACAGTACCCCCCCCCAAAGGCGCAGACTCCGGCCGCGCCAACCAAACACAACAGGGGAGGGACCGGGTGGGCACTCCGCCTCGGCGGTGGATCCGGCTCCGGGCATGACTCCCACTCCCTCTCTAACCCCCCAAAGCGCCCCTGATCCGGTCTGGCCCTGCTGGCCGGAGCTGGACTGAACACTGGTGGAGCAGGAACGGATCGGACCGGGCTGACGATGCGCACCCTTGGCTTGGTGCGTGGAGTAGCAACTGGCCGGACCGGGCTGACGATACGTACCCCTAAATTGGTGCGTGGAGCAGGAATGGACCGGACCGGGCTGACGAAGCGCACCCCTGGCTTGGTGCGTGGAGTAACCACTGGCCGGACCGGGCTGACGATACGCACCCCTGGCTTGGTGCGGGGAACAGGCGCGGGCCGTGCTGGACTGACGACGCACACCAGTGGCCTGATGCGGAGAGCAGGAGCGGGCCGGACAGGGCTGACGAAACGCACCACAGACTTGGTGCGGGGAGCAGGAATGGGCCGAACTGGGCTGGTGACGCGCACCACAGACTTGGTGCGGAGAGCAGGAACAGGCCGGACAGGGCTGACGAAACGCACCACAGACTTGGTGCGGGGAGCAGGAATGGGCCGGACTGGGCTGGCGACACGCACCACAGACCTGGTGCGGAGAGCAGGAACGGGCCGAACAGGGCTGACGAAACGCACCACAGACTTGGTGCGGGGAGCAGGAGCAGGCCGGACAGGGCTGACGAAACGCACCACAGACTTGGTGCGGGGAGCAGGAACAGGCCGGGCCGGGCTGGCGACGCGCACCATAGGCTTGGTGCGGGGAGCAGGAACAGGCCGGGCCGGGCTGACGACACGCACCACAGGCTCGATGCGAAGAACAGGAACAGGCCGGACCGTACTGGGGACACACACCACTGGCCCTACGCAGGGATCAGGAACGGGCCGGACCGGACTGGTAACACACCCCAGTACCTCTTGCCGTGCCTGCACACTTTCCCTCTCCTCTGTGACCAGTGGCCCCCTTAACCTGGCGGCCTTCTCTGCCAACCCTCTGCACCACTCTATCCCGTACTCCTGCTGCCCCGTCGTCCACGGCGTGAGCCCCCCCCTAAAGATTTTCTGGGCTTGTCTCTCCCCCGTGGACCAGGCCTCCATGGTTCTCATCCAATTCTCTCTCCACTTCTCGTAATTCCAGCCTTTCTCCTCATCACGCTGCTTGACCCAGTCATGGTGGTTTCTTCTGTCACGATCGTCTTGAAAAGTAGCGGGCCAAGGCGCAGCGTGAGATGCGTACATATTTATTTTATTGTACACCACAGCGAACACAACACCAAACGAAACGTGAAGTCCTTCGACACAAACACAAATCAATAGGAACAAGAAACAACAAACACAAAGTGAAAGACAGACAGTTAAACATGGCTCCCAATCAGAGACAACCAGCTGACACTCGTTGCCTCTGATTGGGAGTCACTCAAGCCAACCTAGAAATACAAACATAGAATATAACACCCTGGCTCAACATACGAGAGTCCCCAGAGCCAGGGCGTGACATACGTTTTAAACTGTTTACAATGAACATGGTATAAAATCATATTTCATCCATTTCACAACGCAACTAGCAGATCACTAGGAATGGATAATATGTGGAGATATCAGATTTGAATGAATATGGTCAAAAACATGTTTTAGGGATTCGCAACAAAAAACAAATAAAGGACCTTAAGAAGAGAACAGGAGTCAATATTTGTAATCGATGAGTTAAATAAAATGTTTTGTCATTTTTCATTGAACATGGTCTAAAATCATGTTTTAGGGAGTTACCAGCCAAAAACGAGTACTGCTCTAGAAGCTGAGATGACTAGACAGAGTATTTGTGTTTCAAATCTTTGAAATATGTTTTAAACATTTTACAATGAACATGGTATAAAATCATATTTTATCAATTTCCACAATTCAACTAGCAGATTTGTTGTAATGTCCAATATGTGGAGACAACAGATTTGAATGAATATGGTCAAAAACATGTTTTAGTGATTTTCAACTAGCAGTGGAATTATGTTTTAAACAGTTTACAATGAACATGGTATAAAATAATATTTTATCAATTTCCACAATTCAACTAGCAGATTAGTTGTAATGGCCAAAATCTGGAGAAAACAGATTTGAATGATTATGGTCAAAACATGTTTTAGTGATTTTCAACAAAAAACTAGTACAGCACCGTAAGAAGAGAACAGGAGTCAATATTTGTCTTCGATGAGTGAAATCAAATGTTTTGTCAGTTTTCATTGAACATGGTCTAAAATCATGTTTTAGGGAGTTACCCGCCAAAAACGGGTACTGCTCTAGAAGCTGAGATGACATGACAGAGTATTTGTGTTTCACATCTTTGAAATACGTTTTAAACAGTTTACAATGAACATGGTATAAAATCATATTTCATCCATTTCACAACGCAACTAGCAGATCACTAGGAATGGACAATATGTGGAGACATCAGATTTGAATGAATATGGTCAAAAACATGTTTTAGGGATTCGCAACAAAAAACAAATAAAGGAACTTAAGAAGAGAACAGGAGTCAATATTTGTAATCGATGAGTTAAATAAAATGTTTTGTCATTTTCATTGAACATGGTCTAAAATCATGTTTTAGGGAGTTACCCGCCAAAAACGGGTACTGCTCTAGAAGCTGAGATGACAAGACAGAGTATTTGTGTTTCACATCTTTGAAATATGTTTTAAACAGTTTACAATGAACATGGTATAAAATCATATTTTATCAATTTCCACAATTCAACTAGCAGATTTGTTGTAATGGCCAATATGTGGAGACAACAGATTTGAATGAATATGGTCAAAAACATGTTTTAGTGATTTTCAACTAGCATTGGAATTATGTTTTAAACAGTTTACAATGAACATGGTATAAAATCATATTTGATCAATTTCCACAATTCATCTAGCAGATTTGTTGTAATGGCAAATATGTGGAGACAACAGATTTGAATGAATATGGTCAAAAACATGTTTTAGTGATTTTCAACAAAAAACTAGTACAGCACCGTAAGAAGAGAACAGGAGTCAATATTTGTGTTCGATGAGTGAAATTAAATGTTTTGTCAGTTTTCTTTGAACATGGTCTAAAATCATGTTTTAGGGAGTTACCCGCCAAAAACGGGTACTGGTCTAGAAGCTGAGATGACATGACAGAGTATTTGTGTTTCAGATCTTTGAAATACGTTTTAAAAAGTTTACAATGAACATGGTATAAAACCATATTTGATCAATTTCCACAATTCATCTAGCAGATTTGTTGTAATGGCCAATATGTGGAGACAACACATTTGAATGAATATGGTCAAAAACATGTTTTAGTGATTTTCAACAAAAAATTAGTACAGCACCGTAAGAAGAGAACAGGAGTCAATATTTGTGTTCGATGAGTGAAATTAAATGTTTTGTCAGTTTTCTTTGAACATGGTCTAAAATCATGTTTTAGGGAGTTACCCGCCAAAAACGGGTACTGGTCTAGAAGCTGAGATGACATGACAGAGTATTTGTGTTTCAGATCTTTGAAATACGTTTTAAACAGTTTACAATGAACCTGGTATAAAATCATATTTGATCAATTTCACTACGCAACTAGCAGATAACTAGGAATGGCCAATATGTGGAGACATCAGATTTGAATGAATATGGTCAAAAACATGTTTTAGGGATTCGCAACACAAAACAAATACAGGACCTTAAGAAGAGAACAGGAGTCAATATTTGTGTTCAATGAGTGAATTAAAATGTTTTGTCAGTTTTTGTTGAACATGGTCTAAAATCATGTTTTAGGGAGTTACCAGCTAAAAACGAGTACTGCTCTAGAAGATGAGATGACAAGACAGAGTATTTGTGTTTCAAATCTTTGAAATATGTTTTAATCAGTTTACAATGAACATGGTATAAAATCATATTTGATCAATTTCCACAATTCATCTAGCAGATTTGTTGTAATGGCCAATATGTGGAGACAACAGATTTGAATGAATATGGTCAAAAACATGTCAGTTTTCTTTGAACATGGTCTAAAATCATGTTTTAGGGAGTTACCCGCCAAAAACGGGTACTGGTCTAGAAGCTGAGATGACATGACAGAGTATTTGTGTTTCAGATCTTTGAAATACGTTTTAAACAGTTTACAATGAACATGGTATAAAATCATATTTTATCAATTTCCACAGTTCAACTTGCAGATTAGTTGTAATGGCTAATACGTGGAGACAACAGATTTGAATGAATATGGTCAAAAACATGTTTTAGGGATTCGCAAAAAAAAAACAAGTACAGGACCTTAAGAAGAGAACAGGAGTCAATATTTGTGTTCGATAAGTGAAATAAAATGTTTTGTCAGTTTTCATTGAACATGGTCTAAAATCATGTTTTAGCGATTCACCAGCCAAACACGAGTACTGCTCTAGAAGCTTAGATGACATGACAGAGTATTTGTGTTTCACATCTTTGAAATACGTTTTAAACTGTTTACAATGAACATGGTATAAAATAATATTTTATAAATTTCCACAATTTGACTAACAGATTAGTTGTAATGGCCAAAATGTGGAGACAACAGATTTGAATGAATATGGTCAAAAACATGTTTTAGTGATTTTCACCAAATATTTGTGTTCAATGAGTGAAATAAAATGTTTTGTCAGTTTTCATTGAACATGGTCTAAAATCATGTTTTAGGGAGTTACCAGCCAAAAACGAGTACTGCTCTAGAAGCTGAGATGACAAGACAGAGTATTTGTGTTTCAAATCTTTGAAATAGGTTTTAATCAGTTTACAATGATCATGGTATGAAATCATATTTTATCAATTTCCACAATTCATCTAGCAGATTTGTTGTAATGCCCAATATGTGGAGACAACAGATTTGAATGAATATGGTCAAATACATGTTTTAGTGATTTTCAACTAGCAGTGGAAATATGTTTTAAACAGTTTACAATGAACATGGTATAAAATCATATTTTATCAATTTCCACAATTCAACTAGCAGATTAGTTGTAATGGTCAATATGTGGAGACAACAGATTTGAATGAATATGGTCAAAAATATATTTTAGTGATTTTCAACAAAAAACTAGTACAGCACCGTAAGAAGAGAACAGGAGTCAATATTTGTGTTCGATGAGTGAAATAAAATGTTTTGTCAGTTTTCATTGAACATGGTCTAAAATCATGTTTTAGGGAGTTACCCGCAAAAAACGGGTACTGCTCTAGAAGCTGAGTTGACATGACACAGTATTTGTGTTCCACAGCTTTGAAATACGCTTTAAACAGTTTACAATGAACATGGTATAAAATCATATTTTATCCATTTCACAACGCAACTAGCAGATCACTAGGAATGGACAATATGTGGAGACAACAGATTTGAATGAATATGGTCAAAAACATGTTTTAGTGATTTTCAACTAGCAGTGGAAATATGTTTTAAACAGTTTACAATGTACATGGTATAAAATCCTATTTTATTAATTTCCACAATTCAACTAGCAGATTAGTTGTAATGGCCAAAATGTGGAGACAACAGATTTGAATGAATATGGTCAAAAACATGTTTTAGTGATTTTCAACAAAAAACTAGTACAGCACCGTAAGAAGAGAACAGGAGCCAATATTTTTCTTCGATGAGTGAAATAAAATGTTTTGTCAGTTTTCATTGAACATGGTCTAAAATAATGTTTTAGGGAGTTACCCGTCAAAAACGGGTACTGCTCTAGAAGCTGAGATGACATGACACAGTATTTGTGTTTCACATCTTTGAAATACGCTTTAAACAGTTTACAATGAACATGGTATAAAATCATATTTTATCAATTTCACTACGCAAATAGCAGATAACTAGGAATGGACAATATGTGGAGACATCAGATTTGAATGAATATGGTCAAAAACATGTTTTAGGGATTCGCAACAAAAACAAATACAGGACCTTAAGAAGAGAACAGGAGTCAATATTTGTGTTCAATGAGTGAAATAAAATGTTTTGTCAGTTTTCATTGAACATGCTCTAAAATCATGTTTTAGGGAGTTACCAGCCAAAAACGAGTACTGCTCTAGAAGCTGAGATGACAAGACAGAGTATTTGTGTTTCAAATCTTTGAAATATGTTTTAATCAGTTTAAAATGAACATGGTATAAAATCATATTTTATCAATTTCCACAATTCATCTAGCAGATTTGTGGTAATGGCCAATATGTGGAGACAACAGATTTGAATGAATATGGTCAAAAACATGTTTTAGTGATTTTCAACAAAAAACTAGTACAGCACCGTAAAAAGAGAACAGGAGTCAATATTTGTGTTCGATGAGTGAAATAAAATGTTTTGACAGTTTTCATTGAACATGGTCTAAAATCATGTTTTAGGGAGTTACACGCCAAAAATGGGTACTGCTCTAGAAGTTAAGATGACATGACACAGTATTTGTGTTTCACATCTTTGAAATATGTTTTAAACAGTTTACAATGAACATGGTATAAAATAATATGTTATTAATTTCCACAATTCAACTAGCAGATTAGTTGTAATGGCCAAAATGTGGAGACAACAGATTTGAATGAATATGGTAAAAAACATGTTTTTGTGATTTTCAACAAAAAACTAGTACAGCACCGTAAGAAGAGAACAGGAGTCAATATTTGTGTTCGATGAGTGAAATAAAATGTTTTGTCAGTTTTCATTGAACATGGTCTAAAATCATGTTTTAGGGAGTTACCCGCCAAAAACGGGTACTGCTCTAGAAGCTGAGTTGACATGACACAGTATTTGTGTTCCACATCTTTCAAATACGCTTTAAACAGTTTACAATGAACATGGTATGAAATCATATTTTATCCATTTCACAACGCAACTAGCAGATCACTAGGAATGGACAATATGTGGAGACAACAGATTTGAATGAATATGGTCAAAAACATGTTTTAGTTATTTTCAACTAGCAGTGGAAATATGTTTTAAACAGTTTACAATGAACATGGTATAAAATCATATTTTATCAATTTCCACAATTCAACTAGCAGATTAGTTGTAATGGTCAATATGTGGAGACAACAGATTTGAATGAATATGGTCAAAAATATATTTTAGTGATTTTCAACAAAAAACTAGTACAGCACCGTAAGAAGAGAACAGGAGTCAATATTTGTGTTCGATGAGTGAAATAAAATGTTTTGTCAATTTTCATTGAACATGGTCTAAAATCATGTTTTAAGGAGTTACCCGCCAAAAACGGGTACTGCTCTAAAAGCTGAGATGTCATGACACAGTATTTGTGTTTCACATCTTTGAAATACGCTTTAAACAGTTTACAATGAACATGGTATAAAATCAAATTTTATCAATTTCACTACGCAACTAGCAGATAACTAGGAATGGACAATATGTGGAGACATCAGATTTGAATGAATATGGTCAAAAACATGTTTTAGGGATTCGCAAAAAAAAAACAAGTACAGGACCTTAAGAAGAGAACAGGAGTCAATATTTGTGTTCGATAAGTGAAATAAAATATTTTGTCAGTTTTCATTGAACATGGTCTAAAATCATGTTTTAGGGATTTACCAGCCAAAAACGGGTACTGCTCCAGAAGCTTAGATGACATGACAGAGTATTTGTGTTTCACATCTTTGAAATACGTTTCAAACAGTTTACAATGAACATATTATAAAATCATATTTTATCCATTTCACAACGCAACTAGCAGATCACTAGGAATGGACAATATGTGGAGACAACAGATTTGAATGAATATGGTCAAAAAAATGTTTTAGGGATTTTCAACAAAAAACTAGTACAGCACCGTAAGAAGAGAACAGGAGTCAATATTTTTCTTCGATGAGTGAAATAAAATGTTTTGTCAGTTTTCATTGAACATGGTCTAAAATCATGTTTTAGGGAGTTACCCGCAAAAAACGGGTACTGCTCTAGAAGCTGAGTTGACATGACACAGTATTTGTGTTCCACATCTTTGAAATACGCTATAAACAGTTTACAATGAACATGGTATAAAATCATATTTTATCCATTTCACAACGCAACTAGCAGATCACTAGGAATGGACAATATGTGGAGACAACAGATTTGAATGAATATGGTCAAAAACATGTTTTAGTGATTTTCAACTAGCAGTGGAAATATGTTTTAAACAGTTTACAATGTACATGGTATAAAATCATATTTTATTAATTTCCACAATTCAACTAGCAGATTAGTTGTAATGGCCAAAATGTGGAGACAACAGATTTGAATGAATATGGTCAAAAACATGTTTTAGTGATTTTCAACAAAAAACTAGTACAGCACCGTAAGAAGAGAACAGGAGCCAATATTTTTATTCGATGAGTGAAATAAAATGTTTTGTCAGTTTTCATTGAACATGGTCTAAAATAATGTTTTAGGGAGTTACCCGTCAAAAACGGGTACTGCTCTAGAAGCTGAGATGACATGACACAGTATTTGTGTTTCACATCTTTGAAATACGCTTTAAACAGTTTACAATGAACATGGTATAAAATCATATTTTATCAATTTCACTACGCAACTAGCAGATAACTAGGAATGGACAATATGTGGAGACATCAGATTTGAATGAATATGGTCAAAAACATGTTTTAGGGATTCGCAACAAAAACAAATACAGGACCTTAAGAAGAGAACAGGAGTCAATATTTGTGTTCAATGAGTGAAATAAAATGTTTTGTCAGTTTTCATTGAACATGCTCTAAAATCATGTTTTAGGGAGTTACCAGCCAAAAACGAGTACTGCTCTAGAAGCTGAGATGACAAGACAGAGTATTTGTGTTTCAAATCTTTGAAATATGTTTTAATCAGTTTAAAATAAACATGGTATAAAATCATATTTTATCAATTTCCACAATTCATCTAGCAGATTTGTGGTAATGGCCAATATGTGGAGACAACAGATTTGAATGAATATGGTCAAAAACATGTTTTAGTGATTTTCAACAAAAAACTAGTACAGCACCGTAAAAAGAGAACAGGAGTCAATATTTGTGTTCGATGAGTGAAATGAAATGTTTTGACAGTTTTCATTGAACATGGTCTAAAATCATGTTTTAGGGAGTTACACGCCAAAAATGGGTACTGCTCTAGAAGTTAAGATGACATGACACAGTATATGTGTTTCACATCTTTGAAATATGTTTTAAACAGTTTACAATGAACATGGTATAAAATAATATGTTATTAATTTCCACAATTCAACTAGCAGATTAGTTGTAATGGCCAAAATGTGGAGACAACAGATTTGAATGAATATGGTAAAAAACATGTTTTTGTGATTTTCAACAAAAAACTAGTACAGCACCGTAAGAAGAGAACAGGAGTCAATATTTGTGTTCGATGAGTGAAATAAAATGTTTTGTCAGTTTTCATTGAACATGGTCTAAAATCATGTTTTAGGGAGTTACCCGCCAAAAACGGGTACTGCTCTAGAAGCTGAGTTGACATGACACAGTATTTGTGTTCCACATCTTTCAAATACGCTTTAAACAGTTTACAATGAACATGGTATAAAATCATATTTTATCAATTTCACAACGCAACTAGCAGATCACTAGGAATGGACAATATGTGGAGACAACAGATTTAAATGAATATGGTCAAAAACATGTTTTAGTTATTTTCAACTAGCAGTGGAAATATGTTTTAAACAGTTTACAATGAACATGGTATAAAATCATATTTTATCAATTTCCACAATTCAACTAGCAGATTAGTTGTAATGGTCAATATGTGGAGACAACAGATTTGAATGAATATGGTCAAAAATATATTTTAGTGATTTTCAACAAAAAACTAGTACAGCACCGTAAGAAGAGAACAGGAGTCAATATTTGTGTTCGATGAGTGAAATAAAATGTTTTGTCAATTTTCATTGAACATGGTCTAAAATCATGTTTTAAGGAGTTACCCGCCAAAAACGGGTACTGCTCTAAAAGCTGAGATGTCATGACACAGTATTTGTGTTTCACATCTTTGAAATACGCTTTAAACAGTTTACAATGAACATGGTATAAAATCAAATTTTATCAATTTCACTACGCAACTAGCAGATAACTAGGAATGGACAATATGTGGAGACATCAGATTTGAATGAATATGGTCAAAAACATGTTTTAGGGATTCGCAAAAAAAAAACAAGTACAGGACCTTAAGAAGAGAACAGGAGTCAATATTTGTGTTCGATAAGTGAAATAAAATATTTTGTCAGTTTTCATTGAACATGGTCTAAAATCATGTTTTAGGGATTTACCAGCCAAAAACGGGTACTGCTCTAGAAGCTTAGATGACATGACAGAGTATTTGTGTTTCACATCTTTGAAATACGTTTCAAACAGTTTACAATGAACATATTATAAAATCATATTTTATCCATTTCACAACGCAACTAGCAGATCACTAGGAATGGACAATATGTGGAGACAACAGATTTGAATGAATATGGTCAAAAAAATGTTTTAGGGATTTTCAACAAAAAACTAGTACAGCACCGTAAGAAGAGAACAGGAGTCAATATTTTTGTTCGATGAGTGAAATAAAATGTTTGTCAGTTTTCATTGAACATGGTCTAAAATCATGTTTTAGGGAGTTACCCGCCAAAAATGGGTACTGGTCTAGAAGCTGAGATGACATGACAGAGTATTTGTGTTTCACATCTCTGAAATACGTTTTAAACAGTTTACAATGAACATGGTATAAAATCATATTTTATCCATTTCACTACGCAACTAGCAGATAACTAGGAATGGACAATATGTGGAGACAACAGATTTGAATGAATATGGTCAAAAACATGTTTTAGGGATTTTCACCAAATATTTGTGTTCAATGAGTGAAATAAAATGTTTTGTCAGTTTTCATTGAACATGGTCTAAAATCATGTTTTAGGGAGTTACCAGCCAAAAACGAGTACTGAGATGAAGCTGAGATGACAAGACAGAGTATTTGTGTGTCAAATCTTTGAAATAGGTTTTAATCAGTTTACAATGATCATGGTATAAAATCATATTTTATCAATTTCCACAATTCATCTAGCAGATTTGTTGTAATGGCCAATATGTGGAGACAACAGATTTGAATGAATATGGTCAAATACATGTTTTAGTGATTTTCAACTAGCAGTGGAAATATGTTTTAAACAGTTTACAATGAACGTGGTATAAAATCATATTTTATCAATTTCCACAATTCAACTAGCAGATTAGTTGTAATGGTCAATATGTGGAGACAACAGATTTGAATGAATATGGTCAAAAATATATTTTAGTGATTTTCAACAAAAAACTAGTACAGCACCGTAAGAAGAGAACGGGGGTCAATATTTGTGTTCGATGAGTGAAATAAAATGTTTTGTCAGTTTTCATTGAACATGGTCTAAAATCATGTTTTAGGGAGTTACCCGCAAAAAACGGGTACTGCTCTAGAAGCTGAGTTGACATGACACAGTATTTGTGTTCCACATCTTTGAAATACGCTTTAAACAGTTTACAATGAACATGGTATAAAATCATATTTTATCCATTTCACAACGCAACTAGCAGATCACTAGGAATGGACAATATGTGGAGACACCAGATTTGAATGAATATGGTCAAAAACATGTTTTAGTGATTTTCAACTAGCAGTGGAAATATGTTTTAAACAGTTTACAATGAACATGGTATAAAATCATATTTTATTAATTTCCACAATTCAACTAGCAGATTAGTTGTAATGGACAATATGTGGAGACATCAGATTTGAATGAATATGGTCAAAAACATGTTTTAGGGATTCGCAACAAAAACAAATACAGGACCTTAAGAAGAGAACAGGAGTCAATATTTGTGTTCAATGAGTGAAATAAAATGTTTTGTCAGTTTTCATTGAACATGCTCTAAAATCATGTTTTAGGGAGTTACCAGCCAAAAACGAGTACTGCTCTAGAAGCTGAGATGACAAGACAGAGTATTTGTGTTTCAAATCTTTGAAATATGTTTTAATCAGTTTAAAATGAACATGGTATAAAATCATATTTTATCAATTTCCACAATTCATCTAGCAGATTTGTGGTAATGGCCAATATGTGGAGACAACAGATTTGAATGAATATGGTCAAAAACATGTTTTAGTGATTTTCAACAAAAAACTAGTACAGCACCGTAAAAAGAGAACAGGAGTCAATATTTGTGTTCGATGAGTGAAATAAAATGTTTTGACAGTTTTCATTGAACATGGTCTAAAATCATTTTTTAGGGAGTTACACGCCAAAAATGGGTACTGCTCTAGAAGTTAAGATGACATGACACAGTATTTGTGTTTCACATCTTTGAAATATGTTTTAAACAGTTTACAATGAACATGGTATAAAATCATATTTTATCCATTTCACAACGCAACTAGCAGATCACTAGGAATGGACAATATGTGGAGACAACAGATTTGAATGAATATGGTCAAAAACATGTTTTAGTTATTTTCAACTAGCAGTGGAAATATGTTTTAAACAGTTTACAATGAACATGGTATAAAATAATATGTTATTAATTTCCACAATTCAACTAGCAGATTAGTTGTAATGGCCAAAATGTGGAGACAACAGATTTGAATGAATATGGTAAAAAACATGTTTTTGTGATTTTCAACAAAAAACTAGTACAGCACCGTAAGAAGAGAACAGGAGTCAATATTTGTGTTCGATGAGTGAAATAAAATGTTTTGTCAGTTTTCATTGAACATGGTCTAAAATCATGTTTTAGGGAGTTACCCGCCAAAAACGGGTACTGCTCTAGAAGCTGAGTTGACATGACACAGTATTTGTGTTCCACATCTTTCAAATACGCTTTAAACAGTTTACAATGAACATGGTATAAAATCATATTTTATCCATTTCACAACGCAACTAGCAGATCACTAGGAATGGACAATATGTGGAGACAACAGATTTGAATGAATATGGTCAAAAACATGTTTTAGTTATTTTCAACTAGCAGTGGAAATATGTTTTAAACAGTTTACAATGAACATGGTATAAAATCATATTTTATCAATTTCCACAATTCAACTAGCAGATTAGTTGTAATGGTCAATATGTGGAGACAACAGATTTGAATGAATATGGTCAAAAATATATTTTAGTGATTTTCAACAAAAAACTAGTACAGCACCGTAAGAAGAGAACAGGAGTCAATATTTGTGTTCGATGAGTGAAATAAAATGTTTTGTCATTTTCATTGAACATGGTCTAAAATCATGTTTTAAGGAGTTACCCGCCAAAAACGGGTACTGCTCTAAAAGCTGAGATGTCATGACACAGTATTTGTGTTTCACATCTTTGAAATACGCTTTAAACAGTTTACAATGAACATGGTATAAAATCAAATTTTATCAATTTCACTACGCAACTAGCAGATAACTAGTAATGGACAATATGTGGAGACATCAGATTTGAATGAATATGGTCAAAAACATGTTTTAGGGATTCGCAAAAAAAAAACAAGTACAGGACCTTAAGAAGAGAACAGGAGTCAATATTTGTGTTCGATAAGTGAAATAAAATATTTTGTCAGTTTTCATTGAACATGGTCTAAAATCATGTTTTAGGGATTTACCAGCCAAAAACGGGTACTGCTCTAGAAGCTTAGATGACATGACAGAGTATTTGTGTTTCACATCTTTGAAATACGTTTCAAACAGTTTACAATGAACATATTATAAAATCATATTTTATCCATTTCACAACGCAACTAGCAGATCACTAGGAATGGACAATATGTGGAGACAACAGATTTGAATGAATATGGTCAAAAAAATGTTTTAGGGATTTTCAACAAAAAACTAGTACAGCACCGTAAGAAGAGAACAGGAGTCAATATTTTTGTTCGATGAGTGAAATAAAATGTTTTGTCAGTTTTCATTGAACATGGTCTAAAATCATGTTTTAGGGAGTTACCCGCCAAAAATGGGTACTGGTCTAGAAGCTGAGATGACATGACAGAGTATTTGTGTTTCACATCTCTGAAATACGTTTTAAACAGTTTACAATGAACATGGTATAAAATCATATTTTATCCATTTCACAACGCAACTAGCAGATCACTAGGAATGGACAATATGTGGAGACAACATATTTGAATGAATATGGTCAAAAACATGTTTTAGTGATTTTCAATAGCAGTGGAAATATGTTTTAAATAGTTTACAATGAACATGGTATAAAATCATATTTTATCAATTTCACTACGCAACTAGCAGATAACTAGGAATGGACAATATGTGGAGACATCAGATTTGAATGAATATGGTCAAAAACATGTTTTAGGGATTCGCAACAAAAATCAAATACAGGACCTTAAGAAGAGAACAGGAGTCAATATTTGTGTTCAATGAGTGAAATAAAATGTTTTGTCAGTTTTCATTGAACATGGTCTAAAATCATGTTTTAGGGATTTACCAGCCAAAAACGAGTACTGCTCTAGAAGCTTAGATGACATGACAGAGTATTTGTGTTTCACATCTTTGAAATACGTTTTAAACAGTTTACAATAAACATATTATAAAATCATATTTTATCCATTTCACAACGCAACTAGCAGATCACTAGGAATGGACAATATGTGGAGACAACAGATTTGAATGAATATGGTCAAAAACATGTTTTAGTGATTTTCACCAAATATTTGTGTTCAATGAGTGAAATAAAATGTTTTGTCAGTTTTCATTGAACATGGTCTAAAATCATGTTTTAGGGAGTTACCAGCCAAAAGCGAGTACTGCTCTAGAAGCTGAGATGACAAGACAGAGTATTTGTGTTTCAAATCTTTGAAATAGGTTTTAATCAGTTTACAATGATCATGGTATAAAATCATATTTTATCAATTTCCACAATTCATCTAGCAGATTTGTTGTAATGGCTAATATGTGGAGACAACAGATTTGAATGAATATGGTCAAAAATATATTTTAGTGATTTTCAACAAAAAACTAGTACAACACCGTAAGAAGAGAACAGGGGTCAATATTTGTGTTCGATGAGTGAAATAAAATCTTTTGTCAGTTTTCATTGAACATGGTCTAAAATCATGTTTTAGGGAGTTACCCGTCAAAAACGGGTACTGCTCTAGAAGCTGAGATGACATGACACAGTATTTGTGTTTCACATCTTTGAAATACGCTTTAAACAGTTAACAATGAACATGGTATAAAATCATATTTCATCAATTTCACTACGCAAATAGCAGATAACTAGGAATGGACAATATATGGAGACATCAGATTTGAATGAATATGGTCAAAAACATGTTTTAGGGATTCGCAACAAAAACAAATACAGGACCTTTAGAAGAGAACAGGAGTCAATATTTGTGTTCAATGAGTGAAATAAAATGTTTTGTCAGTTTTCATTGAACATGGTCTAAAATCGTGTTTTAGGGAGTTACCCGCCAAAAACGGGTACTGCTCTAGAAGCTGAGTTGACATGACACAGTATTTGTGTTCCACATCTTTCAAATACGCTTTAAACAGTTTACAATGAACATGGTATAAAATCATATTTTATCCATTTCACAACGCAACTAGCAGATCACAAGGAATGGACAATATGTGGAGACAACAGATTTGAATGAATATGGTCAAAAACATGTTTTAGTGATTTTCAACTAGCAGTGGAAATATGTTTTAAACAGTTTACAATGAACATGGTATAAAATCATATTTTATCAATTTCCACAATTCAACTAGCAGATTAGTTGTAATGGTCAATATGTGGAGACAACAGATTTGAATGAATATGGTCAAAAATATATTTTAGTGATTTTCAACAAAAAACTAGTACAGCACCGTAAGAAGAGAACAGGAGTCAATATTTGTGTTCGATGAGTGAAATAAAATGTTTTGTCAGTTTTCATTGAACATGGTCTAAAATCATGTTTTAGGGAGTTACCCGCAAAAAACGGGTACTGCTCTAGAAGCTGAGTTGACATGACACAGTATTTGTGTTCCACATCTTTGAAATACGCTTTAAACAGTTTACAATGAACATGGTATAAAATCATATTTTATCCATTTCACAACGCAACTAGCAGATCACTAGGAATGGACAATATGTGGAGACAACAGATTTGAATGAATATGGTCAAAAATATGTTTTAGTGATTTTCAACTAGCAGTGGAAATATGTTTTAAACAGTTTACAATGAACATGGTATAAAATCATATTTTATCAATTTCCACAATTCAACTAGCAGATTAGTTGTAATGGTCAATATGTGGAGACAACAGATTTGAATGAATATGGTCAAAAATATATTTTAGTGATTTTCAACAAAAAACTAGTACAGCACCGTAAAAAGAGAACAGGAGTCAATATTTGTGTTCGATGAGTGAAATAAAATGTTTTTGACAGTTTTCATTGAACATGGTATAAAATCATGTTTTAGGGAGTTACCCGCCAAAAATGGGTACTGCTCTAGAAGCTGAGATGACATGACACAGTATTTGTGTTTCACATCTTTCAAATACGTTTTAAACATTTTACAATGAACATGGTATAAAATAATATGTTATTAATTTCCACAATTCAACTAGCAGATTAGTTGTAATGGCCAAAATGTGGAGACAACAGATTTGAATGAATATGGTCAAAAACATGTTTTAGTGATTTTCAACAAAAGAATAGTACAGCACAGTAAGAAGAGAACAGGAGTCAATATTTGTGTTCGATGAGTGAAATAAAATGTTTTGTCAGTTTTCATTGAACATGGTCTAAAATAATGTTTGAGGGAGTTACCCGCCAAAAACGGGTACTGCTTTAGAAGCTGAGATGACATGACAGAAGATTTCTTTTTCACATCTTTGAAATATGTTTTAATCAGTTTAAAATGAACATGGTATAAAATCATATTTTATCAATTTCCACAATTCATCTAGCAGATTTGTGGTAATGGCCAATATGTGGAGACAACAGATTTGAAAAAATATGGTCAAAAACATGTTTTAGTGATTTTCAACAAAAAACTAGTACAGCAACGTAAAAAGAGAACAGGAGTCAATATTTGTGTTCGATGAGTGAAATAAAATGTTTTGACAGTTTTCATTGAACATGGTCTAAAATCATGTTTTAGGGAGTTACCCGCCAAAAACGGGTACTGCTCTAGAAGCTAAGATGACATGACACAGTATTTGTGTTTCACATCTTTGAAATACGTTTTAAACAGTTTACAATGAAAATGGTATAAAATAATATTTTATTAATTTCCACAATTCAACTAGCAGATTTGTTGTAATGGCCAAAATGTGGAGACAACAGATTTGAATGAATATGGTAAAAAACATGTTTTAGTGATTTTCAACAAAAAACTAGTACAGCACCGTAAGAAGAGAACAGGAGTCAATATTTGTGTTCGATGAGTGAAATAAAATGTTTTGTCAGTTTTCATTGAACACGGTCTAAAATAATGTTTGAGGGAGTTACCCGCCAAAAACGGGTACTGCTTTAGAAGCTGAGATGACATGACAGAAGATTTCTTTTTCACACCTTTGAAATATGTTTTAATCAGTTTAAAATGAACATGGTATAAAATCATATTTTATCAATTTCCACAATTCATCTAGCAGATTTGTGGTAATGGCCAATATGTGGAGACAACAGATTTGAAAAAATATGGTCAAAAACATGTTTTAGTGATTTTCAACAAAAAACTAGTACAGCAACGTAAAAAGAGAACAGGAGTCAATATTTGTGTTCGATGAGTGAAATAAAATGTTTTGACAGTTTTCATTGAACATGGTCTAAAATCATGTTTTAGGGAGTTACCCGCCAAAAACGGGTACTGCTCTAGAAGCTAAGATGACATGACACAGTATTTGTGTTTCACATCTTTGAAATACGTTTTAAACAGTTTACAATGAAAATGGTATAAAATAATATTTTATTAATTTCCACAATTCAACTAGCAGATTTGTTGTAATGGCCAAAATGTGGAGACAACAGATTTGAATGAATATGGTAAAAAACATGTTTTAGTGATTTTCAACAAAAAACTAGTACAGCACCGTAAGAAGAGAACAGGAGTCAATATTTGTGTTCGATGAGTGAAATAAAATGTTTTGTCAGTTTTCATTGAACATGGTCTAAAATCATGTTTTAGGGAGTTACCCGCCAAAAACGGGTACTGCTCTAGAAGCTGAGTTGACATGACACAGTATTTGTGTTCCACATCTTTGAAATACGCTTTAAACAGTTTACAATGAACATGGTATAAAATCATATTTTATCCATTTCACAACGCAACTAGCAGATCACTAGGAATGGACAATATGTGGAGACAACAGATTTGAATGAATATGGTCAAAAACATGTTTTAGTGATTTTCAACTAGCAGTGGAAATATGTTTTAAACAGTTTACAATGAACATGGTATAAAATCATATTTTATCCATTTCACAACGCAACTAGCAGATCACTAGGAATGGACAATATGTGGAGACAACAGATTTGAATGAATATGGTCAAAAACATGTTTTAGTGATTTTCAACTAGCAGTGGAAATATGTTTTAAACAGTTTACAATGAACATGGTATAAAATCATATTTTATTAATTTCCACAATTCAACTAGCAGATTAGTTGTAATGGCCAAAATGTGGAGACAACAGATTTGAATGAATATGGTCAAAAACATGTTTTAGTGATTTTCAACAAAAAACTAGTACAGCACCGTAAGAAGAGAACAGGAGCCAATATTTTTGTTCGATGAGTGAAATAAAATGTTTTGTCAGTTTTCATTGAACATGGTCTAAAATCATGTTTTAGGGAGTTACCCGTCAAAAACGGGTACTGCTCTAGAAGCTGAGATGACATGACACAGTATTTGTGTTTCACATCTTTGAAATACGCTTTAAACAGTTTACAATGAACATGGTATTAAATCATATTTTATCAATTTCACTACGCAACTAGCAGATAACTAGGAATGGACAATATGTGGAGACATCAGATTTGAATGAATATGGTCAAAAACATGTTTTAGGGATTCGCAACAAAAACAAATACAGGACCTTAAGAAGAGAACAGGAGTCAATATTTGTATTCAATGAGTGAAATAAAATGTTTTGTCAGTTTTCATTGAACATGCTCTAAAATCAAGTTTTAGGGAGTTACCAGCCAAAAACGAGTCCTGCTCTAGAAGCTGAGATGACAAGACAGAGTATTTGTGTTTCAAATCTTTGAAATATGTTTTAATCAGTTTAAAATGAACATGGTATAAAATCATATTTTATTAATTTCCACAATTCATCTAGCAGATTTGTGGTAATGGCCAATATGTTGAGACAACAGATTTGAATGAATATGGTAAAAAACATGTTTTAGTGATTTTCAACAAAAAACTAGTACAGCACCGTAAAAAGAGAACAGGAGTCAATATTTGTGTTCGATGAGTGAAATAAAATGTTTTGACAGTTTTCATTGAACATGGTCTAAAATCATGTTTTAGGGAGTTACACGCCAAAAATGGGTACTGCTCTAGAAGCTGAGATGACATGACACAGTATTTGTGTTTCACATCTTTGAAATACGCTTTAAACAGTTTACAATGAACATGGTATAAAATCATATTTTATCAATTTCACTACGCAAATAGCAGATAACTAGGAATGGACAATATGTGGAGACATCAGATTTGAATGAATATGGTCAAAAACATGTTTTAGGGATTCGCAACAAAAACAAATACAGGACCTTAAGAAGAGAACAGGAGTCAATATTTGTGTTCAATGAGTGAAATAAAATGTTTTGTCAATTTTCATTGAACATGCTCTAAAATCATGTTTTAGGGAGTTACCAGCCAAAAACGAGTACTGCTCTAGAAGCTGAGATGACAAGACAGAGTATTTGTGTTTCAAATCTTTGAAATATGTTTTAATCAGTTTAAAATGAACATGGTATAAAATCATATTTTATCAATTTCCACAAATCATCTAGCAGATTTGTGGTAATGGCCAATATGTGGAGACAACAGATTTGAATGAATATGGTCAAAAACATGTTTTAGTGATTTTCAACAAAAAACTAGTACAGCACCGTAAAAAAGAGAACAGGAGTCAATATTTGTGTTCGATGAGTGAAATAAAATGTTTTGACAGTTTTCATTGAACATGGTCTAAAATCATGTTTTAGGGAGTTACACGCCAAAAATGGGTACTGCTCTAGAAGCTAAGATGACATGACACAGTATTTGTGTTTCACATCTTTGAAATATGTTTTAAACAGTTTACAATGAACATGGTATAAAATAATATGTTATTAATTTCCACAATTCAACTAGCAGATTAGTTGTAATGGCCAAAATGTGGAGACAACAGATTTGAATGAATATGGTAAAAAACATGTTTTAGTGATTTTCAACAAAAAACTAGTACAGCACCGTAAGAAGAGAACAGGAGTCAATATTTGTGTTCGATGAGTGAAATAAAATGTTTTGTCAGTTTTCATTGAACATGGTCTAAAATCATGTTTTTGGGAGTTACCCGCCAAAAACGGGTACTGCTCTAGAAGCTGAGTTGACATGACACAGTATTTGTGTTCCACATCTTTCAAATATGCTTTAAACAGTTTACAATGAACATGGTATAAAATCATATTTTATCCATTTCACAACGCAACTAGCAGATCACTAGGAATGGACAATATGTGGAGACAACAGATTTGAATGAATATGGTCAAAAACATGTTTTAGTGATTTTCAACTAGCAGTGGAAATATGTTTTAAACAGTTTACAATGAACATGGTATAAAATCATATTTTATCAATTTCCACAATTCAACTCGCAGATTAGTTGTAATGGTCAATATGTGGAGACAACAGATTTGAATGAATATGGTCAAAAATATATTTTAGTGATTTTCAACAAAAAACTAGTACAGCACCGTAAAAAGAGAACAGGAGTCAATATTTGTGTTCGATGAGTGAAATAAAATGTTTTGACAGTTTTCATTGAACATGGTGTAAAATCATTTTTTAGGGAGTTACACGCCAAAAATGGGTACTGCTCTAGAAGCTGAGATGACATGACACAGTATTTGTGTTTCACATCTTTGAAATACGTTTTAAACAGTTTACAATGAACATGGTATAAAATAATATTTTATTAATTTCCACAATTCAACTAGCAGATTAGTTGTAATGGCCAAAATGTGGAGACAACAGATTTGAATGAATATGGTCAAAAACATGTTTTAGTTATTTTCAACAAAAAACTAGTACAACACCGTAAGAAGAGAACAGGAGCCAATATTTTTGTTCGATGAGTGAAATAAAATGTTTTGTCAGTTTTCATTGAACATGGTCTAAAATCATGTTTTAGGGAGTTACCCGTCAAAAACGGGTACTGCTCTAGAAGCTGAGATGACATGACACAGTATTTGTGTTTCACATCTTTGAAATACGCTTTAAACAGTTTACAATGAACATGGTATAAAATCATATTTATCAATTTCACTACGCAACTAGCAGATAACTAGAAATGGACAATATGTGGAGACATCAGATTTGAATGAATATGGTCAAAAACATGTTTTAGGGATTTTCAACTAGCAGTGGATTTATGTTTTAAACAGTTCACAATGAACATGGTATAAAATAATATTTTATCAATTTCAACAATTCAAATAGCAGATTAGTTGTAATGAGCAATATGTGGAGACAACAGATTTGAATGAATATGGTCAAAAATTTTTTTTAGTGATTTTCAACAAAAGAATAGTACAGCACAGTAAGAAGACAACAGGAGTCAATATTTGTGTTCGATGAGTGAAATAAAATGTTTTGTCAGTTTTCATTGAACATGGTCTAAAATCATGTTTTAGGGAGTTACCCGCCAAAAACGGGTATTGCTCTAGAAGCTGAGATGACATGACACAGTATTTGTGTTTCACATCTTTTAAATACGCTTTAAACAGTTTACAATGAACATGGTATAAAATCATATTTTATCAATTTCACTACACAACTATCAGATCACTAGGAATGGACAATATGTGGAGACAACAGATTTGAATGAATATGGTCAAAAACATGTTTTAGGGATTCACAACAAAAAACAAGTACAGGACCTTAAGAAGAGAACAGGAGTCAATATTTGTGTTCGATGAGTGAAATAAAATGTTTTGTCAGTTTTCATTGAACATGGTCTAAAATAATGTTTGAGGGAGTTACCTGCCAAAAACGGGTACTGCTTTAGAAGCTGAGATGACATGACAGAAGATTTCTTTTTCACATCTTTGAAATTTGTTTTAAACAGTTTACAATGAACATGGTATAAAATCATATTTTATCAATTTCCACAATTCAACTAGCAGATTAGTTGTAATGGCCAATATGTTTAGACAACAGATTTGAATGAATATGGTCAAAAACATGTTTTAGTGATTTTCAACAAAAAACTAGTACAGGACCTTAAGAAGAGAACAGGAGTCAATATTTGTGTTCGATGAGTGAAATAAAATGTTTTGTCAGTTTTCATTGAACATGGTCTAAAATCATGTTTTAGGGAGTTACCCGCCAAAAACGGGTACTGGTGTAGAAGCTGAGATGACAAGACAGAGTATTTGTGTTTCACATCTTTGAATATGTTTTAAACAGTTTACAATGAACATGGTATAAAATCATATTTGATCAATTTCCACAATTCAACTAGCAGATTAGTTGTAATGGCCAATATGTGGAGACAACAGATTTGAATGAATATGTTCAAAAACATGTTTTAGTGATTTTCAACAAAAAACTAGTACTGGACCTTAAGAAGAGAACAGGAGTCAATATTTGTGTTCGATGAGTGAAATAAAATGTTTCGACAGTTTTCATTGAACATGGTCTAAAATCATGTTTTAGGGAGTTACACGCCAAAAATGGGTACTGCTCTAGAAGCTGAGATGACATGACACAGTATTTGTGTTTCACATTTTTGAAATACGTTTTAAACAGTTTACAATGAACAGGGTATAAAATAATATTTTATTAATTTCCACAATTCAACTAGCAGATTAGTTGTAATGGCCAAAATGTGGAGACAACAGATTTGAATGTATATGTTAAAAAACATGTTTTAGTGATTTTCAACAAAAAACTAGTACAGCACCGTAAGAAGAGAACAGGAGTCAATATTTGTGTTCGATGAGAGAAATAAAATGTTTTGTCAGTTTTCATTGAACATGGTCTAAAATCATGTTTTAGGGAGTTACCCGCCAAAAACGGGTACTGCTCTAGAAGCTGAGTTGACATGACACAGTATTTGTGTTCCACATCTTTGAAATACGCTTTAAACAGTTTACAATGAACATGGTATAAAATCATATTTTATCCATTTCACAACGCAACTAGCAGATCACTAGGAATGGACAATATGTGGAGACAACAGATTTGAATGAATATGGTCAAAAACATGTGTTAGTGATTTTCAACTAGCAGTGGAAATATGTTTTAAACAGTTTACAATGAACATGGTATAAAATCATATTTTATCAATTTCCACAATTCAACTAGCAGATTAGTTGTAATGGTCAATATGTGGAGACAACAGATTTGAATGAATATGGTCAAAAACATGTTTTAGGGATTCGCAACAAAAACAAATACAGGACCTTAAGAAGAGAACAGGAGTCAATATTTGTGATCAATGAGTGAAATAAAATGTTTTGTCAGTTTTCATTGAACATGGTCTAATATCATGTTTTAGGGAGTTACCAGCCAAAAACGAGTACTGCTCTAGAAGCTGAGATGACAAGACAGAGTATTTGTGTTTCAAATCTTTGAAATAGGTTTTAATCAGTTTACAATGATCATGGTATAAAATCATATTTTATCAATTTCCACAATTCATCTAGCAGATTTGTTGTAATGGCCAATATGTGGAGACAACAGATTTGAATGATTATGGTCAAAAACATGTTTTAGTGATTTTCAACAAAAAACTAGTACAGCAACGTATGGAGAGGACAGGAGTCAATATTTATGTTCGATGAGTGAAATAAAATGTTTTGTCAGTTTTCATTGAACATGGTCTAAAATCATGTTTTAGGGAGTTACCCGCCAAAAACGGGTACTGCTCTAGAAGCTGAGTTGACATGACACAGTATTTGTGTTCCACATCTTTGAAATACGCTTTAAACAGTTTACAATGAACATGGTATAAAATCATATTTTTTACATTTCACAACGCAACTAGCAGATCACTAGGAATGGACAATATGTGGAGACAACAGATTTGAATGAATATGGTCAAAAACATGTTTTAGTGATTTTCAACTAGCAGTGGAAATATGTTATAAACAGTTTACAATGAACATGGTATAAAATCATATTTTATCAATTTCCACAATTCAACTAGCAGATTAGTTGTAATGGTCAATATGTGGAGACAACAGATTTGAATGAATATGGTCAAAAATATATTTTAGTGATTTTCAACAAAAAACTAGTACAGCACCGTAAGAAGAGAACAGGAGTCAATATTTGTGTTCGATGAGTGAAATAAAATGTTTTGTCAGTTTTCATTGAACATGGTCTAAAATCATGTTTTAGGGAGTTACCCGCAAAAAACGGGTACTGCTCTAGAAGCTGAGTTGACATGACACAGTATTTGTGTTCCACATCTTTGAAATACGCTTTAAACAGTTTACAATGAACATGGTATAAAATCATATTTTATCCATTTCACAACGCAACTAGCAGATCACTAGGAATGGACAATATGTGGAGACAACAGATTTGAATGAATATGGTCAAAAACATGTTTTAGTGATTTTCAACTAGCAGTGGAAATATGTTTTAAACAGTTTACAATGAACATGGTATAAAATCATATTTTATCCATTTCACAACGCAACTAGCAGATCACTAGGAATGGACAATATGTGGAGACAACAGATTTGAATGAATATGGTCAAAAACATGTTTTAGTGATTTTCAACTAGCAGTGGAAATATGTTTTAAACAGCTTACAATGAACATGGTATAAAATCATATTTTATTAATTTCCACAATTCAACTAGCAGATTAGTTGTAATGGCCAAAATGTGGAGACAACAGATTTGAATGAATATGGTCAAAAACATGTTTTAGTGATTTTCAACAAAAAACTAGTACAGCACCGTAAGAAGAGAACAGGAGCCAATATTTTTGTTCGATGAGTGAAATAAAATGTTTTGTCAGTTTTCATTGAACATGGTCTAAAATCATGTTTTAGGGAGTTACCCGTCAAAAACGGGTACTGCTCTAGAAGCTGAGATGACATCACACAGTATTTGTGTTTCACATCTTTGAAATACGCTTTAAACAGTTTACAATGAACATGGTATAAAATCATATTTTATCAATTTCACTACGCAACTAGAAGATAACTAGGAATGGACAATATGTGGAGACATCAGATTTGAATGAATATGGTCAAAAACATGTTTTAGGGATTCTTAACAAAAACAAATACAGGACCTTAAGAAGAGAACAGGAGTCAATATTTGTGTTCAATGAGTGAAATAAAATGTTTTGTCAGTTTTCATTGAACATGCTCTAAAATAATGTTTTAGGGAGTTACCAGCCAAAAACGAGTCCTGCTCTAGAAGCTGAGATGACAAGACAGAGTATTTGTGTTTCAAATCTTTGAAATATGTTTTAATCAGTTTAAAATGAACATGGTATAAAATCATATTTTATCAATTTCCACAATTCATCTAGCAGATTTGTGGTAATGGCCAATATGTGGAGACAACAGATTTGAATGAATATGGTCAAAAACATATTTTAGTGATTTTCAACAAAAAACTAGTACAGCACCGTAAAAAGAGAACAGGAGTCAATATTTGTGTTCGATGAGTGAAATAAAATGTTTTGACAGTTTTCATTGAACATGGTCTAAAATCATGTTTTAGGGAGTTACACGCCAAAAATGGGTACTGCTCTAGAAGCTGAGTTGACATGACACAGTATTTGTGTTCCACATCTTTGAAATACGCTTTAAACAGTTTACAATGAACATGGTATAAAATCATATTTTATCCATTTCACAACGCAACTAGCAGATCACTAGGAATGGACAATATGTGGAGACAACAGATTTGAATGAATATGGTCAAAAACATGTTTTAGGGATTCACAACAAAAAACAAGTACAGGACCTTAAGAAGAGAACAGGAGTCAATATTTGTGTTCGATGAGTGAAATAAAATGTTTTGTCAGTTTTCATTGAACATGGTCTAAAATAATGTTTGAGGGAGTTACCTGCCAAAAACGGGTACTGCTTTAGAAGCTGAGATGACATGACAGAAGATTTCTTTTTCACATCTTTGAAATTTGTTTTAAACAGTTTACAATGAACATGGTATAAAATCATATTTTATCAATTTCCATAATTCAACTAGCAGATTAGTTGTAATGGCCAATATGTTTAGACAACAGATTTGAATGAATATGGTCAAAAACATGTTTTAGTGATTTTCAACAAAAAACTAGTACAGGACCTTAAGAAGAGAACAGGAGTCAATATTTGTGTTCGATGAGTGAAATAAAATGTTTTGTCAGTTTTCATTGAACATGGTCTAAAATCATGTTTTAGGGAGTTACCCGCCAAAAACGGGTACTGGTGTAGAAGCTGAGATGACAAGACAGAGTATTTGTGTTTCACATCTTTGAATATGTTTTAAACAGTTTACAATGAACATGGTATAAAATCATATTTGATCAATTTCCACAATTCAACTAGCAGATTAGTTGTAATGGCCAATATGTGGAGACAACAGATTTGAATGAATATGTTCAAAAACATGTTTTAGTGATTTTCAACAAAAAACTAGTACTGGACCTTAAGAATAGAACAGGAGTCAATATTTGTGTTCGATGAGTGAAATAAAATGTTTCGACAGTTTTCATTGAACATGGTCTAAAATCATGTTTTAGGGAGTTACACGCCAAAAATGGGTACTGCTCTAGAAGCTGAGATGACATGACACAGTATTTGTGTTTCACATTTTTGAAATACGTTTTAAACAGTTTACAATGAACATGGTATAAAATAATATTTTATTAATTTCCACAATTCAACTAGCAGATTAGTTGTAATGGCCAAAATGTGGAGACAACAGATTTGAATGTATATGTTAAAAAACATGTTTTAGTGATTTTCAACAAAAAACTAGTACAGCACCGTAAGAAGAGAACAGGAGTCAATATTTGTGTTCGATGAGAGAAATAAAATGTTTTGTCAGTTTTCATTGAACATGGTCTAAAATCATGTTTTAGGGAGTTACCCGCCAAAAACGGGTACTGCTCTAGAAGCTGAGTTGACATGACACAGTATTTGTGTTCCACATCTTTGAAATACGCTTTAAACAGTTTACAATGAACATGGTATAAAATCATATTTTATCCATTTCACAACGCAACTAGCAGATCACTAGGAATGGACAATATGTGGAGACAACAGATTTGAATGAATATGGTCAAAAACATGTGTTAGTGATTTTCAACTAGCAGTGGAAATATGTTTTAAACAGTTTACAATGAACATGGTATAAAATCATATTTTATCAATTTCCACAATTCAACTAGCAGATTAGTTGTAATGGTCAATATGTGGAGACAACAGATTTGAATGAATATGGTCAAAAACATGTTTTAGGGATTCGCAACAAAAACAAATACAGGACCTTAAGAAGAGAACAGGAGTCAATATTTGTGATCAATGAGTGAAATAAAATGTTTTGTCAGTTTTCATTGAACATGGTCTAATATCATGTTTTAGGGAGTTACCAGCCAAAAACGAGTACTGCTCTAGAAGCTGAGATGACAAGACAGAGTATTTGTGTTTCAAATCTTTGAAATAGGTTTTAATCAGTTTACAATGATCATGGTATAAAATCATATTTTATCAATTTCCACAATTCATCTAGCAGATTTGTTGTAATGGCCAATATGTGGAGACAACAGATTTGAATGAATATGGTCAAATACATGTTTTAGTGATTTTCAACTAGCAGTGGAAATATGTTTTAAACAGTTTACAATGAACATGGTATAAAATCATATTTTATCAATTTCCACAATTCAACTAGCAGATTAGTTGTAATGGTCAATATGTGGAGACAACAGATTTGAATGAATATGGTCAAAAACATATTTTAGTGATTTTCAACAAAAAACAAGTACAGCACCGTAAGAAGAGAACAGGAGTCAATATTTGTGTTCGATGAGTGAAATAAAATGTTTTGACAGTTTTCATTGAACATGGTCTAAAATCATGTTTTAGGGAGTTACCAGCCAAAAACGAGTACTGCTCTAGAAGCTGAGATGGCAAGACAGAGTATTTGTGTTTCAAATCTTTGAAATATGTTTTAATCAGTTTAAAATGAACATGGTATAAAATCATATTTTATCAATTTCCACAATTCATCTAGCAGATTTGTGGTAATGGCCAATATGTGGAGACAACAGATTTGAATGATTATGGTCAAAAACATGTTTTAGTGATTTTCAACAAAAAACTAGTACAGCAACGTATGGAGAGGACAGGAGTCAATATTTATGTTCGATGAGTGAAATAAAATGTTTTGTCAGTTTTCATTGAACATGGTCTAAAATCATGTTTTAGGGAGTTACCCGCCAAAAACGGGTACTGCTCTAGAAGCTGAGTTGACATGACACAGTATTTGTGTTCCACATCTTTGAAATACGCTTTAAACAGTTTACAATGAACATGGTATAAAATCATATTTTTTACATTTCACAACGCAACTAGCAGATCACTAGGAATGGACAATATGTGGAGACAACAGATTTGAATGAATATGGTCAAAAACATGTTTTAGTGATTTTCAACTAGCAGTGGAAATATGTTATAAACAGTTTACAATGAACATGGTATAAAATCATATTTTATCAATTTCCACAATTCAACTAGCAGATTAGTTGTAATGGTCAATATGTGGAGACAACAGATTTGAATGAATATGGTCAAAAATATATTTTAGTGATTTTCAACAAAAAACTAGTACAGCACCGTAAGAAGAGAACAGGAGTCAATATTTGTGTTCGATGAGTGAAATAAAATGTTTTGTCAGTTTTCATTGAACATGGTCTAAAATCATGTTTTAGGGAGTTACCCTCAAAAAACGGGTACTGCTCTAGAAGCTGAGTTGACATGACACAGTATTTGTGTTCCACATCTTTGAAATACGCTTTAAACAGTTTACAATGAACATGGTATAAAATCATATTTTATCCATTTCACAACGCAACTAGCAGATCACTAGGAATGGACAATATGTGGAGACAACAGATTTGAATGAATATGGTCAAAAACATGTTTTAGTGATTTTCAACTAGCAGTGGAAATATGTTTTAAACAGTTTACAATGAACATGGTATAAAATCATATTTTATCCATTTCACAACGCAACTAGCAGATCACTAGGAATGGACAATATGTGGAGACAACAGATTTGAATGAATATGGTCAAAAACATGTTTTAGTGATTTTCAACTAGCAGTGGAAATATGTTTTAAACAGCTTACAATTAACATGGTATAAAATCATATTTTATTAATTTCCACAATTCAACTAGCAGATTAGTTGTAATGGCCAAAATGTGGAGACAACAGATTTGAATGAATATGGTCAAAAACATGTTTTAGTGATTTTCAACAAAAAACTAGTACAGCACCGTAAGAAGAGAACAGGAGCCAATATTTTTGTTCGATGAGTGAAATAAAATGTTTTGTCAGTTTTCATTGAACATGGTCTAAAATCATGTTTTAGGGAGTTACCCGTCAAAAACGGGTACTGCTCTAGAAGCTGAGATGACATCACACAGTATTTGTGTTTCACATCTTTGAAATACGCTTTAAACAGTTTACAATGAACATGGTATAAAATCATATTTTATCAATTTCACTACGCAACTAGAAGATAACTAGGAATGGACAATATGTGGAGACATCAGATTTGAATGAATATGGTCAAAAACATGTTTTAGGGATTCTTAACAAAAACAAATACAGGACCTTAAGAAGAGAACAGGAGTCAATATTTGTGTTCAATGAGTGAAATAAAATGTTTTGTCAGTTTTCATTGAACATGCTCTAAAATAATGTTTTAGGGAGTTACCAGCCAAAAACGAGTCCTGCTCTAGAAGCTGAGATGACAAGACAGAGTATTTGTGTTTCAAATCTTTGAAATATGTTTTAATCAGTTTAAAATGAACATGGTATAAAATCATATTTTATCAATTTCCACAATTCATCTAGCAGATTTGTGGTAATGGCCAATATGTGGAGACAACAGATTTGAATGAATATGGTCAAAAACATATTTTAGTGATTTTCAACAAAAAACTAGTACAGCACCGTAAAAAGAGAACAGGAGTCAATATTTGTGTTCGATGAGTGAAATAAAATGTTTTGACAGTTTTCATTGAACATGGTCTAAAATCATGTTTTAGGGAGTTACACGCCAAAAATGGGTACTGCTCTAGAAGCTGAGTTGACATGACACAGTATTTGTGTTCCACATCTTTGAAATACGCTTTAAACAGTTTACAATGAACATGGTATAAAATCATATTTTATCCATTTCACAACGCAACTAGCAGATCACTAGGAATGGACAATATGTGGAGACAACAGATTTGAATGAATATGGTCAAAAACATGTTTTAGTGATTTTCAACTAGCAGTGGAAATATGTTTTAAACAGTTTACAATGAACATGGTATAAAATCATATTTTATCCATTTCACAACGCAACTAGCAGATCACTAGGAATGGACAATATGTGGAGACAACAGATTTGAATGAATATGGTCAAAAACATGTTTTAGTGATTTTCAACTAGCAGTGGAAATATGTTTTAAACAGCTTACAATGAACATGGTATAAAATCATATTTTATTAATTTCCACAATTCAACTAGCAGATTAGTTGTAATGGCCAAAATGTGGAGACAACAGATTTGAATGAATATGGTCAAAAACATGTTTTAGTGATTTTCAACAAAAAACTAGTACAGCACCGTAAGAAGAGAACAGGAGCCAATATTTTTGTTCGATGAGTGAAATAAAATGTTTTGTCAGTTTTCATTGAACATGGTCTAAAATCATGTTTTAGGGAGTTACCCGTCAAAAACGGGTACTGCTCTAGAAGCTGAGATGACATCACACAGTATTTGTGTTTCACATCTTTGAAATACGCTTTAAACAGTTTACAATGAACATGGTATAAAATCATATTTTATCAATTTCACTACGCAACTAGAAGATAACTAGGAATGGACAATATGTGGAGACATCAGATTTGAATGAATATGGTCAAAAACATGTTTTAGGGATTCTTAACAAAAACAAATACAGGACCTTAAGAAGAGAACAGGAGTCAATATTTGTGTTCAATGAGTGAAATAAAATGTTTTGTCAGTTTTCATTGAACATGCTCTAAAATAATGTTTTAGGGAGTTACCAGCCAAAAACGAGTCCTGCTCTAGAAGCTGAGATGACAAGACAGAGTATTTGTGTTTCAAATCTTTGAAATATGTTTTAATCAGTTTAAAATGAACATGGTATAAAATCATATTTTATCAATTTCCACAATTCATCTAGCAGATTTGTGGTAATGGCCAATATGTGGAGACAACAGATTTGAATGAATATGGTCAAAAACATATTTTAGTGATTTTCAACAAAAAACTAGTACAGCACCGTAAAAAGAGAACAGGAGTCAATATTTGTGTTCGATGAGTGAAATAAAATGTTTTGACAGTTTTCATTGAACATGGTCTAAAATCATGTTTTAGGGAGTTACACGCCAAAAATGGGTACTGCTCTAGAAGCTGAGTTGACATGACACAGTATTTGTGTTCCACATCTTTGAAATACGCTTTAAACAGTTTACAATGAACATGGTATAAAATCATATTTTATCCATTTCACAACGCAACTAGCAGATCACTAGGAATGGACAATATGTGGAGACAACAGATTTGAATGAATATGGTCAAAAACATGTTTTAGTGATTTTCAACTAGCAGTGGAAATATGTTTTAAACAGTTTACAATGAACATGGTATAAAATCATATTTTATCCATTTCACAACGCAACTAGCAGATCACTAGGAATGGACAATATGTGGAGACAACAGATTTGAATGAATATGGTCAAAAACATGTTTTAGTGATTTTCAACTAGCAGTGGAAATATGTTTTAAACAGCTTACAATGAACATGGTATAAAATCATATTTTATTAATTTCCACAATTCAACTAGCAGATTAGTTGTAATGGCCAAAATGTGGAGACAACAGATTTGAATGAATATGGTCAAAAACATGTTTTAGTGATTTTCAACAAAAAACTAGTACAGCACCGTAAGAAGAGAACAGGAGCCAATATTTTTGTTCGATGAGTGAAATAAAATGTTTTGTCAGTTTTCATTGAACATGGTCTAAAATCATGTTTTAGGGAGTTACCCGTCAAAAACGGGTACTGCTCTAGAAGCTGAGATGACATCACACAGTATTTGTGTTTCACATCTTTGAAATACGCTTTAAACAGTTTACAATGAACATGGTATAAAATCATATTTTATCAATTTCACTACGCAACTAGAAGATAACTAGGAATGGACAATATGTGGAGACATCAGATTTGAATGAATATGGTCAAAAACATGTTTTAGGGATTCTTAACAAAAACAAATACAGGACCTTAAGAAGAGAACAGGAGTCAATATTTGTGTTCAATGAGTGAAATAAAATGTTTTGTCAGTTTTCATTGAACATGCTCTAAAATAATGTTTTAGGGAGTTACCAGCCAAAAACGAGTCCTGCTCTAGAAGCTGAGATGACAAGACAGAGTATTTGTGTTTCAAATCTTTGAAATATGTTTTAATCAGTTTAAAATGAACATGGTATAAAATCATATTTTATCAATTTCCACAATTCATCTAGCAGATTTGTGGTAATGGCCAATATGTGGAGACAACAGATTTGAATGAATATGGTCAAAAACATATTTTAGTGATTTTCAACAAAAAACTAGTACAGCACCGTAAAAAGAGAACAGGAGTCAATATTTGTGTTCGATGAGTGAAATAAAATGTTTTGACAGTTTTCATTGAACATGGTCTAAAATCATGTTTTAGGGAGTTACACGCCAAAAATGGGTACTGCTCTAGAAGCTGAGTTGACATGACACAGTATTTGTGTTCCACATCTTTGAAATACGCTTTAAACAGTTTACAATGAACATGGTATAAAATCATATTTTATCCATTTCACAACGCAACTAGCAGATCACTAGGAATGGACAATATGTGGAGACAACAGATTTGAATGAATATGGTCAAAAACATGTTTTAGTGATTTTCAACTAGCAGTGGAAATATGTTTTAAACAGTTTACAATGAACATGGTATAAAATCATATTTTATCCATTTCACAACGCAACTAGCAGATCACTAGGAATGGACAATATGTGGAGACAACAGATTTGAATGAATATGGTCAAAAACATGTTTTAGTGATTTTCAACTAGCAGTGGAAATATGTTTTAAACAGCTTACAATGAACATGGTATAAAATCATATTTTATTAATTTCCACAATTCAACTAGCAGATTAGTTGTAATGGCCAAAATGTGGAGACAACAGATTTGAATGAATATGGTCAAAAACATGTTTTAGTGATTTTCAACAAAAAACTAGTACAGCACCTTAAGAAGAGAACAGGAGCCAATATTTTTGTTCGATGAGTGAAATAAAATGTTTTGTCAGTTTTCATTGAACATGGTCTAAAATCATGTTTTAGGGAGTTACCCGTCAAAAACGGGTACTGCTCTAGAAGCTGAGATGACATCACACAGTATTTGTGTTTCACATCTTTGAAATACGCTTTAAACAGTTTACAATGAACATGGTATAAAATCATATTTTATCAATTTCACTACGCAACTAGAAGATAACTAGGAATGGACAATATGTGGAGACATCAGATTTGAATGAATATGGTCAAAAACATGTTTTAGGGATTCTTAACAAAAACAAATACAGGACCTTAAGAAGAGAACAGGAGTCAATATTTGTGTTCAATGAGTGAAATAAAATGTTTTGTCAGTTTTCCTTGAACATGCTCTAAAATAATGTTTTAGGGAGTTACCAGCCAAAAACGAGTCCTGCTCTAGAAGCTGAGATGACAAGACAGAGTATTTGTGTTTCAAATCTTTGAAATATGTTTTAATCAGTTTAAAATGAACATGGTATAAAATCATATTTTATCAATTTCCACAATTCATCTAGCAGATTTGTGGTAATGGCCAATATGTGGAGACAACAGATTTGAATGAATATGGTCAAAAACATATTTTAGTGATTTTCAACAAAAAACTAGTACAGCACCGTAAAAAGAGAACAGGAGTCAATATTTGTGTTCGATGAGTGAAATAAAATGTTTTGACAGTTTTCATTGAACATGGTCTAAAATCATGTTTTAGGGAGTTACACGCCAAAAATGGGTACTGCTCTAGAAGCTAAGATGACATGACACAGTATTTGTGTTTCACATCTTTGAAATATGTTTTAAACAGTTTACAATGAACATGGTATAAAATAATATTTTATTAATTTCCATAATTCAACTAGCAGATTAGTTGTAATGGCCAAAATGTGGAGACAACAGATTTGAATGAATATGGTAAAAAACATGTTTTAGTGATTTTCAACAAAAAACTAGTACAGCACCGTAAAAAGAGAACAGGAGTCAATATTTGTGTTCGATGAGTGAAATAAAATGTTTTGTCAGTTTTCATTGAACATGGTCTAAAATCATGTTTTAGGGAGTTACCCGCCAAAAACGGGTACTGTTCTAGAAGCTGAGTTGACATGACACAGTATTTGTGTTCCACATCTTTCAAATACGCTTTAAACAGTTTACAATGAACATGGTATAAAATCATATTTTTTCCATTTCACAACGCAACTAGCAGATCACTAGGAATGGACAATATGTGGAGACAACAGATTTGAATGAATATGGTCAAAAACATGTTTTAGTGATTTTCAACTAGCAGTGGAAATATGTTTTAAACAGTTTACAATGAACATGGTATAAAATCATATTTTATCAATTTCCACAATTCAACTAGCAGATTAGTTGTAATGGTCAATATGTGGAGACAACAGATTTGAATGAATATGGTCAAAAATATATTTTAGTGATTTTCAACAAAAAACTAGTACAGCACCGTAAGAAGAGAACAGGAGTCAATATTTGTGTTCGATGAGTGAAATAAAATGTTTTGTCAGTTTTCATTGAACATGGTCTAAAATCATGTTTTAGGGAGTTACCCGCAAAAAACGGGTACTGCTCTAAAAGCTGAGTTGACATGACACAGTATTTGTGTTCCACATCTTTGAAATACGCTTTAAACAGTTTACAATGAACATGGTATAAAATCATATTTTATTCATTTCACAACGCAACTAGCAGATCACTAGGAATGGACAATATGTTGAGACAACAGATTTGAATGAATATGGTCAAAAACATGTTTTAGTGATTTTCAACTAGCAGTGGAAATATGTTTTAAACAGTTTACAATGAACATGGTATAAAATCATATTTTATAAATTTCCACAATTCAACTAGCAGATTTATTTGTAATGGCCAATATGTGGAAACAACAGATTTGAATGAATATGGTCAAATACATGATTTAGTGATTTTCAACTAGCAGTGGAAATATGTTTTAAACAGTTTACAATGAACATGGTATAAAATCATATTTTATCAATTTCCACAATTCAAGTAGCAGATTAGTTGTAATGGTCAATATGTGGAGACAACAGATTTGAATGAATATGGTCAAAAACATATTTTAGTGATTGTCAACAAAAAACTAGTACAGCACCGTAAGAAGAGAACAGGAGTCAATATTTGTGTTCGATGAGTGAAATAAAATGTTTTGACAGTTTTCATTGAACATGGTCTAAAATCATGTTTTAGGGAGTTACACGCCAAAAATGGGTACTGCTCTGGAAGCTGAGATGACGTGACACAGTATTTGTGTTTCACATCTTTGAAATATGCTTTAAACAGTTTACAATGAACATGGTATAAAATCATATTTTATCAATTTCACTACGCAACTAGCAGATAACTAGGAATGGACAATATGTGGAGACATCAGATTTGAATGAATATGAAGAGAAGAAGAGAACAGGAGTCAATATTTGTGTTCGATGAGAGAAATAAAATGTTTTGTCAGTTTTCATTGAACATGGTCTAAAATCATGTTTTAGGGAGTTACCAGCCAAAAACGAGTACTGCTCTAGAAGGTGAGATGACAAGACAGAGTATTTGTGTTTCAAATCTTTGAAATATGTTTTAAACATTTTACAATGAACATGGTATAAAATCATATTTTATCAATTTCCACAATTCCACTAGCAGATTTGTTGTAATGGCCAATATGTGGAGACAACAGATTTGAATGAATATGGTCAAAAACATGTTTTAGTGATTTTCAACTAGCAGTGGAAATATGTTTTAAACAGCTTACAATGAACATGGTATAAAATCATATTTTATCAATTTCCACAATTCAACTAGCAGATTTGTTGTAATGGCCAATATGTGGAGACAACAGATTTGAATGAATATGGTCAAAAACATGTTTTAGTTATTTTCAACAAAAAACTAGTACAGCACCGTAAGAAGAGAACAAGAGCCAATATTTTTGTTCGATGAGTGAAATAAAATGTTTTGTCAGTTTTCATTGAACATGGTCTAAAATCATGTTTTAGGGATATACCCGTCAAAAATGGGTACTGCTCTAGAAGCTGAGATGACATGACACAGTATTTGTGTTTCACATCTTTGAAATACGCTTTAAACAGTTTACAATGAACATGGTATAAAATCATATTTTATCAATTTCACTACGCAACTAGCAGATAACTAGGAATGGACAATATGTGGAGACATCAGATTTGAATGAATATGGTCAAAAACATGTTGTAGGGATTCGCAACAAAAACAAATACAGGACCTTAAGAAGAGAACAGGAGTCAATATTTGTGTTCAATGAGTGAAATAAAATGTTTTGTCAGTTTTCATTGAACATGCTCTATGTCACGATCGTCTGAAGGATGAGACCAACGCGCAGCGCGTGTACCGATAAACATGCTTACTTTATTAAATGAAAGCAACCACAGAAAACAACAAAATACGATACGTGAAGTTCCACTACTGATACAGACAGCAACACGGAAACAAAAACCCACAAACCCCACAGGAAAACATACAGAAATAAATATGGCTCCCAATCAGAGATAACGAGCCGAACAGCTGACACTCGTTACCTCCGATTGGGAGTCATTGAACAAACCTAGAAAAACAACAACCTAGACACCCAACATAGAACACAAACACATAGACTGCACACACCCTGGAAAAACAATAATGAGTCCCAGCACCAGGGTGTGACAGTACCCCCCCCTAAAGGCGCGGACTGCGACCGCGCCTCAAAACCCCCAACCAGGGGAGGGCTGGGCGGGCATACCTCCTCGGTGGCGGTTCTGGCTCCGGCCTAGACCACCACCCCACCATAGTCACTTCCCGCTTATGTAGCCTCCTCCAAATGACCCCCACTGGTTTAAGGGGCAGCACCAGACTAAGAGGCAGCACCGGACTAAATGGCGGATCCTGGCTGGCAGAAGGCTCTGGCTGATCCTGTCTGGCAGAAGGCTCTGGCTGATCCTGTCTGGCAGAAGGCTCTGGCTGATCCTGTCTGGCGGAAGGCTCTGGCTGATCCTGTCTGGCGGAAGGCTCTGGCTGATCCTGTCTGGCGGAAGGCTCTGGCTGCTCCTGTCTGGCGGAAGGCTCTGGCTGATCCTGTCTGGCGGAAGGCTCTGGCTGCTCCTGTCTGGCGGAGAGCTCTAGCGGCTCCGGTCTGGCGGACGGCTCTGAAGGCTCATGGCAGACGGGCGGCTTTGCAGGCTCAGTACCGACGGGCAGCTCCTGCGGCGCTTGGCAGACGGACAGTTCAGACGGCGTTGGGCAGACGGGCAGTTCAGGCGCCGTTGGGCAGACGGGCAGTTCAGACGGCGTTGGGCAGACGGACAGTTCAGGCCCCGTTGGGCAGACGGGCAGTTCAGACGGCGTTGGGCAGACGGGCAGTTCAGACGGCGTTGGGCAGACGGGCAGTTCAGGCGCCGTTGTGCAGACGGGCAGTTCAAGCGCCGTTGGGCAGACGGGCAGTTCAAGCGCCGTTGGGCAGACGGGCAGTTCAGGCGCCGTTGGGCAGACGGCAGACTCTGGCCGTCTGAGGCGCACCGTAGACCTGATGCGTGGTGCCGGAACTGGAGGTACCGGGCTGAGGACACGCATCTCAGGGCTAGTGCGGGGAGAAGCAACAGGGCATGCAGGACCCTGGGGACGCACATAAGTCCTAGTGCGTGGTGCCGGAACTGGTGGTCCCGGGCTGAGGACACGCATCTCAGGGCTAGTGCGGGGAGTCGGAACAGGGCATGCTGGACCCTGGGGACTCCCATAACGCCTAGTGCGGGAAGCCGGAACAGGGCATGCTGGACCCTGGGGACTCACCTCCCGCCTAGTGCGGAGAGCAGGAACAGGCCGGGCGGGGCTGGCGACGCGCACCGTCTCCCTGGTGCGGGTGGCCGGAACAGGCCGGGCCGGGCTGGCGAAGCGCACCGTATCCATGGTGCGGGGAGCAGGAACTGGCCGGGCTGGGCTGGCGACGCGCACCGTATCCCTGGTGCGAGTGGCCGGAACAGGCCGGGCCGGGCTGGCGAAGCGCACCGTATCCCTGGTGCGTGGAGTAGGAACAGGCCGGGCTGGGCTGGCGACGCGCACCGTATCCCTGGTGCGAGTGGCCGGAACAGGCCGGGCCGGACTGGCGAAGCGCACCGTATCCCTGGTGCGTGGAGTAGGAACAGGCCGGGCTGGGCTGGCGACGCGCACCGTATCCCTGGTGCGAGTGGCCGGAACAGGCCGGGCCGGACTGGCGAAGCGCACCGTATCCCTGGTGCGTGGAGTAGGAACAGGCAGGGCTGAGCTGGCGACGCACACCGTATCCCTGGTGCGAGTGGCCGGAACAGGCCGGGCCGGGCTGGCGAAGCGCACCGTATCCCTGGTGCGTGGAGTAGGAACAGGCCGGTCCATACCGGGAACACACACCACTGGCTTCAACCGAGGATCAGGAACGGGCCGGACCGGACTGGCAACACACCTCAGTCCTTCACGCCGTGCCACACACACATCCCTGCCTCTTCTCGCCAATGGCTCCCGTACTCCGTTAGCCCTCTCACCTATACTCCCTGTGGCAGCCTCCTGCTGCCCAGCTGCCCAAGCCATGTGCCCCCCCCAAAAAATTTCTTGGGGTTGCCTCTCGTCCTTCCGACGAAAAACCTGCTGCCGCCGATGCTCCTCTCTTGCCAGGGCCTTGATCTTCCCCCAAGGTCCCTTGCCCCCGAGCATGTCCTCCCAGGACCACGATTTGCCCACCTGGGCCATCGCCAGCCTCTCGATCTCCTTACCAGGCGCCTCCACCCATGTCCAGTCTCTTTGCTCCTGTACACGCTGCTTGGTCTTGGTATGGTGGGTTTTTCTGTCACGATCGTCTGAAGGATGAGACCAACGCGCAGCGCGTGTACCGATAAACATGCTTACTTTATTAAATGAAAGCAACCACAGAAAACAACAAAATACGATACGTGAAGTTCCACTACTGATACAGACAGCAACACGGAAACAAAAACCCACAAACCCCACAGGAAAACATACAGAAATAAATATGGCTCCCAATCAGAGATAACGAGCCGAACAGCTGACACTCGTTACCTCCGATTGGGAGTCATTGAACAAACCTAGAAAAACAACAACCTAGACACCCAACATAGAACACAAACACATAGACTGCACACACCCTGGAAAAACAATAATGAGTCCCAGCACCAGGGTGTGACACTCTAAAATCATGTTTTAGGGAGATACCAGCAAAAAACGAGTACTGCTCTAGAAGCTGAGATGACAAGACAGAGTATTTGTGTTTCAAATCTTTGAAATAGGTTTTAATCAGTTTACAATGAACATGGTATAAAATCATATTTTATCAATTTCCACAATTCATCTAGCAGATTTGTTGTAATGGCCAATGTGTGGAGACAACAGATTTGAATGAATATGGTCAAATACATGATTTTGTGATTTTCAACTAGCAGTGGAAATATGTTTTAAACAGTTTACAATGAACATGGTATAAAATCATATTTTATCAATTTCCACAATTCAAGTAGCAGATTAGTTGTAATGGTCAATATGTGGAGACAACAGATTTGAATGAATATGGTCAAAAACATATTTTAGTGATTGTCAACAAAAAACTAGTACAGCACCGTAAGAAGAGAACAGGAGTCAATATTTGTGTTCGATGAGTGAAATAAAATGTTTTGACAGTTTTCATTGAACATGGTCTAAAATCATGTTTTAGGGAGTTACACGCCAAAAATGGGTACTGCTCTGGAAGCTGAGATGACGTGACACAGTATTTGTGTTTCACATCTTTGAAATACGCTTTAAACAGTTTACAATGAACATGGTATAAAATCATATTTTATCAATTTCACTACGCAACTAGCAGATAACTAGGAATGGACAATATGTGGGGACATCAGATTTGAATGAATATGAATAGAAGAAGAGAACAGGAGTCAATATTTGTGTTCGATGAGAGAAATAAAATGTTTTGTCAGTTTTCATTGAACATGGTCTAAAATCATGTTTTAGGGAGTTACCAGCCAAAAACGAGTACTGCTCTAGAAGCTGAGATGACAAGACAGAGTATTTGTGTTTCAAATCTTTGAAATATGTTTTAAACATTTTACAATGAACATGGTATAAAATCATATTTTATCAATTTCCACAATTCCACTAGCAGATTTGTTGTAATGGCCAATATGTGGAGACAACAGATTTGAATGAATATGGTCAAAAACATGTTTTAGTGATTTTCAACTAGCAGTGGAAATATGTTTTAAACAGTTTACAATGAACATGGTCTAAAATCATATTTTATCAATTTCCACAATTCAACTAGCAGATTTGTTGTAATTGCCAATATGTGGAGACAACAGATTTGAATGAATATGGTCAAAAACATGTTTTAGTTATTTTCAACAAAAAACTAGTACAGCACCGTAAGAAGAGAACAAGAATCAATATTTGTGTTCGATGAGTGAAATAAAATGTTTTGTCAGTTTTCATTGAACATGGTCTAAAATCATGTTTTAGGGAGTTACCCGCCAAAAACGGGTACTGCTCTAGAAGCTGAGATGAAATGACACAGTATTTGTGTTTCACATCTTTGAAATATGCTTAAAAACAGTTTTTCAATGAACATGGTATAAAATCATGTTGTCGTATCAAGTGAGTGGTGGCAATTATTGCTGATAAACAAAGGAGTCCGCTCATACTGAATCCTTGATCATAAGTTTATTCAGATCACAAGCTTCAGCATAAGTGACAGGTGACATGACACCCGGAGAACGGCGCCTCAGATTGGAATGGCCGTTCTGCCCTTTCTGTAGTCTAGCCCCTATTTATAAACAATGCAAAAAGATGGGTGGCTCCCTCTTCTGGCCAATCACCAGTCTCCCCTGGGACGTCACCCTCCAAACGGCTACATTTGACCTAACATAAACAACATTCCATTTCTTCAAGAAAAACATTTAACAAAGCCATAATCCCAATACACGACATATCCCCCCTTCGAGACGAATAGTCTCGAAAACAAACAGAATAGGATTATGACTAGTAACAATTTATCTTATTGAGTATCTTTAACATTAAACCACAAACATTCTCCTCCAGAGTGTAAATACCTTTCTATGAAATATGAATAACTGTTTATGAAGTGTGAATACATTACTATCTTTATGAAGTGTGAATACATTACTATGAAATATGAACAAATCTCTATGGAGTGTAAGAGCGAAAAACTGTCCGGCAGCCATCTTTTCAAATATCCATCCATCAATCAAGACAGTAAAATTCTCTCACGGTCCCTCTGCCCCAGGCAACCACCTCGGTACTCCAGATAACCTCATAAACAATGTAAATGCATTTGAAACTATGATGCACTTAAATACACATGTAAGCCCCTGCAAACAAAATCCTATCCAAAAACATCCACTCTAAGGCTGGTCAACCCATTCGACCCTAAAGTGGAACTCTCCCTGCTTAAACTCCCTGTCCCTAAACATCACCGAAATAAACAAAAACATCTAAGATCCTCACATGTATTCAATAACATCAAACATCATTCTACAAAAATTAATACCTAAGAATATGACACAATTATGTATTACACATGTCTATATTTCATTGCAGACACTGGAATGTAGTCCACTACACTTCATCTCCCCGTAGTCTCCTCTTCCAATTGGACTGTTGATGATGGAATCGGCCACACCCTCCTTGTTTCATCTCCTCCAGTCATATTGTCCCTTCCCATGTTCCCCAAATGCTTCTGGAAGAAAATAAGAAAAAAAACAGTATATTTTGCAAAACAACACTTTCAAATTAAACATCAATATCAACTAAGAATATAAAAATGATATATAAATGATGTATGAATCACATTAACCTCTTCCCCCCTTGATTCATAAAATCATACCAACATCACCCTAATATTGAATTTTTTTTTTTGAAAAATCATCAAATAATCAAAAATGATATTTATCCATTCAGTTCCACTTGTCCATCTTCATCCAGATCAGGAACAGTCAACACCGGCATCTGAGTGTTGTCTCCAGGCATCACTCTCCAACCTATCTCAATATCATAGCTTTCTCAAAGGTCAGTAACAAATTACAAACATCACACAGTGCTATCAAAGCTGCCATTAAATGTAACCCATCACTGCCCCTACTGGCCTACCTGATCTTGCAACCAAATCTTCTCAGATCTCCCAAACGCATCCCTTATATTCTTCAATGCATATATAACCCTAGTGATAATATCTTAACTATCTGGACTCAAAGTATAACTATTATCATCAATAGGATCTTCCCAAATGTTACACCATACCATGGAAAAAATCCCCCCTTCTCCCTTAGATTCATCCTTCAATGATAGGCTTGAAGACTATGACATGTAGCCATGTCTCTTTTCATCCAATTTCAAATATAGCTTCAGATTTCTGTGTCCGGTGCTACCCCTCTTATAATGGTAGAAACCTCATATGGAAGCTTCAACGTTGACATGTAACAACATCCTGTCTATCCATAGGGTAAGAATATATATGCTTTATCACCACAAACCCTCCAAATATCTCAAAAATTCCCCATAGTCACATTGTCAGGCAAAAGCTAATCTTTTAACCATCAAAGTCCTGCTGTTGTTACTACCTGGTACATAAAAAGTAACATATTTCTCATTACTACCCTTAAGGTCATGCATACCCAAAGTTATCATATAACATCACAATCTGATATTCCCATAAACATACCCCTTACCTCATATGTTTTATTAGAACAAAACAACTTTTAGCCCTCAATGGTTACACCTCAAATGCTTCAGGGTTCGCTGTTACCTGATTTTACTTCACATCTAACAAATGCACACAAATTAATTCACTTAACCCAATAACACCTAACCCTAGGCTTAAACAAATGTTTTGACAATGACATTATTTTATCTGTTACTGACTGTTGCTGATACCACAGTCATGACAACGCATAAGATTGACACATACTTGATAGAGGTCGAGCGACCGTCTCTAACATGTTTGTTGCTGGAATTCTCAACAGACATGGACCCTCAAGATTCCTCACTGATCTTACAGAATGAGCTGCTGGAACCTGCCCATCTATCTCTAATTTTCACAACAGAAGAATCAAACCCATCCATTTAGTTTCTCTCTTCCCTAACGAGCGGTACTGCAGATACCTCTCCTTGTCTGTCATTAAAATCAAAGACCTCATCCTGTACCTCCATGATGAATCTATATTCTCTCTACTACTATCTGTTCTCCTATTTTAAGTCCTTCTTGCTACCCCTTTAATTTCAGAAAAGTTGTTGTCGGTGTCATACTTCCTACATTTGCTATTGCCATCGTATCATTAATCCCTTCCAAAGTTACCATTAAAGTAGTTGATGTAGTTGATGTATTAACCTTAATTATTTCTAGTGGCAAAGCTACCGATATCCTATGTGTATTATTCACTGTTGGAGTGACTACTGTAACATCTTCTTCCTGAACTCCTTTGGTGACTGTGGAGCTTCAACAGATTTCAAATCTTCCATCATAAGCGTCACTTTACGAATTACATAGCCCTTTAACCAATAATTCTTAACCGGAACAAATTCTAATGCTTGCACTAGATAAGTATACTTCTTCTCCATAATTATCTCTCCATGTGGGAGGAACGTCCCCATCCTAACCCTAAAAAGTATTTTTTCCCTTAAAATTGGTGCTGGAGCTATTGGTTGCCTTATAATCAAATGCGATATATTTATGGCTTTAATAACTATCAATGTTGAAAGAGTTAAATTGCTTCTCACTGTTGTTTTAATAGACTGAAGTGTTAATGTCCTTAGTTACTTCATCCATTTTCCAAAGATTTGAAGTCTTTGCTTGTACTTCCATCTATCACCACTAGTGTCACTTTTTCCCAACTCTCAGTCCTATCTCTAATCCCTGACTTTCAAACTTTTGATTATAAAAAATACACCTATAATTACCTTGATCTCCCTGCTGGGAACTGCAACTATAGATACTCAATCACCCTCAATCTTCTCTTATCATTCAGCAACACATACTTTCTCAATGCATCTGCTCCTAACAGATCTAAACTCCTACCATATCTTCCCACTAAACTTTAAAATGTCCTTCACTACTGTTCTCTCTCTCTTACTACTAACTTTGAAACTTAGCTTACTATCTTAGAGTTCCTTCAACCTAGTTCTCCTAACTTATTTTAATCTAATCTTTTCTCCTAACCTTTAAAAACCTTTTCCACTGATTTATTCACAAAATCCCTTTACCACCAATTTTTAGAATATGTGATTGGGAAAGTCCCCACCTGTTTCTGACTTTTTTACACACAGACTTGGCAAATGACTAAACACCTTTTAGCCTAGCCTGAAATCTCTTGGTTTAAGAATGTAACCCAGAATAACAGTCACCCCTTTTAACTTTATTTTTCAGACAGATTGTCTAATAGGCAGTCTAATAGATTATCATCCTTCCTATGATATTATCTTTTTAAGCAAATGATTCCCAAAAACCCTACTTTTTTAAAATCTTCTACCAGACAGCCGTCTAGTGTACATCTTATTGTACAATTCAATTTACACCATGCATCTCTTCCCAACACTGCAACAGATTTATGTCCTAATATTAGTATGTCTATTTTAATTTCTCTTTGATTTTTATAGCAGAGCTCCATTGGTTCCCTAAGAGTAATTAACTGTTTTACTACCTCCAATCCCTATCCTAATTAGTTAATTTTACATAGTGATATGTTTAACCTCTTTAGGCTGAACACAGATAAGTTTTTCCACTATTCACCATCACTTCTAATGGTCGGTTGTTTTTACTTCAATTGTTGGATATTTTGTCTTCTTCTCTAATCGGTGCTATCAGCTGGCACCCCCCTTTGTATCTTCTAGGCACTAACAGGTGATCTTCACTTGCTCCTTTATCTTCCTCTGTTGTTTTCTCCTGGCGCATTTCCATCACAGGTAAAGTGACCAACCTGTCCATAATTATAACAGTCTTCTGAAAGTTGCTGGAAGTGTAGCTGAAATCTTCCTCCTCCTTCTAAGCCTTCTCGTCCTCTTCCTCTCCAATTCTGTGTCTGTCCAGAAACTGGCTGTGGATATGGAACACCTGGTACCCCCCTTGACTGGTACAATTGCATTTGATATTGTTCAGTTGAAGCTGTAACAGTGATTGTTGATTTGGTTCACTCTGATTCTTCATGACCAAAGCTTCTCTTCTCCACCAGTTGTATGATTGAGTTTTCTCCGAGTTTCTTCGTCCTGTTCTTTCTTGCTGTTGACATATCAGAATTCTTCAAAAGCTTATATTCTAAGTTCTGTCCTCAAAATATAATCTTCCATCATCTTCTTACTTCTCTTCTGTGCCAGTCTTTGTAGGACAAACTCCTTTTGAATACACAGCACCTTCAGTCTCCTCTTTCTCGCTGTCTTCATCTGAACTCTAATCTCTTGTATCCTTCTTCCTTCAACTTTCATCAGAGATCAAATCTCTAGTATCCTTCTTCTTTCCTCTCTTGCCAACTTCCTTCTGATCACAGAGTCATATCCACCCATGACCTCTTCTCAATCACTCTCATCTTCATCATCCTCGTCTTCTTTAACCTCACTCTTCTCTTCCAGACATCTCATTTCCTTCCTTCTGGAGTTTTGGATTCATCTTTATCGTCGTTTCTGCTTGTCCTCTATCTAGTATTCGTTCATCTCTCTCTGATGCAACAATCACCCTCCTGGATGATCCCTGGAAGCTGAGGATAAACATCCCTAAGCTCTACTCCCTTCTCGTAAGGTGGGGGTCATTTTGCTGAATCCTTGTGTGAGAAAGGTGTACTAACTTCTGCCATTAGTTTTTCTAACACTACTTTAGTTAAAGGATTACTATTTTTCCCCTATATCAACCGGTGTAATGACTTTCATAGCCTTGATGTCCTTTCTCCCCATTGTAACAACCCTTTTATATTCCTTTATCGTGAATTATTTTATTTGAGACTATATAGCATATGGCTTCCCCCCTCTAATTATTAATATAACCCAAACAACCCAAAAAAAAAAAAATTCCTATATCCTATGTCACCAATTTATCAATTAGTGGTGGCTATCTTACCACAACCCATCAAATGCAAGTAAATGTAAGTTAGTCAACTTCAAAGCAATCCCAAAAACAAAGCCTGTAACCCCTTGCTCTATAAGCCCTTGCTCTATAAGCACCTAATTATCTTAAATTTACAGAATAATGTCAGTCCTTGATTCCCAACTCCAATCAAACCCCAGTGATGCACAGAGCCTCCAAAATGCAATTTTTAATGAAATAGTATTTGCCAAGCCTATGTAAAATTGTCATAACATCACATATCCTGTTAGGGGAAGATTTTGTGAACTAGCCTGATATCTGATCCGATCCTCTGCCTCGTCACGTGATGTCACGTCATCACTTCCTGTATCTCCTCTCTCCCCTCGCTTATCGTTCCTCTCATATGAACAGAGACACAGAATAACATTTTAGTAGTTAATGCAATCACTGAGTATTTCCAACCATTCAATATTCATTCGTTCTACATTATTCACTCTAAGACTAAACTCAGAACTAAATAGATCGCTCAAAAACATTTTTATTTTATTTTAATCCGTCATTTAATTTAATTCATTATACTCCGTCAACATATATTTAATTTATAAATTCACTACATCTCAACAAATAGTTTCATATTCAAACAGCAGCCACTTTAAACTATAAGATTCGTGTTAAAATCTCTCTTCTTTGTTCCCACGTCTGTGTCTCTTCCTGCAGCACGCAGCCCCCCAGAAATATGACACGTTACCCACAATCCCGTTTTTGTAGTTTTACTATACCCTCGTGTTGTAGTTTAGTGCCGTAAACCAAAACGTGTCCTAATCTCGTGCCATAAACTCCCCCTTTCTGTAGTGTAGTGTCGCAAAATTAAACGCATGCGCATACATTCTAAAATACTTTTTCACCGTGGAAGGGAGATTCTTAGACCTCTCCCCAGCCCAAATAGACGGTTAACAGTCCGGCTGTACCCCCGTTACCCCCTCATAGTCAAACAACATTTAACAGCGCTCACAAAACATAGAACTTGAATTCCACATACAAACATAATTTAAGAGGCTTTAATCCATCGCAGTGGACCTCAACGGTCACATGTTAGCATGCAGCATATTAGCATTTAGCCTTAGCATTTAGCCTTAGCCTGTATGCACCATGTAGCATAAAAACAATGTACCCGACATTGCGTCTTTAATTACTGTTTCCTTTGTCCTAAATTTAGGCTGCCGTGAGTATGGCTATTTATATGAGCGGTCCCCCCCACGCAGATATCCCGTCGGACAGAAGATGGGCAAGCAACCCCCAATAAATCTACTACCAAACCCCAGTCTAAGACTGACCTGAAACCCATAACGCGTTCCCAGGATTTTATGGCCCACCATGCGGTCGCCCCGTTTGTTACGAGGGCTTATTAAATCCTGCAATGTCCTAACTTGTATACATATCTTGGCCCCGATTGTTCTTGACTTACTATTCAAGCAACACATCTCTATAAACAATTTCATAAGCTCTACCCACTTTTGCACTGTTTTTAAAAATGTATAATGATTAGCCAGACCCCCAGTCATCAGCAGAAACGCCACCCGAGGCACGGCCATATGGTACATTTCTCCAGTGTACAATCACATAGCATCCAACCTAACAATCTCCAAAGCTGTGAGGAAAACTCACCCTTTTCTGGTCATGACTCCAGACCGAAGTTAGCTTGGCGGCTACGAATGAGCAAAGGAAAGATGCAGACCAGCCCCACGTTGGGCGCCATTTGTCGTATCGAGTGAGTGGTGGCAATTATTGCTGATAAACAAAGGAGTCCGCTCATACTGAATCCTTGATCATAAGTTTATTCAGATCACAAGCTTCAGCATAAGTGACAGGTGACATGACACCCGGAGAACGGCGCCTCAGATTGGAATGGCAATTCTGCCCTTTCTGTAGTCTAGCCCCTATTTATAAACAATGCAAAAAGATGGGTGGCTCCATCTTCTGGCCAATCACCAGTCTCCCCTGGGACGTCACCCTCCAAACGGCTACATTTGACCTAACATAAACAACATTCCATTTCTTCAAGAAAAACATTTAACAAAGATATAATCCCAATACACGACAATGTTTTAGGGAGTTACCCGCCAAAAACGGGTACTGCTCTATTAGCTGAGATGACATGACAGAGTATTTGTGTTTCAAATCTTTGAAATACGTTTTAAACAGTTTACAATGAACATGGTATAAAATCATATTTTATCAATTTCCACAATTCAACTAGCAGAGTAGTTGTAATCACCAATATGTGGAGACAACAGATTTGAATGAATATGGTCAAAAACATGTTTTAGTGAATGTCAACAAAAAACTAGTACAGCAACGTATGAAGAGAACAAGAGTAAATATTTGTGTTCGATGAGTGAAATATAATGTTTTGTCAGTTTTCATTGAACGTGGTCTAAAATCATGTTTTAGGGAGTTACCCGCCAAAAACGGGTACTTCTCTAGAAGCTGAGATGACATGACAGAAGATTTGTGTTTCACATCTTTGAAATATGTTGTAAACAGTTTACAATGAACATGGTATAAAATCATATTTTATCCATTTCACAACGCAACTAGAAGATCACTAGGAATGGACTATATGTGGAGACAACAGATTTGAATGAATATGATCAAAAAAATGTTTTAGGGATTCGCAACAAAAAACAAGTAAAGGACATTAAGAAGAGAACAGGAGTCAATATTTGTGTTCGATGAGTGAAATAAAATGTTTTGTCAGTTTTCATTCAACATGGTCTAAAATCATGTTTTAGGGAGTTACCCGCCAAAAACACGTACTGGTCTAGAAGCTGAAATGACAAGACAGAGTATTTGTGTTTCACATCTTTGAATATGTTTTAAACAGTTTACAATGAACATGGTATAAAATCATATTTTATCAATTTCCACAATTCAAATAGCAGATTAGTTGTAATGGCCAATATGTGGAGACAACAGATTTGAATGAATATGGTCAAAAACATGTTTTAGTGATTTTCAACAAAAAACTAGTATATCACTGTAAGAAGAGAACAGGAGTCAATATTTGTGTTCGATGAGTGAAATAAAATGTTTTGTCAGTTTTCATTGAACATGGTCTAAAATCATGTTTTAGAAAGTTACCCGCCAAAAATGGGTACTGCTCTAGAAGCTGAGATGACATGACAGAATATTTGTGTTTCACATCTTTGAAATATGTTTTAAACATTTTACAATGAACATGGTATAAAATCATATTTTATCAATTTCCACAATTCAACTAGCAGATTAGTTGTAATGGTCAATATGTCGAGACAACAGATTTGAATGAATATGGTCAAAACCATGTTTTAGGGATTCGCAAAAAAAAAAAAAACAGGACCTTAAGAAGAGAACAGGAGTCAATATTTGTGTTCGATGAGTGAAATAAAATGTTTTGTTAGTTTTCATTGAACATGGTCTAAAGTCATGTTTTAGGGAGTTACTCGCCAAAAACGGGTACTGCTCTAGAAGCTGAGATGACATGACAGAATATTTGTGTTTCACATCTTTGAAATATGTTTTAAACATTTTACAATGAACATGGTATAAAATCATATTTTATCAATTTCCACAATTCAACTAGCAGATTAGTTGTAATGGTCAATATGTCGAGACAACAGATTTGAATGAATATGGTCAAAACCATGTTTTAGGGATTCGCAAAAAAAAAAAAAACAGGACCTTAAGAAGAGAACAGGAGTCAATATTTGTGTTCGATGAGTGAAATAAAATGTTTTGTTAGTTTTCATTGAACATGGTCTAAAGTCATGTTTTAGGGAGTTACTCGCCAAAAACGGGTACTGCTCTAGAAGCTGAGATGACATGACAGAATATTTGTGTTTCAAATCTTTGAAATATGTTTTAAACATTTTACAATGAACATGGTATAAAATCATATTTGATCAATTTCCACAATTCAACTAGCAGATTTGTTGTATTGGCCAATATGTGGAGACAACAGATTTGAATGAATATGGTCAAAAACATGTTTTAGTGATGTTCAACTAGCAGTGGAAATATGTTTTAAACAGTTTACAATGAACATGGTATAAAATCATATTTTATCTATTTCCACAATTCAACTAGCAGATTAGTTGTGATGGCCAATATGTGGAGACAACAGATTTGAATGAATATGGTCAAAAACATGTTTTAGTGATTTTCAACAAAAAACTAGTACAGCACCGTTAGAAGAGTACAAGAGTCAATATTTGTGTTCGATGAGTGAAATAAAATGGTTTTTTAGTTTTCATTTAACATGGTCTAAAATCATGTTTTAGGGAGTTACCCGCCAAAAACGGGTACTGCTCTAGAAGCTGAGATGACATGACAGAGTAGTTGTGTTTCACATCTTTGAAATACGTTTTAAACAGTTTACAATGAACATGGTATAAAATCAAATTTTATCAATTTCCATAATTCAACTAGCAGATTTGTTGTATTGGCCAATATGTGGAGACAACAGATTTGAATGAATATGGTCAAAAACATGTTTTAGTGATGTTCAACTAGCAGTGGAAATATGTTTTAAACAGTTTACAATGAACATGGTATAAAATCATATTTTATCTATTTCCACAATTCAACTAGCAGATTAGTTGTGATGGCCAATATGTGGAGACAACAGATTTGAATGAATATGGTCAAAAACATGTTTTAGTGATTTTCAACAAAAAACTAGTACAGCACCGTAAGAAGAGTACAAGAGTCAATATTTGTGTTCGATGAGTGAAATAAAATGGTTTTTTAGTTTTCATTTAACATGGTCTAAAATCATGTTTTAGGGAGTTACCCGCCAAAAACGGGTACTGCTCTAGAAGCTGAGATGACATGACAGAGTAGTTGTGTTTCAAATCTTTGAAATATGTTTTAAACATTTTACAATGAACTTTGTATAAAATCATATTTTATCAATTTCCACAATTCATCTAGCAGATTTGTGGTAATGGCCAATATGTGGAGACAACAGATTTGAATGAATATGGTCAAAAACATGTTTTAGGGATTCGCAACACAAAACAAGTACAGCACATTAAGAAGATAAAAGGAGTCAATATTTGTGTTCGATGAGTGAAATAAAATGTTTTGTCAGTTTTCATTGAACATGGTCTAAAATCATGTTTTAGGGAGTTACCTGCCAAAAAACGGGTACTGCTCTAGAAGATGATATGACATGACAGAGTATTTGTGTTTCACATCTTTTAAATACGATTTAAACAATTTACAATGAACATGGTATAAAATAATATTTTATAAATTTTCACAATTCAACTAGCAGATTAGTTGTAATGGCCAAAATGTGGAGACAACAGATTTGAATGAATATGGTCAAAAACATGTTTTAGTGATTTTCAACTAGCAGTGGAAATATGTTTTAAACAGTTTACAATGAACATGGTATAAAATAATATTTTATCAATTTCCACAATTCAACTAGCAGATTAGTTGTAACGGCCAATATGTGGAGACAACAGATTTGAATGAATATGGTCAAAAACATGTTTTAGTGATTTTCAACAAAAAAACTAGTACAGCACCGTAAGAAGAGAACAAGAGTCAATATTTGTATTCGATGAGTGAAATAAAATGTTTTGTCAGTTTTCATTGAACATTGTCTAAAATCATGTTTTAGGGAGTTACCCGCCAACAACGGGTAGTGCTCTAGAAGCTGAGATGACATGACACAGTATTTGTGTTTCACATCTTTGAAATATGCTTTAAACAGTTTTTCAATGAACATGGTATAAAATCATATTTTATCAATTTCCACAATTCAACTAGCAGAGTAGTTGTAATGGCCAACATGTGGAGACAAAAGATTTGAATGAATATGGTCAAAAACATGTTTTAGTGATTTTCAACTAGCAGTGGAATTATGTTTTAAACAGTTTACAATGAACATGGTATAAAATAATATTTTATCAATTTCCACAATTCAACTAGCAGATTAGTTGTAATGGCCAAAATCTGGAGAAAACAGATTTGAATGATTATGGTCAAAAACATGTTTTAGTGATTTTCAACAAAAAAACTAGTACAGCAACGTATGGAGAGGACAGGAGTCAATATTTGTGTTCGATGAGTGAAATAAAATGTTTTGTCATTTTTCATTGAACATTGTCTAAAATCATGTTCTAGGGAGTTACCCGCCAAAAACGGGTAGTTCTCTAGAAGCTGAGATGACATGACACAGTATTTGTGTTTCACATCTTTGAAATATGCTTTAAACAGTTTTTCAATGATCACGGTATAAAATCGAATTTGATCAATTTCCACAATTCAACTAGCAGAGTAGTTGTAATGGCCAATATGTGGAGACAACAGATTTGAATGAATATGGTCAAAAACATGTTTTAGTGATTTTCAACTAGCAGTGGAATTATGTTTTAAACAGTTTACAATGAACATGGTATAAAATAATATTTTATCAATTTCCACAATTCAAATAGCAGATTAGTTGTAATGGCCAATATGTGGAGACAACAGATTTGAATGAATATGGTCAAAAACATGTTTTAGTGATTTTCAACAAAAAACTAGTATATCACTGTAAGAAGAGAACAGGAGTCAATATTTGTGTTCGATGAGTGAAATAAAATGTTTTGTCAGTTTTCATTGAACATGGTCTAAAATCATGTTTTAGAAAGTTACCCGCCAAAATGGGTACTGCTCTAGAAGCTGAGATGACATGACAGAATATTTGTGTTTCACATCTTTGAAATATGTTTTAAACATGTTTACAATGAACATGGTATAAAATCATATTTGATCAATTTCCACAATTCAACTAGCAGATTAGTTGTAATGGTCAATATGTCGAGACAACAGATTTGAATGAATATGGTCAAAACCATGTTTTAGGGATTCGCAACACAAAACAAGTACAGCACATTAAGAAGATAAAAGGAGTCAATATTTGTGTTCGATGAGTGAAATAAAATGTTTTGTCAGTTTTCATTGAACATGGTCTAAAATCATGTTTTAGGGAGTTACCCGCCAAAAAACGGGTACTGATCTAGAAGCTGAGATGACATGACAGAGTATTTGTGTTTCACATCTTTTAAATACGATTTAAACAATTTACAATGAACATGGTATAAAATAATATTTTATAAATTTTCACAATTCAACTAGCAGATTAGTTGTAATGGCCAAAATGTGGAGACAACAGATTTGAATGAATATGGTCAAAAACATGTTTTAGTGAATGTCAACAAAAAACTAGTACAGCAACGTATGAAGAGAACAAGAGTAAATATTTGTGTTCGATGAGTGAAATATAATGTTTTGTCAGTTTTCATTGAACGTGGTCTAAAATCATGTTTTAGGGAGTTACCCGCCAAAAACGGGTACTTCTCTAGAAGCTGAGATGACATGACAGAAGATTTGTGTTTCACATCTTTGAAATATGTTGTAAACAGTTTACAATGAACATGGTATAAAATCATATTTTATCCATTTCACAACGCAACTAGAAGATCACTAGGAATGGACTATATGTGGAGACAACAGATTTGAATGAATATGATCAAAAAAATGTTTTAGGGATTCGCAACAAAAAACAAGTAAAGGACATTAAGAAGAGAACAGGAGTCAATATTTGTGTTCGATGAGTGAAATAAAATGTTTTGTCAGTTTTCATTCAACATGGTCTAAAATCATGTTTTAGGGAGTTACCCGCCAAAAACACGTACTGGTCTAGAAGCTGAAATGACAAGACAGAGTATTTGTGTTTCACATCTTTGAATATGTTTTAAACAGTTTACAATGAACATGGTATAAAATCATATTTTATCAATTTCCACAATTCAAATAGCAGATTAGTTGTAATGGCCAATATGTGGAGACAACAGATTTGAATGAATATGGTCAAAAACATGTTTTAGTGATTTTCAACAAAAAACTAGTATATCACTGTAAGAAGAGAACAGGAGTCAATATTTGTGTTCGATGAGTGAAATAAAATGTTTTGTCAGTTTTCATTGAACATGGTCTAAAATCATGTTTTAGAAAGTTACCCGCCAAAAATGGGTACTGCTCTAGAAGCTGAGATGACATGACAGAATATTTGTGTTTCACATCTTTGAAATATGTTTTAAACATTTTACAATGAACATGGTATAAAATCATATTTTATCAATTTCCACAATTCAACTAGCAGATTAGTTGTAATGGTCAATATGTCGAGACAACAGATTTGAATGAATATGGTCAAAACCATGTTTTAGGGATTCGCAAAAAAAAAAAAAACAGGACCTTAAGAAGAGAACAGGAGTCAATATTTGTGTTCGATGAGTGAAATAAAATGTTTTGTTAGTTTTCATTGAACATGGTCTAAAGTCATGTTTTAGGGAGTTACTCGCCAAAAACGGGTACTGCTCTAGAAGCTGAGATGACATGACAGAATATTTGTGTTTCACATCTTTGAAATATGTTTTAAACATTTTACAATGAACATGGTATAAAATCATATTTTATCAATTTCCACAATTCAACTAGCAGATTAGTTGTAATGGTCAATATGTCGAGACAACAGATTTGAATGAATATGGTCAAAACCATGTTTTAGGGATTCGCAAAAAAAAAAAAAACAGGACCTTAAGAAGAGAACAGGAGTCAATATTTGTGTTCGATGAGTGAAATAAAATGTTTTGTTAGTTTTCATTGAACATGGTCTAAAGTCATGTTTTAGGGAGTTACTCGCCAAAAACGGGTACTGCTCTAGAAGCTGAGATGACATGACAGAATATTTGTGTTTCAAATCTTTGAAATATGTTTTAAACATTTTACAATGAACATGGTATAAAATCATATTTGATCAATTTCCACAATTCAACTAGCAGATTTGTTGTATTGGCCAATATGTGGAGACAACAGATTTGAATGAATATGGTCAAAAACATGTTTTAGTGATGTTCAACTAGCAGTGGAAATATGTTTTAAACAGTTTACAATGAACATGGTATAAAATCATATTTTATCTATTTCCACAATTCAACTAGCAGATTAGTTGTGATGGCCAATATGTGGAGACAACAGATTTGAATGAATATGGTCAAAAACATGTTTTAGTGATTTTCAACAAAAAACTAGTACAGCACCGTTAGAAGAGTACAAGAGTCAATATTTGTGTTCGATGAGTGAAATAAAATGGTTTTTTAGTTTTCATTTAACATGGTCTAAAATCATGTTTTAGGGAGTTACCCGCCAAAAACGGGTACTGCTCTAGAAGCTGAGATGACATGACAGAGTAGTTGTGTTTCACATCTTTGAAATACGTTTTAAACAGTTTACAATGAACATGGTATAAAATCAAATTTTATCAATTTCCATAATTCAACTAGCAGATTTGTTGTATTGGCCAATATGTGGAGACAACAGATTTGAATGAATATGGTCAAAAACATGTTTTAGTGATGTTCAACTAGCAGTGGAAATATGTTTTAAACAGTTTACAATGAACATGGTATAAAATCATATTTTATCTATTTCCACAATTCAACTAGCAGATTAGTTGTGATGGCCAATATGTGGAGACAACAGATTTGAATGAATATGGTCAAAAACATGTTTTAGTGATTTTCAACAAAAAACTAGTACAGCACCGTAAGAAGAGTACAAGAGTCAATATTTGTGTTCGATGAGTGAAATAAAATGGTTTTTTAGTTTTCATTTAACATGGTCTAAAATCATGTTTTAGGGAGTTACCCGCCAAAAACGGGTACTGCTCTAGAAGCTGAGATGACATGACAGAGTAGTTGTGTTTCAAATCTTTGAAATATGTTTTAAACATTTTACAATGAACTTTGTATAAAATCATATTTTATCAATTTCCACAATTCATCTAGCAGATTTGTGGTAATGGCCAATATGTGGAGACAACAGATTTGAATGAATATGGTCAAAAACATGTTTTAGGGATTCGCAACACAAAACAAGTACAGCACATTAAGAAGATAAAAGGAGTCAATATTTGTGTTCGATGAGTGAAATAAAATGTTTTGTCAGTTTTCATTGAACATGGTCTAAAATCATGTTTTAGGGAGTTACCTGCCAAAAAACGGGTACTGCTCTAGAAGATGATATGACATGACAGAGTATTTGTGTTTCACATCTTTTAAATACGATTTAAACAATTTACAATGAACATGGTATAAAATAATATTTTATAAATTTTCACAATTCAACTAGCAGATTAGTTGTAATGGCCAAAATGTGGAGACAACAGATTTGAATGAATATGGTCAAAAACATGTTTTAGTGATTTTCAACTAGCAGTGGAAATATGTTTTAAACAGTTTACAATGAACATGGTATAAAATAATATTTTATCAATTTCCACAATTCAACTAGCAGATTAGTTGTAACGGCCAATATGTGGAGACAACAGATTTGAATGAATATGGTCAAAAACATGTTTTAGTGATTTTCAACAAAAAAACTAGTACAGCACCGTAAGAAGAGAACAAGAGTCAATATTTGTATTCGATGAGTGAAATAAAATGTTTTGTCAGTTTTCATTGAACATTGTCTAAAATCATGTTTTAGGGAGTTACCCGCCAACAACGGGTAGTGCTCTAGAAGCTGAGATGACATGACACAGTATTTGTGTTTCACATCTTTGAAATATGCTTTAAACAGTTTTTCAATGAACATGGTATAAAATCATATTTTATCAATTTCCACAATTCAACTAGCAGAGTAGTTGTAATGGCCAACATGTGGAGACAAAAGATTTGAATGAATATGGTCAAAAACATGTTTTAGTGATTTTCAACTAGCAGTGGAATTATGTTTTAAACAGTTTACAATGAACATGGTATAAAATAATATTTTATCAATTTCCACAATTCAACTAGCAGATTAGTTGTAATGGCCAAAATCTGGAGAAAACAGATTTGAATGATTATGGTCAAAAACATGTTTTAGTGATTTTCAACAAAAAAACTAGTACAGCAACGTATGGAGAGGACAGGAGTCAATATTTGTGTTCGATGAGTGAAATAAAATGTTTTGTCATTTTTCATTGAACATTGTCTAAAATCATGTTCTAGGGAGTTACCCGCCAAAAACGGGTAGTTCTCTAGAAGCTGAGATGACATGACACAGTATTTGTGTTTCACATCTTTGAAATATGCTTTAAACAGTTTTTCAATGATCACGGTATAAAATCGAATTTGATCAATTTCCACAATTCAACTAGCAGAGTAGTTGTAATGGCCAATATGTGGAGACAACAGATTTGAATGAATATGGTCAAAAACATGTTTTAGTGATTTTCAACTAGCAGTGGAATTATGTTTTAAACAGTTTACAATGAACATGGTATAAAATAATATTTTATCAATTTCCACAATTCAAATAGCAGATTAGTTGTAATGGCCAATATGTGGAGACAACAGATTTGAATGAATATGGTCAAAAACATGTTTTAGTGATTTTCAACAAAAAACTAGTATATCACTGTAAGAAGAGAACAGGAGTCAATATTTGTGTTCGATGAGTGAAATAAAATGTTTTGTCAGTTTTCATTGAACATGGTCTAAAATCATGTTTTAGAAAGTTACCCGCCAAAATGGGTACTGCTCTAGAAGCTGAGATGACATGACAGAATATTTGTGTTTCACATCTTTGAAATATGTTTTAAACATGTTTACAATGAACATGGTATAAAATCATATTTGATCAATTTCCACAATTCAACTAGCAGATTAGTTGTAATGGTCAATATGTCGAGACAACAGATTTGAATGAATATGGTCAAAACCATGTTTTAGGGATTCGCAACACAAAACAAGTACAGCACATTAAGAAGATAAAAGGAGTCAATATTTGTGTTCGATGAGTGAAATAAAATGTTTTGTCAGTTTTCATTGAACATGGTCTAAAATCATGTTTTAGGGAGTTACCCGCCAAAAAACGGGTACTGATCTAGAAGCTGAGATGACATGACAGAGTATTTGTGTTTCACATCTTTTAAATACGATTTAAACAATTTACAATGAACATGGTATAAAATAATATTTTATAAATTTTCACAATTCAACTAGCAGATTAGTTGTAATGGCCAAAATGTGGAGACAACAGATTTGAATGAATATGGTCAAAAACATGTTTTAGTGATTTTCAACTAGCAGTGGAAATATGTTTTAAACAGTTTACAATGAACATGGTATAAAATAATATTTTATCAATTTCCACAATTCAACTAGCAGATTAGTTGTAACGGCCAACATGTGGAGACAACAGATTTGAATGAATATGGTCAAAAAATGTTTTAGTGATTTTCAACAAAAAACTAGTACAGCACCTTAAGAAGAGAACAGGAGTCAATATTTGTGTTCGATGAGTGAAATAAAATGTTTTGTCATTTTTCATTGAACATTGTCTAAAATCATGTTCTAGGGAGTTACCCGCCAAAAACGGGTAGTTCTCTAGAAGCTGAGATGACATGACACAGTATTTGTGTTTCACATCTTTGAAATATGCTTTAAACAGTTTTTCAATGATCACGGTATAAAATCGAATTTGATCAATTTCCACAATTCAACTAGCAGAGTAGTTGTAATGGCCAATATGTGGAGACAACAGATTTGAATGAATATGGTCAAAAACATGTTTTAGTGATTTTCAACTAGCAGTGGAATTATGTTTTAAACAGTTTACAATGAACATGGTATAAAATAATATTTTATCAATTTCCACAATTCAAATAGCAGATTAGTTGTAATGGCCAATATGTGGAGACAACAGATTTGAATGAATATGGTCAAAAACATGTTTTAGTGATTTTCAACAAAAAACTAGTATATCACTGTAAGAAGAGAACAGGAGTCAATATTTGTGTTCGATGAGTGAAATAAAATGTTTTGTCAGTTTTCATTGAACATGGTCTAAAATCATGTTTTAGAAAGTTACCCGCCAAAATGGGTACTGCTCTAGAAGCTGAGATGACATGACAGAATATTTGTGTTTCACATCTTTGAAATATGTTTTAAACATGTTTACAATGAACATGGTATAAAATCATATTTGATCAATTTCCACAATTCAACTAGCAGATTAGTTGTAATGGTCAATATGTCGAGACAACAGATTTGAATGAATATGGTCAAAACCATGTTTTAGTGATTTTCAACTAGCAGTGGAAATATGTTTTAAACAGTTTACAATGAACATGGTATAAAATAATATTTTATCAATTTCCACAATTCAACTAGCAGATTAGTTGTAACGGCCAATATGTGGAGACAACAGATTTGAATGAATATGGTCAAAAACATGTTTTAGTGATTTTCAACAAAAAAACTAGTACAGCACCGTAAGAAGAGAACAAGAGTCAATATTTGTATTCGATGAGTGAAATAAAATGTTTTGTCAGTTTTCATTGAACATTGTCTAAAATCATGTTTTAGGGAGTTACCCGCCAACAACGGGTAGTGCTCTAGAAGCTGAGATGACATGACACAGTATTTGTGTTTCACATCTTTGAAATATGCTTTAAACAGTTTTTCAATGAACATGGTATAAAATCATATTTTATCAATTTCCACAATTCAACTAGCAGAGTAGTTGTAATGGCCAACATGTGGAGACAAAAGATTTGAATGAATATGGTCAAAAACATGTTTTAGTGATTTTCAACTAGCAGTGGAATTATGTTTTAAACAGTTTACAATGAACATGGTATAAAATAATATTTTATCAATTTCCACAATTCAACTAGCAGATTAGTTGTAATGGCCAAAATCTGGAGAAAACAGATTTGAATGATTATGGTCAAAAACATGTTTTAGTGATTTTCAACAAAAAAACTAGTACAGCAACGTATGGAGAGGACAGGAGTCAATATTTGTGTTCGATGAGTGAAATAAAATGTTTTGTCATTTTTCATTGAACATTGTCTAAAATCATGTTCTAGGGAGTTACCCGCCAAAAACGGGTAGTTCTCTAGAAGCTGAGATGACATGACACAGTATTTGTGTTTCACATCTTTGAAATATGCTTTAAACAGTTTTTCAATGATCACGGTATAAAATCGAATTTGATCAATTTCCACAATTCAACTAGCAGAGTAGTTGTAATGGCCAATATGTGGAGACAACAGATTTGAATGAATATGGTCAAAAACATGTTTTAGTGATTTTCAACTAGCAGTGGAATTATGTTTTAAACAGTTTACAATGAACATGGTATAAAATAATATTTTATCAATTTCCACAATTCAAATAGCAGATTAGTTGTAATGGCCAATATGTGGAGACAACAGATTTGAATGAATATGGTCAAAAACATGTTTTAGTGATTTTCAACAAAAAACTAGTATATCACTGTAAGAAGAGAACAGGAGTCAATATTTGTGTTCGATGAGTGAAATAAAATGTTTTGTCAGTTTTCATTGAACATGGTCTAAAATCATGTTTTAGAAAGTTACCCGCCAAAATGGGTACTGCTCTAGAAGCTGAGATGACATGACAGAATATTTGTGTTTCACATCTTTGAAATATGTTTTAAACATGTTTACAATGAACATGGTATAAAATCATATTTGATCAATTTCCACAATTCAACTAGCAGATTAGTTGTAATGGTCAATATGTCGAGACAACAGATTTGAATGAATATGGTCAAAACCATGTTTTAGGGATTCGCAACACAAAACAAGTACAGCACATTAAGAAGATAAAAGGAGTCAATATTTGTGTTCGATGAGTGAAATAAAATGTTTTGTCAGTTTTCATTGAACATGGTCTAAAATCATGTTTTAGGGAGTTACCCGCCAAAAAACGGGTACTGATCTAGAAGCTGAGATGACATGACAGAGTATTTGTGTTTCACATCTTTTAAATACGATTTAAACAATTTACAATGAACATGGTATAAAATAATATTTTATAAATTTTCACAATTCAACTAGCAGATTAGTTGTAATGGCCAAAATGTGGAGACAACAGATTTGAATGAATATGGTCAAAAACATGTTTTAGTGATTTTCAACTAGCAGTGGAAATATGTTTTAAACAGTTTACAATGAACATGGTATAAAATAATATTTTATAAATTTCCACAATTCAACTAGCAGATTAGTTGTAACGGCCAACATGTGGAGACAACAGATTTGAATGAATATGGTCAAAAAATGTTTTAGTGATTTTCAACAAAAAACTAGTACAGCACCTTAAGAAGAGAACAGGAGTCAATATTTGTGTTCGATGAGTGAAATAAAATGTTTTGTCATTTTTCATTGAACATTGTCTAAAATCATGTTCTAGGGAGTTACCCGCCAAAAACGGGTAGTTCTCTAGAAGCTGAGATGACATGACACAGTATTTGTGTTTCACATCTTTGAAATATGCTTTAAACAGTTTTTCAATGATCACGGTATAAAATCGAATTTGATCAATTTCCACAATTCAACTAGCAGAGTAGTTGTAATGGCCAATATGTGGAGACAACAGATTTGAATGAATATGGTCAAAAACATGTTTTAGTGATTTTCAACTAGCAGTGGAATTATGTTTTAAACAGTTTACAATGAACATGGTATAAAATAATATTTTATCAATTTCCACAATTCAAATAGCAGATTAGTTGTAATGGCCAATATGTGGAGACAACAGATTTGAATGAATATGGTCAAAAACATGTTTTAGTGATTTTCAACAAAAAACTAGTATATCACTGTAAGAAGAGAACAGGAGTCAATATTTGTGTTCGATGAGTGAAATAAAATGTTTTGTCAGTTTTCATTGAACATGGTCTAAAATCATGTTTTAGAAAGTTACCCGCCAAAATGGGTACTGCTCTAGAAGCTGAGATGACATGACAGAATATTTGTGTTTCACATCTTTGAAATATGTTTTAAACATGTTTACAATGAACATGGTATAAAATCATATTTGATCAATTTCCACAATTCAACTAGCAGATTAGTTGTAATGGTCAATATGTCGAGACAACAGATTTGAATGAATATGGTCAAAACCATGTTTTAGGGATTCGCAACACAAAACAAGTACAGCACATTAAGAAGATAAAAGGAGTCAATATTTGTGTTCGATGAGTGAAATAAAATGTTTTGTCAGTTTTCATTGAACATGGTCTAAAATCATGTTTTAGGTAGTTACCCGCCAAAAAACGGGTACTGATCTAGAAGCTGAGATGACATGACAGAGTATTTGTGTTTCACATCTTTTAAATACGATTTAAACAATTTACAATGAACATGGTATAAAATAATATTTTATAAATTTTCACAATTCAACTAGCAGATTAGTTGTAATGGCCAAAATGTGGAGACAACAGATTTGAATGAATATGGTCAAAAACATGTTTTAGTGATTTTCAACTAGCAGTGGAAATATGTTTTAAACAGTTTACAATGAACATGGTATAAAATAATATTTTATCAATTTCCACAATTCAACTAGCAGATTAGTTGTAACGGCCAACATGTGGAGACAACAGATTTGAATGAATATGGTCAAAAAAATGTTTTAGTGATTTTCAACAAAAAACTAGTACAGCACCTTAAGAAGAGAACAGGAGTCAATATTTGTGTTCGATGAGTGAAATAAAATGTTTTGTCAGTTTTCATTGAACGTGGTCTAAAATCATGTTTTAGGGAGTTACCTGCCAAAAACGGGTACTGCTCTAGAAGCGGAGATGACATGACAGAGTAGTTGTGTTTCACATCTTTGAAATACGTTTTAAACAGTTTACAATGAACATGGTATAAAATCATATTTTATCCATTTCACAACGCAACTAGCAGATCACTAGGGATGGACAATATGTGGAGAGAACAGATTTGTATGAATATGGTAAAAAAAACATGTTTTAGGGATTCGCAACAAAAAACAAGTACAGCACCTTAAGAAGAGAATAGGAGTCAATATTTGTCTTCGATGAGTGAAATAAAATGTTTTGTCAGTTTTCATTGAACATGGTCTAAAATCATGTTTTAGGGAGTTACCCGCCAAAAACGGGTACTGCTCTAGAAGCTGAGATGACATGACAGAATATTTGTGTTTCACATCTTTGAAATATGTTTTAAACAGTTTACAATGAACATGGTATAAAATCATATTTTATCCATTTCACAACGCAACTAGCAGATCACTAGGGATGGACAATATGTGGAGAGAACAGATTTGTATGAATATGGTAAAAAAAACATGTTTTAGGGATTCGCAACAAAAAACAAGTACAGCACCTTAAGAAGAGAATAGGAGTCAATATTTGTCTTCGATGAGTGAAATAAAATGTTTTGTCAGTTTTCATTGAACATGGTCTAAAATCATGTTTTAGGGAGTTACCCGCCAAAAACGGGTACTGCTCTAGAAGCTGAGATGACATGACAGAATATTTGTGTTTCACATCTTTGAAATATGTTTTAAACAGTTTACAATGAACATGGTATAAAATCATATTTTATCCATTTCACAACGCAACTAGCAGATCACTAGGAATGGACAATATGTGGAGACAACAGATTTGAATGAATATGGTCAAAAACATGTATTAGGGATTCGCAACAAAAAACAAGTACAGCACATTAAGAAGAGAATAGGAGTCAATATTTGTCTTCGATGAGTGAAATAAAATGTTTTGTCAGTTTTCATTGAACATGGTCTAAAATCATGTTTTAGGGAGTTACTCGCCAAAAACGGGTACTGCTCTAGAAGCTGAGATGACATGACAGAATATTTGTGTTTCACATCTTTGAAATAAGTTTTAAACATGTTTACAATGAACATGGTATAAAATCATATTTTATCAATTTCCACAATTCAACTAGCAGATTAGTTGTAATGGCCAGTATGTGGAGACAACAGATTTGTATGAATATGGTCAAAAACATGTTTTAGTGATTTTCAACAAAAAACTAATACAGCACCTTAAGAAGAGAACAGGAGTCAATATTTGTGTTCGATGAGTGAAATATAATGTTTTGACAGTTTTCATTGAACATGGTCTAAAATCATGTTTTAGGGAGTTACACGCCAAAAACGGGTACTGCTCTAGAAGCTGAGATGACAAGACAGAGTATTTGTGTTTCACATCTTTTAAATATGTTTTAAAGAGTTTACAATGAACATGGTATAAAAACATATTTTATCAATTTCCACAATTCAACTAGGAGATTACTAGGAACGGACAATATGTGGAGACACCAGATTTGAATGAATATGGTCAAAAACATGTTTTAGGGATTCGCAACAAAAAACAAATACAGCACCTTAAGAAGAGAACAGGAGTCAATATTTGTCTTCGATGAGTGAAATAAAATGTTTTGTCAGTTTTCATTGAACATGGTCTAAAATCATGTTTTAGGGAGTTACCCTCCAAAAATGGGTACTGCTCTAGAAGCTGAGATGACATGACAGAATATTTGTGTTTCACGTCTTTGAAATATGTTATAACCCTCCCGTTGTTCTGTTATTCTGTACACACGCCGTGCTCTTCGTGTCGAACTGTCCCCCTCTCACTAAAGGCCCAATTGGAACATGTGGGACAGTATGCGTGCGAACAGCCTTTGCAGATGTATTTGTTACACCTGGTGTTTTACAGTCCTTCTTTGTGGGGCAGACCTGACACCTCTTCCTCTTACTGGGTTGTGCGGGGTCGGGTGCTTGGGTGGTCCGGTGCTGTGGGGGCGTGATCCCGTGGCTGATCACGATACGTAGCCCTCTGAACAGCTTTGACGAGCGCCGCAGAGGCTTCGGTGCTAGGGAGACGGTCCCTTCTTTGTATGAACGGAGTCACTAGTGCCTTTTCCCAGCTGCTCGAGGAACACCCTCCTCTTGTTTCGCTTACCAGGCATCCAAGTAGGGTTGAGCTCTCGCCATATGACAAAAGCGTTGTAAGAGGACACATCAAGGATGTTGTGGAAGATGACCAGGGGCCAGCGCGCGGTCATCCTCCTGCAGCTGTAGGTTCCAATCACCTTGTCTAGGTTGTCCACACCTCCCTTGTTGCTGTTGTAGTCTAGGACGATGGCCTGCTTCTTGTCCTGGCGACGGCTAACGTGAGCCTCGGTGTGCAGCGTGCTCAGGAGTAAGACATTCTTGTTTTTCTTTGGCAGGTAGGACACTAGAGCGGTGGTGGGCGTGAAGGCGAACTTGGAGGAGAAGAGGAGCCTGTCCTTTGAGGTGAGCAGCGCCTGCGGGAGCTCTGGCTTGTTCTTTCTGACTGTGCCGACCACGGTGACGTTCCTCCTCAGGAGCTGGCGCGCGAGCTCGTATGAGGTGAAGAAATTGTCGCAGGTGACGTTGTGACCCCTGAGTCCCTGCGTCAAATCGAGCACAACCCTCATCCCCTGGTTCTTCTCGGGGCCTCCGCATGTGGCCTTCCCGGTGTAGACCTGCATCTTCCAGGCGTAGCTGGATTTGGAGTCGCAGGCCACCCAGGTCTTGATGCCGTATTTGGCCGGCTTGCTTGGAATATACTGGCGGAAAGGACATCGGCCTGGAGGAGAGAGAGAGAGAGAGAGAGAGAGAGAGAGAGAGAGAGAGAGAGAGAGAGAGAGAGAGAGAGAGAGAGGAGATTAGCTTTAGCGTGTTGTGTTGTGTACAGTGTTGTTGTGCTCTTGTACGGTGTTGTTGGCCCGGCACACCTCTGAAAGGGACCAGTTGCTCGTCCACCGTCACGTCGGGCCCGGGGTTGTAGAGGAGCGGCAGCCTCTCGACCCACTTGTCCCAGACCTCTCTCACGGCTGCAAGTTTGTCACCGCCGCCTGCTGCGCGTCTCTCGGCTCTGGTCTGGCGGTCGTCGAAGCGAAGGAGTCTCGAGTAAGCGTGAAAGACTTTGAGCGGCATGGTTGCGCGGAAAATGGTCCTTCCGCTCTCGGCGTCCCAGAGACTAGAGGCTGCTTCGCCTCGGGACCTGTACACGCCGGCTAAGATGAGCAGCCCTACGTAGGCTCGCAGGTCTGTGGAGTCCATCGCTTTCCAGCGGCCGCCGCGGTCGCGGTCGTGGTCTTCGTGGTCGTCGGCGTAGTAGCGGTGGTCGTCGTCGCCGCAGCCGTCGCCGTCGCCTCGGGCTCCGTATTTTCGAACGCCCTCCAGATTGGTCATCTCCAGGATGATGTTTTCTATCTCGGGTGTGAAAAACAAGCGGAACGTGGAGAGGATGTCGCGGGCTTGGCCTACGGTCTGCCTAATAGGCCCGGGCCTCATGTCCTCCGGCACCTCAGCAACCGGCCTGTTGCTTTTTGCCGCTGCGGCGGCCCCTCCGACGCCCCGATTGTTGTCACAGGGCACCGAGAACCATTGGATTTGGCCGTTTCTCGACATGAATGTCTCTCTTTCCACTCAAGGGATATCGTGTTGTGTTCTGGGGCTGATGCGGCGGCGGCAGCGGCGGCGGTCTCCTCGCTCTCCTTCACCTTCACCTTCCCCTTGTTCTTCTCCTTGTTCTTCTTCTTCTTGTTGGTCGTCGTCGTCGTCGTTGTGGTCATCTTCGTCGTCGTTGTTGTCGTCGTCATTGTCTCGTTCGTCTTCTACGCCTTGGCCTTCTTCTACTTGGACATCGTCCTCGTCGTCGTCATCGTCGGCGTCTGCGGCTGCGGCGTCGTAGTCGTCGTCGTCGTCCTCTGTGGTCTCCTCGTCCTCTGGGTTGTATTCCTCCCCTTCTTCTTCTTCGGACGCTTCCTCGTCTGCTTCCTCGTCGCAGTCAGAGTCATTGGAAAATAAATGTTCTAGGACCTGTTTGGCCATGAAACGCACAGCACTCATAATAGCTTCGGCACCCAGGCTGGGTGAAGTCCCCAAGACCTCTCTCTTCTGGACGTGTCCGGACATGCCACGGAGGCAATATTAGTAGTAGTAGTAGTAGTAGTAGTAGTAGTAGTAGTAGTAGTAGTAGTAGTAGTAGTAGTAGTAGTAGTAGTAGTTGTTGTAGTTGTAGTTGTAGTTGTAGTTGTTCTTGGTGTTTGTTTACGGCTTATCTAGTAGCTCTGGCTCAGAGCTTATGCCTCTAACGTGTAGCCTGGGTCATTTTGACCCCGGGCAGGACAAGACAGGACAACGCTAGGGGTTATACAGCAACTCGCTCTAACACTCTGACACGTAGCCTTGGTCTTTTTGACCCGGACAGGACAGCGGGAGGGGATATACAGCCACTAGCTCTAACACCTAGGCTCTGACACGTAGCCTGGGTCCTTTTGACCCGGACAGGACAGGACAGCACAGCGGGAGGAGATATACAGCCACTAGCTCTAACACATAGGCACTGACACGTAGCCTGGGTCCTTTTGACCCGGACAGGACAGGACAGCGGGAGGAGATATACAGCCACTAGCTCTAACACATAGGCACTGACACGTAGCCTGGGTCTTTTTGACCCCGGACAAGACAGGACAACGCGAGGGGTTATACAGCCACTCGCTCTAACACGTAGGCTCTAACACGTAGCCTGGGTCGTTTTGACCCCAGCCAGGACAGGACTGGACTGGACTGGACAACGTTAGGGGTTATACAGCCTCTCACTCTAACACGTAGCCTGGGTCTTTTTGACCCCGGACAAGACAGGACAACGCTAGGGGTTATACAGCCACTCGCTCTAACATGTAGGCTCTAACACGTAGGCTCTAACACATAGCCTGGGTCGTTTTGACCCCAGCCAGGACAGGACAGGACAACGCTAGGGGTCATACAGCCACTCGCTCTAACACTCTAACACGTAGCCTGGGTCTTTTTGACCCGGACAGGACAGCAGGAGGGGATATACAGCCACTCGCTCTAACACCTAGGCTCTGACACGTAGCCTGGGTCTTTTTGACCCCGGAAAGGACAACGCTAGGGGTTATACAGCCACTCGCTCTAACACGTAGCCTGGGTCGTTTTGACCCCAGCCAGGACAGGACTGGACTGGACAACGCTAGGGGTTATACAGCCACTCACTCTAACACGTAGCCTGGGTCTTTTTGACCCAGACAGGACAACGGGAGGGTTATCAAAGACCTATCATTTTACAGTGGTACAATGCCGACATCTAGTGGTCATACAACATACAGGGTGAACGAAAACACATGCAAACGCAACGCATAACCGCAAGGGGTGCTTCACCGGCTTGTGGACTGTGCTTTTCTAATAACTAATAGCTTTTCTAACACGCTGTCCTTGGACAGTTGAATGGAACCTAGATTAGGCTTCACTGAGCATTGCAATGATCATGAGCACATTTACCTAGGTGTGCTTGTGTGTGCATTCTCATCGTCTCCCCCTAGCGTTCCTATAGTGTCCTTACCTATTCAGGCATAGGCAATAGCGGCTGCAATGATCTGACACAAGTGTAATGAATATGCTAGTTCGGATATGATAGCAATGACGGAGAGACAGATCTAAAGGATAAATAAACATAAACAATGAAATGAGAGACACAGACGTGTTCAATGACATGTTTAGTTGTTTACGTTTATTCGGTGTCATTGACATGACAACATGCTGTACGGGGAACTGGGGTTGGTATTAGTGATCGGCCTCAGCTGTTGCTAGATCCAGGGTCCAGGAAATCTTGTGGTGTTGGTTGTTTCCAACGATGACTGTTGCCCCTGTCATGTTCTTTACTTTTAGTCTTGTGAAGGTTGGACTACGAGTCGCTGCGGTGCTGCAAATTGCACGTGTCTCACGGGGTAGTCAGACAAGCTTTTCACTGACGGGTCGACGTAGCTCGCAAGCATGGCTAACAGAGAGTCGACATGGTGGTAGTGTGTCAACTCTAGGTACATGGGTCTTGTGAAGGGACTGTCCTTGGGTCCTATCATTGCATTGACTCCGTCACGGCTGAGGGATTCCACATTGACACGGTCCAGGGTTTCCTTCTCGTGATCTGTCAGGGTCCTGTTCTTCAAGAGGAGACAGTTGTACCAGGAGGCCATTGCGTTAGTCGATTCGGTGGGTGATCCTGGTGTAGATTACTGGTGGCGATGTAGGAGTGTATGGGAGGTCTGCTTGGGTTATCCGAGGTGGGTTTGATGAGAGCGCCGAGCGAGTTGTTGTCACAGTGATCGACTGGGCAGAGTTTGCTGTGCCCAGATAAGGTTTCCCCAGAGGAGCGCTCAGTGACAATCGCTCTCGAGCTTAACCCGTATATAGTTCCTCATGCGGTCCCGGTGATTTTCGTCTAGACATCTAGATATTGACGGCTCTAACTGACGTATCCTCCTTTGGAACCGTTTGGTATTGACTGCAACCCACATCCAATATGATGAGCGTGCCTCCCTGGAGTCTTCCGACATGGATACGAACTGTACCTGGCCTATGGGGTTGCTGAACTGTACACTGCTGTGTTGGTCTTGTTGCTTCTTGTTGTTCTTCTCATTCACGGTCGTCTCCACTTGATCCTCGCCCGGTACCGGGTAACGTCCGCGTCTGCGTCTGCGTCCGCGTCTGCGTCCGCGTCTGCGTCTGCGTCGTGGACGCGTTTCTTGATTTGACCACTCGTTTAGCACGTCACACAGGGCATTGCATTGGGATGTCATGGAGGATTGGGCTGTCTCGGTAGAGAGGTTGTGATCGTTGTGCCCCGAGCACTGTTTCTTGGTAATCGGTCTGTGTTTAGGTCTGTGTGTATCGATATTGGACTCGTGAGACATCATGTATGCTGTTCGAAACCTAATGACTCGGTTCTATGATTATACTGTAGCGTCTATGGGATCCGTGTGTGTGTGTGTGTATGGTTATGGTAGGGTGGTGTGAGATGTATTAATGTGTGCCATTCGCATGTAAATATATACGTCCGTACACACTGCACGCATAGCCCTATAGTGAAGGTCTTTACACAGTCTACCACTATCCTATCTGCCACGCTTGTCCGGTTGGAATAAAGACGTGGCGTGAGTCGGTAATATGTACCCACCTCATGTACGCTTTCATATTATCCCTACCTACACCTGTGACTGTTGTCTATGTGACTGTTGTCTATGTTCCTATGCATAGAATTGTTATGTTGAAGTGATGAACCTGTGTCAATAAAGGATACACCAGAGGCTAAGACGATTTGTTCCTTGTCATTTATTCACTGTCATTTACTCATATTTACACCACAAACACATATATATATTTCAGGTTGAAATGCACACGGGAGGGTAGTCCACTAGTGGGACACATTTACATTTATGTCATTTAGCAGACGCTCTTATCCAGAGCGACTTACAGTTAGTGAATACATATTTTTTTATACTGGCCCCCCGTGGGAATCGAACCCACAACCCTGGCGTTGCAACCGCCATGCTCTATCAACGGAGCTACATCCCTGCCGGCCATTCCCTCCCCTACCCTGGACGACGCTGGGCCAATTGTGCGCCGCCCATGAGTCTCCCGGTCGCGGCCGGCTGCGACAGAACCTGGACACGTAATGTTCATCGCCAACAACGAAGTAACAAAGGCACAATAGGGACAACATGTGTTAAGCTACACAACTGATTTTACATTGTAAGGAGACCTAGGGTCTATCCATGAGGGACAGTGTCAAGATTGTTTGCATTCCTTCTGAAGCTCCGGGTCTTGTAGACAGCTTTGTGTTTCGGGCGATGCAGATCTTTACACCGGGGACTGGGGCTGTAAACACAACGCACAACACCGTGCACAACGCCATGAAAATATCACTACTATAGCCATACCAAACGGTCTGGTTAAGGTCTAGCGCTACCATCCCCTCGGTTCTCAGCTCAGACAGAGGTGGAGATTACAGAGACGATGGATGGAGGTCCTTACATGAAGCTGGACTGCGAATTGAAAGGGTTGACGTTTCTGCTGCTCATGTAGTCTCGAGCTGAGGAGGGTATGGTCACCGCATCCGGGATGTCTCTCTGACAATCAACCGGGATCCTTTCGTGCTTCCCCTTTAGGATGGTAGATGTCAGCACCATGGTCACCACGTACATGAGGTAGATTATGATATTGAACACGGCGATAGCGCACTCCATGTTATGCAACCTCTGCTGGTTGCTGATCAGAGGTCGGTACAGCAACTCCATGCAGCCTGCGATCACGGCCATGAACAGCTCAATGTTCATCATGATCAGGCACGTCAGCACGGTCCTGGTGCTCTTGGTAGACTCCGGACCCCCATAGGAGCCCTCGGAGTCATCCAGTTTCCTTTTGCTCTTGGCTGCGAAGTAGCTGAGCCCTATGCTCACCACCATGGCCAGGCAACCGAGCGTGATGAGGGCTATCCCCGCGTGGATGTAGGCATACTGGTATTCGGGTTTGCCTTCGGAAGGAGGCGACTGCGTTGCGGCTGAGTCCAGCCGGCCCGTGGTCCTGGTAACGTGCCTGTTGTCAATGAAGTAGAGAACGTTGTTGGGAATGGTGAGAAATCCCACGATGAGAGAGGTGATGACTGCAATGGCACCTCCCAGCTTGCCCCTGAAACGGACCTTGCTCAGCATGGGGCCGTTAGGTACCGTTGACATTCTGCTGTTAAACAGATCTTTGTTCTTGGATATCAATGACTCGAAGCCTCCAAGGCTTGGTTTCTTGCGATTCATATCTCTTGTAGGGGATCGCTGGCCTCCTCCCTGGGTTCCTAGGTTACCCAGGTTCTGTTTGTCCTTCCTTACTTACTCACGTTGCGAGACTGGAAGTGCCCGAACGGTCCTCTTTTCTGTGGTTTTGTTTCTCAATGGGATCCGGTTATAGTATCAGCCTACCAATCCTTGAACATTTAATACAATGAAGCTCCACGACCCCGTGATCGAGTTCTTAGGCTCAGGAGGTGAACGATGTGCGAAGTCTACAGGCGACCACCGTTGGTACAAGGTTCAGGGTATCACCAAAACCATACACTCCATGGTGTACTGCAGGAAGCGGGCATCCGGTCACAACATGATAAGCATGGATCTGTTCACCAGGGTTGTAAAGGACCTGAACGCCAACCCGGAGAGCTCGCTCCAGTGGGTGCCTGAGTATGTAAGAAACCTGAATGCTCCCGAGTCCAAGGGCACCAAGTTCACAGAAGCCCTGCTGCAACTGGTGAGGTCTAAAGCCCTGACCCCAGATGTTTGCAGACGCCTGTGGGACAGGAGCTGTATGTCCACCGGTATAGGCGTTGCGGTAGACGCACAGTGCAAGGACGTGTTCAACGGAAAGAAGAAGATAAGTGACAAGGGGCCCGTGTCTCGCCTCATTCTCACACAGCTCGAGGCCCTGTGCCTGACTCCCATTTGCGCAGGCCTCAAGGTTGCCGGTTTGCCCACGCCCGATATGTTCGGTGAACCCGGATCCTACACGTACCACAACGGCTGTACGCGAGGCTGCAAGGCAATCCGTGACACATGGGGCTCCTACACCGAGGTGGACCTTGTTGCCCACGACACAGTAAATGACAACATAACGCTGCTGGAGCTCAAGACCAGGAACAACGACATTATCGACCAGACTACCCTGTGGCGATACAACACTCAGCTGTGGCTGACCTGGGTGATGTTCTCGCTCATGTACCCGAGCATGGCAGAGCGGTCAGCCGCATACCTTGTGATAATCAGACCGGGGACCAACCAGGTTACCGTACAGAGTTGTTTAAGGCCCACGATATATAAAAGTATACGCAACAAGTTCCCGTGGCTCAACTGTTTCTGCACCCAGGTGCTTAATTGTCTAGCCCCTATGTGTGTGAACATGAGAGTCGAAACTCAGCTGGCCTCCTCGGCAAGTAGACGGGTATCCTGAGTAGACCCTAAAGACCTGTGATATAAGAACATAATGTTCAACCAGGAAAAAATTAAAAACAGGAATACTGTAGATGCGCAATTGACCTGGGTTTCGGATGATGTCTCTCGTGTTGAAATCGACCAAGATCACGACAATGAAGATCACGGCTAAGAGGAATAAACGTACATGCGGTGTACATTTTACATGTTCTCTATTGTATAGTCCTTTAGCAGGACTCTCCCTACGCCACAACACCACAGCAGCAACCAAGGACCAAGGAAAACACTTACTGAACCAGGACTAACATCTCCACACGTAGAGCGTTTAGCCCAACTAGGGCTCATTTGACCAACCCCGGGCTCCTAGCCTAGAGCATTTGTCAAAGGGTGCATAACCACATCCAACCAAGGTGTGTACTGGGCTTAAATTGGTGCCAGGTTAGACTGTCCGTGTGCACAGACTATAGACCTACTCCATTTGGCTGTTACTCGATCGGATAACGCTTTGAACCGAAATGGGGTTGAAACACAAGGCTATCCACGCAATGCTCGCAAACCCTCACCTAGCACTGTTCGAATTGATCGACAGACCCTGCAAGCGACAGGATTGGACTCTGATAGACCATCTCATGGTAATCCACAAAGTGAAGGAAAGTGACTACATCGAGGGTGATTCTCAGGCGTCCATAGTGAACATGGCCAGAACTCTGGCGCTTTGCTACATCTCTGAGACTGCAGCCAGCCTGTGTGTAGTGCTCGTAAAGAGCGGCTCCGTGGCCCAGAAACCATCCGTAAGGGAGATCAGACTCAACTGAACCCCTGTACCTCACATAGAGTTCTGTAAGCGTAATCTGTGCACCATAGAATACACCATGATGAAGCTGTTGGCCGACATGGGTATGAAAAACGACTTGTTTCTAGTGACCGGTGCCAAGGGAGACTCCTCAGAGGGCGAGCTCCTACAGGGAACCTCGGTCGATAACCTGGTGTCTTTCCACCAGAAGTACCTGGAGTACTGGGAGTGCCAGGACGACATGATATTCGCAAACATGCTCGACCGTTTCGAAGATCTGAATCCCGCAGAGTGTCAACTCTCCGACGTAGATCCCGCAGACGGCTTGATAGACAGACCAGAGGGACTCGAGGGCGTCTTTGCGGCGACCTTCGCAGACCCCGAGACTATACAAGTGTCTGAATTGCAGGACGCGTGTCTACGGTGTACCACCACAGAGGCCGACACGCTGCTCGTGGAGTTGGCAAACATTCTGAAGGGTAGTGTGACCGTGTGCACCGGAGATTCAGATGTGGTGGCCGTGCTGACGGCTTGCGGCCGCAAGGGCATTACCATGAGGCTAGAAAACAAGAGCTACCACGAGGATCGAGACATGCACATATCAACCTTTGGAGAGCTGCTGTTTGCCATTCCCGAACACAGCACCCAAAGAAACATGGCGTTTGGGGAGCTGGCTTCGAGCGAGGATATGTTCTGAGTGCTTTCCGACATCTCAGCGGAGGAAGAATACCTGCTCCCGGGACCTCGAAAACAACACAACGCTTTCGAGGTAATTCTGGATGATCACGGCAATGTCAACTTTAAGGAGAAACTAGCTAGGTACCTTTACCTAGGCGGGATCAGGGGATCTCTCTACTGCACCTTTCTGTATAGGTTCTTTGAGTCAACCGCCCGGAACAGATTGCACGGTTTGGCCCTGGCTGTAAACAACAGCCGTCTCTGTGCCGAAACAGCCTGTTATATCTTCGAAACCCTGTGCCCCACATCTGACGAGAGTCCGCTATCGAGATCCGAATCGGATAACCCCCCGTCTACCGGCGAGAAGAGGACGATCTCCTGTGTCGAGGGACACCAAGTCCCCGACCTCTACCTAGACAAAGACGCAGAATATAAGGTGGTCCTGATGAAAGAACAGAAAAAGGTAATGAATTGCCTCAAGCGGTTGAGTAAAGCGTACATGAACGGGATGATACCGAGGGGCAGTTACAGACGTTTCTTGAGGTTGAACCGATCAGGGCCCCACTTTTACATGCGCGTGAAAGGAGATGTACTCCGAGACGAGACAGACCGAACGGAAAAGCTGGTTTTCATGATTCTATGTGGGACCGATTACAACATCGTTCCTATGGGACTAGGGATGAAGAGATTGCTGACCGGAGTGGTGACCAACTACCAGTCATTTTCGTCTTGGTGCAAAGAGATGAAGATGCTACTGTGGGGAGCAGGATCTCCTCGGGAGTGTGACTATCACACTATGGGTATGAAGCTGGCTGATTTCACAAAGATCCCAACAAAGACCCGGTCTAGGTAATGGACAGAGTTGAATTGCGGATTAATGGCTAAGACCATGAAATATGTCTGGGAATTGTGGAACCTGGAGAGGCCTAGACACGGACCCAAGTATGGGTTCTCTGTACACGACGGCGGTGGCATAGTCCGCTTTGACTGTGACGCCTCTAATGAAATGGAACCTTGAGGCCGTGATGATGATGTTTTACATGCTGTTCTATATGGACAGCAGAGGATGTGAGGTGACTGTGGTCTGTCTGTACGAAGTGTGTTATGCTGTATACAATAAACTCTATCATACCTATCTGACTGAAATACATCTAGTCTCTTACTCTAGTCTCTTACTTATAAAGCTTGTCATTTGATAAGGTCTGGAACATCACGGGGCCCTTGTCAATGTGCACCACATGTGCCGTAATGTGGACAGTACTGAGGACAACATACGATAACATACATATGACAATATGTATAGGATATACTATACTCGCTAAGGTATACGTGCACATGCAATAACATCTTCTCTGAATGGTCTGAATGGTGTAGTAGATGCACACATACCCATGCTTGGATATATGAGCGAGGATGGACCCAAGATAGGCTGGCATATCAGACCACTTACCACTGTTAGACTGCCTTTGACAATGGAATAATTGTATGGATGTAACCCTCTGGCCTTGAAATGAACAAGGAGACACAGGTGTTTCACTCTTTCCACTCACAGGTGTTTATTTCGTTTGTAGTACACAGATCTTGGTTGGTTTGGTAAAGGACTCAGCTCTACTAGTCAGGCACTACATAACACAAATACATATTTCATAGACATTTTTGGCATATCAAACACATGCATGTTAAATGAAAACACTACCAAGGAGATGAAACTCCTATTGGCCTCAGGGACCGTAGTGAAGGGTGTATTGCCCCTGAACAGTTGTTCCAGTTTATTAATCAATGCCATGTGATCATTTCGGTTTACACGGAACTCTGATTCTTCTTCAGGAAGCAGTTGACCATGATCAATCAGTACTTCTATTGCGGGCATGATACAAGTGATCGTCTGGGTGTAGGAACACATCGCAGACATAGACAGTAAATCGTAGACTCTACCACCAAGTGCGCGTTGCACCTGGGTTGTGAAGTTATATTCGGGAGGATCCGTCCTGACTGAAACAGACACACAGACACATAGAGTACCAGGTTAAGAGCGAGTCATGATCAACATATCCAGGCCTTGACTTCACAGTACAGTTGTTTGCACTCACCGAATTTTTCCCTTGGTCCGCACTTTGACAGGTCATCATATAGGTAGCGATCTCTCTCACGTATAACCTCGAGGAATCCAATCGCCCGTTCCTCGGTCTTGAGGCAGTGGTCGATTAACTTGTACATCGTGGTGACCGTATTGGTCTTACTGTCATATGACCTGAGTGTATGCCCAGCATCCGGGTATCGCGTGAGGACTTGTTTAATGGTACCTCCGATCACTGTATGCCGCTCTGCTATGTCATCCTTGAACCGCTCCAATGTATTACGATACTCCATTATACAGGCTGATGTTGTTTGTGACCGTGAATGTATATGTGGTAAAGAGGTTACTCCTTCATATGTGTGACTGTGAATGTATATGTGGTAATGCGTTAATCCTTCATATATTTACCTCATGTCTGGATGAATGGTCTAGTAGAGGTACCCCTGTTTGGATACAAGAGCCATGAGCTTGGATGTACCCAAACTCTGCTGAAATATCAGCACCTTTGCCAATTGCATACTTGTATAATGTTTGTGGTTACTCAATACATCATAGGCTAATGAACATCCACAGGCATTATGTGTAGTGAGGTATTCCATCATTTATTTTGTCTCACACATATAAATACAGCAAGGACATGATGACTACAGATATATGTTGTATATAGTGTATTGTATGTACATCCGACAGTTGTGTTGGTGAGAAGAAGAAGAAGAAGAAAAGTCCCAGGGTGTAGAAGGGCTAGGCCGAACGCTGTCTTCCTAACCACGGGTCCCGGTGTCACACGATCTTTTCAGGTTCTGTAGAGTGACACACAGAGTGGGAGTGAGACAACCGTAACCGGACCACTGGTCACAGTTGCTGCTTTTATATGTACGAACGTAAGATGTCCTTACCCCTTTCCACAGCTTCGATCACCGACAAATCTGTAGCGCAGATGACATGTTCGTCCTCCTGCATGTTTGTCACATCATACCTCGTATCGCCAAACAAACAGGTTTTGGGAACGTACACAGGGTGGTACAAAGGTGAATGTGGACTCGAACATGGTTTATAAATACGGGACCGTCTGCTACGGGTCCAGTAGGTGATCAACACCAGCCCAAAAACAATTAACAATGGAGCCCCGATCAAGCTGATTTTGAGCCACACGTCTTTGTTGTTACTCCACCAAGACTTAGTACTGTAGTAGTTGTAGGAGTCAACCATTGTGTCAACTATTGTGAAGAGCTGAGAGCCCACTACTTTGTGTAGCTTACTTGAATCCAAATATCATGCCCTAGACATATACATTTTTTTTTTATCGATTGTTAGTAGTTTAGCCAACCCCACACCTGCACTGACAGTTGTTTCTTTTATGTCTGCTTTGACAATGACCACTCGCCACACACTATCAGTATATAAAGAATTAATTAATTTTAATATACACAGGTGGCACATACATCGTGACAGTACATTGGAACCGCATTGCAAGCAAATAGCCTTCAGTGTTGTCCATGTTTTAAACAGTGTGCGGTGTCGTTGCAGCTCCATTAAAATCGGTGTAGTCACCCGGGATCACTGTGTTGTTGATCTGTCCGCAGCTGAGGTCAGTTCCACAACCAGGTCAATTTCCTCAAGATAGGTGAAGATCAGACTCATCACAACCAATGTGCGTTTTTGGTGATGGGATACAATCATGTCTGCTAGGTTACAAACGTCTAGCCTCTCACTACGTCCGTAGGGAATACGCTCATACCCCTTGATGATTTCCCATGTCAGCAACAGTTTCACTCGTTTCACAGTAGCATCACTGAGGTTCCACATTGTGTCTTCAAATAATGTCTTTATCTCCGGGTTCCAACGCATATCATACTTCACAAGTTTCTCAAGGCCGTGAGCCTCGAGATCCGACACTTTGAAGTCAGGGTTGTGCCTTTTGAGTATGTGGACCAGAACATCCCAGGCTACATTATTGTTCAGGTAGGCCTCCATCATATCGATCAGCTTCTCTGGGTGTTTCATATCAGGCCTTGGCTTCCTTTTCATCATGGCAATGCTGTCTGTCAGTTTACCATTTAGGCCAAGACCTTTGTGGTCTTGTATAGCTGCCACGACTTTATCATAGAAATCTTTATGTCTCATTAGGTAGTTGGCCATTTTGAACTTCTGAGTCAGTTCCATTCTGTGTGTCTGCTGTGGCCTCTCAGAGAGCTGGACATGCAACTGTGTAAATACTGTATATGATCCTGTTATATCGTTGTATCGGTCCTCCAACCCTGTGTAATACATCCAGACCTTACCGCATGGTGAGAGACAAAGTGGAAAGTGGACAAAGTCTAGAGGTCCCATAGATGCTGATACTTACCATCTATACATCTCGACCTAGGTTCATGTAGACTACCCACAGTTGCAAGTCATGGCTGTACACGTATACCTCAAGAGATGGAATCAATGTCACCTGAGTGACAAACTCAAGGATGTCCCATTCGATAGGTTCCTAGCCACCCCAAACAAACAGGTGATGGCTGAACACTGAGAAGTTTTCGCTAAGCACCATCGGAACCTGTGCGATACTCTACGAAAACCGCTGATGCAGAAACTGTTGGTAGATCGGACAGACGCTGTTACACCTACGCCATGGAAAAGTACAGGCACAGATCTCAGCGGTCTAGCGTCGACCATGAAGAGACTATCGGTCAAGGATCGACTGGGCGTCCAGATAATATTCTTCAACTCTTCACCCCTTGACACAGACATGGGTTCCACTGTCACCAACTGTGAGCGACGTGTCTCCGCAAGGGACCGAATGGGAGTCCCGTGGAGAGCCAACAACTGGAGGCGAGAGAGAGGATTCAGATTGAGACTGGTGCACAGGATGGGTAACAAGCACTCTGAGTGTACTGGTACCAACATGGTCACTGGCAGACACAGTAGCCATAGAGCTCACCCTCATCGACCTCACCCTCATAGAGAACGTTCACGTCGAGGCGGATACCCTGGGCACAGAGCTAAAATGTTGAGATTCAGAAACACCTACAATGACTGACCTGATAATGGCAGACTGAGGGCGCAGCACTCAGGCATATGCGTATGTGTGACCGGGTCCTTTTAATGTGACAATATGTGAAAATAAAATGATGTCTACACAGAGGTGTGACTGTGAGCAGTTTATTTATTTCAATTCATTCTTTACATGTCAATGCAATACACGACAGTACACTACATAGGGATAGATATACCAAATCTCCACTCACTACACACAGTCAAAAGTGGTGTATATAAAGGTGTGTATTCAACATGTATATTCTAAATTGACATTCACAAAAGAGGACATCAAACGTGCCTATCTAACTGCCTATCACAGAGAAAGACAGTCCATCCCTTGGGGAGTGTGGAGCTTTAGCACTTCAGCCCAGTCCTGTAGCCTTCTGAATGTGTCAACAATCTTCTTCCATCATGCTGACCAACATCTCTGACAGGGCAAGGGGATACACGTACCCCTCTTCCAGCTCTGGTGTAGCTGTCCTGCTGACCAACATCTCTGACAGGCCAAGGGGATACACGTACCCCTCTTCCGGATCTGATGTGGCTGTCCTGGGAACCCCACAGCTCCAGATCATTGGCATCGTGTAGGTCCAACTACTCTGGGGATTGGAACCCACCCGACGGTGGTGTTGGTAGAAGCAGGTTGAGCCGAAGCGACACATCCCACGGCCTTCATCGAAGTATCGGCACGGTTTACTCGCCATGTAGTCATTGTACCTCTGGATCAGTTTCTGCTTCTCGTCTTTATCTTCGACCCAGTGGTCACTTGGGATGTAAAAGCTCGATCTGGTTCTAAACGCTGGGCACAATTTAACGTGTTTGGCATCGAGGAATGTCACACTCCTCCATGTGCGGATGCACCCCAAACAAAAACAGTGGGCACAGTTGGCCAGAATTCCGAATCTCCGCTCCCTCGGATTGTCTTTGTTCAACACCACATCCAGGCACACACAACACACCTTGTCTCTACTGCGCTGGATGGCAATGGGGATGCCCTCGTGAGCCTCGATGTGTGTCTCTGAGAGCTGTCTCTCCACTTTTGCGAGCTCACTCGGACCACGGTAAGGTTGTCCCTGACCACACTCTGCAACCTTTACCCAGTCCGTCACATCTTGCCCCGTAGATGTTGCTGCTGCCATTGCCATTGCCATTGCTATCTTTAGGGATTAGCCTGGCTGTTGTGAACAGTACCACAGTTAGTGGTAGTAAAGTAAACGAATGTCTCCAACCATGGACAGGGTATCAACCCATGCTAACAAGGAGTGTTGTCTATTGTGTGGTATTACATTGACTAAGGGCTACATAGTCTATTGTGACTATTAGAATTGCAATGGTCCGTACCAATGTCATTGGTACACACCGGATGGTACTAGGTGTCGATGTGTACCGTTTGTTAAGTGTACACGTTTTAACCCCTCAAAATTCATCCTCACTCTCCACGTTTGAATCATAACATCCTTTGAGAAACACAGTTCTTGGTTTAGTATCTGGCTTACGATCCGGACCTTTGAAAGGTTTGCCATGTATCTTGCCTCTATATCGCTGATCTGTCAGGTCTGGATACAATTGGTTGTTGTTGCTTTGCAACTGGAGCCCTTGATAATTTTGCTTGGTGTAGTCCATCTCTTGCGTATACTCTCGAACCGAGTGTGGTGGCTGCTGTTGTAATGTCTGCTGCGGAAGACCGTGCTGCCGAAGCTGTGGATACCGATCATTGTCCTGAGTCTGGGGTAGCTGCTGATGCGGCTGCTGAGGCTGCTGCTGATGTGGCTGCTGAGGTGGGCACTGCTGATGCTGTAAAGGTTGGGGTAGCTGCTTAGGCGGTTGCCGGGGAAGGTAATGGGGGATCCTGCTAAAGAAATTGCCTTCTGGGATAGGTGGAGCAGAAGAGTAGGTTGTACACATTCTATTCTGGAGCCAGCCCAGTGGTACATCCACTAAGGGAGCTGAGATGTTCTTGGGTTCAAACAGTGATACATGGATCAGGCAGTTAGACCCCAATCCCTGCTGGTTGTATGGCTTAGGGCATGCTGAGCTAATGCAATACCGAAACAACAGATATATGTAGTATCTGGACAGTTTGCCAGCCTCAAACAATATCAATGACACCGGGACCTACTGCAGCATCAACAGCGTTGTCCAGTGCCTGTACGGGACACCCGAGGTGCGGGATCTCATTCGGCAAGTAAACGAGCATGATTACGGAGCTCCTAATACTGTGACAGTGGCAGCAAGGCTCAGGCGTCAGATCTACGAGATGAGCAAAAAACGACCTGTTACCGTGCGACCCGCGCATTCTCATAGACTCAATGAGAGCGTACAGCGGAGTCTCGTTAGACGTTCAGGAAGACACGGACGTGGTCTTCAAATCTATCATCAACGCTCTAGCAGAAGGCTGTGAACCCGCTAAATTGGTAGGGACATTGTGGGACAATGACTATGAGGAACGCGTGAGATGCCTCCATTGTAACACTGTTCAGTCCATACGCAATAAGGATAACACAATCCCCGTGTTCATTGAGGACAATCTACCCATCGGGCTGCAGGAATATATCAAACAGTACTGTGACAAGACGCTCAAGATGTGTGACTACTATTGTGCATAATGCACACAATAGAACCCAGATGGAAATCACCAGCAAGGTATTGGCAATACCCCCGGTTGTGTGTATGAGGATATGCTGGGTTAAAAACATTGGCAGAGATACCGCTGACATAGTGAAGGTGGAGAAGCGCTTTGCGTTCCCGGAGACTGTGAATCTGAAATACATTATGAAAGGCCAACGAGAAGCAGCTCTGTACGAGCTGTATGCAGTTGTAGCTCACCGTGGTACACCCTACTGTGGACATTACACAGCTTACGTGCGGGAAGATGACAGTTGGTATCTTGCAGACGATAGTTGCGTAAGGTTGTGCTCATGGGAGGATGTCATGTCAACCTACCAAGCGTCAGGCTCTACCTACAATGTGGGGGTAGCTTACATGCTGATGTACCACAGAATGCACAGCGATTGATCTTCTAGTGACATGTACAAATGTATGTGTGATGTTGTGATGTCTCTGTACAAATGTGATATACTATTGTTGATGTACCATGTCGATGTTGTACCATGTGTCTAACGTAATAAATGTGTGTTACATGTACATTAGCCTCATCATTGCTATCCTGTGGCTTCTGTCAACGCATGTATGATTGATGACCCTGTCATTAGTCCTGCGCCGCTATGAGGCATTCCGTTCTTTCTACCAACACAATATGTACTTATTTATATGTCATACTACACACCATAAGCTTGGTTGTACTATCTGGTTATACTATTATACAATTGGGTTATACAAAGTATTCTAACGTAATAATAGTGTGTTAAATCGCAATTAGCCTCATTGCTATCCTGTGGCTCCTGTCAATGTCTGTATGATTGTTGACCCTGTCAGTAGTCCCGCACACACCATACGCTGTGTTATACAATTGGTTATACAAAGTAATACATGTGTGTTATATCTGCATTAGCCGTATCTGTCAGGGTTGCTTTCATTAGGCTTCTCTCATACAGTTGATGGTGCAGGTATATGAATGATTCGAGGAGATCGTCTTGATACTGATACATGTAATTATTTTAATTATGTCATACACACAATACAATGTGGGTTATATAATGGCTATACAACGCCCAATGGGATAGCTGTGTTACAGGGATGTGCTACACATACAGGCACACAGGTATAGAGCATCTAGCTAAGGTAGATATCACACATTATGCAATCTGAATCACTTGTTAACAAAATACCTATCGAGTGTATTTGATTCGAAGAGATCGTCTTGATACTGATACATGTAATTATTTTTATTATGTCATACACACAATACAATGTGGGTTATACAATGGCTATACAACGCCCAATGGGATAGCTGTGTTACAGGGATGTGCTATACATACAGGCACACAGGTATAGAGCATCTAGCTAAGGTAGATGTCACACATTATGCAATCTGAATCACTTGTTAACAAAATACCTATCGAGTGTATTAAGAACAACCTTCGGTTTGTTTGCCTTGTGCTCTGGAATCGAATACTTGGATGACAGTACTAGAGACGTGCATGGTTTCTCTAACTGAGACACACACACAGTGTTAGCCAGCACCTCTAAATATCGTATCATACAAGCACTTTGGGGCCCAGGTACAGGCTGCTTCTTTTTCACCGTATTGAAAGACATGATAACAACTCTCACATAGAAACAAGATATTCGTTCTCTTCGTCAAAGTCCGTTTCCCGGTCTTCAGGATCGCTATTACACCCTGTCCTTTCTGGACTGTTGTCTAGTCTATCGTTACCGTCGGACTCGAAGTCAAGATACTCTTCATCTGCATCTGCAGCAGATATAGCCCCAACAGGATGGGTGTCCTCTCTGTGTAGTAGCCCTTGCTCCTCACAATCCACCTCACTCTCACCGTCGCGATTGGATGACTGTTGTTGAAGGGTGTCAGTGGGCAACGCAGCTAGATGGGTGTCCTTGGTCACCTTTGCAGCGTCTCCGCTTAAGGGCCGTCTCTTGGACTGTGAAAGACCTGGACACCGATGTGAAGATGTAGAGCCTCCTGGTGGGTTGATGAGGTTGTGCGTTTTGACAATCTCCTGCTGATTGAGGGACCTCCTGCCCTCAATAGTTCCCTGTTTCTGTCTGGGCGTATTGGCCAGTTTGCCCCATTGAGTCTTCTTGCAGACTGTTATATCCTCGTGCTCAGAGTCGGTGTTGATGACGGGAGAGCGAGCGGAGTGTATCTTGGAACGATGTGCCCCCTTTATACATAGCTCACGTTTCTCCTCCCCTTCGTCGTAGTCATCACTGTCGGAGGAGGAGGACAGCATGTTTTTGTATAGAGGGGAATCTCGGTTGCTGGTCCCTGTGTTCATAGCAGGCCTTACTCTTTTGCACCTAGTGTCAGACTTGTCCTGTCTCTTTTTAGCATGAGTCTTATCTTCCCTGTCAAAGGCCTTGACAAAGGGAACTTTGTTGACCACCTTGGCACTCTTGCTACGTCTATCGTCACTCTTGTCGAACTTGCGTTTGCCCTTTGTACGTTTGACACGCTTCACATCTGGCTTGATTGAATCCTCCGAGTCTGATTGCAGTGCTCGCTTATACACCAGACCGTCATCTTTTATACTGCTACAGCTAGGCTCAGGTGAGTACTGGTGCGTGTACTGGTATTCTTCGGACTCTTCGGACTCTGAAGAATACACAAGGGTACACTTGTGTCGCCGACTGACATTACTTGTCTTACACTTAGCCTTCTTTGCACTGCTTTGAACCTGAGCACAGAAAGCTTTGTCATCCTCATCTTCGACGCTGTATTCATCCTCTGTGGATGCGTCGTCTATGAAGTCATCACTGTAATCGTATTCGTCAGGCATCTCGCTCTTGTCGTACATCATTGTATCCTCCAAATCTTCGCCCGGGGTCTCATGCTCATCTTCAGCAAACTCTTGAAGACTGTCATCATCTTCACTGTTCGCTTCCTCAGCCTCGCTCAGCCAAGGGTGGTCGTTGTCGCGACTGTACCTGAGGCACCGGGAACTGTGCGCTGGCACATCGCGGGCCTTCTTGTCACCCTTGGACCTGGATGCCTTATAGGCTGAATGTTTAGTTGACTGTGAGGCAGAGGGATCTCGCTTCACCGATGTGGGGTGGTGGTGGTGGGAAGGTGCTTGTTTCGTACCAAGTTTACCAACACCGCTCTTGCTACGCATATCGCTCTTACTGTCTTTAGCAATAGGGTTGATCTTGGTTGACCGTTGTGGAGAGACCAGCTGGTCCGAAGTCACCCTGGGGTAATCCCGGGTGCGCTGGAAAGATGACAATACCTTGCGTCTTCAATTGTCGGTGGACGTAGACTCTAGGCAATTCACCAGAGCTATGCTGAGTCTGTCCTGCAAGCCGTACGTCTTGAGTATATTTACAACGGTTCGGTTGGTAATGACCTAGTCGCGAAGGATGTCACTATATCGCCTGTCCAGCAGAGTGTTGTCCAATCCCAGGAGGGTACAAACAGCTTCTCTCCTGAGATGGTCATCGTTCAACCAGGGTTCGCTCAGCAGCAGAATCGACATGTTCTTGATCCATGTCGTAATCGGACTTGAATCCTGTGTGACAATAGAGTAGAGACTGTCATGTTTCTCACTGACTCCAGCAGCAGTATCATCATCTTCCCTGTTATCCTCGACCTCAGCCTTACACTTAGAGGACGCATCTTGCGCTTCAGTGGATGACTGCGGGGAGCATGATCCGCTCTCTGTATCACAGCGCTCTCCTTCTCCTAGTTTCTGAACTTTCTTCATCCTGTTGTGATAAGTGCGGAGCTTTAGAAAGAGTACCTTGGCAGTGGCGTACGTGTGTACAAACTCATTGTCCTTGGTCTTGCCTGTATCAGGTTTGATCAGAGTGTGCCACATCCTCTGTGCTTTGGCTACGTTGTCCCCGGTCTTATGTTTGAACAACTCGTCACACGCTGAGACCATTGCGGTGTTCCCACTGTCACCATATCTCTTTCGAACGTAACCGGAGACAATTTCAGCCAAGGCCACCCAGTCCATTCTCATCTGCTCCTCCACCATACTGATATGCTTCTTTGTCACATTTGTGTGAATGGCGCTGTCAGAGGAGTGTACGTTCCAAAACGTCAGGTATTCTCGCACTTTGTAAAGTGGGCAATATAGCAACTCGGCCACTGCGAAGGCAGTTGGAATCTTGTTTTCCATTAATCTAATGGCCAATTCCACCACCTCTACCATGATAGGATCCACAATCATACTCTCCACGTGCTTGGGTATATAATTGCACCAGCTGATTGGATTAACACGTTTGATGAACGCTGACAAGGCGGGATTGTGTATCTCCTGATACATGTCGGTTCCTGTGATAAACGTCTCCCTATCCGATTCCTTTAGTGTTTCATTCCAACACCCCACCAGCTCCCCGTTGCCCTTGACGCAAAATTGCTTCACGGCCCGGCAGAACCTCAATGTCGTGGACACATACAGCTCAGGAGCCTGAGCCTGACCCTTTCTCAGAACGACAACCGGTACCAGGTTCACCCGCTTGCCATCCAGTAACCTACCGCTCCTTCTAAAGTAGACGGCACGAGTGTCACCGGTCTCGTAGTTGAAGTGCTTCACGTCACATATCACTTGGGGTTCCGTGAACCAATTGGCACTGGCCTCACGCTTTCTCTTCAACATGTTGGCTGAGGCCGTGCCTAGCACGCAGCACATGGGTTTTATGACTTCCATGTGAGAGGCCAGCACCTCGTTGATGTTCTGGGTAGAGGAAGTTTTGTCCTCAGTGCGCAACAACTGCACAGGCTGGATTTGTTGAAAGGCCGGGGTGAGAGCTGTGGAGTGCGTGGGCACCTCGAGTGTCATGTCCCAGAATTCAAACTTTTCACCGGTGACCACCTTCAGCAACTCAAGACTCTCCAGTCCCGGGACACACAGTACCTCTTGCACGAAGTATGACTTACTGTTACATTTCCCTGTCGTAGGAATGACGACTGTGTAGGTTCACAAAGGTGTGTTTGTCAGAGTACTGTGTGACCACAGGAATCACCTTCTTGCCGTTGGCGACTGTCAGCTCTTTACTCGGTATATAGAAGGTGGTGTAGTTACCATATGCAAGCAGCACATGTTTTAGACCAGCCCTGTCTACAGATGCCATAGACTCAAAGTTGTTCCCGCCTTCAATGTCTACTAGGTCCATCAGCGCAAGCAGCAGGGGGCGTGAAGGCCTTTGCTGTATAGTGTCAGCGTCCCGGATCACCATGTTCCTGATAGTCTTGTAGATAGTCTTCGGTTTGTATCTTTCCTCTCTTTCTGATAGTCCCTGTTGCTTGCACATCATCAGGTCCACCACTTTGTCGAACAGTCCTTGTGTACGTTCACAGCTAAAGCCATATTTGCAATCCGAGGTCAAATACCAAGGAGGACGCTCTGTCACAATGTATGTCGTTGGTTTAGGCTCCATTCTGCTGTATGTCGTTCAATAAAGGCACTTGGTTTCAATGGGAATGTACAGTGTTGCGTTTTATATCAGCCAGGTTGTACACAATACTAAGCGCCCTGTAGTCTACCGGTGTAGAATGTGAGTCAACCACCTCTTCTCAGAAGCCTCACAGGCTGTAATGTCAATGTCGCTTGTGTGAGGGCTTATACATGCCAGACCTTGAATGAGATCATGAATGAAATCGCCTACCATTGGCTGGCTCAGAGACAGTTGAACCACAGACCACAGTACACTCAGCACTGTGTAGATGTACAGCCATGGCTGATACATCAGCAAATCACTCCTATATCCTCCCCTTGTGTCAGACATCCAACCTTGTATACCACATCCGGACCTTGTGTCATTCATCCAACCAAGTATAATCAACCTTGTATCATTCATCCAGACCTTGTGTCATTCATCCAACCAAGTATAATCAACATTGTATCATTCATCCAGACCTTGTTTCATTTATCCAACCAAGTATAATCAACCTTGTATCATTCATCCGGACCTTGTTTCATTTATCCAACCTTGTATCATTCATCCAGATCCTGTTCCATTTATCCAACCAAGTATAATCAACCTTGTATCATTCATCCAGACCTTGTTGCATTTATCCAACCAAGTACAATCAACCTTGTATCATTCATCCAGACCTTGTTTCATTTATCCAACCAAGTATAATCAACCTTGTCAAGGTTGATTATACTTGGTTGGATAAATGAAACAAGGTCTGGATGAATTATACAAGGTTGGATAAATGAAACAAGGTCTGGATGAATGACACAAGGTTGATTATACTTGGTTTGATAAATGAAACAAGGTCTGGATGAATGATACAAGGTTACCTTGTATCATTCATCCAGACCTTGTTTCATTTATCCAACCAAGTATAATCAACCTTGTATCATTCATCCAGACCTTGTTTCATTTATCCAACCTTGTATCATTCATCCATACCTTGTTTCATTTATCCAACCTTGTATCATTCATCCAGACATTGTTTCATTTATCCAACCAAGTATAATCAACCTTGTATCATTCATCCGGACCTTATTTCATTTATCCAACCAAGTATAATCAACCTTGTGTCATTCATCCGGACCTTGTTTCATTTATCCAACCAAGTATAATCAACCTTGTGTCATTCATCAGGACCTTGTTTCATTCATCCAACCTTGTGTCATTCATCCAGACCTTGTTTCATTCATCCAACCAAGTATAATCAACCTTGTATCATTCATCCGGACCTTGTTTCATTTATCCAACCAAGTATAATCAACCTTGTGTCATTCATCCAGACCTTGTTTCATTCATCCAACCAAGAATAATCAACCTTGTGTCATTCATCCGGACCTTGTTTCATTTATCCAACCTTGTATCATTCATCCAGACCTTGTTTCATTTCTCCAACCAAGTATAATCAACCTTGTGTCATTCATCCGGACCTTGTTTCATTCATCCAACCTTGTGTCATTCATCCAGACCTTGTTTCATTCATCCAACCAAGTATAATCAACCTTGTATCATTCATCCGGACCTTGTTTCATTTATCCAACCAAGTATAATCAACCTTGTGTCATTCATCCAGACCTTGTTTCATTCATCCAACCTTGTGTCATTCATCCAGACCTTGTTTCATTCATCCAACCAAGTATAATCAACCTTGTATCATTCATCTGTACCTTGTTTCATTTATCCAACCAAGTATAATCAACCTTGTGTCATTCATCCAGACCTTGTTTCATTCATCCAACCAAGAATAATCAACCTTGTGTCATTTTCAATCGAACGCTGCTGGCACCCGCCCACCCGACTAGAATCACCACTCTCGACGGGTCTGACCTAGAGTATGTGGACAACTACAAATACCTAGGTGTCTGGTTAGACTGTAAACTCTCCTTCCAGACTCACATAAAGAATCTCCAATCCAAAGTTAAATCTAGAATCGGCTTCCTATTTCGCAACAAAGCCTACTTCACTCATGCTGCCAAACATGCCCTCGTAAAACTGACTATCCTACCGATCCTTGACTTCGGCGATTTCATTTACAAAATAGCCTCCAACACTCTACTCAGCAAACTGGATGTAATCTATCACAGTGCCATCCGTTTTGTCTCCAAAGCCCCATACACTACCCACCACTGTGACCTGTATGCTCTTGTTGGCTGGTCCTCACTACATGTTTGTCGTCAAACCCACTGGCTCCAGGCCATCTATAAATCACTACTAGGCAAATCCCCGCCTTATCTTAGCTCATTGGTCACCATAGCAGCACCCACCCGTAGTCTGCGCTCCAGCAGGTATATCTCACTGGTCATTCTCAAAGCCAACACCTCCTTTGGCCGCCATTCCTTCCAGTTCTCTGCTACCAATGACTGGAACGAATTGCAAAAATCTCTGAAGCTGGAGACTCTTATCTCCCTCACTAACTTTAAGCATCAGTTGTCAGAGCACCTTACCGATCAGTGCACCTGTACACAACCCATCTGAAATTAGCCCACCCAACTACCTCATCCCTATATTGTTATTTATTTGCTCTTTTGCACCCCAGTATCTCTATTTGCACATAATCTCTTGCACATCTATCATTCCAGTGTTAATACTATTGTAATTATTTTGCACTATAGCCTATTTATTGCCTTGCCTCCATAACTTGCTACATTTGCACACACTGTATATATATTTTCTGTTGTATTTTTGACTTTATGTTTTTTACACCATATGTAACTCTGTGTTGTTTTTATCGCACTGCTTTGCTTTATCTTGGCCAGGTCGCAGTTGTAAATGAGAACTTGTTCTCAACTGGCTTACCTGGTTAAATAAAGGTAAAATAAATAAAATAAATAAATTCATCCGGACCTTGTTTCATTTATCCAACCAAGTATAATCAACCTTGTGTCATTCATCCAGACCTTGTTTCATTTATCCAACCAAGTATAATCAACCTTGTGTCATTCATCTATACCTTGTTTCATTCATCCAACCTTGTGTCATTCATCCAGACCTTGTTTCATTCATCCAACCAAGTATAATCAACCTTGTGTCATTCATCCGGACCTTGTTTCATTTATCCAACCAAGTATAATCAACCTTGTGTCATTCATCCGGACCTTGTTTCATCTATCCAACCTTGTATCATTCATCCGGACCTTGTTTCATTTATCCAACCAAGTATAATCTCTGAGTTCATGTAAGTGCGTTCATGTAAGGGAGACTAACCCTAGGCCTGGTTGTATATTCTAGCCATTGTTGAAGACCCTCAGTTGGATATTACCTTTGTATATATAGGGGCAAGAGAGTTGCACACTTGAAAGTGAACACACTCTTACAGCCTAGGATCCCATACCAGTACAGCTTACCAATACACAGTCCGCTACAGCCATGAGCAACAACACCGAGACACCTCAAGAATGCGATCCTCCCAAAGTCACTGTCTATGATGGCTCAGTGTCAATGGACGTTCTGCTCACCAACATGAACAGCCAGGAGGGCTTGGTTGTGTCAGTGTACAATAATATGAGAATTGAAGGTGATTTCACGAACGTAATTCATCCAAACCTCCAGAAAACACAAGCATACCAGTGCACCCCAGATGACGAAATTGAATCATATAGCACGTATCTTGTCATATCCAGAGACGGTACCAGTGTTCGCTTTGGGGAGTATGACCATATGACATCAAAGGGCAGAGTGCTCATTTCCAGGGGAGCCTCGGCTATATTCGACGAAGACATCGGAGACGGGCTGGGTTTACACTATGACATTGAGGCTAATGTTAGCGTGAGCGTCTATACCGAGAAAGATGACCCAGGAGTCAGATCGCACGGTGTATTGGTCCTGGCTCCTAACTTTATACTTGCCCAAGACAAAGAAGACACATCGGTCCTGAGTATGGACAGAAGCGGTTATACCAAGATCAAACCTGATGCCAACGGGGGTATAAGCAACATACACGTCAAGGGCTCCATGATCTTTGACCAATATATTTGCATCAACAAATCCATGGCAGGCTCCCCGGGAGGATGGTTCTTTGGCCCGCACTCGGGCGAGTGGTTCCAACCACCCAAGGAGATCGTGATACCAGAGAAGCAAACGGAACTGGAGATTGTACAACCTGGCGACTTGGTAATCTCCAGGGACAACGCTTCAGTGCTGTTGCGCTCAGGCGGAGGAGTCTTCGCGTCCGGGGATGTGGCAGTTATATTGGTGTCACTTCATAGTGCACACCAAGATCAGATCGAGACCAAGATTGTTGTCGTATTTCAATGACTTTGTCTTTCTGGTCTGAATAAACATCACTTGTGACAACATGTTAGCTTTCCAGAACTGACCTGAGGTGTATAATAAAAGTGTATTGCTATGTTGTTGTATAAACCAAGGTATAAGCCTCAACCATGCACACGTACATACTTTGCAGTTCATGTGTATACATGTTGTATGTATGATGGAATAAATAAAACTGTGTAATCACAACACCTTGTTTGAAATCTGTTGTGTTTCTAACCCTGATTCACCTCACTCCTCTCCCAAGATCCCAGGATCCTAGTTTACAAACACAATGTGACACAATGACACAAACACAAGGACGCATAGAATCTTTGCCATTGCCATATAGACATTGCCATATAGGACATTTATTCAAGCATCCTAGCATCCTAGGACATCGACATCAACATATACACAACTGTACAGAAGGGGTGCTGGTGTTGTCTATAACATTTTAGACCTTCTCTTTGCATAGTTCGTGAGCACAACCCCTCCTCCGCTGCCCCCACCACCTCCTCCAACGAAAACCATGTACCCAATCCCCACAGATAGCGCAGTACACCAAGCCATGAGTATAGCTACAGAGGTCCATATGGCTGCGTCACTGGCGAATCCGGACAGCCACCCTCCGAACGTGACCCTGCTGGCCTTAATCTCATCGTACCGCTTATCAAAGTCTTGGATGCTTCTGGTGATGTTGTCCAGGTCTTGGTGCACGTCGATGAGCTTTACACTGGTGTTTATGGCCTGAAGCAACTCCATTGTGGAAATTTCCGGGATGCCGTCTTTCAGTAGATCTGAGAAAGACACGGGTCCGTCTGATATGTGCGGTCTGGAGAACGGTTTGAGTGGAGGAGACTCGATCTGTACCGCGGCAGACCCCTCCATCCATGTGAATTTCTTATCCTGGTAGCAAATACCTCGGTGACAAGGAGCGCATACCGCCTTGCACTCGCCAGGATCATTCATGCATCTGAGGTACCTCTCGTGAGGTTTGGGCTTGTGACAGTACTTGCAGTAACAATCGGACGGTTCGTAATACCTGCCATCTATCAACCACACCTTGTAGTCAGGCCAGCAAGGTACTCCGTCGGTGCTCATCTTGGGCATGGGAATGACCCCTCTGACTACGGTCTTCTCAACGGTTCCGGGGATAGAGTGTACTATGAAAAGCTTTCTGTCTTTGTACAGGGCCATGCCAACGGTAGGGAACTCGGACAGGCCGGGGTGTTCCCGCATGACTGTCATGCCGCTGGGGCAGCTCCCTGAACGCTTTGATGCTATCTGCCTCAGACAGTTTTCCACTCCTCTGGTCATGAATTTGGCGTGCATCGCGGCCTGCATCATCTGATGGGTGACGCTCTGCATCTGAGCGTACCACATTTGATAACTGGCCATGACCGAGAATTTGACATTGGTGTCACGCAAAGCCGCTTCCGTATTCCTCATCATCGCGTCCCTCATCATAGCAAAGTTACAGTTGACGATCTCGTTGTTCTTCTGTATCTTCTTCTCCTGCTCGTCGATCCTACCATTTACCAGGCCTATGTTGGTGTCGAGCTTGTTGCTCACTTCGACTAACATGTTGGTCACGGACACGTAAGAGGTCTTTAGGGAGTCCATTTGTTCCTCCAAGTGGTCCACTCTATTGGAAATGTGCCACGCGAGCCCCAAGCCGGCTGCTCCTGCCAACACTCCGAGAAGAAACCTCTTGCGCCTAGTGTGGCCTCCATGTGGTTTGTCAAGCCAGGGGAAGGGCGCGTTGTCAGGCAGCTCACACATCTTCGCCTTCTTCTCCTGTACAACCAACTCCTCCAGACCTTCCCTCATCAGCTCTCCAGCCCTACGAGCGTCGTTGATGATCTCGTGCGCTGAGTTGCAGAGCCTCCCGTAGTCCTTCCTGCAACTGTTGTCGCCTCCGCATATGGCAATCAGATATGGTCGCAGAGCATTCACGTCGTAATTGACGCAGCTGACGTTCAGGTTGATGTAGTCTATGCCCGGGGTGAAGTTGGATACGAAATGAAAGTGTTCGACCGCTTTTACTATCACCCCATGTTTGGCTTCAACCACCGGGGTGTCGACACTGTAACCATCGTCCACACACACAACGTTCATGCTGTGTGTAGTATCTCCAGTGTTGTAAGCGGTGCACACCTTGTTCACGGGAGGCACGTACTCGACGACGTGTTCGGAATCCAGGATGCCTACCATGTAGTGGTTGCGGTCCATCGTGGGGATTAGGGTGTTGATGTTGACTGCGATCTGTGGAGGCTTTGTGGACACAGCGGCCCTTTTTCTGGGTTCTCCCGGGGTGCAAGACTCGAGCTTGTACAAATCGGCTATGTAGATTTTATCGTAGCTGGTGCTGTACAACTCCTTGTGGGCCTCCTTGAATATACCCACCGCGCCATGAGCGGCTATGAGCCCGGGACACACTACCGTGTTACTCAAGCCTATGTTGTACTGGGGGTCAAGACAGTTCTTGGAACCTGAGGCTGGGTCCTTGTATTCGGTGTCGGGGATGTTTACGACCACGTCGTCCAGCTTCACCACCACCCTAGGGTTGTCAACATCCGAAGCAGAGCGCCTGCTTCTGCCGCGAGGCCTCGTTGCAACAGTGGATATGCCTGCCACTGTCTGCTGTCTCTTCCAGTCTCTCAGCCTGTGTACGGCCGACGTGATACCCAGTATCGCCGGGGTGTCGGATCGAACGCCTCGTCTGAAATCCGAATCAATCGGGGCTACGCCAAACTGGTTGATTCCGAATGCGACCGCGACCAGCTCGGGAAACCGCTTGAGCGTCTCGAATGAGGTCGAGGTTACAGTGATGTTCACCATGACGTCCCTAGCCCACACAGTGACACTGGACCCTGAGCAGCACTTGGTGTTGAGGTTCTCTTCGCAATTTAACACAGTGTTGGTTTCCATGTCGGCCAGAGACAGCTTGCCTGTGATGTCAAACTGATGCGAATTTCTATGTTCGAGCGGCCTGATCTTCACGCCCCCGGTAAGAGACAGTGTGAAGATTACCTTGTTGGCCCTCACTCCTTGCCTTAGCAGAGTCAAGAGGTACGACATGACCCCAGTGGAGGATTCGTCTCTGCTCCCTGACGCCCACATGTTCTGACAGTGTCCAGCTCGACTCATGTCGACCAAACCTTGGGGTGTGATGAAAGCGTCGAACGCTCCCAGCTGCGAGAAGTCTATGTCGCTCAAGAGCTTGTGGGATCTGGGCAGCCTGAGGAAGAGTCTCTGATCAGAGCAGAGGCGAGATCAACTGTGACCCTGGTGAAATTCGAACCTTGCCAGTTTGCTCGAGAGCACTCCGTTGTGCCCCAGTCAGTGGCATCAAGCATGATAGCTGTTGAGTGCGTGGACACTCTCACCTTGGATAGCGTTTTGGCTACTGTGTTTACAACCCGGGGGAAAACCAGGCTTGCGGATGAGACGGGAACGAGGCACTCGTCAAAGGAGACCTTCATTATCACATGTCCCGCTTCAGCCACTGTGTAGAATGTGGCAACGTCGAGCGCCACCGAAAGATAGTGTGAAGTGTATATGGCTCTGTCCACAGAGAGAATGGTCGCGTCGCACGAAGAGGGTATGAGAAAGTCCCTGATCTCTGTTGCGGTGGGTTTGTAGTCCGGGTCCCGATCCTTTAGACTCGCCGCGCTTGACACCTCGCAGATTGCAATAGGGGCTGATGCAGCACCGTCTGCGTTGGTTATGCCCAGTGTAGGGGCTCTAGAATTGCCTATGCAGAACCTGTTACCTTCGGACACAAAACAGTTTTCCCCTAGTTGTGCGAAACAGGTACCGATGGACTCAGCGTCCCCGAGTCCCACGTAGGTGAGCACACAGGCGTAAGGGGAGTTTCGGATAGTCAAGACGTCATCTGTCTCGGGCCATTTTCTACTCGCAGCGGGTGCGTGTAGCGTCGTCCTTAAGAGCTTGAAAGCTGCGCACTGAGGATCGGGTTCACAGTCAGCCATCGGGTCCTCTCCGAAGTAATAGTCTCTGTTATGGGGCTTGGCGTGGAGCAGAATCGATATCTTGTTCAACGGGGTGTTTGCGACAGCGCGGTCAGAACACTTGAACCCTCCGGGAACCGCGAGACAGGAAGACTTGTCCAGCCTCCTTACATAGGCACCAAGTAAGGCGCCTTCAGACTCGTGCTTGTTGAGATCACCAGCTGGGTCTGGAAAGGGTCTCCAGTAACCGTAGATCATCCCCGGGCAGTAGTGCGTGCACATGTCGCTCGTGTGGTTGTAGTTGTCCACCGTCAAAGCAAAGCCGCTGTTTCTCCTGCCCTGACACCAGCCAGTTTGTTTGATGCATGTACCGACTGTGATCCAAACGTAGGGAGCGTAGCCGTAGGGGTCGTTGTTGTTTACAGGGGAGCCCTTGAGGCACTGGAGGAACAATAGTGAGAGGGCTATCACGAGCCTCATGGGGGCAGATCGATGTACATGGTGGGGTGGTAACGACTCCATAATGCGGACACCGATGGCAAAGGCCTCTGACACACTAACAAACCAATTACAACAACTTTGGTTACACTATGATATGGGAAGGGTGTATAGTAAGTTGTTATTTGTGAAAGTGTTACAACAGAGGATTTGACGCAGGAACCCTTTCGTTATCGGTGTGCTTATATTTCATCAAAGCCTGACATGTAGACGTGAGGCCAATTAACTGTTTAACGGCATCATTGTGAACCTTAGCCACATCCTGGTCGGGGACGAACACCGGTCTCCCCATGTGTGTTTGGATGCGGTTCAGGATGCGAAGAGAAGCAGCGTTCGCAAGCGAGTACGATTTGCTCATCAGGTCGACGGCCATGTTCTGTATCACACCAATTACATTTTCATCCCTCATGCTGTGTGCCAGATGAACGTTCACTTGCTCCTCTGTGAATGTGTGGTTGTAGGAGTCCAGGTAGCCCTTCACCTCGTGGGCCTTGAGCACTTTGATGGAGTCCAAAATGTTCCTGTCTACTTGACACAAGAGACATTCGGTTCCCTCATTCTCGTAATGCACATCGACTATGGAGGGGTGGTCATGAGCGTTGAGGTTCATGTATAGCATCGGGTATTGTTTTTGTATGAATCGATCAGTCTCACTGATGTTATTCTCGCCCATGTTGTACACGTCCCGATCATGTTGCTGCCGGGGCTCGGGGAACATGTGGAATATAGGGTCAGTGGCCATGGCCAAGTAATAGCCTCGCTTTGATGAAGCTTTAGAGTTTGGGGTTCGGTCGTCTGAGGCTCCATGGTCTGAGGCTCCGGGAGATCCATTGCGGAGCATGTTAGGATTACTAATAGAAAGAGGTGCTGGCATCTCTCCCCGCGACACCCGACCGTCAACGGCGCTGGCAGCGGTTCTCTTACTAGGAGGTTGTTCGTTGACGTGATCCGGCTCAGTTCTCACCCTCACCCTATTATTCTGGGGTCCTCTCCCTGGGGAGCTGGCTCCAAAAACTTCACGCGATGACGAAGGTCGCTGAGAGTAAGACCCCGAAGGAGCCGAGGAACAACACGTCGAAGAGGAGGCACGCTCGCTCATCTGCTCACTCATCTTCGGATGCCGGTAAAAGAGGACACCGTTCTACGGCTGTGGCTGGAGTTATCGAGAGTGACAAATTCACGGTGTGCGGAGGACTTATAGCGTCGTGCTGCGGCGTACCTTGGGGTAGCCAATGTCTATTCCGTACGAGTTCCAAGCACGTAATTGCCATAGTGAACAGTGAACATTGTAAATGGTGAAAAGGTGCTTCGGCTAAACGTGTCAAAGAGAGCGAATTCGATGAGGTCCGGACTAGGGCCTACTTACGGGCGGTGTTCTCACTCAACTTGTCGGACTCTATGAAGCTATCCGAACTGATATCCGAGCTCACGCTCACCCAAACAAGCTGCGACAGTCGCAGCTTACCATTCACCGGCACCCCTCCCTATTGCACAGTGGAGAACGTGACACACATCTCTTGTCTCGCACTGCGGAAATTGATCGAGTTTGACAAGGAGTTTGTCTGGGGAGACAATCTGATCTTCAACACCAAGGTGAACCGTTGTCCCCAGTAGGGTTCGCACTAAAGTATAGGCGGGGAGCCCTAGGTCCTCGCTCTAGGTACTCACTTCATCCGCACGGGATAAAGGGGATAGAGTCGCGATGTCCTCAAGCGGCGTAACCCCCTTGGTGAGTGAGGGGTTCAGGGTAGGACCAGTGTTCTGCAAAAAAGACCAGTGTGCGTTTGTGAAAGTGTCGAGCGAGGACAAGAAGAGAGCCGTAATAAACATGACCAGCATGACTCTAGTGGACTATACCGATATACACAAGTGTCCCGAGGGGACTCTGACTTCGGACCAGTCTCTGTTTGTGCCGATCTTCTGCAAAGAGTGCTACGGCACCAACGACGACGATTACACCGAGGCGCTGGCTAGTATGGTTACGTGCGGCGGGAGTGACAAGTTCCTCGTGGGGATGTGTAGCGTGTTTGGTGTGGGCCAGGGTGAGGTGTACCCGGAGTCGAGGAAAAATTTCATTGTGGCCAACGACATGTCGTACTCGGGAGCGTGTCACCCCCAACCCGGCAAGGCTGTGTTCTTACACACTGTCAAGAAGGACATCGGTAGAGTCAAGTGTTACTGGCACAACCACAGCAGGTCTGTTGACAAAACATTCCTGTACTGCTGTGTGGCGTGCAACGACACCGAGTACACCAATTGCGTGTTGAAGCCGGAGATTAGCATTGGCTTCAGTTTAGGCACAGTGGGAGACAACAATAGCGGCCCCGTGACTGAGGAGTGCAGTTTAGTCTCTGTGCCCATGAGGCCGGGCTGCTTTTGCACCCTGGTGACAGGTAAGGATCTGGGCCAGACAATGACCAGGATGGGGTTTTCCACGCTGAAGTACTCGGTCCTCGACGCAAGCCTTGATCTGAAGGATAGCGCCGGGGTGGTCTGTGCCCAGACCGAAACTCCCTTTGATGTCTCGGACGAGAGCTCCGAGGGGGAGAGTGTCACAGAGACTGTTAAATCCCTGAGGAAGGCCGTGCTAGACCAAGCCACAGAGGTGCGAGTGCTGAAGGATGTATTAGAGGCCATCAAGGTTCAGAATAGCGTACTAACTCAGAGACTGAGATGTCCTGACGATCCTGACACAGTGTTCACGGTGCTAGGAGCTAAGGATTTCACCAGACGCACCGGTGTGAAAACTAAACTCTGCGCTGGTATTAAACCTACTGACAAAGATACTAACTTCGGAGTAACAGACCCTGCAGGAGATACTTCAGAGGCCAAACCCCGACAGATGGAAGATACAATGTCTGCTACTCAGACCCAAATAGATAATCTGATCAAGCTGTTGCAGCAGCATAAGCCAGCTCTGCCTCCGCAGCAACAATTTCAGCAGTCTCAAGCACCACTACAAGATCTACAGAGTTTGATGCAGTTGGCACCCATACTTCAACATCTTAGCCAAACTCAACCCCAACATCTGCGGAATCATCAGCAGCAGCAGCAGGCAGGGCAATGGTTCTTCAATGGGCAGGCTGTTTACACCCCGAGCGGTGTATCAAATCGTGGTGCCAAATTGTTTCAGTACGGGACTCTGACCGAGGAACAAAAGAGGAACATAGCAATGGAGTATAACAAGGAGGAATTGGAGAGACAGGCAGCCTCGCAGAAAGAGCAAGATAAGATGCTCGACTCGATCAAGGCCAGCATAAGAGACGTCATACTGGAACAACAGCACAGCTCGGTGTCACCGGAGTCCTCGTCTAACCAGTACAATATGGATACGTTGCAGACTTTGGCCAGAGATACCCCGTATAAGCGTGGCCGCAAACAAGGCAAGGACGATCAGGATCCCGGGGATATCTCTAAATTGATGAACGAACTACGGGAACTTACGAAGCAGATCGCAAAGCGGGGCAGTGGAGGTTCAAGTGAGGACAGAGGCGAAGTGGTCACGATGGACATGGACGGCGTCGGGGAACCTAATACACCCTCGGCGTCCAACAACCAACAGTCTCCGCCATCCGCACAGCTGTCCAGTACGTGCGTGACCAACAAACAGCAAGCTGGATACTTGGTACCCTCAGGTGGAGCCAGCTCCTTGAAGCCTTCCACGTCTGTGGCAGATTTCATCTCCGCGGTTGTCACAAAGATATAAAACATAGGTCCATATGGTGTTACCCTGCAAGGGTACTGTATGGTGTTGGTAGCATATGTGTTGTACACACCTGTGTGATTGGTTTTGTTATTATGACTGTTGATGTATCGTGTGAACATAATAAAATCTGACCAAGATCCGTGGGTCTAAATGTCTTTATTGTCTTTAGACCAATATACACATATACAATAAAAAATATACAATTCATGATGGGGTGCTTGACCAGGGGATGTGTTATGATGAAGGATCAACTGTTTATATACACACCAGTAAGCAAGCAACTAATGACACACGGACCAACCGTGTACTACTAGAATCTGACACTCTATGATCGCAGACACATACTATGGCCTCGCACAAGTCCATCTGCTTAATGCTCAATGAACCACCCGTGAGATCGGTCCAGTTGCGGCAAGGCTGGATTCGGAGGCCCTTGGTGACAGATGAACCCGTGGACAACAACGTGGTGCTATCTGGGTTGAACGGGTATAAGGGGCAATGGAACAACCTAGCCCTGGGTAATCTCGACTTCAAGCACGTACCCTCTCAACTGATCGCCTTCACTACCAAACACAGTCCTCGAGTTAGGGATGTGTGTGTCAGACTCATGCCTATCCTCAGTAAATCAGAAGACTACTCTTCCATCGTGGACCTGTACAACACTTACATCGCCAAGGGGAGCTCTCTGATTGCCAGGAGGTGTATAAACATCTACGCCTGCACTGAGGAGATGTACATCCCCGCAATCCCTATCCACACGTTTGTCTCCGAGTGGAACAAATCGCTCCAAAGGTTTCACGATATGATCAGGTCCGATGGCCACCCAAACCGTCAGACCCAGCGTCAGCGTCGCATGACTGTGGTTTCCAACGTGACAGAGATCGCTCTCAAGGATGTACCCATTGTCAGTGACCATTTGTGGTTCGTGCTACACTCAATTGTGTCAAAGCCGTCCCTTGTCAAGCAAGTTGTGCAGCTGGTGGGCGCCATCGCGTCGACATCGGGCACGGTGTACCACACAGGGGAAGTGGAAAATACCACGGTTCCTGGTGATGCCGCTATCCACGCTGTGAAATTGTACCTGATAGCCAAATCGGTGCCCGCCATTGGAAACAATGTCACCATTCTTGGAGAAGAAGCGGGTGCGACACTAGGTCTCATCTGGGTTGCTGACGAAGAGGAACTGCACGACCACCTGAGAAACAGCCGAAACTGCTACTATGTCCATATAGGCACGGTGGCAGGGAACACCTTCAGGTGCAACGGGTTTTGCGAGTGGCGCTATTATAACCACAGCGTGTTCAATAGGATGACTACAATCGGACAGGAGACCGTGTCCAGGTTTCAGAGCACTACCCTTGCGGGTAACACGGGATACTCGGCTAGATTGGCCAACCAAGCCTAGCTGCCTAACACGTTTCGGTTTTGGTACACATAAAAAATACAGACAACCGCATTGTAACACAGTGCCTCTTTCGCTACCTCTATCGACGGGGACATGTTACCTAGAAGGTTTTTACCCGATCATGACTTGATCCTGTGCGCATCTCTGAACAGGACTATGATGACTACAAACGTTCACCCCTTGTACCTACCTCCCGTCGTGTGCTGGCTCAATCGAACCTGTGTGCAAATGAAGCATGTCAAGGGTGTCCTTTACAACTTACTCAAGGTTATCTCGAGCGTGCTAGTTTTCGCCACTATCTTTGTGCACATAATCAGATTGTGGAACTTGTTCACATGGGGTTTGCTGGGCACCCTGTGGTCTCTGATGGTATGCATCACCTTGATAGGAGGTTCCATTCTTACCATCCTGAGCTCGGAGAGACGAAGCAGTCGCAGTGACACCGGCGTGATCACCGATCCAATGTCGGGCGTAGCCATGTCCCAGAAACTCCTCATGTTCATCTTCTTCTTAGCCACCTATATTTACACCTGGTTATACTACGAATTCTGCAGCGGCACGGAGGTCTCGTGGATCCAATGCTCGGACAGACGAGGTCCGTCTCTGCTCCCAATTCTGAACTGGACATTGTTCGTGTTTATCTGGATTAACACGATCGGCTTCGTGAGACTTGTTCGATCCAATTGAACTCATGCCATCTTACCAAGGGGACTCGGTTATACCTTCTCTTCTGTTCCATAATCTACCTGGCATACGACCTGACACAGGGGGACCTGACGCCAAGGAACTCCATCTGGCTCGCCGGGTACAAGGTGATTTCCTTGGTTGCAGCTGTGAAATCTGTGACATCGTACGTATGCATGGAACTGAACACCCTACTCGAGAGGACCAGGCAGCTGCAGTGCTCGGCCCTCTCGACCACAAGCAAAGGCGAGGTGCTCGCACTGTACAGGGAAGAGAGACTGAATGACTCCGACACGGACGAGGCTCGCTACAGCAGACAAGCTTTTGGACATGGACAGCAGCTACCATTTCACCCTCATGACAAATACAACCAGGCCCCGGTGTTCTGGTGTAGTCTCATGGCAGTCATTCTCCTCTACAACACGGCCCATCTTGCTATAGTTCCCTTGTCGTACACATCGCCTCTATTCTTCGGTATGCCCGCATACGTGCTGTACTGGGGAGCTATGAGAACAGCCCAGATTACGTTATGACGTTACGCTGAACATATATAATTAAATTTATTTTATTAAGCAAAGAGCCAACCCATTTCCCTAGGGCCCAAAGGACATGGTGTACCCGGATCTACAACGAGAGCCAAAGGTGAGCTCAAGTAAACGTGAATCAGCGTCACTGGAGAAACATTTGGAACAGTGTATTACTGTAATCCTATGTATACTGGTCCTACTGAATATCGGCCTGTGTTTCGCTAGACTGTGTTTCCATACCAGCGCATTAGTTGAGTGAAGAGTGAGACGACTCGAGAACCTTGTGAGACATGGGTCGTCTTGAGGAGGACAGCTGGTGGATGAACCTTTTGAAAGACAAGCCCGCTGAACGACACAGCCAAGAATACCTTTTTGGATATGGACACACCGAATACCGGATAGCTGGTCACTCGACCTCGGACACGTGAATATCCCCATGATCACTAGCGATCCCATGCGAGGCATCGGAGCTGTGGGCCGGGCAATGGTGGATGACCATATCGTTTGGGGAAGACAAGAGTGCTGATGTGGCCGAGTCTGCTACACACAGCCTTGTAGACAACAGCTCTACCCCTGACAACGCATTCGACAGCTCCCACGTTGTGAGCTCCGGGGCTGATGCTGCTGCTAGTGACTCTAGCGACCTGGATGTGAGAGCCGGGGCTACTGCTGCTAGTGACTCTAACGACCTGGATGTGAGAGCCGGGGCTGCTGCTGCTGCTAGTGACTCCAAATCCGAAGTTGTATTCAGTAGACTCAAACCTTCAGTCACGACATCTACCATGCTAGAGATGCTTTATGCTAAAGTCGATAATGTAAACCCCAGCGCCTGCCAGCTCATAAGGGATGCTGATAATCTGAAGTACATCAAGAAGTGTAACAAGAACTCCATTGGGAACCCTGATCGTCAGTTGAAAAAAAAATGTGTTACCTAGTATATTTGATGTTAGTGATCATCATGTGGTTATACTATTGTGGTGTGTACTGTTATGGTGTGGGAACGTGTCACAAGGAATAAAGATGTATGGGGACAGGTACCTGTTGTATAATTTCTTTATTTGTTCATCTTTGTTCATCCTTTATTATGGAACATACAAAGCAACCTTTACAAATGTATTGCCATCAACCAAAAACAATCAAACGTACAATGGGGTAGACATGAATGGAGATACAAGATACAGTGGAACTGCGTACTACACGTATGGGAAACTGAGTAGGGAATTGTCATATCGTGTTAAGTTGGTCTCCACTGAACCTCTCACAAAAGCCATCTGTTCATATTCAGCTGGCCCATGAATCTGTCACCGGTCTTGATTGTGCTGAAATTATAACCGCTGCAGGCTTGTACCACCTGTCCTCCTGCAAAGCCTTGAACACTTTCCACTATGTTCATGGCATGCCCGACCACGTTCCTGAGAAACCATTTGACACCGTGGTCCTCCACGATAGCGTTGATGGTCCCAGCGTCAAAGTCCTGGTTGACGGCAGAAGCAGCACTGTTTCTCATTACATCAGTGACCTGGTGATAACCAGCCCCGTTGGCAACCAGCGTCATCATTGACAGTATACTCTGGGGTGTGTAAGGGGACATGAGTTGAAACACGTCGAACCCGTCCTCCTGTTTAATAGCCTGTATCACCTCTTCCACGGGGTCTCCGCCTGACTCACAATTCACTCTTCTAGTAGCCAGCAGTCCTCCCCAGATGCCCTTGTTCACGGACATGTTGTAACCTAGATCGACCTCAACCTCCTTTTGCGCCGCTACATCCTCTTGGTTGGGGAGCTGCACTGTGAAACGGTCTCCCTGTTTCAGGGACTCGTGTCCCGTGTTAATCAGCTCAACTTCGTACAGGTATGGGGTGTTCAGGAACGGTCTATTCGCAATGGCGCTGCTGGTGGCGTAGACCGTGACCTCCTTTAGGTTTCATATGAACTCGGAGCTCAGTCCGTGTAGCGTGGGCACGTAAGAATTGCAGTCTTTGACAAAGTAGAACAGGCCACCGGGTAGGTAGTTCTTAGCCGACTCGTGTTTGTAGCACCCGTAAGGGACCTGGGTGGTACCGGGCCGCTGATCACTCAGATTGTGTGTGTACGCACAAATCGTTTAGTGCACTCGGGTGGACGACATAGCTGACTTATAAATAGAGTCAGAGGTATAGGCAGAAGTTCGGCTTTGCTAGACTGTGGCAGACGATGTGCTAGTACAGAGAATTGTCAGTCAGCTGCAGAATGTCAACTGCAGAATAGGAACCTCTCTGCCTGAGATGGATCCCGACAGGTTGGCGAGTAGGGCACGTTGGGATGCTTGAGGACGAGCAACGCGGCTGTGAGTAGTTCCAGGAGGATAGGGGCCTCTTCACTGTTGAGCCTGAGCAACCTGATCGTAAGCATGTTAAGATCGGCGTCCGACAGCACCCCGAAGGTTTGCGAAAACCAAGGGCACCACCTTAGAATGATGTACGAATTCAGATCGTCTTGTGCACTAGCCTGGGGTGGTGTGAGACTCTTGTCAGGAGCACTCATAGACCCTTGCGTGTTGATGAACAACAGAACTCGGTTATCCTTCATCTCGTACTCTTCAGTGAGTTCAGTTAGATACTTGGATGACGTGAGGCATATCAACTCCTCCAGTGTTAGTGTGTGCCATGTAGCACCCCAGCTCATCTCCTCACCTTCACAGTATCTGGTTCCAGTGTGTGGACGGTGACAGTTCAAATGAGGCCTGCCTACTACACAGGGATAAGTGTTTATAGAGGTGCATATTGTAGTATAGGTGTGTCATGATGAATAGTTCATCTCCACCCTCTTGCGATAAGCCACCAGGCTCTGGTTGTAAAAGTCGACAGCTCCGACGTTCTCGGCAAAGTTACAGTTTGTCATTTGTAGATTTCCTCTTTTCACCACCCTAGTGAGCACAACGTACACTGAGGGCTTTATCGGTGACATGGAGAAATACCTGGGCGGGTGGTAGAGCACTTGCCCGTGCACGGTGCAGCCTTGGCAGTCGTACGTGTTCATCGCCAACAGACAGGCCAGCGGGTGGTCACTGTCCAGTTCATGTAGGTCCACTTGGAAGGAGCCACCTTGTACATGGTCCCCGTCTGATCCCCTTTCATGTAGAACTCTTTGAACTGGCCCTGTACATTGAACGAAATGCCTAGCACTACACCTTCCATGTCTGAATTGGAAGGGAGTTGCTGCTGCCATATCCTCATTTGTGTGCCCGTCATGGCAGATGAGGACCCCAATGTCTTATTGTTCGCAACCTGTATACCGTTGAAGTCCATGTGCCAGATCATTCGCACCTTGCAACCCACCCACAGCTTGTCCACTTTCAGATACTCCCTTTCCGTGGTGCGGATCCCGGGACGGTATTTGGGCACTGAAAAGATCTTGGGCAGCGTCTGAGCGGCCTGCTTCAGCACTTCGTACCAAGCGCTCGGTCCTTTGTAGGGCGCCCGGTTCCGAGACATCCTGAGAAACTTTTCCCCAATGCGGGCATGTTGGCTCGCCTTGTCCATGTACGCTGCTGTGTATCTAATCTGCTGTTCGTCCTGGTGGAAGATCCTCAGCTTCTTTGGCTCGTAGTCTGGGTCCATAATGTCGGCCTCGCGGACAGCCACCTGGCTCTTGAAAATGCGCCGAGACTCTTCCGTGACCGTGTTGAACTGAAGGTACGTCATGGCCTCAGCGTAACCCGGGTCCTTGAACTGTCGCCTGTTGACAAAGAGCGGAGTAGAAAAGAGAGGAGACCTTCGAACCGCTCCGTTTGCCAAATGCGCAGATTGGACCCCACGGGCTGCAATTGTGACACAGCCCGAGAAGACTATGAGAGGACCCTTACCGGGTCCGTAGAAGAGAGCACAACATCCTCTCGAGTAGCTCCACGTTCATCAGACCGTACTCGTCTACAATCAGCACGTTCACTCCCAGAAACGCAGGGGCGTCCTCCATGGGTGCCAGTTCTGCGGGGTTCTTAGACATCCTAAGGCGCGCCAGCATTTTACTACACACGGCACAAGACTCCGGTCTCAGCTGTCTACACTGGGCCTGGTGCAGTGTATTGAAACGAGATATCACGTTCCAGTACACTTTGCAGTAATGCTGCGTAAATTCGTCGAGCGAAAGCTTTTCGTCCAACAGTTCCTTCTTGAACCCCATCAACTTGTGGAATGTGTAGACGTGGTCAAGGTCGCAGGATTCCATCAGGGTTCCCGCTGCCTTGTTGGTCATAGCGCTCACAGCCACGCTGATGTTCATGCTCCTCAACTTCTTCTCCAGCAGTGATATGGCGTACGATTTGCCACAGCCGACGTCTCCGCTCAGCAGAGCCACTTTCATACGCTCGCCTCGAGACATGTGCAGCTTGACCATTGTCCTCACCCAACGATCCTGGCAGTATCTAGACATGGCCAACATTGCTTTCGTTCTCAGGTCCTCCTCATCCTCCTCTTCCAGACACTGTTTTTTGCTGCCAGCCTCGCACACCACTAGCCCATCTCTGTGTCGCTCGGTTGACCTGCTCATGTCCGTATGGTTGACTATATCTCTGTGCCTATCTCTCTAGCGATATATATATATCTCCCTACTACTCTGTCCTTGTAAAGCGCTACAGAGCAGGTGAATCTTTCGACCAAGGTGAATGGAACAGCACCCGGTTTTCAAGAGGCCCTGCTAGGAGACTTGACGTAGCGGCCTTAAATGGGACCTGTTGTTCCTGGTTACTCCGATGAACAGCAGACCTTCCCACTTTGTCCTGACCCTCTAGACCCCTAAGTTTCATGAACGCAGAGAGCGACTGCTCTAAGCGAAGGGGGTCTTCGCGAGACACTCTGTCTACCTCTCCATTTGCCAACACGCTGCTGATGTGAGGGGGAGCTTCAATCCCTTCCAGTACAGAGCGCAAGACCCTGTTTCTGACAGAGTGGGAACCTCTTTGACAGTCGCTCTGATCAGCACCCAAGCCTGCATTAAGAGGCACGTAAACGACACCTTGCGCCTTACGCACCCTCTGAGCTCTCTGACGTACGCGTACAACACCCTCGTAGGCCGTTGACACCGTGTCTCTGAATAGTGTCACATACGAGCTGTACATGTGCTTGCTCGTGTACAGAGATGCCGTGGTCACTCCTCCCTTGCCCGTACTGTTTAGAACATTTTGGAGCCCGGCGAGCACTTCGATCAATGGTGCGTGAGCCCCGTACTCGAATAACAGCCACGCAAAGTCCTCGGTGTCTACCCTGTCTGTAGATTTGTATTTATTGCCATGCACATAGGCTCTACAGAAACCAAAGTGTTTGGCGTACCACTCGGGCTCCAGTTGAGATAGCATGATGTTCATATTCTCCACCATCAGACTGAACCCCGTTGCCAGTTTATCGCCTACCCTGATCTCAAACAGCTTCTGTAACACCCCGACCGGTTTGACAGACTGACCGGGTTTGAACATGCGGTCCTCCGGGAGCGACACCGCAAGGTAATGTCTCCCTACCCAGTCTAAGTGAGGGTGTGAGTCTTCTGTCTTGTGCGTTCCGTCGGCATATTCCTTGGGTTCTGCATCCTTGCTAGGCTGGCGGCTCTCTGACAGCTTGATCCTTAAGGCTTCCCGCTCCTCACAGGCTTCCTGAAGAGCGTATCTTGTGTCCTCCAGTTCCTTTGTACACAACTCGAGTTCATATAGCGTGTGCCTGTGTGTATCGCTCAAGCGGTCAGTGGCAGCTTTGGTCGCTGTATTTCCTACCATAGCCTCACCTACCAATGCCACATTTCTTTCTGCTGCTTGTTCTCCTTGCCATTTGGCGAGGCCCTCACCCAACATCTTTCTCTCACGGCTAGCCTCCATCCTCTGTTCGTGCTCCACATCCAGTGACTTCTTGAGTTGGAGGATTTCACGTTTCAGGTTGGCTATCATCGTTATGTGAGCACACTCATTACACGCACCTGTACCGGAGGACTCTTCTCGGGTCCTCTTTCTGCACAGAGATGAGCTACTGCGTGTGGAAGGCATGATGTTACACAACCCCAGTCCTTACTTATAGTGTTATATGGTGACAATAATAGCACCGCTTCATATATGTTGTACTCCTAGACACGATGAACATAACACACACTGCACCTTATAATGTAATACATCGGGGAATACTTTATTGGGTTCAAACACATCACACAGGTTTTATTTAATAACAAAGACATATATCAACACACAACCTGGTCAGAGATATGTTTGTCAAGAAAACAAAAGTATGATTGTCTATGAGGACACCGATCACCCCTGTCAGTGTGTACACTCCCTTATTCGTCCGCTGTCTTCACAGTTAGTCGGGGATGCTTGCGACCATCTCCAAGGGGCCGCTGCATTGCTCTTTTGAGTAAGCGGCCAAGACCTTTAGGTGCTTTGGTGTATAGACCATACTCTGCATCACGTTTGAGAACCACACCGAATTGATCCACTGGAACCACGAGTACTTGATCTCGATCTTGAAAAGGTCCATTGCTAGTTGTGAGGTTAGTGTAGGGACTCTGGATTACCTCTGAGCTGAACCGACCGTCATCTTTCAACGATGCCCTTATGGTCTTCTTTGGGTCCACCAACACAAACAATGTGTCAGGCGTTAAGCACGTAGTTCGAACATTGAGTATATTACGCCCTGCAGAGCGGAACCGTGACGGGTGGTACTGTGAAAATATCCGTATAGTGAAGATGTCGTCTCCATGCGTTATGCTTCTCCTGGGATAGGCCGGTTGGGGAGTAGACGTGGGTACCACGGTGAGGTGAATGCGACCTGTCTTCGGCATGAGATAACATGGAAAGTTGTTAGGCATCCAGGTCGGAGGCCCCAACCCCGGCAGGAATAATACAATCAGAATGTTATGCACAATAGTCCTGTCTAACATTCCGTAGAAAGGACACTTGTCCAGAGCGTTCTCGATAGTATCAATGTCCTCGTAGGTACACTGTATCTTGTACCGCTGTTCACATCGTAATACGTACCCGAAGGGGTGACGTATCTGGTGTTGGGGAGACACCCCGGCAGTACAACACCTTACATGTTCAGTTCCACCAGCCGTTTGTAGCTGTGAGTCGTGAGATGATCCTCCTGAGGTGGAGTGTAGATTGGTGCGTTCGATGGAAGATAGAGACATGGTATGCTGGTTACAATGGCTTTCATGGACATGTTCCTCCACAACCACAATAACTCCAATACCTATAATAATAAATAATAATAATATGCCATTTAGCAGACGCTTTTATCCAAAGCGACTTACAGTCATGCGTGCATACATTTTTTTGTGTATGGGTGGTCCCGGGGATCGAACCCACTACCTTGGCGTTACAAGCGCCGTGCTCTACCAGTTGAGCTACAGAGGACCACAATACCTCCAATGTGTTCCCAACCCAAGTACAAGTGCACAGCGCGTGTTCAGTTATTCTTGTGCTATGTTCACACTGGGGGTTCCTTGTTACTGACTATATTGGACAGCATCCCATTCATCCAGCCATAGGTCATCAGCCGAGATCGGATATCACAGTCTCTTCTCTTCTGAGTTTGTATTTAACTACATCATCATACCCCATAGAGGTACCATTGGGTAGGATGTCACAGCATTGGGTGGACGAAAGGGTTGGTATGTGTGTGACGTGTCAGGCTCCAGCGTGTATATAAAGGGCTCAACAGCTCCTGCAGGCAGCATTCTGTTTTTATAACAAAAGTGAAACATATTTTTTATACATTTTGCATGAAAAGGGTCTAAAATATTTTTTTACATTCAGCACTAGAATGACAGATGTAAAATACAATATACAAGTGTTTTCAAATGTGATTTAAAAAAAACTGTTTCCCATGAATATTGTCTAAAATCATGTTTTAGGCAAAATCCACAATGCAACTAGTTCGGCATATGAAGGAATACAAAGTTTTTTTTATAACAAACAAGAAAAATATTTTTTATACATTTTGCATGAAAAGGGTCTAAAATAAAATAAAATGATGTTCAGCACTAGAAGGACATATGTAGAATACATCATACAAGTGTTTTCAAACGTGATTTTTAAAAAATATTTTTTCAATGAATATTTTCTAAAATCATGTTTTAGGCTAAATCCACAATGCAACTAGTTCGGCATATGAAGGGATACAAAGTTTTTTTATAACAAACGTGAAACATATTTTTTATACATTTTGCATGAAAGGGTCTAAAATATTTTTTTTACGTTCAGCACTAGAAGGACATATGTAGAATACAACATACAAGTGTTTTCAAATGTGATTTTTTAAAAAGCTTTTTTCAATGAATATTTTCTAAAATCATGTTTTAGGCAAAATCAATAATACAACTAGTTCGGCATATGAAGGATACAAAGTTTTTTATAACGAACGAGAAACATAGTTTTTATACATTTTGCATGAAAATGGTCTAAAATATGTTTTTTACGTTCAGTACTAGAAGGACATATGTAGAATACAATTTACAAGGTTTTAAAATGTGATTTAAAAAAAAGCTTTTTTCAATTAATATTGTCTAAAATCATGTTTTAGGCAAAATCCACAATGCAACTAGTTCGGCATATGAAGGGATACACCGTTTTTTATAACAAACGAGACAAATATTATTTATACATTTTGCATGAAAAGGGTCTAAAATATATATTTTTTCGTTCAGCACTAGACGGACAGATGTGGAATACAATATACAAGGGTTTTCAAATGTGATTTAAAAAAAAGATTTTTTCAATTAATATTGTCTTAAATCATGTTTTAGGCAAAATACACAATGCAACTAGTTCGGCATATGAAGGAATACAAAGTTTTTATATAACAAACAAGAAATATATTTTTATACATTTTGCATGAAAAGGGTCTAAAATATTTTTTTTTACGTTCAGCACTAGAAGGACATATGTAGAATACAATTTACAAGGGGTTTTAAATGTGATTTAAAAAAAACTTTTTTCAATTAATATTGTCTAAAATCATGTTTTAGGCAAAATCCACAATGCAACTAGTTCGGCATATGAAGGGATACACTGTTTTTTATAACAAACGAGACAAATATTTTTATTCATTTTGATTGAAAAGGGTCTAAAATATTTTTTTACATTCAGCACTAGAAGGATATATGTAGAATATAAAATACAAGGGTTTTCAAATATGATTTTTTAAAAAGATTTTTTCAATGAATATTTTCTAAAATCATGTTTTAGGCAAAATCAATAATACAACTAGTTCAGCATATGAAGGGATACAACGTTTTTTTATAACAAACGTGAAACATATTTTTTATACATTTTGCATGAAAAGGGTCTAAAATATGTTTTTTACGTTCAGCACTAGAAGGACATATGTAGAATACAATTTACAAGGGTTTTCAAATGTGATTTAAAAAAAAGCTTTTTTTCAATTAATATTGTCTAAAATCATGTTTTAGGCAAAATCCACAATGCAACTAGTTCGGCATATGAAGGGATACACTGTTTTTTATAACAAACGAGACAAATATTTTTATTCATTTTGATTGAAAAGGGTCTAAAATATTTTTTTTAATGTTCAGCACTAGAAGGACATATGTAGAATACAACATACAATTGTTTTCAAATGTGATTTTTTTAAAAGCTTTTTTCAATGAATATTTTCTAAAATCATGTTTTAGGCAAAATCAATAATACAACTAGTTCGGCATATGAAGGGATACAAAGTTTTTTATAACGAATGAGATACATAGTTTTTATACATTTTGCATGAAAAGGGTCTAAAATATGTTTTTTACGTTCAGCACTAGAAGGACATATGTAGAACACAATTTACAAGGGTTTTCAAATGTGATTTAAAAAAAAGCTTTTTTCAATTAATATTGTCTAAAATCATGTTTTAGGCAAACTCCACAATGCAACTAGTTCGGCATATGAAGGGATACACAATTTTTTATAATAAACGAGACAAATATTTTTATTCATTTTGATTGAAAAGGGTCTAAAATATTTTTTACATTCAGCACTAGAAGGATATATGTAGAATACAACATACAAGGGTTTTCAAATGTGATTTAAAAAAAAAAAATTTTCAATTAATATTGTCTTAAATCATGTTTTAGGCAAAATACACAATGCAACTAGTTCGGCATATGAAGGGATACACCGTTTTTTATAACAAACGAGACAAATATTATTTATACATTTTGCATGAAAAGGGTCTAAAATATATATTTTTTCGTTCAGCACTAGACGGACAGATGTGGAATACAATATACAAGGGTTTTCAAATGTGATTTAAAAAAAAGATTTTTTCAATTAATATTGTCTTAAATCATGTTTTAGGCAAAATACACAATGCAACTAGTTCGGCATATGAAGGAATACAAAGTTTTTATATAACAAACAAGAAATATATTTTTTATACATTTTGCATGAAAAGGGTCTAAAATATTTTTTTTTACGTTCAGCACTAGAAGGACATATGTAGAATACAATTTACAAGGGGTTTTAAATGTGATTTAAAAAAAAGCTTTTTTCAATTAATATTGTCTAAAATCATGTTTTAGGCAAAATCCACAATGCAACTAGTTCGGCATATGAAGGGATACACTGTTTTTTATAACAAACGAGACAAATATTTTTATTCATTTTGATTGAAAAGGGTCTAAAATATTTTTTTACATTCAGCACTAGAAGGATATATGTAGAATATAAAATACAAGGGTTTTCAAATGTGATTTTTTTAAAAGATTTTTTCAATGAATATTTTCTAAAATCATGTTTTAGGCAAAATCAATAATACAACTAGTTCGGCATATGAAGGGATACAAAGTTTTTTATAACGAATGAGATACATAGTTTTTATACATTTTGCATGAAAAGGGTCTAAAATATGTTTTTTACGTTCAGCACTAGAAGGACATATGTAGAATACAATTTACAAGGGTTTTCAAATGTGATTTAAAAAAAAGCTTTTTTCAATTAATATTGTCTAAAATCATGTTTTAGGCAAACTCCACAATGCAACTAGTTCGGCATATGAAGGGATACACAGTTTTTTATAATAAACGAGACAAATATTTTTATTCATTTTGATTGAAAAGGGTCTAAAATATTTTTTACATTCAGCACTAGAAGGATATATGTAGAATACAACATACAAGGGTTTTCAAATGTGATTTAAAAAAAAGATTTTTTCAATTAATATTGTCTTAAATCATGTTTTAGGCAAAATACACAATGCAACTAGTTCGGCATATGAAGGAATACAAAGTTTTTATATAACAAACAAGAAATATATTTTTTATACATTTTGCATGAAAAGGGTCTAAAATATTTTTTTTTACGTTCAGCACTAGAAGGACATATGTAGAATACAATTTACAAGGGGTTTTAAATGTGATTTAAAAAAAAGCTTTTTTCAATTAATATTGTCTAAAATCATGTTTTAGGCAAAATCCACAATGCAACTAGTTCGGCATATGAAGGGATACACTGTTTTTTATAACAAACGAGACAAATATTTTTATTCATTTTGATTGAAAAGGGTCTAAAATATTTTTTTACATTCAGCACTAGAAGGATATATGTAGAATATAAAATACAAGGGTTTTCAAATGTGATTTTTTTTAAAGATTTTTTCAATGAATATTGTCTAAAATCATGTTTTAGGCAAAATCCACAATGCAACTAGTTCGGCATATGAAGGGATACACTGTTTTTTATAACAAACGAGACAAATATTTTTATTCATTTTGATTGAAAAGGGTCTAAAATATTTTTTTAATGTTCAGCACTAGAAGGACATATGTAGAATACAACATACAATTGTTTTCAAATGTGATTTTTTAAAAAGCTTTTTTCAATGAATATTTTCTAAAATCATGTTTTAGGCAAAATCAATAATACAACTAGTTCGGCATATGAAGGGATACAAAGTTTTTTATAACGAATGAGATACATAGTTTTTATACATTTTGCATGAAAAGGGTCTAAAATATGTTTTTTACGTTCAGCACTAGAAGGACATATGTAGAATACAATTTACAAGGGTTTTCAAATGTGATTTAAAAAAAAGCTTTTTTCAATTAATATTGTCTAAAATCATGTTTTAGGCAAACTCCACAATGCAACTAGTTCTGCATATGAAGGGATACACAGTTTTTTATAATAAACGAGACAAATATTTTTATTCATTTTGATTGAAAAGGGTCTAAAATATTTTTTACATTCAGCACTAGAAGGATATATGTAGAATACAACATACAAGGGTTTTCAAATGTGATTTTTTAAAAATATTTTTTCAATGAATATTTTCTAAAATCATGTTTTAGGCAAAATCAATAATACAACTAGTTCGGCATGTGAAGGGATACAAAGTTTTTTATAATGAATGATAAACATAGTTTTTATACATTTTGCATGAAAAGGGTCTAAAATATATATTTTTTTCGTTCAGCACTAGAAGGACATATGTAGAATACAATTTACAACGGTTTCCAAATGTGATTTAAAAAAAAGCTTTTTTTCAATTAATATTGTCTAAAATCATGTTTTAGGCAAAATCCACAATACAACTAGTTCGGCATATGAAGGGATACACTGATTTTTATAACAAACGAGACAAATATTTTTTATTCATTTTGATTGAAAAGGGTCTAAAATATTTTTTTAATGTTCAGCACTAGAAGGACATATGTAGAATACAACATACAAGTGTTTTTAAAATGTGATTTAAAAAAAAGCTTTTTTCAATGAATATTTTCTAAAATCATGTTTTAGGGAAAATCAATAATACAACTAGTTCGGCATATGAAGGAATACAAAGTTTTTTATAACGAATGAGAAAAATAGTTTTTATACATTTTGCATGAAAAGGGTCTAAAATATGTTTTTTACGTTCAGCACTAGAAGGACATATGTAGAATACAATTTACAAGGGTTTTCAAATGTGATTTAAAAAAAAAAATGTCCCATGTATATTGTCTAAAATCATGTTTTAGAAAAAAAATCCACAATGCAACTAGTTCGGCATATGAAGGGATACACTGTTTTTTATAACAAACGAGACAAATATTTTTTATTCATTTTGATTGAAAAGGGTCCAAAATATTTTTTTAGTGTTCAGCACTAGAAGGACATATGTAGAATACAACATACAAGTGTTTTTGAAATGTGATTTAAAAAAAAGCTTTTTTCAATGAATATTTTCTAAAATCATGTTTTAGGGAAAATCAATAATACAACTAGTTCGGCATATAAAGGAATACAAAGTTTTTTATAACGAATGAGAAACATAGTTTTTATACATTTTGCATGAAAAGGGTCTAAAATATGTTTTTTACGTTCAGCACTAGAATGACATATGTATAATACAATTTACAAGGGTTTTCAAATGTGATTTAAAAAAAAAAATGTCCCATGTATATTGTCTAAAATCATGTTTTAGAAAAAAAAATCCACAATGCAACTAGTTCGGCATATGAAGGGATACACCGTTTTTTATAACAAACGAGACAAATATTTTTTATTCATTTTGATTGAAAAGGGTCTAAAAATTTTTTTATTACATTCAGCAATAGAATGATATATGTATAATACAACATACAAGGGTTTTCAAATGTGATTTTTTAAAAAGATTTTTTCAATTAATATTGTCTAAAATCATGTTTTAGGCAAAATCCACAATGCAACTAGTTCGGCATATGAAGGGATACACCGTTTTTTATAACAAACGAGAAAAATATTATTTATACATTTTGCATGAAAAGGGTCTAAAATATTATTTTTTTCGTTCAGCACTATACGGACAGATGTGGAATACAATATACAAAGGTTTTCAAATGTAATTTTAAAAAAAATGTTTCCCATGTATATTGTCTGAAATCATGTTTTAGGCAAAATCCACAATGCAATTATTTCGGCATATGAAGGAATACAAAGTTTTTATGTAACAAACAAGAAATATATTTTTTATACATTTTGCATGAAAAGGGTCTAAAATATTTTTTTTAACGTTCAGCACTAGAAGGACATATGTAAAATACAATATACAAGGGTTTTCAAATGTGATTAAAAAAAACCTGTTTCCCATGAATATTGTCTAAAATCATGTTTTAGGCAAAATCCACAATGCAACTATTTCGGCATATGAAGGGATACAAAGTTTTTTATAACGAATGAGAAACATTTTTTTTATACATTTTGCATGAAAAGGGTCTAAAATATATTTTTTTAACGTTCAGCACTAGACGGACAGATGTAGAATACAAGTGTTTTCAAACGTGATTTAAAAAAAATATTTTTTCAATGAAGATTTTCTAAAATCATGTTTTAGACTAAATCCACAATGCAACTAGTTCGGCATATGAAGGGATACAACGTTTTTTTTATAACAAACAAGAAAAAAATATTTTTTATACATTTTGCATGAAAAGGGTCTAAAATATTTTTTTTTACGTTCAGCACTAGAAGGATATATGTAGAATAAAAAATACAAGGGTTTTCAAATGTGATTTTTTTTAAAGCCTTTTTCAATGAATATTGTCTAAAATCATGTTTTAGGGAAAATCCACAATGCAACTAGTTCAGCATATGAAGGGATACACCGTTTTTTTTTATAACAAACGAGACAAATATTTTTTATACATTTTGCATGAAAAGGGTCTAAACATTATTTTTTTTTACGTTCAGCACTAGAAGGATATATGTAGAATACAAAATACAAGTGTTTTCAAACGTGATTTTTTAAAAAGCTTTTTTCAATGAATATTGTCTAAAATCATGTTTTAGGCAAAATCCACAATGCAACTAGTTCGGCATATGAAGGAATACAACGTTTTTTTATAACAAACAAGAAAAATATTTTTTATACATTTTACATGAAAAGGGTCTAAAGATTATTTTTTTTACATTCAGCACTAGACGGACAGATGTAGAATACAATATACAAGGGTTTTCAAATGTGATTAAAAAAAAACCTGTTTCCCATGAATATTGTCTAAAATCATGTTTTAGACAAAATCCACAATGCAACTAGTTCGGCATATGAAGGGATACACCGTTTTTTATAACAAACGGGACAAATATGTTTTATTCATTTTGATTGAAAAGGGTCTAAAATATTTTTTTACATTCAGCACCAAAACGATATATGTAGAATACAACATACATGGATTTTCAAATGTGATTTTTTTAAAAGCTTTTTTCAATTAATATTGTCTCAAATCATATTTTAGGCAAAATCCACAATGCAACTAGTTCGGCATATGAAGGGATACACCGTTTTTTACAACAAACGAGAAAGATATTTTTTATACATTTTGCATGAAAAGGGTCTAAAATATGTTTTTTACGTTCAGCACTAGAAGGACATATGTAGAATACAATTTACAAGGGTTTTCAAATGTGATTTTAAAAAAAAAATGTCCCATGTATATTGTCTAAAATCATGTTTTAGAAAAAAAATCCACAATGCAACTAGTTCGGCATATGAAGGGATACACTGTTTTTTATAACAAACGAGACAAATATTTTTTATTCATTTTGATTGAAAAGGGTCCAAAATATTTTTTTAATGTTCAGCACTAGAAGGACATATGTAGAATACAACATACAAGTGTTTTTGAAATGTGATTTAAAAAAAAGCTTTTTTCAATGAATATTTTCTAAAATCATGTTTTAGGGAAAATCAATAATACAACTAGTTCGGCATATAAAGGAATACAAAGTTTTTTATAACGAATGAGAAACATAGTTTTTATACATTTTGCATGAAAAGGGTCTAAAATATGTTTTTTACGTTCAGTACTAGAAGGACATATGTATAATACAATTTACAAGGGTTTTCAAATGTGATTTAAAAAAAAAAATGTCCCATGTACATTGTCTAAAATCATGTTTTAGAAAAAAAATCCACAGTGCAACTAGTTCGGCATATGAAGGGATACACCGTTTTTTATAACAAACGAGACAAATATTTTTTATTCATTTTGATTGAAAAGGGTCTAAATTTTTTTTTATAACATTCAGCAATAGAATGATATATGTATAATACAACATACAAGGGTTTTCAAATGTGATTTTTTTAAAAGCTTTTTTCAATTAATATTGTCTAAAATCATGTTTTAGGCAAAATCCACAATGCAACTAGTTCGGCATATGAAGGGATACACCGTTTTTTATAACAAACGAGAAAAATATTATTTATACATTTTGCATGAAAAGGGTCTAAAATATTATTTTTTTCGTTCAGCACTATACGGACAGATGTGGAATACAATATACAAAGGTTTTCAAATGTAATTTTAAAAAAAATGTTTCCCATGTATATTGTCTGAAATCATGTTTTAGGCAAAATCCACAATGCAATTATTTCGGCATATGAAGGAATACAAAGTTTTTATATAACAAACAAGAAATATATTTTTTATACATTTTGCATGAAAAGAGTCTAAAATATTTTTTTTAACGTTCAGCACTAGAAGGACATATGTAAAATACAATATACAAGGGTTTTCAAATGTGATTAAAAAAACCTGTTTCCCATGAATATTGTCTAAAATCATGTTTTAGGCAAAATCCACAATGCAACTATTTCGGCATATGAAGGGATACAAAGTTTTTTATAACGAATGAGAAACATTTTTTTTATACATTTTGCATGAAAAGGGTCTAAAATATATTTTTTTAATGTTCAGCACTAGACGGACAGATGTAGAATACAAGTGTTTTCAAACGTGATTTAAAAAAAATATTTTTTCAATGAAGATTTTCTAAAATCATGTTTTAGGCTAAATCCACAATGCAACTAGTTCGGCATATGAAGGGATACAACGTTTTTTTTATAACAAACAAGAAAAAAATATTTTTTATACATTTTGCATGAAAAGGGTTTAAAATATTTTTTTTTACGTTCAGCACTAGAAGGATATATGTAGAATACAAAATACAAGGGTTTTCAAATGTGATTTTTTTTAAAGCCTTTTTCAATGAATATTGTCTAAAATCATGTTTTAGGGAAAATCCACAATGCAACTAGTTCAGCATATGAAGGGATACACCGTTTTTTTATAACAAACGAGACAAATATTTTTTATACATTTTGCATGAAAAGGGTCTAAACATTATTTTTTTTTACGTTCAGCACTAGAAGGATATATGTAGAATACTAAATACAAGTGTTTTCAAACGTGATTTTTTAAAAAGCTTTTTTCAATGAATATTTTCTAAAATCATGTTTTAGTCAAAATCCATAATACAACTAGTTCGGCATATGAAGGGATACAAAGTTTTTTATAATGAATGATAAACATAGTTTTTATACATTTTGCATGAAAAGGGTCTAAAATATATTTTTTTAACGTTCAGCACTAGAAGGATATATGTAGAATACAAAATACAAGGGTTTTCAAATGTGATTTTTTTTAAAGCCTTTTTCAATGAATATTGTCTAAAATCATGTTTTAGGGAAAATCCACAATGCAACTAGTTCAGCATATGAAGGGATACAAAGTTTTTTTATAACAAAAGTGAAACATATTTTTTATACATTTTGCATGAAAAGGGTCTAAAATATATTTTTTAACGTTCAGCACTAGACGGACAGATGTAGAATACAATATACATGGGTTTTCAAATGTGATTTAAAAAAACCTGTTTCCCATGAATATTGTCTAAAATCATGTTTTAGGCAAAATCCACAATGCAACTAGTTCGGCATATGAAGGAATACAACGTTTTTATGTAACAAACAAGAAAAATATTTTTTATACATTTTGCATGAAAAGGGTCTAATTTTATTTTTTTACGTTCGGCAATAGACGGACAGATGTAGAATACATCATACAAGTGTTTTCAAACGTGATTTAAAAAAAATATTTTTTCAATGAATATTTTCTAAAATCATGTTTTAGGCTAAATCCACAATGCAACTAGTTCGGCATATGAAGGGATACAACGTTTATTTATAACAAACAAGAAAAAAATATTTTTTATACATTTTGAATGAAAAGGGTCTAAAATATTTTTTTTTTAAGTTCAGCACTGGAAGGATATATGTAGAATACAACTTACAAGGGTTTTCAAATGTGATTTTTAAAAAATCCATTTTCAATGAATATTGTCTAAAATCATGTTTTAGGCAAAATCTACAATGCAACTAGTTCGGCATATGAAGGGATACACCGTTTTTTATAACATACGAGACAAATATTTTTTATTCATTTTGATTGAAAAGGGTCTAAAATATTTTTTTATATTCAGCACTAGAAGGATATATGTAGCATACAACATACAAGGGTTTTCAAATGTGATTTAAAAAAAAAAATGTCCCATGTACATTGTCTAAAATCATGTTTTAGAAAAAAAATCCACAATGCAACTAGTTCGGCATATGAAGGGATACACCGTTTTTTATAACAAACGAGACAAATATTTTTTATTCATTTTGATTGAAAAGGGTCTAAAAATTTTTTTATTACATTCAGCAATAGAATGATATATGTATAATACAACATACAAGGGTTTTCAAATGTGATTTTTTTAAAAGCTTTTTTCAATTAATATTGTCTAAAATCATGTTTTAGGCAAAATCCACAATGCAACTAGTTCGGCATATGAAGGGATACACCGTTTTTTATAACAAACGAGAAAAATATTATTTATACATTTTGCATGAAAAGGGTCTAAAATATTATTTTTTTCGTTCAGCACTATACGGACAGATGTGGAATACAATATACAAAGGTTTTCAAATGTAATTTTAAAAAAAATGTTTCCCATGTATATTGTCTGAAATCATGTTTTAGGCAAAATCCACAATGCAATTATTTCGGCATATGAAGGAATACAAAGTTTTTATATAACAAACAAGAAATATATTTTTTATACATTTTGCATGAAAAGGGTCTTAAATATTTTTTTTAACTTTCAGCACTAGAAGGACATATGTAAAATACAATATACAAGGGTTTTCAAATGTGATTAAAAAAAACCTGTTTCCCATGAATATTGTCTAAAATCATGTTTTAGGCAAAATCCACAATGCAACTATTTCGGCATATGAAGGGATACAAAGTTTTTTATAACGAATGAGAAACATTTTTTTTATACATTTTGCATGAAAAGGGTCTAAAATATATTTTTTTAATGTTCAGCACTAGACGGACAGATGTAGAATACAAGTGTTTTCAAACGTGATTTAAAAAAAATATTTTTTCAATGAAGATTTTCTAAAATCATGTTTTAGGCTAAATCCACAATGCAACTAGTTCGGCATATGAAGGGATACAACGTTTTTTTTATAACAAACAAGAAAAAAATATTTTTTATACATTTTGCATGAAAAGGGTCTAAAATATTTTTTTTTACGTTCAGCACTAGAAGGATATATGTAGAATACAAAATACAAGGGTTTTCAAATGTGATTTTTTTTAAAGCCTTTTTCAATGAATATTGTCTAAAATCATGTTTTAGGGAAAATCCACAATGCAACTAGTTCAGCATATGAAGGGATACACCGTTTTTTTTATAACAAACGAGACAAATATTTTTTATACATTTTACATGAAAAGGGTCTAAACATTATTTTTTTTACATTCAGCACTAGACGGACAGATGTAGAATACAATATACAAGGGTTTTCAAATGTGATTAAAAAAAAACCTGTTTCCCATGAATATTGTCTAAAATCATGTTTTAGACAAAATCCACAATGCAACTAGTTCGGCATATGAAGGGATACACCGTTTTTTATAACAAACGGGACAAATATGTTTTATTCATTTTGATTGAAAAGGGTCTAAAATATTTTTTTACATTCAGCACCAAAAGGATATATGTAGAATACAACATACATGGATTTTCAAATGTGATTTTTTTAAAAGCTTTTTTCAATTAATATTGTCTCAAATCATATTTTAGGCAAAATCCACAATGCAACTAGTTCGGCATATGAAGGGATACACCGTTTTTTATAACAAACGAGAAAGATATTTTTTATACATTTTGCATGAAAAGGGTCTAAAATATTTTTTTACGTTCAGCACTAGACGGAAAGATGTAGAATACAATATACAAGTGTTTTCAAACTTTATTTAAAAAAAAGATTTTTTCAATGAAGATTTTCTAAAATCATGTTTTAGGCTAAATCCACAATGCAACTAGTTCGGCATTTGAAGGGATACAACGTTTATTTATAACAAACAAGAAAAAAATATTTTTTATACATTTTGAATGAAAAGGGTCTAAAATATTTTTTTTTTAAGTTCAGCACTAGAAGGATATATGTAGAATACAACATACAAGGGTTTTCAAATGTGATTTTTGAAAAATCAATTTTCAATGAATATTGTCTAAAATCATGTTTTAGGCAAAATCTACAATGCAACTAGTTCGGCATATGAAGGGATACACCGTTTTTTATACCATACGAGACAAATATTTTTTATTCATTTTGATTGAAAAGGGTCTAAAATATTTTTTTATATTCAGCACTAGAAGGATATATGTAGCATATAACATACAAGGGTTTTCAAATGTGATTATTTTAAAAGCTTTTTTCAATTAATAATGTCTAAAATCATGTTTTAGGCAAAATCCACAATGCAACTAGTTCAGCATATGAAGGGATACACCGTTTTTTTTATAACAAACGAGAGAAATATTTTTTATACATTTTGCATGAAAAGGGTCTAAAAAATATTTTTTACGTTCAGCACTAGAAGGATATATGTAGAATAGAACATACAAGTGTTTTCAAACGTGATTTTTTTAAAAGCTTTTTTCAATGAATATTTTCTAAAATCATGTTTTAGTCAAAATCCATAATACAACTAGTTCGGCATATGAAGGGATACAAAGTTTTTTATAATGAATGATAAACATAGTTTTTATACATTTTGCATGAAAAGGGTCTAAAATATATTTTTTTAACGTTCAGCACTAGAAGGATATATGTAGAATACAAAATACAAGGGTTTTCAAATGTGATTTTTTTTAAAGCCTTTTTCAATGAATATTGTCTAAAATCATGTTTTAGGGAAAATCCACAATGCAACTAGTTCAGCATATGAAGGGATACAAAGTTTTTTTATAACAAAAGTGAAACATATTTTTTATACATTTTGCATGAAAAGGGTCTAAAATATATTTTTTAACGTTCAGCACTAGACGGACAGATGTAGAATACAATATACATGGGTTTTCAAATGTGATTTAAAAAAACCTGTTTCCCATGAATATTGTCTAAAATCATGTTTTAGGCAAAATCCACAATGCAACTAGTTCGGCATATGAAGGAATACAACGTTTTTATATAACAAACAAGAAAAATATTTTTTATACATTTTGCATGAAAAGGGTCTAATTTTATTTTTTTACGTTCGGCAATAGACGGACAGATGTAGAATACATCATACAAGTGTTTTCAAACGTGATTTAAAAAAAATATTTTTTCAATGAATATTTTCTAAAATCATGTTTTAGGCTAAATCCACAATGCAACTAGTTCGGCATATGAAGGGATACAACGTTTATTATAACAAACGAGAAAGATATTTTTTATACATTTTGCATGAAAAGGGTCTAAACATTATTTTTTTTACATTCAGCACTAGACGGACAGATGTAGAATACAATATACAAGGGTTTTCAAATGTGATTAAAAAAAAACCTGTTTCCCATGAATATTGTCTAAAATCATGTTTTAGACAAAATCCACAATGCAACTAGTTCGGCATATGAAGGGATACACCGTTTTTTATAACAAACGGGACAAATATGTTTTATTCATTTTGATTGAAAAGGGTCTAAAATATTTTTTTACATTCAGCACCAAAAGGATATATGTAGAATACAACATACATGGATTTTCAAATGTGATTTTTTTAAAAGCTTTTTTCAATTAATATTGTCTCAAATCATATTTTAGGCAAAATCCACAATGCAACTAGTTCGGCATATGAAGGGATACACCGTTTTTTATAACAAACGAGAAAGATATTTTTTATACATTTTGCATGAAAAGGGTCTAAAATATTTTTTTACGTTCAGCACTAGACGGAAAGATGTAGAATACAATATACAAGTGTTTTCAAACTTTATTTAAAAAATATATTTTTTCAATGAAGATTTTCTAAAATCATGTTTTAGGCTAAATCCACAATGCAACTAGTTCGGCATTTGAAGGGATACAACGTTTATTTATAACAAACAAGAAAAAAATATTTTTTATACATTTTGAATGAAAAGGGTCTAAAATATTTTTTTTTTAAGTTCAGCACTAGAAGGATATATGTAGAATACAACATACAAGGGTTTTCAAATGTGATTTTTGAAAAATCAATTTTCAATGAATATTGTCTAAAATCATGTTTTAGGCAAAATCTACAATGCAACTAGTTCGGCATATGAAGGGATACACCGTTTTTTATACCATACGAGACAAATATTTTTTATTCATTTTGATTGAAAAGGGTCTAAAATATTTTTTTATATTCAGCACTAGAAGGATATATGTAGCATATAACATACAAGGGTTTTCAAATGTGATTATTTTAAAAGCTTTTTTCAATTAATAATGTCTAAAATCATGTTTTAGGCAAAATCCACAATGCAACTAGTTCAGCATATGAAGGGATACACCGTTTTTTTTATAACAAACGAGAGAAATATTTTTTATACATTTTGCATGAAAAGGGTCTAAAAAATATTTTTTACGTTCAGCACTAGAAGGATATATGTAGAATAGAACATACAAGTGTTTTCAAACGTGATTTTTTTAAAAGCTTTTTTCAATGAATATTGTCTAAAATCATGTTTTAGTCAAAATCCATAATACAACTAGTTCAGCATATGAAGGGATACAAAGTTTTTTTATAACAAAAGTGAAACATATTTTTTATACATTTTGCATGAAAAGGGTCTAAAATATATTTTTTAACGTTCAGCACTAGACGGACAGATGTAGAATACAATATACATGGGTTTTCAAATGTGATTTAAAAAAACCTGTTTCCCATGAATATTGTCTAAAATCATGTTTTAGGCAAAATCCACAATGCAACTAGTTCGGCATATGAAGGAATACAACGTTTTTATATAACAAACAAGAAAAATATTTTTTATACATTTTGCATGAAAAGGGTCTAATTTTATTTTTTTACGTTCGGCAATAGACGGACAGATGTAGAATACATCATACAAGTGTTTTCAAACGTGATTTAAAAAAAATATTTTTTCAATGAATATTTTCTAAAATCATGTTTTAGGCTAAATCCACAATGCAACTAGTTCGGCATATGAAGGGATACAACGTTTATTTATAACAAACAAGAAAAAAATATTTTTTATACATTTTGAATGAAAAGGGTCTAAAATATTTTTTTTTTAAGTTCAGCACTGGAAGGATATATGTAGAATACAACTTACAAGGGTTTTCAAATGTGATTTTTAAAAAATCCATTTTCAATGAATATTGTCTAAAATCATGTTTTAGGCAAAATCTACAATGCAACTAGTTCGGCATATGAAGGGATACACCGTTTTTTATAACATACGAGACAAATATTTTTTATTCATTTTGATTGAAAAGGGTCTAAAATATTTTTTTATATTCAGCACTAGAAGGATATATGTAGCATACAACATACAAGGGTTTTCAAATGTGATTTAAAAAAAAAAATGTCCCATGTACATTGTCTAAAATCATGTTTTAGAAAAAAAATCCACAATGCAACTAGTTCGGCATATGAAGGGATACACCGTTTTTTATAACAAACGAGACAAATATTTTTTATTCATTTTGATTGAAAAGGGTCTAAAATTTTTTTTATTACATTCAGCAATAGAATGATATATGTATAATACAACATACAAGGGTTTTCAAATGTGATTTTTTTAAAAGCTTTTTTCAATTAATATTGTCTAAAATCATGTTTTAGGCAAAATCCACAATGCAACTAGTTCGGCATATGAAGGGATACACCGTTTTTTATAACAAACGAGAAAAATATTATTTATACATTTTGCATGAAAAGGGTCTAAAATATTATTTTTTTCGTTCAGCACTATACGGACAGATGTGGAATACAATATACAAAGGTTTTCAAATGTAATTTTAAAAAAAATGTTTCCCATGTATATTGTCTGAAATCATGTTTTAGGCAAAATCCACAATGCAATTATTTCGGCATATGAAGGAATACAAAGTTTTTATATAACAAACAAGAAATATATTTTTTATACATTTTGCATGAAAAGGGTCTAAAATATTTTTTTTAACGTTCAGCACTAGAAGGACATATGTAAAATACAATATACAAGGGTTTTCAAATGTGATTAAAAAAAACCTGTTTCCCATGAATATTGTCTAAAATCATGTTTTAGGCAAAATCCACAATGCAACTATTTCGGCATATGAAGGGATACAAAGTTTTTTATAACGAATGAGAAACATTTTTTTTATACATTTTGCATGAAAAGGGTCTAAAATATATTTTTTTAATGTTCAGCACTAGACGGACAGATGTAGAATACAAGTGTTTTCAAACGTGATTTAAAAAAAATATTTTTTCAATGAAGATTTTCTAAAATCATGTTTTAGGCTAAATCCACAATGCAACTAGTTCGGCATATGAAGGGATACAACGTTTTTTTTTATAACAAACAAGAAAAAAATATTTTTTATACATTTTGCATGAAAAGGGTCTAAAATATTTTTTTTTACGTTCAGCACTAGAAGGATATATGTAGAATACAAAATACAAGGGTTTTCAAATGTGATTTTTTTTAAAGCCTTTTTCAATGAATATTGTCTAAAATCATGTTTTAGGGAAAATCCACAATGCAACTAGTTCAGCATATGAAGGGATACACCGTTTTTTTTATAACAAACGAGACAAATATTTTTTATACATTTTACATGAAAAGGGTCTAAACATTATTTTTTTTACATTCAGCACTAGACGGACAGATGTAGAATACAATATACAAGGGTTTTCAAATGTGATTAAAAAAAAACCTGTTTCCCATGAATATTGTCTAAAATCATGTTTTAGACAAAATCCACAATGCAACTAGTTCGGCATATGAAGGGATACACCGTTTTTTATAACAAACGGGACAAATATGTTTTATTCATTTTGATTGAAAAGGGTCTAAAATATTTTTTTACATTCAGCACCAAAAGGATATATGTAGAATACAACATACATGGATTTTCAAATGTGATTTTTTTAAAAGCTTTTTTCAATTAATATTGTCTCAAATCATATTTTAGGCAAAATCCACAATGCAACTAGTTCGGCATATGAAGGGATACACCGTTTTTTATAACAAACGAGAAAGATATTTTTTATACATTTTGCATGAAAAGGGTCTAAAATATTTTTTTACGTTCAGCACTAGACGGAAAGATGTAGAATACAATATACAAGTGTTTTCAAACTTTATTTAAAAAAAAGATTTTTTCAATGAAGATTTTCTAAAATCATGTTTTAGGCTAAATCCACAATGCAACTAGTTCGGCATTTGAAGGGATACAACGTTTATTTATAACAAACAAGAAAAAAATATTTTTTATACATTTTGAATGAAAAGGGTCTAAAATATTTTTTTTTTAAGTTCAGCACTAGAAGGATATATGTAGAATACAACATACAAGGGTTTTCAAATGTGATTTTTGAAAAATCAATTTTCAATGAATATTGTCTAAAATCATGTTTTAGGCAAAATCTACAATGCAACTAGTTCGGCATATGAAGGGATACACCGTTTTTTATACCATACGAGACAAATATTTTTTATTCATTTTGATTGAAAAGGGTCTAAAATATATTTTTATATTCAGCACTAGAAGGATATATGTAGCATATAACATACAAGGGTTTTCAAATGTGATTATTTTAAAAGCTTTTTTCAATTAATAATGTCTAAAATCATGTTTTAGGCAAAATCCACAATGCAACTAGTTCAGCATATGAAGGGATACACCGTTTTTTTTATAACAAACGAGAGAAATATTTTTTATACATTTTGCATGAAAAGGGTCTAAAAAATATTTTTTACGTTCAGCACTAGAAGGATATATGTAGAATAGAACATACAAGTGTTTTCAAACGTGATTTTTTTAAAAGCTTTTTTCAATGAATATTTTCTAAAATCATGTTTTAGTCAAAATCCATAATACAACTAGTTCGGCATATGAAGGGATACAAAGTTTTTTATAATGAATGATAAACATAGTTTTTATACATTTTGCATGAAAAGGGTCTAAAATATATTTTTTTAACGTTCAGCACTAGAAGGATATATGTAGAATACAAAATACAAGGGTTTTCAAATGTGATTTTTTTTAAAGCCTTTTTCAATGAATATTGTCTAAAATCATGTTTTAGGGAAAATCCACAATGCAACTAGTTCAGCATATGAAGGGATACAAAGTTTTTTTATAACAAAAGTGAAACATATTTTTTATACATTTTGCATGAAAAGGGTCTAAAATATATTTTTTAACGTTCAGCACTAGAAGGACAGATGTAGAATACAATATACATGGGTTTTCAAATGTGATTTAAAAAAACCTGTTTCCCATGAATATTGTCTAAAATCATGTTTTAGGCAAAATCCACAATGCAACTAGTTTGGCATATGAAGGAATACAACGTTTTTATATAACAAACAAGAAAAATATTTTTTATACATTTTGCATGAAAAGGGTCTAATTTTATTTTTTTACGTTCGGCAATAGACGGTCAGATGTAGAATACATCATACAAGTGTTTTCAAACGTGATTTAAAAATAATATTTTTTCAATGAATATTTTCTAAAATCATGTTATAGGCTAAATCCACAATGCAACTAGTTCGGCATATGAAGGGATACAACGTTTATTTATAACAAACAAGAAAAAAATATTTTTTATACATTTTGAATGAAAAGGGTCTAAAATATTTTTTTTTTAAGTTCAGCACTAGAAGGATATATGTTGAATACAACATACAAGGGTTTTCAAATGTGATTTTTAAAAAATCCATTTTCAATGAATATTGTCTAAAATCATGTTTTAGGCAAAATCTACAATGCAACTAGTTCGGCATATGAAGGGATACACCGTTTTTTATAACATACGAGACAAATATTTTTTATTCATTTTGAATGAAAAGGGTCTAAAATATTTTTTTATATTCAGCACTAGAAGGATATATGTAGCATACAACATACAAGGGTTTTCAAATGTGATTTCTTAAAAAGCTTTTTTCAATGAATATTTTCTAAAATCATGTTTTAGGCAAAATCCACATTATAACTAGTTCCGCATATGAAGGGATACAAAGTTTTTTTATAACAAACGTGAAAATATTTTTTTTACATTTTGCATGAAAAGGGTCTAAAATATTTTTTTTACGTTCAGCACTAGAAGGACATATGTAGAATACAATATACAAGGGTTTTCAAATGTGATAAAAAAAAAGCTTTTTTCAATGAATATTTTCTAAAATCATGTTTTAGGCAAAATCAATAATACAACTAGTTCGGCATATGAAGGATACAAAGTTTTTTATAACGAACGAGAAACATAGTTTTTATACATTTTGCATGAAAATGGTCTAAAATATGTTTTTTACGTTCAGTACTAGAAGGACATATGTAGAATACAATTTACAAGGTTTTAAAATGTGATTTAAAAAAAAGCTTTTTTCAATTAATATTGTCTAAAATCATGTTTTAGGCAAAATCCACAATGCAACTAGTTCGGCATATGAAGGGATACACCGTTTTTTATAACAAACGAGACAAATATTATTTATACATTTTGCATGAAAAGGGTCTAAAATATATATTTTTTCGTTCAGCACTAGACGGACAGATGTGGAATACAATATACAAGGGTTTTCAAATGTGATTTTAAAAAAAGATTTTTTCAATTAATATTGTCTTAAATCATGTTTTAGGCAAAATACACAATGCAACTAGTTCGGCATATGAAGGAATACAAAGTTTTTATATAACAAACAAGAAATATATTTTTATACATTTTGCATGAAAAGGGTCTAAAATATTTTTTTTTACGTTCAGCACTAGAAGGACATATGTAGAATACAATTTACAAGGGGTTTTAAATGTGATTTAAAAAAAACTTTTTTCAATTAATATTGTCTAAAATCATGTTTTAGGCAAAATCCACAATGCAACTAGTTCGGCATATGAAGGGATACACTGTTTTTTATAACAAACGAGACAAATATTTTTATTCATTTTGATTGAAAAGGGTCTAAAATATTTTTTTACATTCAGCACTAGAAGGATATATGTAGAATATAAAATACAAGGGTTTTCAAATGTGATTTTTTAAAAAGATTTTTTCAATGAATATTTTCTAAAATCATGTTTTAGGCAAAATCAATAATACAACTAGTTCAGCATATGAAGGGATACAACGTTTTTTTATAACAAACGTGAAACATATTTTTTATACATTTTGCATGAAAAGGGTCTAAAATATGTTTTTTACGTTCAGCACTAGAAGGACATATGTAGAATACAATTTACAAGGGTTTTCAAATGTGATTTAAAAAAAAGCTTTTTTTCAATCAATATTGTCTAAAATCATGTTTTAGGCAAAATCCACAATGCAACTAGTTCGGCATATGAAGGGATACACTGTTTTTTATAACAAACGAGAAAAATATTTTTTATACATTTTGCATGAAAAGGGTCTAAAAAATATTTTTTACGTTCAGCACTAGAAGGATATATGTAGAATAGAACATACAAGTGTTTTCAAACGTGATTTTTTTAAAAGCTTTTTTCAATGAATATTTTCTAAAATCATGTTTTAGTCAAAATCCATAATACAACTAGTTCGGCATATGAAGGGATACAAAGTTTTTTATAATGAATGATAAACATAGTTTTTATACATTTTGCATGAAAAGGGTCTAAAATATATTTTTTTAACGTTCAGCACTAGAAGGATATATGTAGAATACAAAATACAAGGGTTTTCAAATGTGATTTTTTTTAAAGCCTTTTTCAATGAATATTGTCTAAAATCATGTTTTAGGGAAAATCCACAATGCAACTAGTTCAGCATATGAAGGGATACAAAGTTTTTTTATAACAAAAGTGAAACATATTTTTTATACATTTTGCATGAAAAGGGTCTAAAATATATTTTTTAACGTTCAGCACTAGAAGGACAGATGTAGAATACAATATACATGGGTTTTCAAATGTGATTTAAAAAAACCTGTTTCCCATGAATATTGTCTAAAATCATGTTTTAGGCAAAATCCACAATGCAACTAGTTCGGCATATGAAGGAATACAACGTTTTTATATAACAAACAAGAAAAATATTTTTTATACATTTTGCATGAAAAGGGTCTAATTTTATTTTTTTACGTTCGGCAATAGACGGTCAGATGTAGAATACATCATACAAGTGTTTTCAAACGTGATTTAAAAAAAATATTTTTTCAATGAATATTTTCTAAAATCATGTTATAGGCTAAATCCACAATGCAACTAGTTCGGCATATGAAGGGATACAACGTTTATTTATAACAAACAAGAAAAAAATATTTTTTATACATTTTGAATGAAAAGGGTCTAAAATATTTTTTTTTTAAGTTCAGCACTAGAAGGATATATGTTGAATACAACATACAAGGGTTTTCAAATGTGATTTTTTAAAAATCCATTTTCAATGAATATTGTCTAAAATCATGTTTTAGGCAAAATCTACAATGCAACTAGTTCGGCATATGAAGGGATACACCGTTTTTTATAACATACGAGACAAATATTTTTTATTCATTTTGAATGAAAAGGGTCTAAAATATTTTTTTATATTCAGCACTAGAAGGATATATGTAGCATACAACATACAAGGGTTTTCAAATGTGATTTCTTAAAAAGCTTTTTTCAATGAATATTTTCTAAAATCATGTTTTAGGCAAAATCCACATTATAACTAGTTCCGCATATGAAGGGATACAAAGTTTTTTTATAACAAACGTGAAAATATTTTTTTTACATTTTGCATGAAAAGGGTCTAAAATATTTTTTTTACGTTCAGCACTAGAAGGACATATGTAGAATACAATATACAAGGGTTTTCAAATGTGATAAAAAAAAAGCTTTTTTCAATGAATATTTTCTAAAATCATGTTTTAGGCAAAATCAATAATACAACTAGTTCGGCATATGAAGGATACAAAGTTTTTTATAACGAACGAGAAACATAGTTTTTATACATTTTGCATGAAAATGGTCTAAAATATGTTTTTTACGTTCAGTACTAGAAGGACATATGTAGAATACAATTTACAAGGTTTTAAAATGTGATTTAAAAAAAAGCTTTTTTCAATTAATATTGTCTAAAATCATGTTTTAGGCAAAATCCACAATGCAACTAGTTCGGCATATGAAGGGATACACCGTTTTTTATAACAAACGAGACAAATATTATTTATACATTTTGCATGAAAAGGGTCTAAAATATATATTTTTTCGTTCAGCACTAGACGGACAGATGTGGAATACAATATACAAGGGTTTTCAAATGTGATTTAAAAAAAAGATTTTTTCAATTAATATTGTCTTAAATCATGTTTTAGGCAAAATACACAATGCAACTAGTTCGGCATATGAAGGAATACAAAGTTTTTATATAACAAACAAGAAATATATTTTTATACATTTTGCATGAAAAGGGTCTAAAATATTTTTTTTTACGTTCAGCACTAGAAGGACATATGTAGAATACAATTTACAAGGGGTTTTAAATGTGATTTAAAAAAAACTTTTTTCAATTAATATTGTCTAAAATCATGTTTTAGGCAAAATCCACAATGCAACTAGTTCGGCATATGAAGGGATACACTGTTTTTTATAACAAACGAGACAAATATTTTTATTCATTTTGATTGAAAAGGGTCTAAAATATTTTTTTACATTCAGCACTAGAAGGATATATGTAGAATATAAAATACAAGGGTTTTCAAATGTGATTTTTTAAAAAGATTTTTTCAATGAATATTTTCTAAAATCATGTTTTAGGCAAAATCAATAATACAACTAGTTCAGCATATGAAGGGATACAACGTTTTTTTATAACAAACGTGAAACATATTTTTTATACATTTTGCATGAAAAGAGTCTAAAATATGTTCTTTACGTTCAGCACTAGAAGGACATATGTAGAATACAATTTACAAGGGTTTTCAAATGTGATTTAAAAAAAAGCTTTTTTTCAATTAATATTGTCTAAAATCATGTTTTAGGCAAAATCCACAATGCAACTAGTTCGGCATATGAAGGGATACACCGTTTTTTATAACAAACGAGACAAATATTATTTATACATTTTGCATGAAAAGGGTCTAAAATATATATTTTTTCGTTCAGCACTAGACGGACAGATGTGGAATACAATATACAAGGGTTTTCAAATGTGATTTAAAAAAAAGATTTTTTCAATTAATATTGTCTTAAATCATGTTTTAGGCAAAATACACAATGCAACTAGTTTGGCATATGAAGGAATACAAAGTTTTTATATAACAAACAAGAAATATATTTTTATACATTTTGCATGAAAAGGGTCTAAAATATTTTTTTTTACGTTCAGCACTAGAAGGACATATGTAGAATACAATTTACAAGGGGTTTTAAATGTGATTTAAAAAAAACTTTTTTCAATTAATATTGTCTAAAATCATGTTTTAGGCAAAATCCACAATGCAACTAGTTCGGCATATGAAGGGATACACTGTTTTTTATAACAAACGAGACAAATATTTTTATTCATTTTGATTGAAAAGGGTCTAAAATATTTTTTTACATTCAGCACTAGAAGGATATATGTAGAATATAAAATACAAGGGTTTTCAAATGTGATTTTTTAAAAAGATTTTTTCAATGAATATTTTCTAAAATCATGTTTTAGGCAAAATCAATAATACAACTAGTTCAGCATATGAAGGGATACAACGTTTTTTTATAACAAACGTGAAACATATTTTTTATACATTTTGCATGAAAAGAGTCTAAAATATGTTCTTTACGTTCAGCACTAGAAGGACATATGTAGAATACAATTTACAAGGGTTTTCAAATGTGATTTAAAAAAAAGCTTTTTTTCAATTAATATTGTCTAAAATCATGTTTTAGGCAAAATCCACAATGCAACTAGTTCGGCATATGAAGGGATACACTGTTTTTTATAACAAACGAGAAAAATATTTTTTATACATTTTGCATGAAAAGGGTCTAAAAAATATTTTTTACGTTCAGCACTAGAAGGATATATGTAGAATAGAACATACAAGTGTTTTCAAACGTGATTTTTTTAAAAGCTTTTTTCAATGAATATTTTCTAAAATCATGTTTTAGTCAAAATCCATAATACAACTAGTTCGGCATATGAAGGGATACAAAGTTTTTTATAATGAATGATAAACATAGTTTTTATACATTTTGCATGAAAAGGGTCTAAAATATATTTTTTTAACGTTCAGCACTAGAAGGATATATGTAGAATACAAAATACAAGGGTTTTCAAATGTGATTTTTTTTAAAGCCTTTTTCAATGAATATTGTCTAAAATCATGTTTTAGGGAAAATCCACAATGCAACTAGTTCAGCATATGAAGGGATACAAAGTTTTTTTATAACAAAAGTGAAACATATTTTTTATACATTTTGCATGAAAAGGGTCTAAAATATATTTTTTAACGTTCAGCACTAGAAGGACAGATGTAGAATACAATATACATGGGTTTTCAAATGTGATTTAAAAAAACCTGTTTCCCATGAATATTGTCTAAAATCATGTTTTAGGCAAAATCCACAATGCAACTAGTTCGGCATATGAAGGAATACAACGTTTTTATATAACAAACAAGAAAAATATTTTTTATACATTTTGCATGAAAAGGGTCTAATTTTATTTTTTTACGTTCGGCAATAGACGGTCAGATGTAGAATACATCATACAAGTGTTTTCAAACGTGATTTAAAAAAAATATTTTTTCAATGAATATTTTCTAAAATCATGTTATAGGCTAAATCCACAATGCAACTAGTTCGGCATATGAAGGGATACAACGTTTATTTATAACAAACAAGAAAAAAATATTTTTTATACATTTTGAATGAAAAGGGTCTAAAATATTTTTTTTTTAAGTTCAGCACTAGAAGGATATATGTTGAATACAACATACAAGGGTTTTCAAATGTGATTTTTAAAAAATCCATTTTCAATGAATATTGTCTAAAATCATGTTTTAGGCAAAATCTACAATGCAACTAGTTCGGCATATGAAGGGATACACCGTTTTTTATAACATACGAGACAAATATTTTTTATTCATTTTGAATGAAAAGGGTCTAAAATATTTTTTTATATTCAGCACTAGAAGGATATATGTAGCATACAACATACAAGGGTTTTCAAATGTGATTTCTTAAAAAGCTTTTTTCAATGAATATTTTCTAAAATCATGTTTTAGGCAAAATCCACATTATAACTAGTTCCGCATATGAAGGGATACAAAGTTTTTTTATAACAAACGTGAAAATATTTTTTTTACATTTTGCATGAAAAGGGTCTAAAATATTTTTTTTACGTTCAGCACTAGAAGGACATATGTAGAATACAATATACAAGGGTTTTCAAATGTGATAAAAAAAAAGCTTTTTTCAATGAATATTTTCTAAAATCATGTTTTAGGCAAAATCAATAATACAACTAGTTCGGCATATGAAGGATACAAAGTTTTTTATAACGAACGAGAAACATAGTTTTTATACATTTTGCATGAAAATGGTCTAAAATATGTTTTTTACGTTCAGTACTAGAAGGACATATGTAGAATACAATTTACAAGGTTTTAAAATGTGATTTAAAAAAAAGCTTTTTTCAATTAATATTGTCTAAAATCATGTTTTAGGCAAAATCCACAATGCAACTAGTTCGGCATATGAAGGGATACACCGTTTTTTATAACAAACGAGACAAATATTATTTATACATTTTGCATGAAAAGGGTCTAAAATATATATTTTTTCGTTCAGCACTAGACGGACAGATGTGGAATACAATATACAAGGGTTTTCAAATGTGATTTAAAAAAAAGATTTTTTCAATTAATATTGTCTTAAATCATGTTTTAGGCAAAATACACAATGCAACTAGTTCGGCATATGAAGGAATACAAAGTTTTTATATAACAAACAAGAAATATATTTTTATACATTTTGCATGAAAAGGGTCTAAAATATTTTTTTTTACGTTCAGCACTAGAAGGACATATGTAGAATACAATTTACAAGGGGTTTTAAATGTGATTTAAAAAAAACTTTTTTCAATTAATATTGTCTAAAATCATGTTTTAGGCAAAATCCACAATGCAACTAGTTCGGCATATGAAGGGATACACTGTTTTTTATAACAAACGAGACAAATATTTTTATTCATTTTGATTGAAAAGGGTCTAAAATATTTTTTTACATTCAGCACTAGAAGGATATATGTAGAATATAAAATACAAGGGTTTTCAAATGTGATTTTTTAAAAAGATTTTTTCAATGAATATTTTCTAAAATCATGTTTTAGGCAAAATCAATAATACAACTAGTTCAGCATATGAAGGGATACAACGTTTTTTTATAACAAACGTGAAACATATTTTTTATACATTTTGCATGAAAAGGGTCTAAAATATGTTTTTTACGTTCAGCACTAGAAGGACATATGTAGAATACAATTTACAAGGGTTTTCAAATGTGATTTAAAAAAAAGCTTTTTTTCAATTAATATTGTCTAAAATCATGTTTTAGGCAAAATCCACAATGCAACTAGTTCGGCATATGAAGGGATACACTGTTTTTTATAACAAACGAGACAAATATTTTTATTCATTTTGATTGAAAAGGGTCTAAAATATTTTTTTTAATGTTCAGCACTAGAAGGACATATGTAGAATACAACATACAATTGTTTTCAAATGTGATTTTTTTAAAAGCTTTTTTCAATGAATATTTTCTAAAATCATGTTTTAGGCAAAATCAATAATACAACTAGTTCGGCATATGAAGGGATACAAAGTTTTTTATAACGAATGAGATACATAGTTTTTATACATTTTGCATGAAAAGGGTCTAAAATATGTTTTTTACGTTCAGCACTAGAAGGACATATGTAGAACACAATTTACAAGGGTTTTCAAATGTGATTTAAAAAAAAGCTTTTTTCAATTAATATTGTCTAAAATCATGTTTTAGGCAAACTCCACAATGCAACTAGTTCGGCATATGAAGGGATACACAGTTTTTTATAATAAACGAGACAAATATTTTTATTCATTTTGATTGAAAAGGGTCTAAAATATTTTTTACATTCAGCACTAGAAGGATATATGTAGAATACAACATACAAGGGTTTTCAAATGTGATTTAAAAAAAAGATTTTTTCAATTAATATTGTCTTAAATCATGTTTTACGCAAAATACACAATGCAACTAGTTCGGCATATGAAGGGATACACCGTTTTTTATAACAAACGAGACAAATATTATTTATACATTTTGCATGAAAAGGGTCTAAAATATATATTTTTTCGTTCAGCACTAGACGGACAGATGTGGAATACAATATACAAGGGTTTTCAAATGTGATTTAAAAAAAAGATTTTTTCAATTAATATTGTCTTAAATCATGTTTTAGGCTAAATACACAATGCAACTAGTTCGGCATATGAAGGAATACAAAGTTTTTATATAACAAACAAGAAATATATTTTTTATACATTTTGCATGAAAAGGGTCTAAAATATTTTTTTTTACGTTCAGCACTAGAAAGACATATGTAGAATACAATTTACAAGGGGTTTTAAATGTGATTTAAAAAAAAGCTTTTTTCAATTAATATTGTCTAAAATCATGTTTTAGGCAAAATCCACAATGCAACTAGTTCGGCATATGAAGGGATACACTGTTTTTTATAACAAACGAGACAAATATTTTTATTCATTTTGATTGAAAAGGGTCTAAAATATTTTTTTACATTCAGCACTAGAAGGATATATGTAGAATATAAAATACAAGGGTTTTCAAATGTGATTTTTTTAAAAGATTTTTTCAATGAATATTTTCTAAAATCATGTTTTAGGCAAAATCAATAATACAACTAGTTCGGCATATGAAGGGATACAAAGTTTTTTATAACGAATGAGATACATAGTTTTTATACATTTTGCATGAAAAGGGTCTAAAATATGTTTTTTACGTTCAGCACTAGAAGGACATATGTAGAATACAATTTACAAGGGTTTTCAAATGTGATTTAAAAAAAAGCTTTTTTCAATTAATATTGTCTAAAATCATGTTTTAGGCAAACTCCACAATGCAACTAGTTCGGCATATGAAGGGATACACAGTTTTTTATAATAAACGAGACAAATATTTTTATTCATTTTGATTGAAAAGGGTCTAAAATATTTTTTACATTCAGCACTAGAAGGATATATGTAGAATACAACATACAAGGGTTTTCAAATGTGATTTAAAAAAAAGATTTTTTCAATTAATATTGTCTTAAATCATGTTTTAGGCAAAATACACAATGCAACTAGTTCGGCATATGAAGGAATACAAAGTTTTTATATAACAAACAAGAAATATATTTTTTATACATTTTGCATGAAAAGGGTCTAAAATATTTTTTTTTACGTTCAGCACTAGAAGGACATATGTAGAATACAATTTACAAGGGGTTTTAAATGTGATTTAAAAAAAAGCTTTTTTCAATTAATATTGTCTAAAATCATGTTTTAGGCAAAATCCACAATGCAACTAGTTCGGCATATGAAGGGATACACTGTTTTTTATAACAAACGAGACAAATATTTTTATTCATTTTGATTGAAAAGGGTCTAAAATATTTTTTTACATTCAGCACTAGAAGGATATATGTAGAATATAAAATACAAGGGTTTTCAAATGTGATTTTTTTAAAAGATTTTTTCAATGAATATTGTCTAAAATCATGTTTTAGGCAAAATCCACAATGCAACTAGTTCGGCATATGAAGGGATACACTGTTTTTTATAACAAACGAGACAAATATTTTTATTCATTTTGATTGAAAAGGGTCTAAAATATTTTTTTAATGTTCAGCACTAGAAGGACATATGTAGAATACAACATACAATTGTTTTCAAATGTGATTTTTTAAAAAGCTTTTTTCAATGAATATTTTCTAAAATCATGTTTTAGGCAAAATCAATAATACAACTAGTTCGGCATATGAAGGGATACAAAGTTTTTTATAACGAATGAGATACATAGTTTTTATACATTTTGCATGAAAAGGGTCTAAAATATGTTTTTTACGTTCAGCACTAGAAGGACATATGTAGAATACAATTTACAAGGGTTTTCAAATGTGATTTAAAAAAAAGCTTTTTTCAATTAATATTGTCTAACATCATGTTTTAGGCAAACTCCACAATGCAACTAGTTCGGCATATGAAGGGATACACAGTTTTTTATAATAAACGAGACAAATATTTTTATTCATTTTGATTGAAAAGGGTCTAAAATATTTTTTACATTCAGCACTAGAAGGATATATGTAGAATACAACATACAAGGGTTTTCAAATGTGATTTAAAAAAAAGATTTTTTCAATTAATATTGTCTTAAATCATGTTTTAGGCAAAATACACAATGCAACTAGTTCGGCATATGAAGGAATACAAAGTTTTTATATAACAAACAAGAAATATATTTTTTATACATTTTGCATGAAAAGGGTCTAAAATATTTTTTTTTACGTTCAGCACTAGAAGGACATATGTAGAATACAATTTACAAGGGGTTTTAAATGTGATTTAAAAAAAAGCTTTTTTCAATTAATATTGTCTAAAATCATGTTTTAGGCAAAATCCACAATGCAACTAGTTCGGCATATGAAGGGATACACTGTTTTTTATAACAAACGAGACAAATATTTTTATTCATTTTGATTGAAAAGGGTCTAAAATATTTTTTTACATTCAGCACTAGAAGGATATATGTAGAATATAAAATACAAGGGTTTTCAAATGTGATTTTTTTAAAAGATTTTTTCAATGAATATTGTCTAAAATCATGTTTTAGGCAAAATCCACAATGCAACTAGTTCGGCATATGAAGGGATACACTGTTTTTTATAACAAACGAGACAAATATTTTTATTCATTTTGATTGAAAAGGGTCTAAAATATTTTTTTAATGTTCAGCACTAGAAGGACATATGTAGAATACTACATACAATTGTTTTCAAATGTGATTTTTTAAAAAGCTTTTTTCAATGAATATTTTCTAAAATCATGTTTTAGGCAAAATCAATAATACAACTAGTTTGGCATATGAAGGGATACAAAGTTTTTTATAACGAATGAGATACATAGTTTTTATACATTTTGCATGAAAAGGGTCTAAAATATGTTTTTTACGTTCAGCACTAGAAGGACATATGTAGAATACAATTTACAAGGGTTTTCAAATGTGATTTAAAAAAAAGCTTTTTTCAATTAATATTGTCTAAAATCATGTTTTAGGCAAACTCCACAATGCAACTAGTTCGGCATATGAAGGGATACACAGTTTTTTATAATAAACGAGACAAATATTTTTATTCATTTTGATTGAAAAGGGTCTAAAATATTTTTTACATTCAGCACTAGAAGGATATATGTAGAATACAACATACAAGGGTTTTCAAATGTGATTTTTTAAAAATATTTTTTCAATGAATATTTTCTAAAATCATGTTTTAGGCAAAATCAATAATACAACTAGTTCGGCATGTGAAGGGATACAAAGTTTTTTATAATGAATGATAAACATAGTTTTTATACATTTTGCATGAAAAGGGTCTAAAATATATATTTTTTTCGTTCAGCACTAGAAGGACATATGTAGATTACAATTTACAACGGTTTCCAAATGTGATTTAAAAAAAAGCTTTTTTTCAATTAATATTGTCTAAAATCATGTTTTAGGCAAAATCCACAATACAACTAGTTCGGCATATGAAGGGATACACTGATTTTTATAACAAACGAGACAAATATTTTTTATTCATTTTGATTGAAAAGGGTCTAAAATATTTTTTTAATGTTCAGCACTAGAAGGACATATGTAGAATACAACATACAAGTGTTTTTAAAATGTGATTAAAAAAAAAGCTTTTTTCAATGAATATTTTCTAAAATCATGTTTTAGGGAAAATCAATAATACAACTAGTTCGGCATATGAAGGAATACAAAGTTTTTTATAACGAATGAGAAACATAGTTTTTATACATTTTGCATGAAAAGGGTCTAAAATATGTTTTTTACGTTCAGCACTAGAAGGACATATGTAGAATACAATTTACAAGGGTTTTCAAATGTGATTTAAAAAAAAAAATGTCCCATGTATATTGTCTAAAATCATGTTTTAGAAAAAAAATCCACAATGCAACTAGTTCGGCATATGAAGGGATACACTGTTTTTTATAACAAACGAGACAAATATTTTTTATTCATTTTGATTGAAAAGGGTCCAAAATATTTTTTTAATGTTCAGCACTAGAAGGACATATGTAGAATACAACATACAAGTGTTTTTGAAATGTGATTTTAAAAAAAGCTTTTTTCAATGAATATTTTCTAAAATCATGTTTTAGGGAAAATCAATAATACAACTAGTTCGGCATATAAAGGAATACAAAGTTTTTTATAACGAATGAGAAACATAGTTTTTATACATTTTGCATGAAAAGGGTCTAAAATATGTTTTTTACGTTCAGCACTAGAAGGACATATGTATAATACAATTTACAAGGGTTTTCAAATGTGATTTAAAAAAAAAAATGTCCCATGTATATTGTCTAAAATCATGTTTTAGAAAAAAAAATCCACAATGCAACTAGTTCGGCATATGAAGGGATACACCATTTTTTATAACAAACGAGACAAATATTTTTTATTCATTTTGATTGAAAAGGGTCTAAAAATTTTTTTATTACATTCAGCAATAGAATGATATATGTATAATACAACATACAAGGGTTTTCAAATGTGATTTTTTAAAAAGATTTTTTCAATTAATATTGTCTAAAATCATGTTTTAGGCAAAATCCACAATGCAACTAGTTCGGCATATGAAGGGATACACCGTTTTTTATAACAAACGAGAAAAATATTATTTATACATTTTGCATGAAAAGGGTCTAAAAGATTATTTTTTTCGTTCAGCACTATACGGACAGATGTGGAATACAATATACAAAGGTTTTCAAATGTAATTTAAAAAAAAATGTTTCCCATGTATATTGTCTGAAATCATGTTTTAGGCAAAATCCACAATGCAATTATTTCGGCATATGAAGGAATACAAAGTTTTTATGTAACAAACAAGAAATATATTTTTTATACATTTTGCATGAAAAGGGTCTAAAATATTTTTTTTAACGTTCAGCACTAGAAGGACATATGTAAAATACAATATACAAGGGTTTTCAAATGTGATTAAAAAAAACCTGTTTCCCATGAATATTGTCTAAAATCATGTTTTAGGCAAAATCCACAATGCAACTATTTCGGCATATGAAGGGATACAAAGTTTTTTATAACGAATGAGAAACATTTTTTTTATACATTTTGCATGAAAAGGGTCTAAAATATATTTTTTTAACGTTCAGCACTAGACGGACAGATGTAGAATACAAGTGTTTTCAAACGTGATTTAAAAAAAATATTTTTTCAATGAAGATTTTCTAAAATCATGTTTTAGACTAAATCCACAATGCAACTAGTTCGGCATATGAAGGGATACAACGTTTTTTTTATAACAAACAAGAAAAAAATATTTTTTATACATTTTGCATGAAAAGGGTCTAAAATATTTTTTTTTACGTTCAGCACTAGAAGGATATATGTAGAATAAAAAATACAAGGGTTTTCAAATGTGATTTTTTTTAAAGCCTTTTTCAATGAATATTGTCTAAAATCATGTTTTAGGGAAAATCCACAATGCAACTAGTTCAGCATATGAAGGGATACACCGTTTTTTTTTATAACAAACGAGACAAATATTTTTTATACATTTTGCATGAAAAGGGTCTAAACATTATTTTTTTTTACGTTCAGCACTAGAAGGATATATGTAGAATACAAAATACAAGTGTTTTCAAACGTGATTTTTTAAAAAGCTTTTTTCAATGAATATTGTCTAAAATCATGTTTTAGGCAAAATCCACAATGCAACTAGTTCGGCATATGAAGGAATACAACGTTTTTTTATAACAAACAAGAATAATATTTTTTATACATTTTACATGAAAAGGGTCTAAAGATTATTTTTTTTACATTCAGCACTAGACGGACAGATGTAGAATACAATATACAAGGGTTTTCAAATGTGATTAAAAAAAAACCTGTTTCCCATGAATATTGTCTAAAATCATGTTTTAGACAAAATCCACAATGCAACTAGTTCGGCATATGAAGGGATACACCGTTTTTTATAACAAACGGGACAAATATGTTTTATTCATTTTGATTGAAAAGGGTCTAAAATATTTTTTTACATTCAGCACCAAAAGGATATATGTAGAATACAACATACATGGATTTTCAAATGTGATTTTTTTAAAAGCTTTTTTCAATTAATATTGTCTCAAATCATATTTTAGGCAAAATCCACAATGCAACTAGTTCGGCATATGAAGGGATACACCGTTTTTTATAACAAACGAGAAAGATATTTTTTATACATTTTGCATGAAAAGGGTCTAAAATATGTTTTTTACGTTCAGCACTAGAAGGACATATGTAGAATACAATTTACAAGGGTTTTCAAATGTGATTTTAAAAAAAAAATGTCCCATGTATATTGTCTAAAATCATGTTTTAGAAAAAAAATCCACAATGCAACTAGTTCGGCATATGAAGGGATACACTGTTTTTTATAACAAACGAGACAAATATTTTTTATTCATTTTGATTGAAAAGGGTCCAAAATATTTTTTTAATGTTCAGCACTAGAAGGACATATGTAGAATACAACATACAAGTGTTTTTGAAATGTGATTTTAAAAAAAGCTTTTTTCAATGAATATTTTCTAAAATCATGTTTTAGGGAAAATCAATAATACAACTAGTTCGGCATATAAAGGAATACAAAGTTTTTTATAACGAATGAGAAACATAGTTTTTATACATTTTGCATGAAAAGGGTCTAAAATATGTTTTTTACGTTCAGCACTAGAAGGACATATGTATAATACAATTTACAAGGGTTTTCAAATGTGATTTAAAAAAAAAAATGTCCCATGTACATTGTCTAAAATCATGTTTTAGAAAAAAAATCCACAATGCAACTAGTTCGGCATATGAAGGGATACACCGTTTTTTATAACAAACGAGACAAATATTTTTTATTCATTTTGATTGAAAAGGGTCTAAATTTTTTTTTATAACATTCAGCAATAGAATGATATATGTATAATACAACATACAAGGGTTTTCAAATGTGATTTTTTTAAAAGCTTTTTTCAATTAATATTGTCTAAAATCATGTTTTAGGCAAAATCCACAATGCAACTAGTTCGGCATATGAAGGGATACACCGTTTTTTATAACAAACGAGAAAAATATTATTTATACATTTTGCATGAAAAGGGTCTAAAATATTATTTTTTTCGTTCAGCACTATACGGACAGATGTGGAATACAATATACAAAGGTTTTCAAATGTAATTTTAAAAAAAATGTTTCCCATGTATATTGTCTGAAATCATGTTTTAGGCAAAATCCACAATGCAATTATTTCGGCATATGAAGGAATACAAAGTTTTTATATAACAAACAAGAAATATATTTTTTATACATTTTGCATGAAAAGGGTCTAAAATATTTTTTTTAACGTTCAGCACTAGAAGGACATATGTAAAATACAATATACAAGGGTTTTCAAATGTGATTAAAAAAAACCTGTTTCCCATGAATATTGTCTAAAATCATGTTTTAGGCAAAATCCACAATGCAACTATTTCGGCATATGAAGGGATACAAAGTTTTTTATAACGAATGAGAAACATTTTTTTTATACATTTTGCATGAAAAGGGTCTAAAATATATTTTTTTAATGTTCAGCACTAGACGGACAGATGTAGAATACAAGTGTTTTCAAACGTGATTTAAAAAAAATATTTTTTCAATGAAGATTTTCTAAAATCATGTTTTAGGCTAAATCCACAATGCAACTAGTTCGGCATATGAAGGGATACAACGTTTTTTTTATAACAAACAAGAAAAAAATATTTTTTATACATTTTGCATGAAAAGGGTCTAAAATATTTTTTTTTACGTTCAGCACTAGAAGGATATATGTAGAATACAAAATACAAGGGTTTTCAAATGTGATTTTTTTAAAAGCCTTTTTCAATGAATATTGTCTAAAATCATGTTTTAGGGAAAATCCACAATGCAACTAGTTCAGCATATGAAGGGATACACCGTTTTTTTTATAACAAACGAGACAAATATTTTTTATACATTTTACATGAAAAGGGTCTAAACATTATTTTTTTTACATTCAGCACTAGACGGACAGATGTAGAATACAATATACAAGGGTTTTCAAATGTGATTAAAAAAAAACCTGTTTCCCATGAATATTGTCTAAAATCATGTTTTAGACAAAATCCACAATGCAACTAGTTCGGCATATGAAGGGATACACCGTTTTTTATAACAAACGGGACAAATATGTTTTATTCATTTTGATTGAAAAGGGTCTAAAATATTTTTTTACATTCAGCACCAAAAGGCTATATGTAGAATACAACATACATGGATTTTCAAATGTGATTTTTTTAAAAGCTTTTTTCAATTAATATTGTCTCAAATCATATTTTAGGCAAAATCCACAATGCAACTAGTTCGGCATATGAAGGGATACACCGTTTTTTATAACAAACGAGAAAGATATTTTTTATACATTTTGCATGAAAAGGGTCTAAAATATTTTTTTACGTTCAGCACTAGACGGAAAGATGTAGAATACAATATACAAGTGTTTTCAAACTTTATTTAAAAAAAAGATTTTTTCAATGAAGATTTTCTAAAATCATGTTTTAGGCTAAATCCACAATGCAACTAGTTCGGCATTTGAAGGGATACAACGTTTATTTATAACAAACAAGAAAAAAATATTTTTTATACATTTTGAATGAAAAGGGTCTAAAATATTTTTTTTTTAAGTTCAGCACTAGAAGGATATATGTAGAATACAACATACAAGGGTTTTCAAATGTGATTTTTGAAAAATCAATTTTCAATGAATATTGTCTAAAATCATGTTTTAGGCAAAATCTACAATGCAACTAGTTCGGCATATGAAGGGATACACCGTTTTTTATACCATACGAGACAAATATTTTTTATTCATTTTGATTGAAAAGGGTCTAAAATATTTTTTTATATTCAGCACTAGAAGGATATATGTAGCATATAACATACAAGGGTTTTCAAATGTGATTATTTTAAAAGCTTTTTTCAATTAATAATGTCTAAAATCATGTTTTAGGCAAAATCCACAATGCAACTAGTTCAGCATATGAAGGGATACACCGTTTTTTTATAACAAACGAGAAAAATATTTTTTATACATTTTGCATGAAAAGGGTCTAAAAAATATTTTTTACGTTCAGCACTAGAAGGATATATGTAGAATAGAACATACAAGTGTTTTCAAACGTGATTTTTTTAAAAGCTTTTTTCAATGAATATTTTCTAAAATCATGTTTTAGTCAAAATCCATAATACAACTAGTTCGGCATATGAAGGGATACAAAGTTTTTTATAATGAATGATAAACATAGTTTTTATACATTTTGCATGAAAAGGGTCTAAAATATATTTTTTTAACGTTCAGCACTAGAAGGATATATGTAGAATACAAAATACAAGGGTTTTCAAATGTGATTTTTTTAAAGCCTTTTTCAATGAATATTGTCTAAAATCATGTTTTAGGGAAAATCCACAATGCAACTAGTTCAGCATATGAAGGGATACAAAGTTTTTTTATAACAAAAGTGAAACATATTTTTTATACATTTTGCATGAAAAGGGTCTAAAATATATTTTTTAACGTTCAGCACTAGAAGGACAGATGTAGAATACAATATACATGGGTTTTCAAATGTGATTTAAAAAAACCTGTTTCCCATGAATATTGTCTAAAATCATGTTTTAGGCAAAATCCACAATGCAACTAGTTCGGCATATGAAGGAATACAACGTTTTTATATAACAAACAAGAAAAATATTTTTTATACATTTTGCATGAAAAGGGTCTAATTTTATTTTTTTACGTTCGGCAATAGACGGTCAGATGTAGAATACATCATACAAGTGTTTTCAAACGTGATTTAAAAAAAATATTTTTTCAATGAATATTTTCTAAAATCATGTTATAGGCTAAATCCACAATGCAACTAGTTCGGCATATGAAGGGATACAACGTTTATTTATAACAAACAAGAAAAAAATATTTTTTATACATTTTGAATGAAAAGGGTCTAAAATATTTTTTTTTTAAGTTCAGCACTAGAAGGATATATGTTGAATACAACATACAAGGGTTTTCAAATGTGATTTTTAAAAAATCCATTTTCAATGAATATTGTCTAAAATCATGTTTTAGGCAAAATCTACAATGCAACTAGTTCGGCATATGAAGGGATACACCGTTTTTTATAACATACGAGACAAATATTTTTTATTCATTTTGAATGAAAAGGGTCTAAAATATTTTTTTATATTCAGCACTAGAAGGATATATGTAGCATACAACATACAAGGGTTTTCAAATGTGATTTCTTAAAAAGCTTTTTTCAATGAATATTTTCTAAAATCATGTTTTAGGCAAAATCCACATTATAACTAGTTCCGCATATGAAGGGATACAAAGTTTTTTTATAACAAACGTGAAAATATTTTTTTTACATTTTGCATGAAAAGGGTCTAAAATATTTTTTTTACGTTCAGCACTAGAAGGACATATGTAGAATACAATATACAAGGGTTTTCAAATGTGATAAAAAAAAAGCTTTTTTCAATTAATATTGTCTAAATTCATATTTTAGGCAAAATCCACAATGCAACTAGTTCGGCATATGAAGGGATACACAGTTTTTTATAACAAACGTGAAACATATTTTTTATACATTTTGCATGAAAAGGGTCTAAAAAATATTTTTTACGTTCAGCACTAGAAGGATATATGTAGAATAGAACATACAAGTGTTTTCAAACGTGATTTTTTAAAAAGCTTTTTTCAATGAATATTTTCTAAAATCATGTTTTAGTCAAAATCCATAATACAACTAGTTCGGCATATGAAGGGATACAAAGTTTTTTATAATGAATGATAAACATAGTTTTTATACATTTTGCATGAAAAGGGTCTAAAATATATTTTTTTAACGTTCAGCACTAGAAGGATATATGTAGAATACAAAATACAAGGGTTTTCAAATGTGATTTTTTTTAAAGCCTTTTTCAATGAATATTGTCTAAAATCATGTTTTAGGGAAAATCCACAATGCAACTAGTTCAGCATATGAAGGGATACAAAGTTTTTTTATAACAAAAGTGAAACATATTTTTTATACATTTTGCATGAAAAGGGTCTAAAATATATTTTTTAACGTTCAGCACTAGACGGACAGATGTAGAATACAATATACATGGGTTTTCAAATGTGATTTAAAAAAACCTGTTTCCCATGAATATTGTCTAAAATCATGTTTTAGGCAAAATCCACAATGCAACTAGTTCGGCATATGAAGGAATACAACGTTTTTATATAACAAACAAGAAAAATATTTTTTATACATTTTGCATGAAAAGGGTCTAATTTTATTTTTTTACGTTCGGCAATAGACGGTCAGATGTAGAATACATCATACAAGTGTTTTCAAACGTGATTTAAAAAAAATATTTTTTCAATGAATATTTTCTAAAATCATGTTATAGGCTAAATCCACAATGCAACTAGTTCGGCATATGAAGGGATACAACGTTTATTTATAACAAACAAGAAAAAAATATTTTTTATACATTTTGAATGAAAAGGGTCTAAAATATTTTTTTTTTAAGTTCAGCACTAGAAGGATATATGTTGAATACAACATACAAGGGTTTTCAAATGTGATTTTTAAAAAATCCATTTTCAATGAATATTGTCTAAAATCATGTTTTAGGCAAAATCTACAATGCAACTAGTTCGGCATATGAAGGGATACACCGTTTTTTATAACATACGAGACAAATATTTTTTATTCATTTTGAATGAAAAGGGTCTAAAATATTTTTTTATATTCAGCACTAGAAGGATATATGTAGCATACAACATACAAGGGTTTTCAAATGTGATTTCTTAAAAAGCTTTTTTCAATGAATATTTTCTAAAATCATGTTTTAGGCAAAATCCACATTATAACTAGTTCCGCATATGAAGGGATACAAAGTTTTTTTATAACAAACGTGAAAATATTTTTTTTACATTTTGCATGAAAAGGGTCTAAAATATTTTTTTTACGTTCAGCACTAGAAGGACATATGTAGAATACAATATACAAGGGTTTTCAAATGTGATAAAAAAAAAGCTTTTTTCAATTAATATTGTCTAAATTCATATTTTAGGCAAAATCCACAATGCAACTAGTTCGGCATATGAAGGGATACACAGTTTTTTATAACAAACGTGAAACATATTTTTTATACATTTTGCATGAAAAGGGTCTAAAAAATATTTTTTACGTTCAGCACTAGAAGGATATATGTAGAATAGAACATACAAGTGTTTTCAAACGTGATTTTTTAAAAAGCTTTTTTCAATGAATATTTTCTAAAATCATGTTTTAGTCAAAATCCATAATACAACTAGTTCGGCATATGAAGGGATACAAAGTTTTTTATAATGAATGATAAACATAGTTTTTATACATTTTGCATGAAAAGGGTCTAAAATATATTTTTTTAACGTTCAGCACTAGAAGGATATATGTAGAATACAAAATACAAGGGTTTTCAAATGTGATTTTTTTTAAAGCCTTTTTCAATGAATATTGTCTAAAATCATGTTTTAGGGAAAATCCACAATGCAACTAGTTCAGCATATGAAGGGATACAAAGTTTTTTTATAACAAAAGTGAAACATATTTTTTATACATTTTGCATGAAAAGGGTCTAAAATATATTTTTTAACGTTCAGCACTAGACGGACAGATGTAGAATACAATATACATGGGTTTTCAAATGTGATTTAAAAAAACCTGTTTCCCATGAATATTGTCTAAAATCATGTTTTAGGCAAAATCCACAATGCAACTAGTTCGGCATATGAAGGAATACAACGTTTTTATATAACAAACAAGAAAAATATTTTTTATACATTTTGCATGAAAAGGGTCTAATTTTATTTTTTTACGTTCGGCAATAGACGGACAGATGTAGAATACATCATACAAGTGTTTTCAAACGTGATTTAAAAAAAATATTTTTTCAATGAATATTTTCTAAAATCATGTTTTAGGCTAAATCCACAATGCAACTAGTTCGGCATATGAAGGGATACAACGTTTATTTATAACAAACAAGAAAAAAATATTTTTTATACATTTTGAATGAAAAGGGTCTAAAATATTTTTTTTTTAAGTTCAGCACTGGAAGGATATATGTAGAATACAACATACAAGGGTTTTCAAATGTGATTTTTAAAAAATCCATTTTCAATGAATATTGTCTAAAATCATGTTTTAGGCAAAATCTACAATGCAACTAGTTCGGCATATGAAGGGATACACCGTTTTTTATAACATACGAGACAAATATTTTTTATTCATTTTGATTGAAAAGGGTCTAAAATATTTTTTTATATTCAGCACTAGAAGGATATATGTAGCATACAACATACAAGGGTTTTCAAATGTGATTTAAAAAAAAAAATGTCCCATGTACATTGTCTAAAATCATGTTTTAGAAAAAAAATCCACAATGCAACTAGTTCGGCATATGAAGGGATACACCGTTTTTTATAACAAACGAGACAAATATTTTTTATTCATTTTGATTGAAAAGGGTCTAAAAAATTTTTTATTACATTCAGCAATAGAATGATATATGTATAATACAACATACAAGGGTTTTCAAATGTGATTTTTTTAAAAGCTTTTTTCAATTAATATTGTCTAAAATCATGTTTTAGGCAAAATCCACAATGCAACTAGTTCGGCATATGAAGGGATACACCGTTTTTTATAACAAACGAGAAAAATATTATTTATACATTTTGCATGAAAAGGGTCTAAAATATTATTTTTTTCGTTCAGCACTATACGGACAGATGTGGAATACAATATACAAAGGTTTTCAAATGTAATTTTAAAAAAAATGTTTCCCATGTATATTGTCTGAAATCATGTTTTAGGCAAAATCCACAATGCAATTATTTCGGCATATGAAGGAATACAAAGTTTTTATATAACAAACAAGAAATATATTTTTTATACATTTTGCATGAAAAGGGTCTAAAATATTTTTTTTAACGTTCAGCACTAGAAGGACATATGTAAAATACAATATACAAGGGTTTTCAAATGTGATTAAAAAAAACCTGTTTCCCATGAATATTGTCTAAAATCATGTTTTAGGCAAAATCCACAATGCAACTATTTCGGCATATGAAGGGATACAAAGTTTTTTATAACGAATGAGAAACATTTTTTTTATACATTTTGCATGAAAAGGGTCTAAAATATATTTTTTTAATGTTCAGCACTAGACGGACAGATGTAGAATACAAGTGTTTTCAAACGTGATTTAAAAAAAATATTTTTTCAATGAAGATTTTCTAAAATCATGTTTTAGGCTAAATCCACAATGCAACTAGTTTGGCATATGAAGGGATACAACGTTTTTTTTATAACAAACAAGAAAAAAATATTTTTTATACATTTTGCATGAAAAGGGTCTAAAATATTTTTTTTTACGTTCAGCACTAGAAGGATATATGTAGAATACAAAATAGAAGGGTTTTCAAATGTGATTTTTTTTAAAGCCTTTTTCAATGAATATTGTCTAAAATCATGTTTTAGGGAAAATCCACAATGCAACTAGTTCAGCATATGAAGGGATACACCGTTTTTTTTATAACAAACGAGACAAATATTTTTTATACATTTTGCATGAAAAGGGTCTAAACATTATTTTTTTTTACGTTCAGCACTAGAAGGATATATGTAGAATACAAAATACAAGTGTTTTCAAACGTGATTTTTTAAAAAGCTTTTTTCAATGAATATTGTCTAAAATCATGTTTTAGGCAAAATCCACAATGCAACTAGTTCGGCATATGAAGGAATACAACGTTTTTTTATAACAAACAAGAAAAATATTTTTTATACATTTTACATGAAAAGGGTCTAAACATTATTTTTTTTACATTCAGCACTAGACGGACAGATGTAGAATACAATATACAAGGGTTTTCAAATGTGATTAAAAAAAAACCTGTTTCCCATGAATATTGTCTAAAATCATGTTTTAGCCAAAATCCACAATGCAACTAGTTCGGCATATGAAGGGATACACCGTTTTTTATAACAAACGGGACAAATATGTTTTATTCATTTTGATTGAAAAGGGTCTAAAATATTTTTTTACATTCAGCACCAAAAGGATATATGTAGAATACAACATACATGGATTTTCAAATGTGATTTTTTTAAAAGCTTTTTTCAATTAATATTGTCTCAAATCATATTTTAGGCAAAATCCACAATGCAACTAGTTCGGCATATGAAGGGATACACCGTTTTTTATAACAAACGAGAAAGATATTTTTTATACATTTTGCATGAAAAGGGTCTAAAATATTTTTTTACGTTCAGCACTAGACGGAAAGATGTAGAATACAATATACAAGTGTTTTCAAACTTTATTTTAAAAAAAGATTTTTTCAATGAAGATTTTCTAAAATCATGTTTTAGGCTAAATCCACAATGCAACTAGTTCGGCATTTGAAGGGATACAACGTTTATTTATAACAAACAAGAAAAAAATATTTTTTATACATTTTGAATGAAAAGGGTCTAAAATATTTTTTTTTTAAGTTCAGCACTAGAAGGATATATGTAGAATACAACATACAAGGGTTTTCAAATGTGATTTTTGAAAAATCAATTTTCAATGAATATTGTCTAAAATCATGTTTTAGGCAAAATCTACAATGCAACTAGTTCGGCATATGAAGGAATACACCGTTTTTTATACCATACGAGACAAATATTTTTTATTCATTTTGATTGAAAAGGGTCTAAAATATTTTGTTATATTCAGCACTAGAAGGATATATGTAGCATATAACATACAAGGGTTTTCAAATGTGATTATTTTAAAAGCTTTTTTCAATTAATAATGTCTAAAATCATGTTTTAGGCAAAATCCACAATGCAACTAGTTCAGCATATGAAGGGATACACCGTTTTTTTATAACAAACGAGAAAAATATTTTTTATACATTTTGCATGAAAAGGGTCTAAAAGATATTTTGTACTTTCAGCACTAGAAGGATATATGTAGAATAGAACATACAAGTGTTTTCAAACGTGATTTTTTAAAAAGCTTTTTTCAATGAATATTTTCTAAAATCATGTTTTAGTCAAAATCCATAATACAACTAGTTCGGCATATGAAGGGATACAAAGTTTTTTATAATGAATGATAAACATAGTTTTTATACATTTTGCATGAAAAGGGTCTAAAATATATTTTTTTAACGTTCAGCACTAGAAGGATATATGTAGAATACAAAATACAAGGGTTTTCAAATGTCATTTTTTTTAAAGCCTTTTTCAATGAATATTGTCTAAAATCATGTTTTAGGGAAAATCCACAATGCAACTAGTTCAGCATATGAAGGGATACAAAGTTTTTTTATAACAAAAGTGAAACATATTTTTTATACATTTTGCATGAAAAGAGTCTAAAATATATTTTTTAACGTTCAGCACTAGACGGACAGATGTAGAATACAATATACATGGGTTTTCAAATGTGATTTAAAAAAACCTGTTTCCCATGAATATTGTCTAAAATCATGTTTTAGGCAAAATCCACAATGCAACTAGTTCGGCATATGAAGGAATACAACGTTTTTATATAACAAACAAGAAAAATATTTTTTATACATTTTGCATGAAAAGGGTCTAATTTTATTTTTTTACGTTCGGCAATAGACGGTCAGATGTAGAATACATCATACAAGTGTTTTCAAACGTGATTTAAAAAAAATATTTTTTCAATGAATATTTTCTAAAATCATGTTTTAGGCTAAATCCACAATGCAACTAGTTCGGCATATGAAGGGATACAACGTTTATTTATAACAAACAAGAAAAAAATATTTTTTATACATTTTGAATGAAAAGGGTCTAAAATATTTTTTTTTTAAGTTCAGCACTAGAAGGATATATGTAGAATACAACATACAAGGGTTTTCAAATGTGATTTTTAAAAAATCCATTTTCAATGAATATTGTCTAAAATCATGTTTTAGGCAAAATCTACAATGCAACTAGTTCGGCATATGAAGGGATACACCGTTTTTTATAACATACGAGACAAATATTTTTTATTCATTTTGAATGAAAAGGGTCTAAAATATTTTTTTATATTCAGCACTAGAAGGATATATGTAGCATACAACATACAAGGGTTTTCAAATGTGATTTCTTAAAAAGCTTTTTTCAATGAATATTTTCTAAAATCATGTTTTAGGCAAAATCCACATTATAACTAGTTCCGCATATGAAGGGATACAAAGTTTTTTTATAACAAACGTGAAAATATTTTTTTTACATTTTGCATGAAAAGGGTCTAAAATATTTTTTTTACGTTCAGCACTAGAAGGACATATGTAGAATACAATATACAAGGGTTTTCAAATGTGATAAAAAAAAAGCTTTTTTCAATTAATATTGTCTAAATTCATATTTTAGGCAAAATCCACAATGCAACTAGTTCGGCATATGAAGGGATACACAATTTTTTATAACAAACGTGAAACATATTTTTTATACATTTTGCATGAAAAGGGTCTAAAATATTTTTTTTAACATTCAGCACTAGAAGGATATATGTAGAGTACAACATACAAGGGTTTTCAAATGTGATTTCTTAAAAAGTTTTTTTCAATGAATATTGTCTAAAATCATGTTTTAGGCAAAATCCACAATGCAACTAGTTCAGCATATGAAGGGATACACAGTTTTTTTTTATAACAAACGAGAAAAATACTTTTTATATATTTTGCAAGAAAAGGGTCTAAAATATTTTTTTTTAACATTCAGCACTAGAAGGATATATGTAGAGAACAACATACAATAGTTTTCAATTGTGATTTTTTTAAAAGCTTTTTTCAATGAATATTGTCTAAAATCATGTTTTATGCAAAATCCACAATATAACTAGTTCGCCATATGAAGGGATACAAAGTTTTTCATGACGAACGAGAAACATATTTTTTATACATTTTGCATTAAAAGTGTCTAAAATATTTTTTTTTACTTTCAGCACTAGAAGGAAATATGTAGAATACAACATACAAGGGTTTTCAAATGTGATTTCTTAAAAAGTTTTTTGCAATGAATATTGTCTAAAATCATGTTTTAGGCAAAATCCACAATGCAACTAGTTCGGCATATGAAGGGATACACAGTTTTTTTATAACAAACGAGAAAAATAATTTTTATATATTTTGCATGAAAAGGGTCTAAAATATTTTTTTTACGTTCAGCACTAGAAGGAAATATGTAGAATACAACATACAAGGGTTTTCAAATGTGATTTCTTAAAAAGTTTTTTTCAATGAATATTGTCTAAAATCATGTTTTATTCAAAATCCACAATATAACTAGTTCGCTATGAAGGGATACAAAGTTTTTCATGACGAACGAGAAACATATTTTTTATACATTTTGCATTAAAAGGGTCTAAAATATTTTTTTTTACGTTCAGCACTAGAAGGAAATATGTAGAATACAACATACAAGGGTTTTCAAATGTGATTTCTTAAAAAGTGTTTTTCAATGAATATTGTCTAAAATCATGTTTTAGGCAAAATCCACAATGCAACTAGTTCAGCATATGAAGGGATACACTTTTTTTTTATAACAAACAAGACAAATATTTTTTATATATTTTGCATGAAAAGGGTCTAAAATATATATTTTTTAACATTCAGCACTAGAAGGATATATGTAGAGTACAACATACAAGGGTTTTCAAATGTGATTTTTTAAAAAGCTTTTTTCAATGAATATTGTCTAAAATCATGTTTTATGCAAAATCCACAATATAACTAGTTCGACATATGAAGGGATACAAAGTTTTTCATGACGAACGAGAAACATATTTCTTTATAAATTTTGCATGAAAAGGGTCTAAAATATTTTTTTTGATGTTCAGCACTAGAAGGAAATATGTAGAATACAACATACAAGGGTTTTCAAATGTGATTTCTTAAAAAGTTTTTTTCAATGAATATTGTCTAAAATCATGTTTTAGGCAAAATCAACAATGCAACTAGTTCGGCATATGAAGGGATACACAGTTTTTTTTTATAACAAACGAGAAAAATACTTTTTATATATATTGCATGAAAAGGGTCTAAAATATTTTTTTTAACATTCAGCACTAGAAGGATATATGTAGAGTACAACATACAAGGGTTTTCAAATGTGATTTCTTAAAAAGTTTTTTTCAATGAATATTGTCTAAAATCATGTTTTAGGCAAAATCCACAATGCAACTAGTTCAGCATATGAAGGGATACACAGTTTTTTTTTATAACAAACGAGAAAAATACTTTTTATATATTTTGCATGAAAAGGGTCCAAAATATTTTTTTTTAACATTCAGCACTAGAAGGATATATGTAGAGAAAAACATACAATAGTTTTCAATTGTGATTTTTTTAAAAGCTTTTTTCAATGAATATTGTCTAAAATCATGTTTTATGCAAAATCCACAATATAACTAGTTCGCCATATGAAGGGATACAAAGTTTTTCATGACGAACGAGAAACATATTTTTTATACATTTTGCATTAAAAGTGTCTAAAATATTTTTTTTTACTTTCAGCACTAGAAGGAAATATGTAGAATACAACATACAAGGGTTTTCAAATGTGATTTCTTAAAAAGTTTTTTGCAATGAATATTGTCTAAAATCATGTTTTAGGCAAAATCCACAATGCAACTAGTTCAGCTTATGAAGGGATACACTTTTTTTTGATAACAAACAAGACAAATATTTTTTATATATTTTGCATGAAAAGGGTCTAAAATATATTTTTTTTAACATTCAGCACTAGAAGGATATATGTAGAGTACAACATACAAGGGTTTTCAAATGTGATTTTTTTAAAAGCTTTTTTCAATGAATATTGTCTAAAATCATGTTTTATGCAAAATCCACAATATAACTAGTTCGGCATATGAAGGGATACAAAGTTTTTCATGACGAACGAGAAACATATTTTTTTATAAATTTTGCATGAAAAGGGTCTAAAATATTTTTTTTGATGTTCAGCACTAGAAGGAAATATGTAGAATACAACATACAAGGGTTTTCAAATGTGATTTCTTAAAAAGTTTTTTGCAATGAATATTGTCTAAAATCATGTTTTAGGCAAAATCCACAATGCAACTAGTTCGGCATATGAAGGGATACACAGTTTTTTTATAACAAACGAGAAAAATAATTTTTATATATTTTGCATGAAAAGGGTCTAAAATATTTTTTTTACGTTCAGCACTAGAAGGAAATATGTAGAATACAACATACAAGGGTTTTCAAATGTGATTTCTTAAAAAGTTTTTTTCAATGAATATTGTCTAAAATCATGTTTTATTCAAAATCCACAATATAACTAGTTCGCTATGAAGGGATACAAAGTTTTTCATGACGAACGAGAAACATATTTTTTATACATTTTGCATTAAAAGGGTCTAAAATATTTTTTTTTACGTTCAGCACTAGAAGGAAATATGTAGAATACAACATACAAGGGTTTTCAAATGTGATTTCTTAAAAAGTTTTTTTCAATTAATATTGTCTAAAATCATGTTTTAGGCAAAATCCACAATGCAACTAGTTCGGCATATGAAGGGATACACAGTTTTTTTTATAACAAACGAGAAAAATAATTTTTATATATTTTGCATGAAAAGGGTCTAAAATATTTTTTTAACGTTCAGCACTAGAAGGAAATATGTAGAATACAACATACAAGGGTTTTCAAATGTGATTTCTTAAAAAGTTTTTTTCAATGAATATTGTCTAAAATCATGTTTTATTCAAAATCCACAATATAACTAGTTCGGCATATGAAGGGATACACAGTTTTTCATGACGAACGAGAAACATATTTTTTATACATTTTGCATGAAAAGGGTCAAAATATTTTTTGGAACGTTCAGCACTAGAAGGAAATGTGTAGAATACAACATACAAGGGTTTTCAAATGTGATTTCTTAAAAAGTGTTTTTCAATGAATATTGTCTAAAATCATGTTTTAGGCAAAATCCACAATGCAACTAGTTCAGCATATGAAGGGATACACTTTTTTTTTATAACAAACAAGACAAATATTTTTTATATATTTTGCATGAAAAGGGTCAAAATATTTTTTGGAACGTTCAGCACTAGAAGGAAATGTGTAGAATACAACATACAAGGGTTTTCAAATGTGATTTCTTAAAAAGTGTTTTTCAATGAATATTGTCTAAAATCATGTTTTATGCAAAATCCACAATATAACTAGTTCGACATATGAAGGGATACAAAGTTTTTCATGACGAACGAGAAACATATTTCTTTATAAATTTTGCATGAAAAGGGTCTAAAATATTTTTTTTGATGTTCAGCACTAGAAGGAAATATGTAGAATACAACATACAAGGGTTTTCAAATGTGATTTCTTAAAAAGTTTTTTTCAATGAATATTGTCTAAAATCATGTTTTAGGCAAAATCAACAATGCAACTAGTTCGGCATATGAAGGGATACACAGTTTTTTTTTATAACAAACGAGAAAAATACTTTTTATATATATTGCATGAAAAGGGTCTAAAATATTTTTTTTAACATTCAGCACTAGAAGGATATATGTAGAGTACAACATACAAGGGTTTTCAAATGTGATTTCTTAAAAAGTTTTTTTCAATGAATATTGTCTAAAATCATGTTTTAGGCAAAATCCACAATGCAACTAGTTCAGCATATGAAGGGATACACAGTTTTTTTTTATAACAAACGAGAAAAATACTTTTTATATATTTTGCATGAAAAGGGTCCAAAATATTTTTTTTTAACATTCAGCACTAGAAGGATATATGTAGAGAACAACATACAATAGTTTTCAATTGTGATTTTTTTAAAAGCTTTTTTCAATGAATATTGTCTAAAATCATGTTTTATGCAAAATCCACAATATAACTAGTTCGCCATATGAAGGGATACAAAGTTTTTCATGACGAACGAGAAACATATTTTTTATACATTTTGCATTAAAAGTGTCTAAAATATTTTTTTTTACTTTCAGCACTAGAAGGAAATATGTAGAATACAACATACAAGGGTTTTCAAATGTGATTTCTTAAAAAGTTTTTTGCAATGAATATTGTCTAAAATCATGTTTTAGGCAAAATCCACAATGCAACTAGTTCAGCTTATGAAGGGATACACTTTTTTTTGATAACAAACAAGACAAATATTTTTTATATATTTTGCATGAAAAGGGTCTAAAATATATTTTTTTTAACATTCAGCACTAGAAGGATATATGTAGAGTACAACATACAAGGGTTTTCAAATGTGATTTTTTTAAAAGCTTTTTTCAATGAATATTGTCTAAAATCATGTTTTATGCAAAATCCACAATATAACTAGTTCGGCATATGAAGGGATACAAAGTTTTTCATGACGAACGAGAAACATATTTTTTTATAAATTTTGCATGAAAAGGGTCTAAAATATTTTTTTTGATGTTCAGCACTAGAAGGAAATATGTAGAGTACAACATACAAGGGTTTTCAAATGTGATTTCTTAAAAAGTTTTTTTCAATGAATATTGTCTAAAATCATGTTTTAGGCAAAATCCACAATGCAACTAGTTCAGCATATGAAGGGATACACAGTTTTTTTTTATAACAAACAAGAAAAATACTTTTTATATATTTTGCATGAAAAGGGTCTAAAATATATTTTTTTTAACATTCAGCACTAGAAGGATATATGTAGAGAACAACATACAATAGTTTTCAATTGTGATTTTTTTAAAAGCTTTTTTCAATGAATATTGTCTAAAATCATGTTTTATGCAAAATCCACAATATAACTAGTTCGCCATATGAAGGGATACAAAGTTTTTCATGACGAACGAGAAACATATTTTTTATACATTTTGCATTAAAAGTGTCTAAAATATTTTTTTTTACTTTCAGCACTAGAAGGAAATATGTAGAATACAACATACAAGGGTTTTCAAATGTGATTTCTTAAAAAGTTTTTTTCAATGAATATTGTCTAAAATCATGTTTTAGGCAAAATCCACAATGCAACTAGTTCGGCATATGAAGGGATACACAGTTTTTTTATAACAAACGAGAAAAATAATTTTTATATATTTTGCATGAAAAGGGTCTAAAATATTTTTTTTACGTTCAGCACTAGAAGGAAATATGTAGAATACAACATACAAGGGTTTTCAAATGTGATTTCTTAAAAAAAAAATTTCAATGAATATTGTCTAAAATCATGTTTTATTCAAAATCCACAATATAACTAGTTCGCTATGAAGGGATACAAAGTTTTTCATGACGAACGAGAAACATATTTTTTATACATTTTGCATTAAAAGGGTCTAAAATATTTTTTTTTACGTTCAGCACTAGAAGGAAATATGTAGAATACAACATACAAGGGTTTTCAAATGTGATTTCTTAAAAAGTTTTTTTCAATGAATATTGTCTAAAATCATGTTTTAGGCAAAATCCACAATGCAACTAGTTCGGCATATGAAGGGATACACAGTTTTTCATGACGAACGAGAAACATATTTTTTATACATTTTGCATTAAAAGGGTCAAAATATTTTTTTGAACGTTCAGCACTAGAAGGAAATATGTAGAATACAACATACAAGGGTTTTCAAATGTGATTTCTTAAAAAGTTTTTTTCAATGAATATTGTCTAAAATCATGTTTTAGGTAAAATCCACAATGCAACTAGTTCAGCTTATGAAGGGATACACTTTTTTTTGATAACAAACAAGACAAATATTTTTTTTATATTTTGCATGAAAAGGGTCTAAAATATATTTTTTTTAACATTCAGCACTAGAAGGATATATGTAGAGTACAACATACAAGGGTTTTCAAATGTGATTTTTTTAAAAGCTTTTTTCAATGAATATTGTCTAAAATCATGTTTTATGCAAAATCCACAATATAACTAGTTCGGCATATGAAGGGATACAAAGTTTTTCATGACAAACGAGAAACATATTTTTTTATAAATTTTGCATGAAAAGGGTCTAAAATATTTTTTTTGATGTTCAGCACTAGAAGGAAATATGTAGAGTACAACATACAAGGGTTTTCAAATGTGATTTCTTAAAAAGTTTTTTTCAATGAATATTGTCTAAAATCATGTTTTAGGCAAAATCCACAATGCAACTAGTTCAGCATATGAAGGGATACACAGTTTTTTTTTATAACAAACAAGAAAAATACTTTTTATATATTTTGCATGAAAAGGGTCTAAAATATATTTTTTTTAACATTCAGCACTAGAAGGATATATGTAGAGAACAACATACAATAGTTTTCAATTGTGATTTTTTTAATTACTTTTTTCAATGAATATTGTCTAAAATCATGTTTTATGCAAAATCCACAATATAACTAGTTCGCCATATGAAGGGATACAAAGTTTTTCATGACGAACGAGAAACATATTTTTTATACATTTTGCATTAAAAGTGTCTAAAATATTTTTTTTTACGTTCAGCACTAGAAGGAAATATGTAGAATACAACATACAAGGGTTTTCAAATGTGATTTCTTAAAACGTTTTTTTCAATGAATATTGTCTAAAATCATGTTTTATTCAAAATCCACAATATAACTAGTTCGGCATATGAAGGGATACACAGTTTTTCATGACGAACGAGAAACATATTTTTTATACATTTTGCATTAAAAGGGTCAAAATATTTTTTTGAACGTTCAGCACTAGAAGGAAATATGTAGAATACAACATACAAGGGTTTTCAAATGTGATTTCTTAAAAAGTTTTTTTCAATGAATATTGTCTAAAATCATGTTTTAGGTAAAATCCACAATGCAACTAGTTCAGCTTATGAAGGGATACACTTTTTTTTGATAACAAACAAGACAAATATTTTTTATATATTTTGCATGAAAAGGGTCTAAAATATATTTTTTTTAACATTCAGCACTAGAAGGATATATGTAGAGTACAACATACAAGGGTTTTCAAATGTGATTTTTTTAAAAGCTTTTTTCAATGAATATTGTCTAAAATCATGTTTTATGCAAAATCCACAATATAACTAGTTCGGCATATGAAGGGATACAAAGTTTTTCATGACAAACGAGAAACATATTTTTTTATAAATTTTGCATGAAAAGGGTCTAAAATATTTTTTTTGATGTTCAGCACTAGAAGGAAATATGTAGAGTACAACATACAAGGGTTTTCAAATGTGATTTCTTAAAAAGTTTTTTTCAATGAATATTGTCTAAAATCATGTTTTAGGCAAAATCCACAATGCAACTAGTTCAGCATATGAAGGGATACACAGTTTTTTTTAATAACAAACAAGAAAAATACTTTTTATATATTTTGCATGAAAAGGGTCTAAAATATATTTTTTTTAACATTCAGCACTAGAAGGATATATGTAGAGAACAACATACAATAGTTTTCAATTGTGATTTTTTTAATTACTTTTTTCAATGAATATTGTCTAAAATCATGTTTTATGCAAAATCCACAATATAACTAGTTCGCCATATGAAGGGATACAAAGTTTTTCATGACGAACGAGAAACATATTTTTTATACATTTTGCATTAAAAGTGTCTAAAATATTTTTTTTTACTTTCAGCACTAGAAGGAAATATGTAGAATACAACATACAAGGGTTTTCAAATGTGATTTCTTAAAAAGTTTTTTTCAATGAATATTGTCTAAAATCATGTTTTAGGCAAAATCCACAATGCAACTAGTTCGGCATATGAAGGGATACACAGTTTTTTTATAACAAACGAGAAAAATAATTTTTATATATTTTGCATGAAAAGGGTCTAAAATATTTTTTTTACGTTCAGCACTAGAAGGAAATATGTAGAATACAACATACAAGGGTTTTCAAATGTGATTTCTTAAAAAAAAAATTTCAATGAATATTGTCTAAAATCATGTTTTATTCAAAATCCACAATATAACTAGTTCGCTATGAAGGGATACAAAGTTTTTCATGACGAACGAGAAACATATTTTTTATACATTTTGCATTAAAAGGGTCTAAAATATTTTTTTTTACGTTCAGCACTAGAAGGAAATATGTAGAATACAACATACAAGGGTTTTCAAATGTGATTTCTTAAAAAGTTTTTTTCAATGAATATTGTCTAAAATCATGTTTTAGGCAAAATCCACAATGCAACTAGTTCGGCATATGAAGGGATACACCGTTTTTTTATAACAAACGAGAAAAATAATTTTTATATATTTTGCATGAAAAGGGTCTAAAATATTTTTTTTACGTTCAGCACTAGAAGGAAATATGTAGAATACAACATACAAGGGTTTTCAAAGGTGATTTCTTAAAAAGTTTTTTTCAATGAATATTGTCTAAAATCATGTTTTATTCAAAATCCACAATATAACTAGTTCGGCATATGAAGGGATACACAGTTTTTCATGACGAACGAGAAACATATTTTTTAGACATTTTGCATGAAAAGGGTCAAAATATTTTTTTGAAAGTTCAGCACTAGAAGGAAATATGTAGAATACAACATACAAGGGTTTTCAAATGTGATTTCTTAAAAAGTTTTTTTCAATGAATATTGTCTAAAATCATGTTTTAGGCAAAATCCACAATGCAACTAGTTCGGCATATGAAGGGATACACAGTTTTTTTTTATAACAAATGAGAAAAATACTTTTTATATATTTTGCATGAAAAGGGTCTACATTTTTTTTTATAACATTCAGCACTAGAAGGATATATGTAGAGTGCAACATATAAGGGTTTTCAAATGTGATTTTTTTAAAAGCTTTTTCCAATGAATATTGTCTAAAATCATGTTTTATGCAAAATCCACAATACAACTAGTTCGGCATATGAAGGGATACACAGTTTTTTTTAGAACAAACGAGAAAAATACTTTTTATACATTTTGATTGAAAAGGGTCTAAAATATTTTTTTTACGTTCAGCACTAGACGGACAGATGTAGAATACTATATACAAATGTTTTCAAATGTGATTTATACAAAACCTGTTTTCAATGAATATTGTCTAAAATCATGTTTTAGGCAAAATCCACAATTCAACTAGTTCGGCATATGAAGGGTTAAAAAATTTTTTTTATAACAAACGTGAAACATATTTTTTATACATTTTGATTGAAAAGGGTCTAAAATATTTTTTTTACGTTCAGCACTAGAAGGAAATATGTAGAATACAACATACAAGGGTTTTCAAATGTGATTTCTTAAAAAAAATATTTCAATGAATATTGTCTAAAATCATGTTTTATTCAAAATCCACAATATAACTAGTTCGCTATGAAGGGATACAAAGTTTTTCATGACGAACGAGAAACATATTTTTTATACATTTTGCATTAAAAGGGTCTAAAATATTTTTTTTTACGTTCAGCACTAGAAGGAAATATGTAGAATACAACATACAAGGGTTTTCAAATGTGATTTCTTAAAAAGTTTTTTTCAATGAATATTGTCTAAAATCATGTTTTATTCAAAATCCACAATATAACTAGTTCGGCATATGAAGGGATACACAGTTTTTCATGACGAACGAGAAACATATTTTTTATACATTTTGCATGAAAAGGGTCAAAATATTTTTTTGAAAGTTCAGCACTAGAAGGAAATATGTAGAATACAACATACAAGGGTTTTCAAATGTGATTTCTTAAAACGTTTTTTTCAATGAATATTGTCTAAAATCATGTTTTAGGCAAAATCCACAATGCAACTAGTTCGGCATATGAAGGGATACACAGTTTTTTTTTATAACAAATGAGAAAAATACTTTTTATATATTTTGCATGAAAAGGGTCTACATTTTTTTTTATAACATTCAGCACTAGAAGGATATATGTAGAGTGCAACATATAAGGGTTTTCAAATGTGATTTTTTAAAAAGCTTTTTCCAATGAATATTGTCTAAAATCATGTTTTATGCAAAATCCACAATACAACTAGTTCGGCATATGAAGGGATACACAGTTTTTTTTAGAACAAACGAGAAAAATACTTTTTATACATTTTGATTGAAAAGGGTCTAAAATATTTTTTTTACGTTCAGCACTAGACGGACAGATGTAGAATACTATATACAAATGTTTTCAAATGTGATTTATACAAAACCTGTTTTCAATGAATATTGTCTAAAATCATGTTTTAGGCAAAATCCACAATTCAACTAGTTCGGCATATGAAGGGTTAAAAATTTTTTTTTATAACAAACGTGAAACATATTTTTTATACATTTTGATTGAAAAGGGTCTAAAATATTTTTTTTATGTTCAGCACTAGACGGACAGATGTAGAATACAATATACAAAGGTTTTCAAATGTGATTAAAAAAAACCTGTTTACCATGAATATCGTCTAAAATCATGTTTTAGGAAAAAATCCACAATGCAACTAGTTCGGCATATGAAGGGATACACCGTTTTTTTATAACAAACGAGAAAAATAATTTTTATATATTTTGCATGAAAAGGGTCTAAAATATTTTTTTTACGTTCAGCACTAGAAGGAAATATGTAGAATACAACATACAAGGGTTTTCAAAGGTGATTTCTTAAAAAGTTTTTTTCAATGAATATTGTCTAAAATCATGTTTTATTCAAAATCCACAATATAACTAGTTCGGCATATGAAGGGATACACAGTTTTTCATGACGAACGAGAAACATATTTTTTATACATTTTGCATGAAAAGGGTCAAAATATTTTTTTGAAAGTTCAGCACTAGAAGGAAATATGTAGAATACAACATACAAGGGTTTTCAAATGTGATTTCTTAAAAAGTTTTTTTCAATGAATATTGTCTAAAATCATGTTTTAGGCAAAATCCACAATGCAACTAGTTCGGCATATGAAGGGATACACAGTTTTTTTTTATAACAAATGAGAAAAATACTTTTTATATATTTTGCATGAAAAGGGTCTACATTTTTTTTTATAACATTCAGCACTAGAAGGATATATGTAGAGTGCAACATATAAGGGTTTTCAAATGTGATTTTTTAAAAAGCTTTTTCCAATGAATATTGTTTAAAATCATGTTTTATGCAAAATCCACAATACAACTAGTTCGGCATATGAAGGGATACACAGTTTTTTTTAGCACAAACGAGAAAAATACTTTTTATACATTTTGATTGAAAAGGGTCTAAAATATTTTTTTTACGTTCAGCACTAGACGGACAGATGTAGAATACTATATACAAATGTTTTCAAATGTGATTTATACAAAACCTGTTTTCAATGAATATTGTCTAAAATCATGTTTTAGGCAAAATCCACAATTCAACTAGTTCGGCATATGAAGGGTTAAAAAAATTTTTTTATAACAAACGTGAAACATATTTTTTATACATTTTGATTGAAAAGGGTCTAAAATATTTTTTTTATGTTCAGCACTAGACGGACAGATGTAGAATACAATATACAAAGTTTTTCAAATGTGATTAAAAAAAACCTGTTTACCATGAATATCGTCTAAAATCATGTTTTAGGAAAAAATCCACAATGCAACTAGTTCGGCATATGAAGGGATACACAGTTTTTTTTTTACAAACGTGAAACATATTTTTTATATATTTTGCATGAAATGGGTCTAAAATATTTTTTTTACGTTCAGCACTAGAAGGATATATATAGAATAAAACTTACAAGGGTTTTCAAATGTGATTTAAAAAAAAGCTGTTTACCATGAATATTGTCTAAAATCATGTTTTAGGCAAAATCCACAATGCAACTAGTTCGGCATATGAAGGGATACACAGTTCTTTATAACAAACGTGAAAAAAAATTTGTATAAATTTTGCATGAAAAGGGTCTAAAATATTCTTTTTACGTTCAGCACTAGAAGGACATATGTAGAATACAATATACAAGGGTTTTCAAATGTGACAAAAGAAAAGCTTTTTCAATTAATATTGTCTAAAATCATTTTTTAGGCAAAATCCACAATGCAACTAGTTCGGCATATGAAGGGATACACCTTTTTTTATAACAAACGTGAAAATATTTTTTATACATTTTGCATGAAAAGGGTCTAAAATATTTTTTTCACGTTCAGCACTAGAAGGACATATATAGAATACAACACACAAGGGTTTTCAAATGTGATTTAAAAAAAGCTGTTTACCATGAATATTGTCTAAAATCATGTTTTAGGCAAAATCCACAATGCAACTAGTTCGGCATATGAAGGGATACACAGTTTTTTATAACAAACGTGAAAAGGGTCTAAAATATTTTTTTTTACGTTCAGCACTAGAAGGACATATGTAGAATACAATATACAAGGGTTTTCAAATGTGATTAAAAAAAAGCTGTTTACCATGAATATTGTCTAAAATCATGTTTTATAGCAAAATCCACAATACAACTTCTCTGGCATATGAAGGGATACACACTTTTTTTATAACAAACGAGAAAAATATTTTTTATACATTTTGCATGAAAAGGGTCTAAAATAATTTTTTTAACGTTCAGCACTAGAAGGATTTATGTAGAATACAACATACAAGGGTTTTCAAATGTGATTTTTTAAAAAGCTTTTTTCAATGAATATTGTCTAAAATCATGTTTTAGGCAAAATCCACAATGCAAATAGTTCAGCATATGAAGGGATACAAAGTTTTTCATGACGAACGAGAAACATTTTTTATAAATTTTGCATGAAAAGGGTCTAAAATATTTTTTTTGATGTTCAGCACTAGAAGGAAATATGTAGAATACAACATACAAGGGTTTTCAAATGTGATTTCTTAAAAAGTTTTTTTCAATGAATATTGTCTAAAATAATGTTTTAGGCAAAATCAACAATGCAACTAGTTCGGCATATGAAGGGATACACAGTTTTTTTTTATAACAAACGAGAAAAATACTTTTTATATATTTTGCATGAAAAGGGTCTAAAATATTTTTTTTAACATTCAGCACTAGAAGGATGTATGTAGAGTACAACATACAAGGGTTTTCAAATGTGATTTCTTAAAAAGTTTTTTTCAATGAATATTGTCTAAAATCATGTTTTAGGCAAAATCAACAATGCAACTAGTTCGGCATATGAAGGGATACAAAGTTTTTCATGACGAACGAGAAAAATACTTTTTATATATTTTGCATGAAAAGGGTCTAAAATATTTTTATTTACATTCAGCACTAGAAGGATATATGTAGAGAACAACATACAAGGGTTTTCAATTATGATTTTTTTAAAAGCTTTTTTCAATAAATATTGTCTAAAATCATGTTTTATGCAAAATCCACAATATAACTAGTTCGCCATATGAAGGGATACAAAGTTTTTCATGACGAACGAGAAACATATTTTTTATACATTTTGCATTAAAAGGGTCTAAAATATTTTTTTTACGTTCAGCACTAGAAGGAAATATGTAGAATACAACATACAAGGGTTTTCAAATGTGATTTCTTAAAAAGTTTTTTTCAATGAATATTGTCTAAAATCATGTTTTAGGCAAAATCCACAATGCAACTAGTTCGGCATATGAAGGGATACACAGTTTTTTTTATAACAAACGAGAAAAATAATTTTTATATATTTTGCATGAAAAGGGTCTGAAATATTTTTTTTACGTTCAGCACTAGAAGGAAATATGTAGAATACAACATACAAGGGTTTTCAAATGTGATTTCTTAAAAAGTTTTTTTCAATGAATATTGTCTAAAATCATGTTTTAGGCAAAATCCACAATGCAACTAGTTCGGCATATGAAGGGTTACACAGTTTTTTTATAACAAACGAGAAAAATACTTTTTATACATTTTGCATGAAAAGGGTCTAAAATATTTTTTTTGCGTTCAGCACTAGACGGACATATGTAGAATACTATATACAAGGGTTTTCAAATGTGATTTATAAAAAACCTGTTTTCCATGAATATTGTCTAAAATCATGTTTTATTCAAAATCCACAATGCAACTAGTTCGGCATATGAAGGGTTACAATTTTTTTTAATAACAAACGTGAAATACATTTTTTATACATTTTGATTGAAAAGGGTCTAAAATATTTTTTTTACGTTCAGCACTAGACGGACAGATGTAGAATACAATATACAAAGGTTTTCAAATGTGATTAAAAAAAACCTGTTTACCATGAATATCGTCTAAAATCATGTTTTAGGAAAAAATCCACAATGCAACTAGTTCGGCATATGAAGGGATACACAGTTTTTTTTTACAAACGTGAAACATATTTTTTATACATTTTGCATGAAAAGGGTCTAAAATATTTTTTTTACGTTCAGCACTAGACGGACAGATATAGAATACAATATACAAAGGTTTTCAAATGTGATTAAAAAAAACCTGTTTACCATGAATATTGTCTAAAATCATGTTTTAGTTAAAATCCACAATGCAACTAGTTCGGCATATGAAGGGATGCACAGTTTTTTTTTAACAAACGTGAAACATATTTTTTATATATTTTGCATGAAAAGGGTCTAAAATATTTTTTTAACGTTCAGCACTAGAAGAATATATGTAGAATAAAACATAGAAGGGTTTTCAAATGTGATTTTTTAAAAAGCTTTTTTCAATGAATATTGTCTAAAATCGTGTTTTAGGCAAAATCCACAATGCAACTAGTTCGGCATATGAAGGGATACACAGTTTTTTATAACAAACGTGAAACATATTTTTTATACAATTGCATGAAAAGGGTATAAAATATTTTTTTAACGTTCAGCACTAGAAGGACATATGTAGAATACAACATACAAGGGTTTTCAAATGTGATTTCTTAAAAAAGCTTTTTTCAATGAATATTTTCTAAAAACATGTTTTAGGCAAAATCCACAATATAACTAGTTCGGCATATGAAGGGATCTTTAGTTTTTCATAACGAACGAGAAACATATGTTTTATACATTTTGTATGAAAAGGGTCTAAAATAATTTTTTTTATGTTCAGCACTAGACGGACAGATGTAGAATCCAATATACAAGGGTTTTCAAATGTGATTAAAAAAAAACCTGTTTTCCATGAATATTGTCTAAAATCATGTTTTAGTCCAAATCCACAATGCAACTAGTTCGGCATATGAAGGGATACACAGTTTTTTTATAACAAACAAGAAAAATATTTTTTATACATTTTGCATGAAAAGGGTCTAAAATATTTTTTTTTACGTTCAGCACTAGATGGACATATGTAGAATACAACATTCAAGGGTTTTCAAATGTGATAAAAAAAAAGCTGTTTACCATGAATATTGTCTAAAATCATGTTTTAGGCAAAATCCACAATGCAACTAGTTCGGCATATGAAGGGATACACCTTTTTTTTATAACAAACGAGAAAAATATTTTTTATACATTTTACATGAAAAGGGTCTAAATTATTTTTTTTAACGTTCAGCACTAGAAGGAAATATGTAGAATACAACATACAAGGGTTTTCAAATGTGATTTAAAAAAGAAGCTGTTTACCATGAATATTGTCTAAAATCATGTTTTAGGCAAAAATCCACAATGCAACTAGTTCGGCATATGAAGGGATACACAGTTTTTTATAACAAACGTGAAACATATTTTTTATACAATTGCATGAAAAGGGTATAAAATATTTTTTTTACGTTCAGCACTAGAAGGACATATGTAGAATACAACATACAAGGGTTTTCAAATGTGATTTCTTAAAAAGCTTTTTTCAATGAATATTGTCTAAAATCATGTTTTAGGCAAAATCCACAATGCAACTAGTTCGGCATATGAAGGGATACAAAGTTTTTTATAACTAACGAGAAACATATTTTTTATACATTTTGCATGAAAGGGTCTAAAATATTTATTTAAACATTCAGCAGTAGAAGGACATATGTAGAATACAACATAAAAAGGTTTTCAAATGTGATTTTTTAAAAAGCATTTTTCAATGAATATTGTCTAAAATCATGTTTTAGGCAAAATCCACAATGCAACTAGTTCGGCATATGAAGGGATGCACAGTTTTTTTTTACAAACGTGAAACATATTTTTTATATATTTTGCATGAAAAGGATCTAAAATATTTTTTTTACGTTCAGCACTAGAAGGATATATGTAGAATAAAACATAGAAGGGTTTTCAAATGTGATTTTTTTAAAAGCTTTTTTCAATGAATATTGTCTAAAATCGTGTTTTAGGGAAAATCCACAATGCAACTAGTTCGGCATATGAAGGGATACACAGTTTTTTATAACAAACGTGAAACATATTTTTTATACATTTTGCATGAAAGGGGTATAAAATATTTTTTTAACGTTCAGCACTAGAAGGACATATGTAGAATACAACATACAAGGGTTTTCAAATGTGATTTCTTAAAAAAGCTTTTTTCAATGAATATTTTCTAAAATCATGTTTTAGGCAAAATCCACAATTTAACTAGTTCGGCATATGAAGGGATACAAAGTTTTTATAACTAACGAGAAACATATTTTTTATACATTTTGCATGAAAGGGTCTAAAATATTTTTTTTAACATTCAGCAGTAGAATACAACATAAAAAGTTTTTCAAATGTGATTTTTTAAAAAGCTTTTTTCAATGAATATTGTCTGAAATCATGTTTTAGGCAAAATCCACAATGCAACTAGTTCGGCATAGGAAGGGATTCACAGTTTTTTATAACAAACAAGAAACACATTTTTATACATTTTGCATGAAAAGGGTCTAAAATATTTTTTTTATGTTCAGAACTAGATGGACAAATGTAGAATACAACATACAAGGGTTTTCAAATGTGATTTAAAAAAGAAGCTGTTTACCATGAATATTGTCTAAAATCATGTTTTAGGCAAAAATCCACAATTCAACTAGTTCGGCATATGAAGGGATACACAGTTTTTTTTAAACAAACGTGAAACACATTTTTTATATATTTTGCATGAAAAGGGTCTAAAATATTTTTTTTACGTTCAGCACTAGATGGATATATATAGAGTACAACATACAAGGGTTTTCAAATGTGATTAAAAAAAAAATCAATGAATATTGTCTAAAATCATGTTTTACGCAAAATCCACAATATAACTAGTTCGGCATATGAAGGGATACACAGTTTTTTATAACAAACAAGAAACACATTTTTATACATTTTGCATGAAAAGGGTCTAAAATATTGTTTTTACGTTCAGAACTAGATGGACATATGTAGAATACAACATACAAGGGTTTTCAAATGTGATTTAAAAAAGAAGCTGTTTACCATGAATATTGTCTAAAATCATATTTTAGGCAATAATCCACAATGCAACTAGTTCGGCATATGAAGGGATACACAGTTTTTTTTAAAACAAACGTGAAAATCATTTTTTATAAATTTTGCATGAAAATGGTCTAAAATAATTTTTTTACGTTCAGCAGTAGAAGGATATATGTAGAGTACAACATACAAGGGTTTTCAAATGTGATAAAAAAAAAAAATTCAATGAATATTGTCTAAAATCATGTTTTACGCAAAATCCACAATATAACTAGTTCGGCATATGAAGGGATCTTTAGTTTTTCATAACGAACGATAAACATATGTTTTATACATTTTGTATGAAAAGGGTCCAAAATATTTTTTTTTATGTTCAGCACTAGACGGACAGATGTAGAATCCAATATACAAGGGTTTTCAAATGTGATAAAAAAAAAAACCGTTTTCCATGAATATTGTCTAAAATCATGTTTTAGTCCAAATCCACAATGCAACTAGTTCGGCATATGAAGGGATACACAGTTTTCTTTATAACAAACGAGATTTTTTTTTTTATACATTTTGCATGAAAAGGGTCTAAAATATTTATTTTTACACAGTTTTTTTTATAACAAACGAGAAAATTGTTTTTATACATTTTGCATGAAAAGGGTCTAAAATATTTATTTTTACGTTCAGCACTAGATGGACATATGTTGAATACAACATTCAAGGGTTTTCAAATGTGATTAAAAAAAAGCTGTTTACCATGAATATTGTCTAAAATCATGTTTTAGGCAAAATCCACAATGCAACTAGTTCGGCATCTGAAGGGATACACCTTTTTTAATAACAAACGAGAAAAACATTTTTATACATTTTGCATGAAAAGGGTCTAAAATATTGTTTTTACGTTCAGAACTAGATGGACATATGTAGAATACAACATACAAGGGTTTTCAAATGTGATTTAAAAAAGAAGCTGTTCACCATGAATATTGTCTAAAATCATATTTTAGGCAATAATCCACAATGCAACTAGTTCGGCATATGAAGGGATACACAGTTTTTTTTTAAACAAACGTGAAAATCATTTTTTATATATTTTGCATGAAAATGGTCTAAAATAATTTTTTTACGTTCAGCAGTAGAAGGATATATGTAGAGTACAACATACAAGGGTTTTCAAATGTGATAAAAAAAAAATAATTCAATGAATATTGTCTAAAATCATGTTTTACGCAAAATCCACAATATAACTAGTTCGGCATATGAAGGGATCTTTAGTTTTTCATAACGAACGATAAACATATGTTTTATACATTTTGTATGAAAAGGGTCTAAAACATTTTTTTTTATGTTCAGCACTAGACGTACAGATGTAGAATCCAATATACAAGGGTTTTCAAATGTGATAAAAAAAAATACCGTTTTCCATGAATATTGTCTAAAATCATGTTTTAGTCCAAATCCACAATGCAACTAGTTCGGCATATGAAGGGATACACAGTTTTTTTTATAACAAACGAGAATTTTTTTTTTATACATTTTGCATGAAAAGGGTCTAAAATATTTATTTTTACACAGTTTTTTTTTATAACAAACGAGAAATTTCTTTTTATACATTTTGCATGAAAAGGGTCTAAAATATTTATTTTTACGTTCAGCACTAGATGGACATATGTTGAATACAACATTCAAGGGTTTTCAAATGTGATTAAAAAAAAGCTGTTTACCATGAATATTGTCTAAAATCATGTTTTAGGCAAAATCCACAATTCAACTAGTTCGGCATCTGAAGGGATACACCTTTTTTAATAACAAACGAGAAAAACATTTTTTATACATTTTGCATGAAAAGGGTCTAAAATATTTTTTTTTAACGTTCAGCACTAGAAGGAAATATGTAGAATACAACATACAAGCGTTTTCAAATGTGATTTAAAAAAGAAGCTGTTTACCATGAATATTGTCTAAAATCATGTTTTAGGCAAAAATCCACAATGCAACTAGTTCGGCATATGAAGGGATGCACAGTTTTCTTTTAACAAACGTGAAACATATTTATTATATATTTTGCATGAAAAGGATCTAAAATATTTTTTTTACGTTCAGCACTAGAAGGATATATGTAGAATAAAACATAGAAGGGTTTTCAAATCTGATTTTTTAAAAAGCTTTTTTCAAAGAATATTGTCTAAAATCATGTTTTAGGCAAAATCCACAATGCAACTAGTTCGGCATATGAAGGGATACACCTTTTTTTTATAACAAACGAGAAAAATATTTTTTATACATTTTGCATGAAAAGGGTCTAAATTATTTTTTTTAACGTTCAGCACTAGAAGGAAATATGTAGAATACAACATACAAGGGTTTTCAAATGTGATTTAAAAAAGAAGCTGTTTACCATGAATATTGTCTAAAATCATGTTTTAGGCAAAAATCCACAATGCAACTAGTTCGGCATATGAAGGGATACACAGTTTTTTATAACAAACGTGAAACATATTTTTTATACAATTGCATGAAAAGGGTATAAAATATTTTTTTTACGTTCAGCACTAGAAGGACATATGTAGAATACAACATACAAGGGTTTTCAAATGTGATTTCTTAAAAAAGCTTTTTTCAATGAATATTGTCTAAAATCATGTTTTAGGCAAAATCCACAATGCAACTAGTTCGGCATATGAAGGGATACAAAGTTTTTTATAACAAACGTGAAACATATTTTTTATATATTTTGCATGAAAAGGGTCTAAAATATTTTTTTTACGTTCAGCTCTAGAAGGATATATGTAGAATAAAACATAGAAGGGTTTTCAAATGTGATTTATTAAAAAGCTTTTTTCAATGAATATTGTCTAAAATCATGTTTTAGGCAAAATCCACAATGCAACTAGTTCGGCATATGAAGGGATACAAAGTTTTTTATAACTAACGAGAAACATATTTTTTATACATTTTGCATGAAAGGGTCTAAAATATTTTTTTAAACATTCAGCAGTAGAAGGACATATGTAGAATACAACATAAAAAGGTTTTCAAATGTGATTTAAAAAAAAGCATTTTTCAATGAATATTGTCTAAAATCATGTTTTAGGCAAAATCCACAATGCAACTAGTTCGGCATATGAAGGGATGCACAGTTTTTTTTAACAAACGTGAAACATATTTTTTATATATTTTGCATGAAAAGGATCTAAAATATTTTTTTTACGTTCAGCACTAGAAGGATATATGTAGAATAAAACATACAAGGGTTTTCAAATGTGATTTTTTTAAAAGCTTTTTTCAATGAATATTGTCTAAAATCGTGTTTTAGGCAAAATCCACAATGCAACTAGTTCGGCATATGAAGGGATACACAGTTTTTTATAACAAACGTGAAACATATTTTTTATACATTTTGCATGAAAGGGGTATAAAATATTGTTTTAACGTTCAGCACTAGAAGGACATATGTAGAATACAACATACAAGGGTTTTCAAATGTGATTTCTTAAAAAAGCTTTTTTCAATGAATATTTTCTAAAATCATGTTTTAGGCAAAATCCACAATTTAACTAGTTCGGCATATGAAGGGATACAAAGTTTTTATAACTAACGAGAAACATATTTTTTATACATTTTGCATGAAAGGGTCTAAAATATTTTTTTTAACATTCAGCAGTAGAATACAACATAAAAAGTTTTTAAAATGTGATTTTTTAAAAAGCTTTTTTCAATGAATATTGTCTGAAATCATGTTTTAGGCAAAATCCACAATGCAACTAGTTCGGCATAGGAAGGGATTCACAGTTTTTTATAACAAACAAGAAACACATTTTTATACATTTTGCATGAAAAGGGTCTAAAATATTTTTTTATGTTCAGAACTAGATGGACATATGTAGAATACAACATACAAGGGTTTTCAAATGTGATTTAAAAAAGAAGCTGTTTACCATGAATATTGTCTAAAATCATGTTTTAGGCAAAAATCCACAATGCAACTAGTTCGGCATATGAAGGGATACACAGTTTTTTTTAAACAAACGTGAAACACATTTTTTATATATTTTGCATGAAAATGGTCTAAAATATTTTTTTTACGTTCAGCACTAGATGGATATATGTAGAGTACAACATACAAGGGTTTTCAAATGTGATTAAAAAAAAAATCAATGAATATTGTCTAAAATCATGTTTTACGCAAAATCCACAATATAACTAGTTCGGCATATGAAGGGATACACAGTTTTTTATAACAAACAAGAAACACATTTTTATACATTTTGCATGAAAAGGGTCTAAAATATTGTTTTTACGTTCAGAACTAGATGGACATATGTAGAATACAACATACAAGGGTTTTCAAATGTGATTTAAAAAAGAAGCTGTTTACCATGAATATTGTCTAAAATCATATTTTAGGCAATAATCCACAATGCAACTAGTTCGGCATATGAAGGGATACACAGTTTCTTTTTAAACAAACGTGAAAATCATTTTTTATATATTTTGCATGAAAATGGTCTAAAATAAATTTTTTACGTTCAGCAGTAGAAGGATATATGTAGAGTACAACATACAAGGGTTTTCAAATGTGATAAAAAAAAAAAAATTCAATGAATATTGTCTAAAATCATGTTTTACGCAAAATCCACAATATAACTAGTTCGGCATATGAAGGGATCTTTAGTTTTTCATAACGAACGATAAACATATGTTTCATACATTTTGTATGAAAAGGGTCTAAAATAATTTTTTTTATGTTCAGCACTAGACGGACAGATGTAGAATCCAATATACAAGGGTTTTCAAATGTGATAAAAAAAAAGCTGTTTACCATGAATATTGTCTAAAATCATGTTTTAGGCAAAATCCACAATGCAACTAGTTCGGCATATGAAGGGATACACCTTTTTTTTATAACAAACGAGAAAAATATTTTTTATACATTTTGCATGAAAAGGGTCTAAATTATTTTTTTTAACGTTCAGCACTAGAAGGAAATATGTAGAATACAACATACAAGGGTTTTCAAATGTGATTTAAAAAAGAAGCTGTTTACCATGAATATTGTCTAAAATCATGTTTTAGGCAAAAATCCACAATGCAACTAGTTCGGCATATGAAGGGATACACAGTTTTTTATAACAAACGTGAAACATATTTTTTATACAATTGCATGAAAAGGGTATAAAATATTTTTTTTACGTTCAGCACTAGAAGGACATATGTAGAATACAACATACAAGGGTTTTCAAATGTGATTTCTTAAAAAAGCTTTTTTCAATGAATATTGTCTAAAATCATGTTTTAGGCAAAATCCACAATGCAACTAGTTCGGCATATGAAGGGATACAAAGTTTTTTATAACAAACGTGAAACATATTTTTTATATATTTTGCATGACAAGGGTCTAAAATATTTTTTTTACGTTCAGCTCTAGAAGGATATATGTAGAATAAAACATAGAAGGGTTTTCAAATGTGATTTATTAAAAAGCTTTTTTCAATGAATATTGTCTAAAATCATGTTTTAGGCAAAATCCACAATGCAACTAGTTCGGCATATGAAGGGATACAAAGTTTTTTATAACTAACGAGAAACATATTTTTTATACATTTTGCATGAAAGGGTCTAAAATATTTTTTTAAACATTCAGCAGTAGAAGGACATATGTAGAATACAACATAAAAAGGTTTTCAAATGTGATTTTTAAAAAAGCATTTTTCAATGAATATTGTCTAAAATCATGTTTTAGGCAAAATCCACAATGCAACTAGTTCGGCATATGAAGGGATGCACAGTTTTTTTTAACAAACGTGAAACATATTTTTTATATATTTTGCATGAAAAGGATCTAAAATATTTTTTTTACGTTCAGCACTAGAAGGATATATGTAGAATAAAACATACAAGGGTTTTCAAATGTGATTTTTTTAAAAGCTTTTTTCAATGAATATTGTCTAAAATCGTGTTTTAGGCAAAATCCACAATGCAACTAGTTCGGCATATGAAGGGATACACAGTTTTTTATAACAAACGTGAAACATATTTTTTATACATTTTGCATGAAAGGGGTATAAAATATTGTTTTAACGTTCAGCACTAGAAGGACATATGTAGAATACAACATACAAGGGTTTTCAAATGTGATTTCTTAAAAAAGCTTTTTTCAATGAATATTTTCTAAAATCATGTTTTAGGCAAAATCCACAATTTAACTAGTTCGGCATATGAAGGGATACAAAGTTTTTATAACTAACGAGAAACATATTTTTTATACATTTTGCATGAAAGGGTCTAAAATATTTTTTTTAACATTCAGCAGTAGAATACAACATAAAAAGTTTTTAAAATGTGATTTTTTAAAAAGCTTTTTTCAATGAATATTGTCTGAAATCATGTTTTAGGCAAAATCCACAATGCAACTAGTTCGGCATAGGAAGGGATTCACAGTTTTTTATAACAAACAAGAAACACATTTTTATACATTTTGCATGAAAAGGGTCTAAAATATTTTTTTTATGTTCAGAACTAGATGGACATATGTAGAATACAACATACAAGGGTTTTCAAATGTGATTTAAAAAAGAAGCTGTTTACCATGAATATTGTCTAAAATCATGTTTTAGGCAAAAATCCACAATGCAACTAGTTCGGCATATGAAGGGATACACAGTTTTTTTTAAACAAACGTGAAACACATTTTTTATATATTTTGCATGAAAATGGTCTAAAATATTTTTTTTACGTTCAGCACTAGATGGATATATGTAGAGTACAACATACAAGGGTTTTCAAATGTGATTAAAAAAAAAAATCAATGAATATTGTCTAAAATCATGTTTTACGCAAAATCCACAATATAACTAGTTCGGCATATGAAGGGATACACAGTTTTTTATAACAAACAAGAAACACATTTTTATACATTTTGCATGAAAAGGGTCTAAAATATTGTTTTTACGTTCAGAACTAGATGGACATATGTAGAATACAACATACAAGGGTTTTCAAATGTGATTTAAAAAAGAAGCTGTTTACCATGAATATTGTCTAAAATCATATTTTAGGCAATAATCCACAATGCAACTAGTTCGGCATATGAAGGGATACACAGTTTCTTTTTAAACAAACGTGAAAATCATTTTTTATATATTTTGCATGAAAATGGTCTAAAATAATTTTTTTACGTTCAGCAGTAGAAGGATATATGTAGAGTACAACATACAAGGGTTTTCAAATGTGATAAAAAAAAAAAATTCAATGAATATTGTCTAAAATCATGTTTTACGCAAAATCCACAATATAACTAGTTCGGCATATGAAGGGATCTTTAGTTTTTCATAACGAACGATAAACATATGTTTCATACATTTTGTATGAAAAGGGTCTAAAATAATTTTTTTTATGTTCAGCACTAGACGGACAGATGTAGAATCCAATATACAAGGGTTTTCAAATGTGATAAAAAAAAAAACTGTTTTCCATGAATATTGTCTAAAATCATATTTTAGTCCAAATCCACAATGCAACTAGTTCGGCATATGAAGGGATACACAGTTTTTTTTATAACAAACGAGAATTTTTTTTTTATACATTTTGCATGAAAAGGGTCTAAAATATTTATTTTTACGTTCAGCACTAGATGGACATATGTTGAATACAACATTCAAGGGTTTTCAAATGTGATTAAAAAAAAGCTGTTTACCATGAATATTGTCTAAAATCATGTTTTAGGCAAAATCCACAATGCAACTAGTTCGGCATCTGAAGGGATACACCTTTTTTAATAACAAACGAGAAAAACATTTTTATACATTTTGCATGAAAAGGGTCTAAAATATTGTTTTTACGTTCAGAACTAGATGGACATATGTAGAATACAACATACAAGGGTTTTCAAATGTGATTTAAAAAAGAAGCTGTTCACCATGAATATTGTCTAAAATCATATTTTAGGCAATAATCCACAATGCAACTAGTTCGGCATATGAAGGGATACACAGTTTTTTTTTAAACAAACGTGAAAATCATTTTTTATATATTTTGCATGAAAATGGTCTAAAATAATTTTTTTACGTTCAGCAGTAGAAGGATATATGTAGAGTACAACATACAAGGGTTTTCAAATGTGATAAAAAAAAAAAATTCAATGAATATTGTCTAAAATCATGTTTTAGGCAAAATCCACAATGCAACTAGTTCGGCATATGAAGGGATACACAGTTTTTTATAACAAACGTGAAAAGGGTCTAAAATATTTTTTTTTACGTTCAGCACTAGAAGGACATATGTAGAATACAATATACAAGGGTTTTCAAATGTGATTAAAAAAAAGCTGTTTACCATGAATATTGTCTAAAATCATGTTTTATAGCAAAATCCACAATACAACTTCTCTGGCATATGAAGGGATACACACTTTTTTTATAACAAACGAGAAAAATATTTTTTATACATTTTGCATGAAAAGGGTCTAAAATAATTTTTTTAACGTTCAGCACTAGAAGGATTTATGTAGAATACAACATACAAGGGTTTTCAAATGTGATTTTTTAAAAAGCTTTTTTCAATGAATATTGTCTAAAATCATGTTTTAGGCAAAATCCACAATGCAAATAGTTCAGCATATGAAGGGATACAAAGTTTTTCATGACGAACGAGAAACATTTTTTATAAATTTTGCATGAAAAGGGTCTAAAATATTTTTTTTGATGTTCAGCACTAGAAGGAAATATGTAGAATACAACATACAAGGGTTTTCAAATGTGATTTCTTAAAAAGTTTTTTTCAATGAATATTGTCTAAAATAATGTTTTAGGCAAAATCAACAATGCAACTAGTTCGGCATATGAAGGGATACACAGTTTTTTTTTATAACAAACGAGAAAAATACTTTTTATATATTTTGCATGAAAAGGGTCTAAAATATTTTTTTTAACATTCAGCACTAGAAGGATGTATGTAGAGTACAACATACAAGGGTTTTCAAATGTGATTTCTTAAAAAGTTTTTTTCAATGAATATTGTCTAAAATCATGTTTTAGGCAAAATCAACAATGCAACTAGTTCGGCATATGAAGGGATACAAAGTTTTTCATGACGAACGAGAAAAATACTTTTTATATATTTTGCATGAAAAGGGTCTAAAATATTTTTATTTACATTCAGCACTAGAAGGATATATGTAGAGAACAACATACAAGGGTTTTCAATTATGATTTTTTTAAAAGCTTTTTTCAATAAATATTGTCTAAAATCATGTTTTATGCAAAATCCACAATATAACTAGTTCGCCATATGAAGGGATACAAAGTTTTTCATGACGAACGAGAAACATATTTTTTATACATTTTGCATTAAAAGGGTCTAAAATATTTTTTTTACGTTCAGCACTAGAAGGAAATATGTAGAATACAACATACAAGGGTTTTCAAATGTGATTTCTTAAAAAGTTTTTTTCAATGAATATTGTCTAAAATCATGTTTTAGGCAAAATCCACAATGCAACTAGTTCGGCATATGAAGGGATACACAGTTTTTTTTATAACAAACGAGAAAAATAATTTTTATATATTTTGCATGAAAAGGGTCTGAAATATTTTTTTTACGTTCAGCACTAGAAGGAAATATGTAGAATACAACATACAAGGGTTTTCAAATGTGATTTCTTAAAAAGTTTTTTTCAATGAATATTGTCTAAAATCATGTTTTAGGCAAAATCCACAATGCAACTAGTTCGGCATATGAAGGGTTACACAGTTTTTTTATAACAAACGAGAAAAATACTTTTTATACATTTTGCATGAAAAGGGTCTAAAATATTTTTTTTGCGTTCAGCACTAGACGGACAGATGTAGAATACTATATACAAGGGTTTTCAAATGTGATTTATAAAAAACCTGTTTTCCATGAATATTGTCTAAAATCATGTTTTATTCAAAATCCACAATGCAACTAGTTCGGCATATGAAGGGTTACAATTTTTTTTAATAACAAACGTGAAATACATTTTTTATACATTTTGATTGAAAAGGGTCTAAAATATTTTTTTTACGTTCAGCACTAGACGGACAGATGTAGAATACAATATACAAAGGTTTTCAAATGTGATTAAAAAAAACCTGTTTACCATGAATATCGTCTAAAATCATGTTTTAGGAAAAAATCCACAATGCAACTAGTTCGGCATATGAAGGGATACACAGTTTTTTTTTACAAACGTGAAACATATTTTTTATACATTTTGCATGAAAAGGGTCTAAAATATTTTTTTTACGTTCAGCACTAGACGGACAGATGTAGAATACAATATACAAAGGTTTTCAAATGTGATTAAAAAAAACCTGTTTACCATGAATATTGTCTAAAATCATGTTTTAGTTAAAATCCACAATGCAACTAGTTCGGCATATGAAGGGATGCACAGTTTTTTTTTAACAAACGTGAAACATATTTTTTATATATTTTGCATGAAAAGGGTCTAAAATATTTTTTTAACGTTCAGCACTAGAAGAATATATGTAGAATAAAACATAGAAGGGTTTTCAAATGTGATTTTTTAAAAAGCTTTTTTCAATGAATATTGTCTAAAATCGTGTTTTAGGCAAAATCCACAATGCAACTAGTTCGCCATATGAAGGGATACACAGTTTTTTATAACAAACGTGAAACATATTTTTTATACAATTGCATGAAAAGGGTATAAAATATTTTTTTAACGTTCAGCACTAGAAGGACATATGTAGAATACAACATACAAGGGTTTTCAAATGTGATTTCTTAAAAAAGCTTTTTTCAATGAATATTTTCTAAAAACATGTTTTAGGCAAAATCCACAATATAACTAGTTCGGCATATGAAGGGATCTTTAGTTTTTCATAACGAACGAGAAACATATGTTTTATACATTTTGTATGAAAAGGGTCTAAAATAATTTTTTTTATGTTCAGCACTAGACGGACAGATGTAGAATCCAATATACAAGGGTTTTCAAATGTGATTAAAAAAAAACCTGTTTTCCATGAATATTGTCTAAAATCATGTTTTAGTCCAAATCCACAATGCAACTAGTTCGGCATATGAAGGGATACACAGTTTTTTTATAACAAACAAGAAAAATATTTTTTATACATTTTGCTTGAAAAGGGTCTAAAATATTTTTTTTTACGTTCAGCACTAGAAGGACATATGTAGAATACAACATACAAGGGTTTTCAAATGTGATTTCTTAAAAAAGATTTTTTCAATGAATATTGTCTAAAATCATGTTTTAGGCAAAAATCCACAATTCAACTAGTTCGGCATATGAAGGGATACACAGTTTTTTTTAAACAAACGTGAAACACATTTTTTATATATTTTGCATGAAAAGGGTCTAAAATATTTTTTTTACGTTCAGCACTAGATGGATATATATAGAGTACAACATACAAGGGTTTTCAAATGTGATAAAAAAAAAAATCAATGAATATTGTCTAAAATCATGTTTTACGCAAAATCCACAATATAACTAGTTCGGCATATGAAGGGATACACAGTTTTTTATAACAAACAAGAAACACATTTTTATACATTTTGCATGAAAAGGGTCTAAAATATTGTTTTTACGTTCAGAACTAGATGGACATATGTAGAATACAACATACAAGGGTTTTCAAATGTGATTTAAAAAAGAAGCTGTTTACCATGAATATTGTCTAAAATCATATTTTAGGCAATAATCCACAATGCAACTAGTTCGGCATATGAAGGGATACACAGTTTTTTTTAAAACAAACGTGAAAATCATTTTTTATAAATTTTGCATGAAAATGGTCTAAAATAATTTTTTTACGTTCAGCAGTAGAAGGATATATGTAGAGTACAACATACAAGGGTTTTCAAATGTGATAAAAAAAAAAAATTCAATGAATATTGTCTAAAATCATGTTTTACGCAAAATCCACAATATAACTAGTTCGGCATATGAAGGGATCTTTAGTTTTTCATAACGAACGATAAACATATGTTTTATACATTTTGTATGAAAAGGGTCCAAAATATTTTTTTTAATGTTCAGCACTAGACGGACAGATGTAGAATCCAATATACAAGGGTTTTCAAATGTGATAAAAAAAAAAACCGTTTTCCATGAATATTGTCTAAAATCATGTTTTAGTCCAAATCCACAATGCAACTAGTTCGGCATATGAAGGGATACACAGTTTTTTTTATAACAAACGAGATTTTTTTTTTTATACATTTTGCATGAAAAGGGTCTAAAATATTTATTTTTACACAGTTTTTTTTATAACAAACGAGAAAATTGTTTTTATACATTTTGCATGAAAAGGGTCTAAAATATTTATTTTTACGTTCAGCACTAGATGGACATATGTTGAATACAACATTCAAGGGTTTTCAAATGTGATTAAAAAAAAGCTGTTTACCATGAATATTGTCTAAAATCATGTTTTAGGCAAAATCCACAATGCAACTAGTTCGGCATCTGAAGGGATACACCTTTTTTAATAACAAACGAGAAAAACATTTTTATACATTTTGCATGAAAAGGGTCTAAAATATTGTTTTTACGTTCAGAACTAGATGGACATATGTAGAATACAACATACAAGGGTTTTCAAATGTGATTTAAAAAAGAAGCTGTTCACCATGAATATTGTCTAAAATCATATTTTAGGCAATAATCCACAATGCAACTAGTTCGGCATATGAAGGGATACACAGTTTTTTTTTAAACAAACGTGAAAATCATTTTTTATATATTTTGCATGAAAATGGTCTAAAATAATTTTTTTACGTTCAGCAGTAGAAGGATATATGTAGAGTACAACATACAAGGGTTTTCAAATGTGATAAAAAAAAAATAATTCAATGAATATTGTCTAAAATCATGTTTTACGCAAAATCCACAATATAACTAGTTCGGCATATGAAGGGATCTTTAGTTTTTCATAAAGAACGATAAACATATGTTTTATACATTTTGTATGAAAAGGGTCTAAAACATTTTTTTTTATGTTCAGCACTAGACGTACAGATGTAGAATCCAATATACAAGGGTTTTCAAATGTGATAAAAAAAAAAATTCAATGAATATTGTCTAAAATCATGTTTTACGCAAAATCCACAATATAACTAGTTCGGCATATGAAGGGATCTTTAGTTTTTCATAACGAACGATAAACATATGTTTTATACATTTTGTATGAAAAGTGTCCAAAATATTTTTTTTTATGTTCAGCACTAGACGGACAGATGTAGAATCCAATATACAAGGGTTTTCAAATGTGATTAAAAAAAAAACCGTTTTCCATGAATATTGTCTAAAATCATGTTTTAGTCCAAATCCACAATGCAACTAGTTCGGCATATGAAGGGATACACAGTTTTTTTTATAACAAACGAGAATTTTTTTTTTATACATTTTGCATGAAAAGGGTCTAAAATATTTATTTTTACACAGTTTTTTTTTATAACAAACGAGAAATTTCTTTTTATACATTTTGCATGAAAAGGGTCTAAAATATTTATTTTTACGTTCAGCACTAGATGGACATATGTTGAATACAACATTCAAGGGTTTTCAAATGTGATTAAAAAAAAGCTGTTTACCATGAATATTGTCTAAAATCATGTTTTAGGCAAAATCCACAATTCAACTAGTTCGGCATCTGAAGGGATACACCTTTTTTAATAACAAACGAGAAAAACATTTTTTATACATTTTGCATGAAAAGGGTCTAAAATATTTTTTTTTAACGTTCAGCACTAGAAGGAAATATGTAGAATACAACATACAAGTGTTTTCAAATGTGATTTAAAAAAGAAGCTGTTTACCATGAATATTGTCTAAAATCATGTTTTAGGCAAAAATCCACAATGCAACTAGTTCGGCATATGAAGGGATGCACAGTTTTCTTTTAACAAACGTGAAACATATTTATTATATATTTTGCATGAAAAGGATCTAAAATATTTTTTTTACGTTCAGCACTAGAAGGATATATGTAGAATAAAACATAGAAGGGTTTTCAAATCTGATTTTTTAAAAAGCTTTTTTCAAAGAATATTGTCTAAAATCATGTTTTAGGCAAAATCCACAATGCAACTAGTTCGGCATATGAAGGGATACACCTTTTTTTTATAACAAACGAGAAAAATATTTTTTATACATTTTGCATGAAAAGGGTCTAAATTATTTTTTTTAACGTTCAGCACTAGAAGGAAATATGTAGAATACAACATACAAGGGTTTTCAAATGTGATTTAAAAAAGAAGCTGTTTACCATGAATATTGTCTAAAATCATGTTTTAGGCAAAAATCCACAATGCAACTAGTTCGGCATATGAAGGGATACACAGTTTTTTATAACAAACGTGAAACATATTTTTTATACAATTGCATGAAAAGGGTATAAAATATTTTTTTTACGTTCAGCACTAGAAGGACATATGTAGAATACAACATACAAGGGTTTTCAAATGTGATTTCTTAAAAAAGCTTTTTTCAATGAATATTGTCTAAAATCATGTTTTAGGCAAAATCCACAATGCAACTAGTTCGGCATATGAAGGGATACAAAGTTTTTTATAACAAACGTGAAACATATTTTTTATATATTTTGCATGAAAAGGGTCTAAAATATTTTTTTTACGTTCAGCTCTAGAAGGATATATGTAGAATAAAACATAGAAGGGTTTTCAAATGTGATTTATTAAAAAGCTTTTTTCAATGAATATTGTCTAAAATCATGTTTTAGGCAAAATCCACAATGCAACTAGTTCGGCATATGAAGGGATACAAAGTTTTTTATAACTAACGAGAAACATATTTTTTATACATTTTGCATGAAAGGGTCTAAAATATTTTTTTAAACATTCAGCAGTAGAAGGACATATGTAGAATACAACATAAAAAGGTTTTCAAATGTGATTTAAAAAAAAGCATTTTTCAATGAATATTGTCTAAAATCATGTTTTAGGCAAAATCCACAATGCAACTAGTTCGGCATATGAAGGGATGCACAGTTTTTTTTAACAAACGTGAAACATATTTTTTATATATTTTGCATGAAAAGGATCTAAAATGTTTTTTTTACGTTCAGCACTAGAAGGATATATGTAGAATAAAACATACAAGGGTTTTCAAATGTGATTTTTTTAAAAGCTTTTTTCAATGAATATTGTCTAAAATCGTGTTTTAGGCAAAATCCACAATGCAACTAGTTCGGCATATGAAGGGATACACAGTTTTTTATAACAAACGTGAAACATATTTTTTATACATTTTGCATGAAAGGGGTATAAAATATTGTTTTAACGTTCAGCACTAGAAGGACATATGTAGAATACAACATACAAGGGTTTTCAAATGTGATTTCTTAAAAAAGCTTTTTTCAATGAATATTTTCTAAAATCATGTTTTAGGCAAAATCCACAATTTAACTAGTTCGGCATATGAAGGGATACAAAGTTTTTATAACTAACGAGAAACATATTTTTTATACATTTTGCATGAAAGGGTCTAAAATATTTTTTTTAACATTCAGCAGTAGAATACAACATAAAAAGTTTTAAAAATGTGATTTTTTAAAAAGCTTTTTTCAATGAATATTGTCTGAAATCATGTTTTAGGCAAAATCCACAATGCAACTAGTTCGGCATAGGAAGGGATTCACAGTTTTTTATAACAAACAAGAAACACATTTTTATACATTTTGCATGAAAAGGGTCTAAAATATTTTTTTTATGTTCAGAACTAGATGGACATATGTAGAATACAACATACAAGGGTTTTCAAATGTGATTTAAAAAAGAAGCTGTTTACCATGAATATTGTCTAAAATCATGTTTTAGGCAAAAATCCACAATGCAACTAGTTCGGCATATGAAGGGATACACAGTTTTTTTTTAAACAAACGTGAAACACATTTTTTATATATTTTGCATGAAAATGGTCTAAAATATTTTTTTTACGTTCAGCACTAGATGGATATATGTAGAGTACAACATACAAGGGTTTTCAAATGTGATTAAAAAAAAAATCAATGAATATTGTCTAAAATCATGTTTTACGCAAAATCCACAATATAACTAGTTCGGCATATGAAGGGATACACAGTTTTTTATAACAAACAAGAAACACATTTTTATACATTTTGCATGAAAAGGGTCTAAAATATTGTTTTTACGTTCAGAACTAGATGGACATATGTAGAATACAACATACAAGGGTTTTCAAATGTGATTTAAAAAAGAAGCTGTTTACCATGAATATTGTCTAAAATCATATTTTAGGCAATAATCCACAATGCAACTAGTTCGGCATATGAAGGGATACACAGTTTCTTTTTAAACAAACGTGAAAATCATTTTTTATATATTTTGCATGAAAATGGTCTAAAATAATTTTTTTACGTTCAGCAGTAGAAGGATATATGTAGAGTACAACATACAAGGGTTTTCAAATGTGATAAAAAAAAAAAAATTCAATGAATATTGTCTAAAATCATGTTTTACGCAAAATCCACAATATAACTAGTTCGGCATATGAAGGGATCTTTAGTTTTTCATAACGAACGATAAACATATGTTTCATACATTTTGTATGAAAAGGGTCTAAAATAATTTTTTTTATGTTCAGCACTAGACGGACAGATGTAGAATCCAATATACAAGGGTTTTCAAATGTGATAAAAAAAAAGCTGTTTACCATGAATATTGTCTAAAATCATGTTTTAGGCAAAATCCACAATGCAACTAGTTCGGCATATGAAGGGATACACCTTTTTTTTATAACAAACGAGAAAAATATTTTTTATACATTTTGCATGAAAAGGGTCTAAATTATTTTTTTTAACGTTCAGCACTAGAAGGAAATATGTAGAATACAACATACAAGGGTTTTCAAATGTGATTTAAAAAAGAAGCTGTTTACCATGAATATTGTCTAAAATCATGTTTTAGGCAAAAATCCACAATGCAACTAGTTCGGCATATGAAGGGATACACAGTTTTTTATAACAAACGTGAAACATATTTTTTATACAATTGCATGAAAAGGGTATAAAATATTTTTTTTACGTTCAGCACTAGAAGGACATATGTAGAATACAACATACAAGGGTTTTCAAATGTGATTTCTTAAAAAAGCTTTTTTCAATGAATATTGTCTAAAATCATGTTTTAGGCAAAATCCACAATGCAACTAGTTCGGCATATGAAGGGATACAAAGTTTTTTATAACAAACGTGAAACATATTTTTTATATATTTTGCATGAAAAGGGTCTAAAATATTTTTTTTACGTTCAGCTCTAGAAGGATATATGTAGAATAAAACATAGAAGGGTTTTCAAATGTGATTTATTAAAAAGCTTTTTTCAATGAATATTGTCTAAAATCATGTTTTAGGCAAAATCCACAATGCAACTAGTTCGGCATATGAAGGGATACAAAGTTTTTTATAACTAACGAGAAACATATTTTTTATACATTTTGCATGAAAGGGTCTAAAATATTTTTTTAAACATTCAGCAGTAGAAGGACATATGTAGAATACAACATAAAAAGGTTTTCAAATGTGATTTAAAAAAAAGCATTTTTCAATGAATATTGTCTAAAATCATGTTTTAGGCAAAATCCACAATGCAACTAGTTCGGCATATGAAGGGATGCACAGTTTTTTTTAACAAACGTGAAACGTATTTTTTATATATTTTGCATGAAAAGGATCTAAAATATTTTTTTTACGTTCAGCACTAGAAGGATATATGTAGAATAAAACATACAAGGGTTTTCAAATGTGATTTTTTTAAAAGCTTTTTTCAATGAATATTGTCTAAAATCGTGTTTTAGGCAAAATCCACAATGCAACTAGTTCGGCATATGAAGGGATACACAGTTTTTTATAACAAACGTGAAACATATTTTTTATACATTTTGCATGAAAGGGGTATAAAATATTGTTTTAACGTTCAGCACTAGAAGGACATATGTAGAATACAACATACAAGGGTTTTCAAATGTGATTTCTTAAAAAAGCTTTTTTCAATGAATATTTTCTAAAATCATGTTTTAGGCAAAATCCACAATTTAACTAGTTCGGCATATGAAGGGATACAAAGTTTTTATAACTAACGAGAAACATATTTTTTATACATTTTGCATGAAAGGGTCTAAAATATTTTTTTTAACATTCAGCAGTAGAATACAACATAAAAAGTTTTTAAAATGTGATTTTTTAAAAAGCTTTTTTCAATGAATATTGTCTGAAATCATGTTTTAGGCAAAATCCACAATGCAACTAGTTCGGCATAGGAAGGGATTCACAGTTTTTTATAACAAACAAGAAACACATTTTTATACATTTTGCATGAAAAGGGTCTAAAATATTTTTTTTATGTTCAGAACTAGATGGACATATGTAGAATACAACATACAAGGGTTTTCAAATGTGATTTAAAAAAGAAGCTGTTTACCATGAATATTGTCTAAAATCATGTTTTAGGCAAAAATCCACAATGCAACTAGTTCGGCATATGAAGGGATACACAGTTTTTTTTAAACAAACGTGAAACACATTTTTTATATATTTTGCATGAAAATGGTCTAAAATATTTTTTTTACGTTCAGCACTAGATGGATATATGTAGAGTACAACATACAAGGGTTTTCAAATGTGATTAAAAAAAAAATCAATGAATATTGTCTAAAATCATGTTTTACGCAAAATCCACAATATAACTAGTTCGGCATATGAAGGGATACACAGTTTTTTATAACAAACAAGAAACACATTTTTATACATTTTGCATGAAAAGGGTCTAAAATATTGTTTTTACGTTCAGAACTAGATGGACATATGTAGAATACAACATACAAGGGTTTTCAAATGTGATTTAAAAAAGAAGCTGTTTACCATGAATATTGTCTAAAATCATATTTTAGGCAATAATCCACAATGCAACTAGTTCGGCATATGAAGGGATACACAGTTTCTTTTTAAACAAACGTGAAAATCATTTTTTATATATTTTGCATGAAAATGGTCTAAAATAATTTTTTTACGTTCAGCAGTAGAAGGATATATGTAGAGTACAACATACAAGGGTTTTCAAATGTGATAAAAAAAAAAAAATTCAATGAATATTGTCTAAAATCATGTTTTACGCAAAATCCACAATATAACTAGTTCGGCATATGAAGGGATCTTTAGTTTTTCATAACGAACGATAAACATATGTTTCATACATTTTGTATGAAAAGGGTCTAAAATAATTTTTTTTATGTTCAGCACTAGACGGACAGATGTAGAATCCAATATACAAGGGTTTTCAAATGTGATAAAAAAAAAGCTGTTTACCATGAATATTGTCTAAAATCATGTTTTAGGCAAAATCCACAATGCAACTAGTTCGGCATATGAAGGGATACACCTTTTTTTTATAACAAACGAGAAAAATATTTTTTATACATTTTGCATGAAAAGGGTCTAAATTATTTTTTTTAACGTTCAGCACTAGAAGGAAATATGTAGAATACAACATACAAGGGTTTTCAAATGTGATTTAAAAAAGAAGCTGTTTACCATGAATATTGTCTAAAATCATGTTTTAGGCAAAAATCCACAATGCAACTAGTTCGGCATATGAAGGGATACACAGTTTTTTATAACAAACGTGAAACATATTTTTTATACAATTGCATGAAAAGGGTATAAAATATTTTTTTTACGTTCAGCACTAGAAGGACATATGTAGAATACAACATACAAGGGTTTTCAAATGTGATTTCTTAAAAAAGCTTTTTTCAATGAATATTGTCTAAAATCATGTTTTAGGCAAAATCCACAATGCAACTAGTTCGGCATATGAAGGGATACAAAGTTTTTTATAACAAACGTGAAACATATTTTTTATATATTTTGCATGACAAGGGTCTAAAATATTTTTTTTACGTTCAGCTCTAGAAGGATATATGTAGAATAAAACATAGAAGGGTTTTCAAATGTGATTTATTAAAAAGCTTTTTTCAATGAATATTGTCTAAAATCATGTTTTAGGCAAAATCCACAATGCAACTAGTTCGGCATATGAAGGGATACAAAGTTTTTTATAACTAACGAGAAACATATTTTTTATACATTTTGCATGAAAGGGTCTAAAATATTTTTTTAAACATTCAGCAGTAGAAGGACATATGTAGAATACAACATAAAAAGGTTTTCAAATGTGATTTTAAAAAAAGCATTTTTCAATGAATATTGTCTAAAATCATGTTTTAGGCAAAATCCACAATGCAACTAGTTCGGCATATGAAGGGATGCACAGTTTTTTTTAACAAACGTGAAACATATTTTTTATATATTTTGCATGAAAAGGATCTAAAATATTTTTTTTACGTTCAGCACTAGAAGGATATATGTAGAATAAAACATACAAGGGTTTTCAAATGTGATTTTTTTAAAAGCTTTTTTCAATGAATATTGTCTAAAATCGTGTTTTAGGCAAAATCCACAATGCAACTAGTTCGGCATATGAAGGGATACACAGTTTTTTATAACAAACGTGAAACATATTTTTTATACATTTTGCATGAAAGGGGTATAAAATATTGTTTTAACGTTCAGCACTAGAAGGACATATGTAGAATACAACATACAAGGGTTTTCAAATGTGATTTCTTAAAAAAGCTTTTTTCAATGAATATTTTCTAAAATCATGTTTTAGGCAAAATCCACATTTTAACTAGTTCGGCATATGAAGGGATACAAAGTTTTTATAACTAACGAGAAACATATTTTTTATACATTTTGCATGAAAGGGTCTAAAATATTTTTTTTAACATTCAGCAGTAGAATACAACATAAAAAGTTTTTAAAATGTGATTTTTTAAAAAGCTTTTTTCAATGAATATTGTCTGAAATCATGTTTTAGGCAAAATCCACAATGCAACTAGTTCGGCATAGGAAGGGATTCACAGTTTTTTATAACAAACAAGAAACACATTTTTATACATTTTGCATGAAAAGGGTCTAAAATATTTTTTTTATGTTCAGAACTAGATGGACATATGTAGAATACAACATACAAGGGTTTTCAAATGTGATTTAAAAAAGAAGCTGTTTACCATGAATATTGTCTAAAATCATGTTTTAGGCAAAAATCCACAATGCAACTAGTTCGGCATATGAAGGGATACACAGTTTTTTTTAAACAAACGTGAAACACATTTTTTATATATTTTGCATGAAAATGGTCTAAAATATTTTTTTTACGTTCAGCACTAGATGGATATATGTAGAGTACAACATACAAGGGTTTTCAAATGTGATTAAAAAAAAAAATCAATGAATATTGTCTAAAATCATGTTTTACGCAAAATCCACAATATAACTAGTTCGGCATATGAAGGGATACACAGTTTTTTATAACAAACAAGAAACACATTTTTATACATTTTGCATGAAAAGGGTCTAAAATATTGTTTTTACGTTCAGAACTAGATGGACATATGTAGAATACAACATACAAGGGTTTTCAAATGTGATTTAAAAAAGAAGCTGTTTACCATGAATATTGTCTAAAATCATATTTTAGGCAATAATCCACAATGCAACTAGTTCGGCATATGAAGGGATACACAGTTTCTTTTTAAACAAACGTGAAAATCATTTTTTATATATTTTGCATGAAAATGGTCTAAAATAATTTTTTTACGTTCAGCAGTAGAAGGATATATGTAGAGTACAACATACAAGGGTTTTCAAATGTGATAAAAAAAAAAAATTCAATGAATATTGTCTAAAATCATGTTTTACGCAAAATCCACAATATAACTAGTTCGGCATATGAAGGGATCTTTAGTTTTTCATAACGAACGATAAACATATGTTTCATACATTTTGTATGAAAAGGGTCTAAAATAATTTTTTTTATGTTCAGCACTAGACGGACAGATGTAGAATCCAATATACAAGGGTTTTCAAATGTGATAAAAAAAAAAACTGTTTTCCATGAATATTGTCTAAAATCATGTTTTAGTCCAAATCCACAATGCAACTAGTTCGGCATATGAAGGGATACACAGTTTTTTTTATAACAAACGAGAATTTTTTTTTTATACATTTTGCATGAAAAGGGTCTAAAATATTTATTTTTACACAGTTTTTTTTATAACAAACGAGAATTTTTTTTTTATACATTTTGCATGAAAAGGGTCTAAAATATTTATTTTTACGTTCAGCACTAGATGGACATATGTTGAATACAACATTCAAGGGTTTTCAAATGTGATTAAAAAAAAGCTGTTTACCATGAATATTGTCTAAAATCATGTTTTAGGCAAAATCCACAATGCAACTAGTTCGGCATCTGAAGGGATACACCTTTTTTAATAACAAACGAGAAAAACATTTTTTATACATTTTGCATGAAAAGGGTCTAAAATATTTTTTTTTTACGTTCAGCACTAGAAGGAAATATGTAGAATACAACATACAAGGGTTTTCAAATGTGATTTAAAAAAGAAGCTGTTTACCATGAATATTGTCTAAAATCATGTTTTAGGCAAAAATCCACAATGCAACTAGTTCGACATATGAAGGGATGCACAGTTTTTTTTTAACAAACGTGAAACATATTTATTATATATTTTGCATGAAAAGGATCTAAAATATTTTTTTTACGTTCAGCACTAGAAGGATATATGTAGAATAAAACATAGAAGGGTTTTCAAATCTGATTTTTTAAAAAGCTTTTTTCAAAGAATATTGTCTAAAATCGTGTTTTAGGCAAAATCCACAATGCAACTAGTTCGGCATATGAAGGGATACACAGTTTTTTATAACAAACGTGAAACATATTTTTTATACATTTTGCATGAAAAGGGTATAAAATATTTTTTTAACGTTCAGCACTAGAAGGACATATGTAGAATACAACATACAAGGGTTTTCAAATGTGATTTCTTAAAAAAGCTTTTTTCAATGAATATTGTCTAAAATCATGTTTTAGGCAAAATCCACAATGCAACTAGTTCGGCATATGAAGGGATACAAAGTTTTTTATAACAAACGTGAAACATAGTTTTTATATATTTTGCATGAAAAGGGTCTAATTATTTTTTTTACGTTCAGCTCTAGAAGGATATATGTAGAATAAAACATAGAAGGGTTTTCAAATGTGATTTATTAAAAAGCTTTTTTCAATGAATATTGTCTAAAATCATGTTTTAGGCAAAATCCACAATGCAACTAGTTCGGCATATGAAGGGATACAAAGTTTTTTATAACTAACGAGAAACATATTTTTTATACATTTTGCATGAAAGGGTCTAAAATATTTTTTTAAACATTCAGCAGTAGAAGGACATATGTAGAATAAAACATAAAAAGGTTTTCAAATGTGATTTTTTAAAAAGCATTTTTCAATGAATATTGTCTAAAATCATGTTTTAGGCAAAATCCACAATGCAACTAGTTCGGCATATGAAGGGATGCACAGTTTTTTTTAACAAACGTGAAACATATTTTTTATATATTTTGCATGAAAAGGATCTAAAATATTTTTTTTACGTTCAGCACTAGAAGGATATATGTAGAATAAAACATAGAAGGGTTTTCAAATGTGATTTTTTTTAAAGCTTTTTTCAATGAATATTGTCTAAAATCGTGTTTTAGGCAAAATACACAATGCAAATAGTTCGGCATATGAAGGGATACACAGTTTTTTATAACAAACGTGAAACATATTTTTTATACATTTTGCATGAAAGGGGTATAAAATATTTTTTTAACGTTCAGCACTAGAAGGACATATGTAGAATACAACATACAAGGGTTTTCAAATGTGATTTCTTAAAAAAGCTTTTTTCAATGAATATTTTCTAAAATCATGTTTTAGGCAAAATCCACAATTTAACTAGTTCGGCATATGAAGGGATACAAAGTTTTTATAACTAACGAGAAACATATTTTTTATACATTTTGCATGAAAGGGTCTAAAATATTTTTTTTAACATTCAGCAGTAGAATACAACATAAAAAGGTTTTCAAATGTGATTTTTTAAAAAGCTTTTTTCAATGAATATTGTCTGAAATCATGTTTTAGGCAAAATCCACAATGCAACTAGTTCGGCATAGGAAGGGATTCACAGTTTTTTATAACAAACAAGAAACACATTTCTATACATTTTGCATGAAAAGGGTCTAAAATATTTTTTTTATGTTCAGAACTAGATGGACATATGTAGAAAACAACATACAAGGGTTTTCAAATGTGATTTAAAAAAGAAGCTGTTTACCATGAATATTGTCTAAAATCATGTTTTAGGCAAAAATCCACAATGCAACTAGTTCGGCATATGAAGGGATACACAGTTTTTTTTAAACAAACGTGAAACACATTTTTTATATATTTTGCATGAAAATGGTCTAAAATATTTTTTTTACGTTCAGCACTAGATGGATATATGTAGAGTACAACATACAAGGGTTTTCAAATGTGATTAAAAAAAAAAAATCAATGAATATTGTCTAAAATCATGTTTTACGCAAAATCCACAATATAACTAGTTCGGCATATGAAGGGATACACAGTTTTTTATAACAAACAAGAAACACATTTTTATACATTTTGCATGAAAAGGGTCTAAAATATTGTTTTTACGTTCAGAACTAGATGGACATATGTAGAATACAACATACAAGGGTTTTCAAATGTGATTTAAAAAAGAAGCTGTTTACCATGAATATTGTCTAAAATCATATTTTAGGCAATAATCCACAATGCAACTAGTTCGGCATATGAAGGGATACACAGTTTTTTTTTAAACAAACGTGAAAATCATTTTTTATATATTTTGCATGAAAATGGTCTAAAATAATTTTTTTACGTTCAGCAGTAGAAGGATATATGTAGAGTACAACATACAAGGGTTTTCAAATGTGATTAAAAAAAAAAAAAATCAATGAATATTGTCTAAAATCATGTTTTACGCAAAATCCACAATATAACTAGTTCAGCATATGAAGGGATCGTTAGTTTTTCATAACGAACGAGAAACATATGTTTTATACATTTTGTATGAAAAGGGTCTAAAATAAAAAAAATTATGTTCAGCACTAGACAGACAGATGTAGAATCCAATATACAAGGGTTTTCAAATGTGATTAAAAAAAACTGTTTTCCATGAATATTGTCTAAAATCATGTTTTAGTCCAAATCCACAATGCAACTAGTTCGGCATATGAAGGGATACACAGTTTTCTTTATAACAAACGAGAAAAATATTTTTTATACATTTTGCATGAAAAGGGTCTAAAATATTTATTTTTACGTTCAGCACTAGATGGACATATGTAGAATACAACATTCAAGGGTTTTCAAATGTGATTAAAAAAAAGCTGTTTACCATGAATATTGTCTAAAATCATATTTTAGGCAAAATCCACAATGCAACTAGTTCGGCATATGAAGGGATACACCTTTTTTTTTAACAAACGTGAAACATATTTTTTATATATTTTGCATGAAAAGGATCTAAAATATTTTTTTAACGTTCAGCACTAGAAGGATATTTGTAGAATAAAACATAGAAGGGTTTTCAAATGTGATTTTTTAAAAAGCTTTTTTAAATGAATATTGTCTAAAATCGTGTTTTAGGCAAAATCCACAATGCAACTAGTTCGGCATATGAAGGGATACACAGTTTTTTATAACAAACGTGAAACATATTTTTTATACATTTTGCATGAAAAGGGTGTAAAATATTTTTTTTAACGTTCAGCACTAGAAGGACATATGTAGAATACAACATACAAGGGTTTTCAAATGTGATTTCTTAAAAAAGCTTTTTTCAATGATTATTTTCTAAAATCATGTTTTAGGCAAAATCCACAATTTAACTAGTTCGGCATATGAAGGGATACAACGTTTTTATAACTAACGAGAAACATATTATTTATACATTTTGCATGAAAGGGTCTAAAAAATTTTTTTTAACATTCAGCAGTAGAAGGACATATGTAGAATACAACATAAAAAGGTTTTCAAATGTGATTTTTTTTAAAAGCATTTTTCAATGAATATTGTCTAAAATCATGTTTTAGGCAAAATCCACAATGCAACTAGTTCGGCATTTGAAGGGATACACAGTTTTTATAACAAACAAGAAACACATTTTATACATTTTGCATGAAAAGGGTCTAAAATATTTTTTTGATGTTCAGAACTAGATGGACATATGTAGAATACAACATACAAGGGTTTTCAAATGTGATTTAAAAAAGAAGCTGTTTACCATGAATATTGTCTAAAATCATGTTTTAGGAAAAAATCCACAATGCAACTAGTTCGGCATATGAAGGGACACACAGTTTTTTATAACAAACCTGAAACATATTTTTTATACAATTTGCATGAAAAGGGTCTAAAATATTTTTTTAACGTTCAGCACTTGAAGGATATATGTAGAATACAACATACAAGGGTTTTCAAATGTGATTTCTTAAAAAGCTTTTTTCAATGAATATTTTCTAAAATCATGTTTTAGGCAAAATCCACAATGCAACTAGTTCGGCAAAGGAAGGGACACAGTTTTTTATAACAAACAAGAAACACATTTTTATACATTTTGCATGAAAAGGTTCTAAAATATTTTTTTTACGTTCAGAACTAGATGGACATATGTAGAATACAACATACAAGGTTTTTCAAATGTGATTTAAAAAAGAAGCTGTTTACCATGAATATTGTCTAAAATCATCTTTTAGGCAAAAATCCACAATGCAACTAGTTCGGCATGTGAAGGGACACACAGTTTTTTATAACAAACGTGAAAAATTTTTTATACATTTTGCATGTAAAGGGTCTAAAATATTTTTTTAACGTTCAGCACTAGAAGGATATATGTAGAATACAACATACAAGGGTTTTCAAATGTGATTTCTTAAAAAGCTTCTTCAATGAATATTGTCTATAATCATGTTTTAGGCAAAATCCACAATGCAACTAGTTCGGCATAGGAAGGGATACACCGTTTTTTATAACAAACAAGAAACACATTTTTATACATTTTGCATGAAAAGGGTCTAAAATATTTTTTTTATGTTCAGCACTAGACGGACAGATGTAGAATCCAATATACAAGGGTTTTCAAATGTGATTAAAAAAAACCAGTTTTCCATGAATATTGTCTAAAATTATATTTTAGGCCAAATCCACAATGCAACTAGTTCGGCATATGAAGGGATACACAGTTTTTTTATAACAAACGAGAAAAATATTTTTTATACATTTTGCATGAAAAGTGTCTAAAATAAAAAAATTTACGTTCAGTACTAGATGGACATATGTAGAATACAACATACAAGGGTTTTCAAATGTGATTTCTTAAAAAGCTTTTTTCAATGAATATTTTCTAAAATCATGTTTTAGGCAAAATCCACAATGCAACTAGTTCGGCATATGAAGGGATACACCTTTTTTTATAACAAACGAGAGAAAAATATTTTTTATACATTTTGCATGAAAATAGTCTAAAATATTTTTTTTAACATTCAGCACTAGAAGGATATATGCAGAGTACAACATACAAGGGTTTTCAAATGTGATTTTTTAAAAAGCTTTTTCAATGAAAATTGTCTAAAATCATGTTTGACGCAAAATCCACAATATAACTAGTTCGGCATATGAAGGGATACAAAGTATTTCATAACGAACGAGAAACATATTTTTTATACATTTTGCATGAAAAGGGTCTAAAATATATTTTTTTATGTTCAGCACTAGACGGACATATGTAGAATACAATATACAAGGGTTTTCAAATGTGATTAAAAAAAACCTGTTTTCCTTGAATATTGTCTAAAATCATCTTTTAGGCTAAATCCACTATGCAACTAGTTCGGCATATGAAGGGATACACAGTTTTTTTTATAACAAACGAGAAACATATTTTTTATACATTTTGCATGAAAAGGGTCTAAAATATTTTTTGTAACGTTCAGCACTAGAAGGATTTATGTAGAATACAACATACAAGGGTTTTCAAATGTGATTTTTTAAAAAGCTTTTTTCAATGAATATTTTCTAAAATCATGTTTTAGGTAAAATCCACAATGCAACTAGTTCGGCATATGAAGGGATACACAGTTTTTTTATAACAAACGAGAAAAATATTTTTTATACATTTTGCATGAAAAGGGTCTAAAATATTTTTTTTAACGTTCAGCACTAGAAGGATATATGTAGAATACAACATACAAGGGTTTTCAAATGTGATTTTTTAAAAAGCTGTTTACCATGAATATTGTCTAAAATTATGTTTTAGGCCAAATCCACAATGCAACTAGTTCGGCATATGAAGGGATACACAGTTTTTTTATAACAAACGAGAAAAATATTTTTTATACATTTTGCATGAAAAGGGTCTAAAATAAAAAAAATTACGTTCAGTACTAGATGGACATATGTAGAATACAACATACAAGGGTTTTCAAATGTGATTTCTTAAAAAGCTTTTTTCAATGAATATTTTCTAAAATCATGTTTTAGGCAAAATCCACAATGCAACTAGTTCGGCATATGAAGGGATACACCTTTTTTTATAACAAACGAGAGAAAAATATTTTTTATACATTTTGCATGAAAATAGTCTAAAATATTTTTTTTAACATTCAGCACTAGAAGGATATATGCAGAGTACAACATACAAGGGTTTTCAAATGTGATTTTTTAAAAAGCTTTTTCAATGAATATTGTCTAAAATCATGTTTGACGCAAAATCCACAATATAACTAGTTCGGCATATGAAGGGATACAAAGTATTTCATAACGAACGAGAAACATATTTTTTATACATTTTGCATGAAAAGGGTCTAAAATATATTTTTTTATGTTCAGCACTAGACGGACATATGTAGAATACAATATACAAGGGTTTTCAAATGTGATTAAAAAAAACCTGTTTTCCTTGAATATAGTCTAAAATCATGTTTTAGGCAAAATCCACAATGCAACTAGTTCGTTATATGAAGGGATACACAGTTTTTTTATAACAAACGAGAAACATATTTTTTATACATTTTGCATGAAAAGGGTCTAAAATATTTTTTGTAACGTTCAGCACTAGAAGGATTTATGTAGAATACAACATACAAGGGTTTTCAAATGTGATTTTTTTTAAAGATTTTTTCAATGAATATTTTCTAAAATCATGTTTTAGGTAAAATCCACAATGCAACTAGTTCGGCATATGAAGGGATACACAGTTTTTTAATAACAAACGAGAAAAATATTTTTTATACATTTTGCATGAAAAGGGTCTAAAATATTTTTTTTAACGTTCAGCACTAGAAGGATATATGTAGAATACAACATACAAGGGTTTTCAAATGTGATTTTTTAAAAAGCTGTTTACCATGAATATTGTCTAAAATTATGTTTTAGGCCAAATCCACAATGCAACTAGTTCGGCATATGAAGGGATACACAGTTTTTTTATAACAAACGAGAAAAATATTTTTTATACATTTTGCATGAAAAGGGTCTAAAATAAAAAAAATTACGTTCAGTACTAGATGGACATATGTAGAATACAACATACAAGGGTTTTCAAATGTGATTTCTTAAAAAGCTTTTTTCAATGAATATTTTCTAAAATCATGTTTTAGGCAAAATCCACAATGCAACTAGTTCGGCATATGAAGGGATACACCTTTTTTTATAACAAACGAGAGAAAAATATTTTTTATACATTTTGCATGAAAATAGTCTAAAATATTTTTTTTAACATTCAGCACTAGAAGGATATATGCAGAGTACAACATACAAGGGTTTTCAAATGTGATTTTTTTAAAAGCTTTTTCAATGAATATTGTCTAAAATCATGTTTGACGCAAAATCCACAATATAACTAGTTCGGCATATGAAGGGATACAAAGTATTTCATAACGAACGAGAAACATATTTTTTATACATTTTGCATGAAAAGGGTCTAAAATATATTTTTTTATGTTCAGCACTAGACGGACATATGTAGAATACAATATACAAGGGTTTTCAAATGTGATTAAAAAAAACCTGTTTTCCTTGAATATAGTCTAAAATCATGTTTTAGGCAAAATCCACAATGCAACTAGTTCGTTATATGAAGGGATACACAGTTTTTTTATAACAAACGAGAAACATATTTTTTATACATTTTGCATGAAAAGGGTCTAAAATATTTTTTGTAACGTTCAGCACTAGAAGGATTTATGTAGAATACAACATACAAGGGTTTTCAAATGTGATTTTTTTTAAAGATTTTTTCAATGAATATTTTCTAAAATCATGTTTTAGGTAAAATCCACAATGCAACTAGTTCGGCATATGAAGGGATACACAGTTTTTTAATAACAAACGAGAAAAATATTTTTTATACATTTTGCATGAAAAGGGTCTAAAATATTTTTTTTTAAGTTCAGCACTAGAAGGATATATGTAGAATACAACATACAAGGGTTTTCAAATGTGATTTTTTAAAAAGCTGTTTACCATGAATATTGTCTAAAATAATGTTTTAGGAAAAAATCCACAATGCAACTAGTTCGGCATATGAAGGGAAACACAGTTTTTTATAATAACATAAAGAAACACAATTTTATACATTTTGCATGAAAAGGGTCTAAAATATTTTTTTTTACGTTCAGAACTAGATGTAAATATGTAGAATACAACATACAAGGGTTTTCAAATGTGATTTAAAAAAGAAGCTGTTTACCATGAATATTGTCTAAAATCATGTTTTAGGCAAAATCCACAATGCAACTAGTTCGGCATATGAACGGATACACCTTTTTTTATAACAAACGAGAGAAAAATATTTTTTATACATTTTGCATGAAAATAGTCTAAAATATTTTTTTTAACATTCAGCACTAGAAGGATATATAAAGAGTACAACATACAAGGGTTTTCAAATGTGATTTTTTAAAAAGCTTTTTTCAATGAATATTGTCTAAAATCATGTTTGACGCAAAATCCACAATATAACTAGTTCGGCATATGAAGGGATACAAAGTATTTCATAACGAACGAGAAACATATTTTTTATACATTTTGCATGAAAAGGGTCTAAAATATATTTTTTTATGTTCAGCACTAGACGGACATATGTAGAATACAATATACAAGGGTTTTCAAATGTGATTAAAAAAACCTGTTTTCCTTGAATATTGTCTAAAATCATGTTTTAGGCAAAATCCACAATGCAACTAGTTCGGCATATGAAGGGATACTCATTTTTTTTTTAACAAACGTGAAACACATTTTTTTATATATTTTTTATAAAAATGGTCTAAAATATTTTTTTTACGTTCAGCACTCGAAGGATATATGTAGAGTACAACATACAAGGGTTTTCAAATGTGATTAAAAAAAAATAAATTCAATGAATATTGTCTAAAATCATGTTTTACGCAAAATCCACAATATAACTAGTTCGGCATATGAAGGGATACAAAGTTTTTCATAACGAACGAGAAACATATGTTTTATACATTTTGTATGAAAAGGGTCTAAAATATTTTTTTTTATGTTCAGCACTAGACGGACAGATGTAGAATCCAATATACAAGTGTTTTCAAATGTGATAAAAAAAAAAGCTGTTTACCATGAATATTGTCTAAAATCATGTTTTAGGCAAAATCCACAATGCAACTAGTTCGGCATATGAAGGGATAAACCTTTTTTTTATAACAAACGAGAAAAATATTTTTTATACATTTTGCATGAAAAGGGTCTAAAATATTTTTTTTAACGTTCAGCACTAGAAGGATATATGTAGAATACAACATACAAGGGTTTTCAAATGTGATTTTTTTAAAAGCTGTTTACCATGAATATTGTCTAAAATCATGTTTTAGGAAAAAAACCCACAATGCAACTAGTTCGGCATATGAAGGGATACACAGTTTTTTATAACAACATAAAGAAACACAATTTTATACATTTTGCATGAAAAGGGTCTAAAATATTTTTTTTACGTTCAGAACTAGATGTACATATGTAGAATACAACATACAAGGGTATTCAAATGTGATTTAAAAAAGAAGCTGTTTACCATGAATATTGTCTAAAATCATGTTTTAGGCAAAAAACCCACAATGCAACTAGTTCGGCATATGAAGGGATAAACAGTTTTTTTTTAACAAACGTGAAACATATTTTTTATATATTTTGCATGAAAAGGGTCTAAAATATTTTTTTAAACATTCAGCAGTAGAAGGACATATGTAGAATACAACATAAAAAGGTTTTCAAATGTGATTTTTTAAAAAGCATTTTTCAATGAATATTGTCTAAAATCATGTTTTAGGCAAAATCCACAATGCAACTAGTTCGGCATAGGAAGGGATACACAGTTTTTTATAACAAACAAGAAACACATTTTTATACATTTTGCATGAAAAGGGTCTAAAATATTTTTTTTACGTTCAGAACTAGATGGACATATGTAGAATACAACATACAAGGGTTTTCAAATGTGATTTAAAAAAGAAGCTGTTTACCATGAATATTGTCTAAAATCATGTTTTAGGCAAAAATCCACAATGCAACTAGTTCGGCATATGAAGGGATACACTTTTTTTTTTAAACAAACGTGAAACACATTTTTTATATATTTTGCATGAAAATGGTCTAAAATATTTTTTTTACTTTCAGCACTAGAAGGATATATGTAGAGTACAACATAAAAGGGTTTTCAAATGTGATTAAAAAAAAAAATGCAATGAATATTGTCTAAAATCAATTTTTACGCAAAATCCACAATATAACTAGTTCGGCATATGAAGGGATACAAAGTTTTTCATAACGAACGAGAAACATATGTTTTATACATTTTGTATGAAAAGGGTCTAAAATATTTTTTTTTATGTTCAGCACTAGATGGACAGATGTAGAATCCAAAATACAAGGGTTTTCAAATGTGATAAAAAAAAACCTGTTTTCCATGAATATTGTCTAAAATCATGTTTTAGTCCAAATCCACAGTGCAACTAGTTCGGCATATGAAGGGATACACAGTTTTTTTTATAACAAACGAGAAAAATATTTTTTATACATTTTGCATGAAAAGTGTCTAAAATATTTTTTTTAACGTTCAGCACTAGAAGGATATATGTAGAATACAACATACAAGGGTTTTCAAATTTGATTTTTTAAAAAGCTGTTTACCATGAATATTGTCTAAAATCATGTTTTAGGAAAAAATCCACAATGCAACTAGTTCGGCATATGAAGGGACACACAGTTTTTTATAACAAACGTGAAACATATTTTTTATACATTTTGCATGAAAAGGGTCTAAAATATTTTTTTAACGTTCAGCACTAGACGGACATATGTAGAAAACAACATACAAGGGTTTTCAAATGTGATGTCTTAAAAAAGCTTTTTTCAATGAATATTTTCTAAAATCATGTTTTAGGCAAAATCCACAATGCAACTAGTTCGGCATATGAAGGGATACAAAGTTTTTATAACTAACGAGAAACATATTTTTTATACATTTTGCATGAAAGGGTCTAAAATATTTTTTTAAACATTCAGCAGTAGAAGGACATATGTAGAATACAACATAAAAAGGTTTTCAAATGTGATTTAAAAAAGAAGCTGTTTACCATGAATATTGTCTAAAATCATGTTTTAGGCAAAAATCCACAATGCAACTAGTTCGGCATATGAAGGGATACTCATTTTTTTTTTAACAAACGTGAAACACATTTTTTTATATATTTTTTATAAAAATGGTCTAAAATATTTTTTTTTACGTTCAGCACTCGAAGGATATATGTAGAGTAGAACATACAAGGGTTTTCAAATGTGATTAAAAAAAAATAAATTCAATGAATATTGTCTAAAATCATGTTTTACGCAAAATCCACAATATAACTAGTTCGGCATATGAAGGGATACAAAGTTTTTCATAACGAACGAGAAACATATGTTTTATACATTTTGTATGAAAAGGGTCTAAAATATTTTTTTTTATGTTCAGCACTAGACGGACAGATGTAGAATCCAATATACAAGTGTTTTCAAATGTGATAAAAAAAAAGCTGTTTACCATGAATATTGTCTAAAATCATGTTTTAGGCAAAATCCACAATGCAACTAGTTCGGCATATGAAGGGATAAACCTTTTTTTTATAACAAACGAGAAAAATATTTTTTATACATTTTGCATGAAAAGGGTCTAAAATATTTTTTTTAACGTTCAGCACTAGAAGGATATATGTAGAATACAACATACAAGGGTTTTCAAATGTGATTTTTTTAAAAGCTGTTTACCATGAATATTGTCTAAAATCATGTTTTAGGAAAAAAACCCACAATGCAACTAGTTCGGCATATGAAGGGATACACAGTTTTTTATAACAACATAAAGAAACACAATTTTATACATTTTGCATGAAAAGGGTCTAAAATATTTTTTTTACGTTCAGAACTAGATGTACATATGTAGAATACAACATACAAGGGTATTCAAATGTGATTTAAAAAAGAAGCTGTTTACCATGAATATTGTCTAAAATCATGTTTTAGGCAAAAAACCCACAATGCAACTAGTTCGGCATATGAAGGGATAAACAGTTTTTTTTTAACAAACGTGAAACATATTTTTTATATATTTTGCATGAAAAGGGTCTAAAATATTTTTTTAAACATTCAGCAGTAGAAGGACATATGTAGAATACAACATAAAAAGGTTTTCAAATGTGATTTTTTAAAAAGCATTTTTCAATGAATATTGTCTAAAATCATGTTTTAGGCAAAATCCACAATGCAACTAGTTCGGCATAGGAAGGGATACACAGTTTTTTATAACAAACAAGAAACACATTTTTATACATTTTGCATGAAAAGGGTCTAAAATATTTTTTTTAAGTTCAGAACTAGATGGACATATGTAGAATACAACATACAAGGGTTTTCAAATGTGATTTAAAAAAGAAGCTGTTTACCATGAATATTGTCTAAAATCATGTTTTAGGCAAAAATCCACAATGCAACTAGTTCGGCATATGAAGGGATACACTTTTTTTTTTAAACAAACGTGAAACACATTTTTTATATATTTTGCATGAAAATGGTCTAAAATATTTTTTTTACTTTCAGCACTAGAAGGATATATGTAGAGTACAACATAAAAGGGTTTTCAAATGTGATTAAAAAAAAAAATGCAATGAATATTGTCTAAAATCAATTTTTACGCAAAATCCACAATATAACTAGTTCGGCATATGAAGGGATACAAAGTTTTTCATAACGAACGAGAAACATATGTTTTATACATTTTGTATGAAAAGGGTCTAAAATATTTTTTTTTATGTTCAGCAATAGATGGACAGATGTAGAATCCAAAATACAAGGGTTTTCAAATGTGATAAAAAAAAACCTGTTTTCCATGAATATTGTCTAAAATCATGTTTTAGTCCAAATCCACAGTGCAACTAGTTCGGCATATGAAGGGATACACAGTTTTTTTTATAACAAACGAGAAAAATATTTTTTATACATTTTGCATGAAAAGGGTCTAAAATATTTTTTTTAACGTTCAGCACTAGAAGGATATATGTAGAATACAACATACAAGGGTTTTCAAATTTGATTTTTTAAAAAGCTGTTTACCATGAATATTGTCTAAAATCATGTTTTAGGAAAAAATCCACAATGCAACTAGTTCGGCATATGAAGGGACACACAGTTTTTTATAACAAACGTGAAACATATTTTTTATACATTTTGCATGAAAAGGGTCTAAAATATTTTTTTAACGTTCAGCACTAGAAGGATATATGTAGAATGCAACATACAAGGGTTTTCAAATGTGATTTCTTAAAAAGCTTTTTTCAATGAATATTTTCTAAAATCATGTTTTAGGCAAAATCCACAATGCAACTAGTTCGGCATATGAAGGGATACATCTTTTTTTATAACAAACGAGAGAAAAAAAATGTCTATACATTTTGCGTGAAAAGGGTTTAAAATATTTTTTTAACGTTCAGCACTAGAAGGATATATGTAGAATGCAACATACAAGGGTTTTCAAAAGTGATTTTTTAAAAAGCTTTTTTCAATGACTATTGTCTAAAATCATGTTTTACTTAAAATCCACAATATAACTAGTTCGGCATATGAAGGGATACAAAGTTTTTCATAAAGAACGAGAAACATATTTTTTATACATTTTGCATGAAAAGGGTCTAAAATAATTTTTTTTATGATCAGCACTAGACGGACAGATGTAGAATACAATATACAAGGGTTTTCAAATGTGATTTTTTAAAAAGCTTTTTTCAATGAATATTGTCTAAAATCATGTTTTAGGCAAAATCCACAATGCAACTAGTTCGGCATATGAAGGGATACACTTTTTTTTTTTAACAAACAAGACAAATATTTTTTATATATTTTGCATGAAAAGGGTCTAAAATATTTTTTTTACGTTCAGCACTAGATGGACATATGTAGAATACAACATACAAGGGTTTTCAAATGTGATTAAAAAAAAGCTGTTTACCATGAATATTGTCTAAAATCTTGTTTTAGGCAAAATCCACAATGCAACTAGTTCGGCATATGAAGGGATACACCTTTTTTAAAAACAAACGAGAGAAAAATATTTTTTATACATTTTGCATGAAAAGGGTCTAAAATATTTTTTTTTACATTCAGCACTAGAAGGATATATGTAGAATACAACATACAAGGGTTTTCAAATGTGATTTTTTTAAAAGCTATTTACCATGAATATTGTCTAAAATCATGTTTTAGGCAAAATCCACAATGCAACTAGTTCGGCATATGAAGGGATACACTTTTTTTTAATAACAAACAAGACAAATATTTTTTATATATTTTACATGAAAAGGGTCTAAAATATTTTTTTTACGTTCAGCAGTAGATGGACATATGTAGAATACAACATACAAGGGTTTTCAAATGTGATTTTTAAAAAAGCTGTTTACCATGAATATTGTCTAAAATCATGTTTTAGGCAAAATCCACAATGCAACTAGTTCAGCATATGAAGGGATACACAGTTTTTTTAAACTAACGAGAAACATATTTTTTATGAATTTTGCATGAAAGGGTCTAAAATATTTTTTTAAACATTCAGCAGTAGAAGGACATATGTAGAATACAACATACAAGGGTTTTCAAATGTGATTAAAAAAAAGCTGTTTAACATGAATATTGTCTAAAATCATGTTTTAGACAAAATCCACAATGCAACTAGTTCGGCATATGAAGGGATACACAATTTTTTTATAACAAACGAGAAAAATATTTTTTTTTCATTTTGCATGAAAAAGGTCTAAAATATTTTTTTTAACGTTCAGCACTAGAAGGATATATGTAGAGTACAACATACAAGGGTTTTCAAATGTGATTTTTAAAAAAGCTGTTTACCATGAATATTGTCTAAAATCATGTTTTAGGCAAAATCTACAATGCAACTAGTTCGGCATATGAAGGGATACACAGTTTTTTTTACAACAAACGAGAAAAATATTTTTTATACATTTTGCATGAAAAGGGTCTAAAATATTTTTTTTAACGTTCAGCACTAGAAGGATATATGTAGAATACAACATACAAGGGTTTTCAAATGTGATTTTTTAAAAAGCTGTTTACCATGAATATTGTCTAAAATCATGTTTTAGGAAAAAATCCACAATGCAACTAGTTCGGCATATGAAGGGACACACAGTTTTTTATAACAAACGTGAAACATATTTTTTATACATTTTGCATGAAAAGGGTCTAAAATATTTTTTTAACGTTCAGCACTAGAAGGATATATGTAGAATGCAACATACAAGGGTTTTCAAATGTGATTTCTTAAAAAGCTTTTTTCAATGAATATTTTCTAAAATCATGTTTTAGGCAAAATCCACAATGCAACTAGTTCGGCATATGAAGGGATACATCTTTTTTTATAACAAACGAGAGAAAAAAATGTTCTATACATTTTGCGTGAAAAGGGTTTAAAATATTTTTTTAACGTTCAGCACTAGAAGGATATATGTAGAATGCAACATACAAGGGTTTTCAAAAGTGATTTTTTAAAAAGCTTTTTTCAATGACTATTGTCTAAAATCATGTTTTACTTAAAATCCACAATATAACTAGTTCGGCATATGAAGGGATACAAAGTTTTTCATAAAGAACGAGAAACATATTTTTTATACATTTTGCATGAAAAGGGTCTAAAATAATTTTTTTTATGATCAGCACTAGACGGACAGATGTAGAATACAATATACAAGGGTTTTCAAATGTGATTTTTTAAAAAGCTTTTTTCAATGAATATTGTCTAAAATCATGTTTTAGGCAAAATCCACAATGCAACTAGTTCGGCATATGAAGGGATACACTTTTTTTTTTTAACAAACAAGACAAATATTTTTTATATATTTTGCATGAAAAGGGTCTAAAATATTTTTTTTACGTTCAGCACTAGATGGACATATGTAGAATACAACATACAAGGGTTTTCAAATGTGATTAAAAAAAAGCTGTTTACCATGAATATTGTCTAAAATCTTGTTTTAGGCAAAATCCACAATGCAACTAGTTCGGCATATGAAGGGATACACCTTTTTTAAAAACAAACGAGAGAAAAATATTTTTTATACATTTTGCATGAAAAGGGTCTAAAATATTTTTTTTTACATTCAGCACTAGAAGGATATATGTAGAATACAATATACAAGGGTTTTCAAATGTGATTTTTTAAAAAGCTATTTACCATGAATATTGTCTAAAATCATGTTTTAGGCAAAATCCACAATGCAACTAGTTCGGCATATGAAGGGATACACTTTTTTTTAATAACAAACAAGACAAATATTTTTTATATATTTTACATGAAAAGGGTCTAAAATATTTTTTTTACGTTCAGCAGTAGATGGACATATGTAGAATACAACATACAAGGGTTTTCAAATGTGATTTTTAAAAAAGCTGTTTACCATGAATATTGTCTAAAATCATGTTTTAGGCAAAATCCACAATGCAACTAGTTCAGCATATGAAGGGATACACAGTTTTTTTAAACTAACGAGAAACATATTTTTTATGAATTTTGCATGAAAGGGTCTAAAATATTTTTTTAAACATTCAGCAGTAGAAGGACATATGTAGAATACAACATACAAGGGTTTTCAAATGTGATTAAAAAAAAGCTGTTTAACATGAATATTGTCTAAAATCATGTTTTAGACAAAATCCACAATGCAACTAGTTCGGCATATGAAGGGATACACAATTTTTTTATAACAAACGAGAAAAATATTTTTTTTTCATTTTGCATGAAAAAGGTCTAAAATATTTTTTTTAACGTTCAGCACTAGAAGGATATATGTAGAGTACAACATACAAGGGTTTTCAAATGTGATTTTTAAAAAAGCTGTTTACCATGAATATTGTCTAAAATCATGTTTTAGGCAAAATCTACAATGCAACTAGTTCGGCATATGAAGGGATACACTTTTTTTTTTATAACAAACAAGACAAATATTTTTTATATTTTTCGCATGAAAAGGGTCTAAAATATTTTTTTTACGTTCAGCAGTAGATGGACATATGTAGAATACAACATACAAGGGTTTTCAAATGTGATTTAAAAAAAAGCTGTTTACCATGAATATTGTCTAAAATCATGTTTTAGGCAAAATCCACAATGCAACTAGTTCAGCATATGAAGGGATACACAGTTTTTTTATAACAAACGAGAAAAATATTTTTTATACATTTTGCATGAAAAGGGTCTAAAATATTTTTTTTAACGTTCAGCACTAGAAGGATATATGTAGAATACAACATACAAGGGTTTTCAAATGTGATTTTTTGAAAAGCTATTTACCATGAATATTTTCTAAAATCATGTTTTAGGCAAAATCCAAAATATAACTAGTTCGCCATATGAAGGGATACAAAGTTTTTTTAAACTAACGAGAAACATATTTTTTATGAATTTTGCATGAAAGGGTCTAAAATATTTTTTAAAACATTCAGCAGTAGAAGGACATATGTAGAATACAACATACAAGGGTTTTCAAATGTGATTTCTTAAAAAGCTTTTTTCAATGAATATTTTCTAAAATCATGTTTTAGGCAAAATCCACAATGCAACTAGTTCGGCATATGAAGGGATACATCTTTTTTTATAACAAACGAGAGAAAAATATTTTTTATACATTTTGCGTGAAAAGGGTTTAAAATATTTTTTTTAACATTCAGCACTAGAAGGATATATGTAGAGTACAACATACAAGGGTTTTCAAAAGTGATTTTTTAAAAAGCTTTTTTCAATGACTATTGTCTAAAATCATGTTTTACTTAAAATCCACAATATAACTAGTTCGGCATATGAAGGGATACAAAGTTTTTCATAACGAATGAGAAACATATTTTTTATACATTTTGCATGAAAAGGGTCTAAAATATTTTTTTTTATGATCAGCACTAGACGGACAGATGTAGAATACAATATCCAAGGGTTTTCAAATGTGATTTTTTTAAAAGCTTTTTTCAATGAATATTGTCTAAAATCATGTTTTAGGCAAAATCCACAATGCAACTAGTTCGGCATATGAAGGGATACACTTTTTTTTTTAACAAACAAGACAAATATTTTTTATATATTTTGCATGAAAAGGGTCTAAAATATTTTTTTTACGTTCAGCACTAGATGGACATATGTAGAATACAACATACAAGGGTTTTCAAATGTGATTAAAAAATAGCTGTTTACCATGAATATTGTCTAAAATCATGTTTTAGTCAAAATCCACAATGCAACTAGTTCGGCATATGAAGGGATACACAGTTTTTTTATAACAAACGAGAAAAATATTTTTTATACATTTTGCATGAAAAGGGTCTAAAATATTTTTTTTTACGTTAAGCACTAGAAGGATATATGTAGAATATAACATACAAGGGTTTTCAAATGTGATTTTTTAAAAAGCTGCTTACCATGAATATTGTCTAAAATCATGTTTTAGGAAAAATACCACAATGCAACTAGTTTGGCATATGAAGGGATACACCGTTTTTTAAAACAAACGTGAAACATATTTTTTATACATTTTACATGAAAAGGGTCTAAAATATTTTTTTAACGTTCAGCACTAGAAGGATATATGTAGAGTACAACATACAAGGGTTTTCAAATGTGATTTTTTTAAAAGCTTTTTTCAATGAATATTGTCTAAAATCAGGTTTTAGGCAAAATCCACAATGCAACTAGTTCGGCATATGAAGGGATACACTTTTTTTTTTATAACAAACAAGACAAATATTTTTTATATATTTTGCGTGAAAAGGGTTTAAAATATTTTTTTTAACATTCAGCACTAGAAGGATATATGTAGAGTACAACATACAAGGGTTTTCAAATGTGATTTTTTTAAAAGCTTTTTTCAATGAATATTGTCTAAAATCAGGTTTTAGGCAAAATCCACAATGCAACTAGTTCGGCATATGAAGGGATACATCTTTTTTTATAACAAACGAGAGAAAAATATTTTTTATACATTTTGCGTGAAAAGGGTTTAAAATATTTTTTTTTACATTCAGCACTAGAAGGATATATGTAGAGAACAACATACAAGGGTTTTCAAAAGTGATTTTTTAAAAAGCTTTTTTCAATGACTATTATCTAAAATCATGTTTTACTTAAAATCCACAATATAACTAGTTCGGCATATGAAGGGATACAAAGTTTTTCATAACGAACGAGAAACATATTTTTTATACATTTTGCATGAAAAGGGTCTAAAATAATTTTTTTTATGATCAGCACTAGACGGACAGATGTAGAATACAATATACAAGGGTTTTCAAATGTGATTTTTTAAAAAGCTTTTTTCAATGAATATTGTCTAAAATCATGTTTTAGGCAAAATCCACAATGCAACTAGTTCGGCATATGAAGGGATACACTTTTTTTTTTTAACAAACAAGACAAATATTTTTTATATATTTTGCATGAAAAGGGTCTAAAATATTTTTTTTACGTTCAGCACTAGATGGACATATGTAGAATACAACATACAAGGGTTTTCAAATGTGATTAAAAAAAAGCTGTTTACCATGAATATTGTCTAAAATCTTGTTTTAGGCAAAATCCACAATGCAACTAGTTCGGCATATGAAGGGATACACTTTTTTTTTTCAACAAACAAGACAAATATTTTTTATATATTTTGCATGAAAAGGGTCTAAAATATTTTTTTTACGTTCAGCACTAGATGGACATATGTAGAATACAACATACAAGGGTTTTAAAATGTGATTAAAAAAAAAGCTGTTTACCATGAATATTGTCTAAAATCATGTTTTAGGCAAAATCCACAATGCAACTAGTTCGGCATATGAAGGGATACACTTTTTTTTAATAACAAACAAGACAAATATTTTTTATATTTTTTGCATGAAAAGGGTCTAAAATATTTTTTTTTTACGTTCAGCAGTAGATGGACATATGTAGAATACAACATACAAGGGTTTTCAAATGTGATTAAAAAATAGCTGTTTACCATGAATATTGTCTAAAATCATGTTTTAGTCAAAATCCACAATGCAACTAGTTCGGCATATGAAGGGATACACAGTTTTTTTATAACAAACGAGAAAAATGTTTTTTATACATTTTGCATGAAAAAGGTCTAAAATATTTTTTTTTACGTTAAGCACTAGAAGGATATATGTAGAATATAACATACAAGGGTTTTCAAATGTGATTTTTTAAAAAGCTGCTTACCTTGAATATTGTCTAAAATCATGTTTTAGGAAAAAATCCACAATGCAACTAGTTCGGCATATGAAGGGATACACAGTTTTTTATAACAAACGTGAAACATATTTTTTATACATTTTGCATGAAAAGGGTCTAAAATATTTTTTTAACGTTCAGCACTAGAAGGATATATGTAGAGTACAACATACAAGGGTTTTCAAATGTGATTTTTTTAAAAGCTTTTTTCAATGAATATTGTCTAAAATCAGGTTTTAGGCAAAATCCACAATGCAACTAGTTCGGCATATGAAGGGATACACTTTTTTTTTATAACAAACAAGACAAATATTTTTTATATATTTTGCGTGAAAAGGGTTTAAAATATTTTTTTTAACATTCAGCACTAGAAGGATATATGTAGAGTACAACATACAAGGGTTTTCAAAAGTGATTTTTTAAAAAGCTTTTTTCAATGACTATTATCTAAAATCATGTTTTACTTAAAATCCACAATATAACTAGTTCGGCATATGAAGGGATACACTTTTTTTTAATAACAAACAAGACAAATATTTTTTATATTTTTTGCATGAAAAGGGTCTAAAATATTTTTTTTTTACGTTCAGCAGTAGATGGACATATGTAGAATACAACATACAAGGGTTTTCAAATGTGATTAAAAAATAGCTGTTTACCATGAATATTGTCTAAAATCATGTTTTAGTCAAAATCTAGAATGCAACTAGTTCGGCATATGAAGGGATACACAGTTTTTTTATAACAAACGAGAAAAATGTTTTTTATACATTTTGCATGAAAAGGGTCTAAAATATTTTTTTTTTACGTTAAGGACTAGAAGGATATATGTAGAATATAACATACAAGGGTTTTCAAATGTGATTTTTTAAAAAGCTGCTTACCATGAATATTGTCTAAAATCATGTTTTAGGAAAAAATCCACAATGCAACTAGTTCGGCATTTGAAGGGATACACAGTTTTTTATAACAAACGTGAAACATATTTTTTATACATTTTGCATGAAAAGGGTCTAAAATATTTTTTTAACGTTCAGCACTAGAAGGATATATGTAGAGTACAACATACAAGGGTTTTCAAATGTGATTTTTTTTAAAGCTTTTTTCAATGAATATTGTCTAAAATCAGGTTTTAGGCAAAATCCACAATGCAACTAGTTCGGCATATGAAGGGATACACTTTTTTTTTATAACAAACAAGACAAATATTTTTTATATATTTTGCATGAAAAGGGTCTAAAATATTTTTTTAACATTCAGCACTAGAAGGACATATGTAGAATACAATATACAAGGGTTTTCAAATGTGATTTCTTAAAAAGCTTTTTTCAATGAATATTTTCTAAAATCATGTTTTAGGCAAAATCCAAAATATAACTAGTTCGCCATATGAAGGGATACAAAGCTTTTTAAAACTAGCGAGAAACATATTTTTTATGCATTTTGCATGAAAGGGTCTAAAATATTTTTTTAAACATTCAGCAGTAGAAGGACATATGTAGAATACAACATACAAGGGTTTTCAAATGTGATTTCTTAAAAAGCTTTTTTCAATGAATATTTTCTAAAATCATGTTTTAGGCAAAATCCACAATGCAACTAGTTTTGCATATGAAGGGATACACCTTTTTTTATAACAAACGAGAGAAAAATATTTTTTATACATTTTGCATGAAAAGGGTTTAAAATATTTTTTTTAACATTCAGCACTAGAAGGATATATGTAGAGTACAACATACAAGGGTTTTCAAAAGTGATTTTTTAAAAAGCTTTTTTCAATGAGTATTGTCTAAAATCATGTTTTACTCAAAATCCACAATATAACTAGTTCGGCATATGAAGGGATACAAACTTTATCATAACGAACTAGAAACATATTTTTTATACATTTTGCATGAAAAGGGTCTAAAATATTTTTTTTTATGATCAGCACTAGACGGACAGATGTAGAATACAATATACAAGGGTTTTCAAATGTGATTTTTTAAAAAGCTTTTTTCAATGAATATTGTCTAAAATCATGTTTTAGGCAAAATCCACAATGCAACTAGTTCGGCATATGTAGGGATACACTTTTTTTTTTTTTACAAACAAGACAAATATTTTTTATATATTTTGCATGAAAAGGGTCTAAAATATTTTTTTTACGTTCAGCACTAGATGGATATATGTAGAATACAACATACAAGGGTTTTCAAATGTGATAAAAAAAAAAGCTGTTTACCATGAATATTGTCTAAAATCATATTTTAGGCAAAATCCACAATGCAACTAGTTCGGCATATGAAGGGATACACCTTTTTTTTAAACAAACGAGAGAAAAATATTTTTTATACATTTTGCATGAAAAGGGTCTAAAATATTTTTTTTAACATTCAGCACTAGAAGGATATATGTAGAGTACAACATACAAGTGTTTTCAAATGTGATTTTTTAAAAAGCTTTTTTCAAGGAATATTGTCTAAAATCATGTTTTACGCAAAATCCACAATGCAACTAGTTCGGCATATGAAGGGATATACTTTTTTTTTTATAACAAACGAGAAAAATATTTTTTATACATTTTGCATGAAAAGGGTCTAAAATATTTTTTTTAACGTTGAGCACTAGAAGGATATATGTAGAATACAACATACAAGGGTTTTCAAATTTGATTTTTTAAAAAGCTGTTTACCATGAATATTGTCTAAAATCATATTTTAGGAAAAAATCCACAATGCAACTAATTCGGCATATGAAGGGATACACAGTTTTTTATAACAAACGTGAAACATCTTTTTTATACATTTTGAATGAAAAGGGTCTAAAATATTTTTTTACATTCAGCACTAGAAGGACATATGTAGAATACAACATACAAGGGTTTTCAAATGTGATTTCTTAAAAATATTTTTTCAATGAATATTTTCTAAAATCATGTTTTAGGCAAAATCCACAATGCAACTAGTTCGGCATATGAAGGGATACACCTTTTTTTATAACAAACGAGAGAAAAATATTTTTTATACATTTTGCATGAAAAGGGTCTAAAATATTTTGTTTTACATTCAGCACTAGAAGGATATATGTAGAGTACAACATACAAGGGTTTTCAAATGTGATTTTTTAAAAAGGTTTTTCAATTAATATTGTCTAAAATCATGTTTTACGCAAAATCCACAATATAACTAGTTCGGCATATGAGGGGATACAAAGTTTTTCATAACGAACGAGAAACATATTTTTTATACATTTTGCATGAAAAGGGTCTAAAATATTTTTTTTACGTTCAGCACTAGAAGGACAGATGTAGAATACAATATACAAGGGTTTTCAAATGTGATAAAAAAAAAGCTTTTTTCAATTAATATTGTCTAAAATCATGGTTTAGGCAAAATCCACAATGCAACTAGTTCGGCATATGAAGGGATACACAGTTTTTTTATAACAAACGGGAAAAATATTTTTTATACATTTTGCATGAAAAGGATCTAAAATATTTTTTTTTACGTTCAGCACTAGAAGGATATATGTAGAATAAAACATACAAGGGTTTTCAAATGTGATTTTTTAAAAAGCTTTTTTCAATGAATATTGTCTAAAATCATGTTTTAGGCAAAATCCACAATGCAACTAGTTCGGCATATGAAGGGATACACTTTTTTTTATAACAAACAAGACAAATATTTTTTATATATTTTGCATGAAAAGTGTCTAAAATAATTTTTTTACGTTCAGCACTAGAAGGAAAGATGTAGAATACAATATACAAGGGTTTTCAAATGTGATAAAAAAAAAGCTTTTTTCAATTAATATTGTCTAAAATCATGTTTTAGGCAAAATCCACAATGCAACTAGTTCGGCATATGAAGGGATACACAGTTTTTTATAACAAACGTGAAACATATTTTTTATACATTTTGCATGAAAAGGGTCTAAAATATTTTATTTACGTTCAGCACTAGAAGGACAGATGTAGAATACAATATACAAGGGTTTTCAAATGTGATAAAAAAAAAAGCTTTTTTCAATTAATATTGTCTAAAATCATGTTTTAGGCAAAATCCACAATGCAACTAGTTCGGCATATGAAGGGATACACAGTTTTTTTTATAACAAACGGGAAAAATATTTTTTATACATTTTGCATGAAAAGGGTCTAAAATATTTTTTTTACGTTCAGCACTAGAAGGACAGATGTAGAATACAACATACAAGGGTTTTCAAATGTGATTTCATAAAAAGCTTTTTTCAATGAATATTGTCTAAAATCAGGTTTTAAGAAAAAATCCACAATGCAACTAGTTCGGCATATGAAGGGATACACAGTTTTTTATAACAAACGTGAAACATATGTTTTATACATTTTGCATGAAAAGGGTCTAAAATATTTTTTTTATGTTCAGCACTAGAAGGACATATGTAGAATACAACATACAAGGGTTTTCAAATGTGATTTCATAAAAAGCTTTTTTCAATGAATATTGTCTAAAATCATGTTTTAGGCAAAATCCACAATGCAACTAGTTCGGCATATGAAGGGATACACTTTTTTTTATAACAAACAAGACAAATATTTTGTATATATTTTGCATGAAAAGTGTCTAAAATAATATTTTTACGTTCAGCACTAGAAGGACAGATGTAGAATACAATATACAAGGGTTTTCCAAATGTGATAAAAAAAAAGCTTTTTTCAATGAATATTGTCTAAAATCATGTTTTAGGCAAAATCCACAATGCAACTAGTTCGGCATATGAAGGGATACACAGTTTTTTATAACAAACGTGAAACATATTTTTTATACATTTTGCAATAAAAGGGTCTTAAATATTTTTTTTACGTTCAGCACTAGAAGGACATGTGTAGAATACAATAAACAAGGGTTTTCAAATGTGATAAAAAAAAAGCTTTTTTCAATTAATATTGTCTAAAATCATGTTTTAGGCAAAATCCACAATGCAACTAGTTCGGCATATGAAGGGATACACAGTTTTTATATAACAAACAGGAAAAATATTTTTTATACATTTTGCATGAAAAGGGTCTAAAATATTTTTTTTACGTTCAGCACTAGAAGGATATATGTAGAATAAAACATACAAGGGTTTTCAAATGTGATTTTTTTAAAAGCTTTTTTCAATGAATATTGTCTAAAATCATGTTTTAGGCAAAATCCACATTGCAACTAGTTCGGCATATGAAGGGATACACAGTTTTTTATAACAAACGTGAAACATATTTTTTATACATTTTGCATGAAAAGGGTCTAAAATATTTTTTTAACGTTCAGCACTAGAAGGACATATGTAGAATACAACATACAAGGGTTTTCAAATGTGATTAAAAAAAAGCTGTTTACCATGAATATTGTCTAAAATCATGTTTTAGGCAAAATCCACAATGCAACTAGTTCGGCATATGAAGGGAAACACAGTTTTTTTATAACAAACGAGAAAAATATTTTTTATACATTTTGCATGAAAAGGGTCTAAAATATTTTTTAAAACATTCAGCAGTAGAAGGACAAATGTAGAATACAACATACAAGGGTTTTCAAATGTGATTTCTTAAAAAGCTTTTTTCAATGAATATTTTCTAAATTCATGTTTTAGGTAAAATCCACAATGCAACTAGTTTTGCATATGAAGGGATACACCTTTTTTTATAACAAACGAGAGAAAAATATTTTTTATACATTTTGCATGAAAAGGGTCTAAAATATTTTTTTTTACGTTCAGCACTAGAAGGATATATGTAGAATAAAACATACAAGGGTTTTCAAATGTGATTTTTTAAAAAGCTTTTTTCAATGAATATTTTCTAAAATCATGTTTTAGGCAAAATCCACAATATAACTAGTTCGGCATATGAAGGGGTACAAAGTTTTTATAACTAACGAGAAACATATTTTTTATACATTTCGCATGAAAGGGCCTAAAATATTTTTTTAAACATTCAGCAGTAGAATGACATATGTAGAATACAACATACAAGGGTTTTCAAATGTGATTTTAAAAAAGCACTTTACCATGAATATTGTCTAAAATCATGTTTTAGGAAAAAATCCACAATGCAACTAGTTTTGCATATGAAGGGATACACAGTATTTTATAAGAAACGTGAAACATATTTTTTATACATTTTGCATCAAAAGGGTCAAAAATATTTTTTTAACGTTCAGCACTAGAAGGACATGTGTAGAATACAATAAACAAGGGTTTTCAAATGTGATAAAAAAAAAGCTTTTTTCAATTAATATTGTCTAAAATCATGTTTTATGCAAAATCCACATTGCAACTAGTTCGGCATATGAAGGGATACACAGTTTTTTATAACAAACGTGAAACATATTTTTTATACATTTTGCATGAAAAGGGTCTAAAATATTTTTTTAACGTTCAGCACTAGAAGGACATATGTAGAATACAACATACAAGGGTTTTCAAATGTGATTAAAAAAAAGCTGTTTACCATGAATATTGTCTAAAATCATGTTTTAGGCAAAATCCACAATGCAACTAGTTCGGCATATGAAGGGAAACACAGTTTTTTTATAACAAACGAGAAAAATATTTTTTATACATTTTGCATGAAAAGGGTCTAAAATATTTTTTAAAACATTCAGCAGTAGAAGGACAAATGTAGAATACAACATACAAGGGTTTTCAAATGTGATTTCTTAAAAAGCTTTTTTCAATGAATATTTTCTAAATTCATGGTTTAGGTAAAATCCACAATGCAACTAGTTTTGCATATGAAGGGATACACCTTTTTTTATAACAAACGAGAGAAAAATATTTTTTATACATTTTGCATGAAAAGGGTCTAAAATATTTTTTTTTACGTTCAGCACTAGAAGGATATATGTAGAATAAAACATACAAGGGTTTTCAAATGTGATTTTTTTAAAAGCTTTTTTCAATGAATATTTTCTAAAATCATGTTTTAGGCAAAATCCACAATATAACTAGTTCGGCATATGAAGGGGTACAAAGTTTTTATAACTAACGAGAAACATATTTTTTATACATTTCGCATGAAAGGGCCTAAAATATTTTTTTAAACATTCAGCAGTAGAATGACATATGTAGAATACAACATACAAGGGTTTTCAAATGTGATTTTAAAAAAGCACTTTACCATGAATATTGTCTAAAATCATGTTTTAGGAAAAAATCCACAATGCAACTAGTTTTGCATATGAAGGGATACACAGTATTTTATAAGAAACGTGAAACATATTTTTTATACATTTTGCATCAAAAGGGTCAAAAATATTTTTTTAACGTTCAGCACTAGAAGGACATATGTAGAATACAACATACAAGGGTTTTCAAATGTGATTTCTTAAAAAGCTTTTTTCAATGAATATTTTCTAAAATCATGTTTTATGCAAAATCCACAATATAACTAGTTCGGCATATGAAGGGATACAAAGTTTTTCATAACGAACGAGAAACCTATTTTTTATACATTTTGCATGAAAAGGGTCTAAAATAGTTTTTTTTATGTTCAGCACTAGACGGATTTATGTAGAATACAATATACAAGGGTTTTCAAATGTGATTTTTTTAAAAGCTTTTTTCAATGAATATTGTCTAAAATCATGTTTTAGGCAAAATCCACAATGCAACTAGTTCGGCATATGAAGGGATACACTTTTTTTTTATAACAAACAAGACAAATATTTTTTATATATTTTGCATGAAAAGGGTCTAAAATATTTTTTTTACGTTCAGCACTAGATGGACATATGTAGAATACAACATACAAGGGTTTTCAAATGTGATTAAAAAAAAGCTGTTTACCATGAATATTGTCTAAAATCATGTTTTAGGAAAAAATCCACAATGCAACTAGTTCGGCATATGAAGGGATACACAGTTTTTTATAACAAACGTGAAACATATTTTTTATACATTTTGCATGAAAAGGGTCTAAAATATTTTTTTTACGTTCAGCACTAGAAGGACATATGTAGAATACAATATACAAGGGTTTTCAAATGTGATTTCGTAAAAAGCTTTTTTAAATGAATATTGTCTAAAATCATGTTTTAGGCAAAATCCACAATGCAACTAGTTCGGCATATGAAGGGATACACTTTTTTTTATAACAAACAAGACAAATATTTTGTATATATTTTGCATGAAAAGTGTCTAAAATAATTTTTTTACGTTCAGCACTAGAAGGACAGATGTAGAATACTATATACAAGGGTTTTCAAATGTGATAAAAAAATAGCTTTTTTCAATTAATATTGTCTAAAATCATGTTTTAGGCAAAATCCACAATGCAACTAGTTCGGCATATGAAGGGATACACAGTTTTTTTAGAACAAACGGGAAAAATATTTTTTATACATTTTGCATGAAAAGGGTCTAAAATATTTTTTTTACGTTCAGCACTAGAAGGATATATGTAGAAAAAAACATACAAGGGTTTTCAAATGTGATTTTTTAAAAAGCTTTTTTCAATGAATATTGTCTAAAATCATGTTTTAGGCAAAATCGACAATGCAACTAGTTTTAGGCAAAATCCACAATGCAACTAGTTCGGCATATGAAGGCATACACTTTTTTTTTATAACAAACAAGACAAATATTTTTTATATATTTTGCATGAAAAGGGTCTAAAATATTTTTTTTACGTTCAGCATATGAAGGGATACACAGTTTTTTATAACAAACGTGAAACATATTTTTTATACATTTTGCATGAAAAGGGTCTAAAATATTTTTTTTTACGTTCAGCACTAGAAGGAGATATGTAGAATACAATATACATGGGTTTTCAAATGTGATAAAAAAAAACCTGTTTCCATGAATATTGCCTAAAATCATGTTTTAGGCAAAATCCACAATGCAACTAGTTCGGCATATGAAGGGATACACTTTTTTTTTATAACAAACAAGACAATTATTTTTTATATATTTTGCATGAAAAGGGTCTAAAATATTTTTTTAACATTCAGCACTAGAAGGAAATATGTAGAATACAACATACAAGGGTTTTCAAATGTGATTTCTTAAAAACCTTTTTTCAATGAATATTTTCTAAATTCATGTTTTAGGTAAAATCCACAATGCAACTAGTTCGGCATATGAAGGGATACACTTTTTTTTTATAACAAACAAGACAATTATTTTTTATATATTTTGCATGAAAAGGGTCTAAAATATTTTTTTAACATTCAGCACTAGAAGGATATATGTAGAGTACAACATACAAGGGTTTTCAAATGTGATTTTTTAAAAAGCCTTTTTCAATGAAAATTGTCTAAAATCATGTTTTAGGCAAAATCCACAATGCAACTAGTTCGGCATATGAAGGGATACACTTTTTTTTTATAACAAACAAGACAAATATTTTTTATATATTTTGCATGAAAAGGGTCTAAAATATTTTTTTTACGTTCAGCACTAGATGGACATATGTAGAATACAACATACAAGGGTTTTCAAATGTGATTTAAAAAAAAGCTGTTTACCATGAATATTGTCTAAAATCATGTTTTAGGAAAATATCCACAATGCAACTAGTTCGGCATATGAAGGGATACACAGTTTTTTATAACAAACGTGAAACATATTTTTTATACATTTTGCATGAAAAGGGTCTAAAATATTTTTTTTTACGTTCAGAACTAGAAGGACATATGTAGAATACAACATACAAGGGTTTTCAAATGTGATTTCATAAAAAGCTTTTTTCAATGAATATTGTCTAAAATCATGTTTTAGGCAAAATCCACAATGCAACTAGTTCGGCATATGAAGGGATACACTTTTTTTTATAACAAACAAGACAAATATTTTTTATATATTTTGCATGAAAAGTGTCTAAAATAAAAAAAAATTACGTTCAGCACTAGAAGGACAGATGTAGAATACAATATACAACGGTTTTCAAATGTGATTAAAAAAAAGCTTTTTTCAATTAATATTGTCTAAAATCATGTTTTAGGCAAAATCCACAATGCAACTAGTTCGGCATATGAAGGGATACACAGTTTTTTTAGAACAAATGGGAAAAATATTTTTTATACATTTTGCATGAAAATGGTCTAAAATATTTTTTTTACGTTCAGCACTAGAAGGATATATGTAGAAAAAAACATACAAGGGTTTTCAAATGTGATTTCTTAAAAAGCTTTTTTCAATGAATATTTTCTAAAATCATGTTTTAGGCAAAATCCACAATATAACTAGTTCGGCATATGAAGGGATACAAAGTTTTTATAACTAACGAGAAACATATTTTTTATACATTTTGCATGAAAGGGTCTAAAATATTTTTTTTAACATTCAGCAGTAGAATGACATATGTAGAATACAACATAAAAGGGTTTTCAAATGTGATTTTTAAAAAGCTTTTTTCAATGAATATTGTCTAAAATCATGTTTTAGGCAAAATCCACAATACAACTAGTTCGGCATATGAAGGATACACAGTTTTTTATAACAAACAAGAAACATATTTTTATACATTTTGCATGAAAAGGGTCTAAAATAATTTTTTTACGTTCAGCACTAGATGGACATATGTAGAATACAACATACAAGGGTTTTCAAATGTGATTTTAAAAAAAACCTGTTTACCATGAATATTGCCTAACATCATGTTTTAGGCAAAATCCACAATGCAACTAGTTCGGCATATGAAGGGATACACTTTTTTTTTATAACAAACAAGACAATTATTTTTTATATATTTTGCATGAAAAGGGTCTAAAATATTTTTTTAACATTCAGCACTAGAAGGACATATGTAGAATACAACATACAAGGGTTTTCAAATGTGATTTCTTAAAAAGCTTTTTTCAATGAATATTTTCTAAATTCATGTTTTAGGTAAAATCCACAATGCAACTAGTTCGGCATATGAAGGGATACACTTTTTTTTTATAACAAACAAGACAATTATTTTTTATATATTTTGCATGAAAAGGGTCTAAAATATTTTTTTAACATTCAGCACTAGAAGGATATATGTAGAGTACAACATACAAGGGTTTTCAAATGTGATTTTTTAAAAAGCCTTTTTCAATGAAAATTGTCTAAAATCATGTTTTAGGCAAAATCCACAATGCAACTAGTTCGGCATATGAAGGGATACACTTTTTTTTTATAACAAACAAGACAAATATTTTTTATATATTTTGCATGAAAAGGGTCTAAAATATTTTTTTTACGTTCAGCACTAGATGGACATATGTAGAATACAACATACAAGGGTTTTCAAATGTGATTTAAAAAAAAGCTGTTTACCATGAATATTGTCTAAAATCATGTTTTAGGAAAATATCCACAATGCAACTAGTTCGGCATATGAAGGGATACACAGTTTTTTATAACAAACGTGAAACATATTTTTTATACATTTTGCATGAAAAGGGTCTAAAATATTTTTTTTTACGTTCAGCACTAGAAGGACATATGTAGAATACAACATACAAGGGTTTTCAAATGTGATTTCATAAAAAGCTTTTTTCAATGAATATTGTCTAAAATCATGTTTTAGTCAAAATCCACAATGCAACTAGTTCGGCATATGAAGGGATACACTTTTTTTTATAACAAACAAGACAAATATTTTTTATATATTTTGCATGAAAAGTGTCTAAAATAAAAAAAAATTACGTTCAGCACTAGAAGGACAGATGTAGAATACAATATACAAGGGTTTTCAAATGTGATAAAAAAAAAGCTTTTTTCAATTAATATTGTCTAAAATCATGTTTTAGGCAAAATCCACAATGCAACTAGTTCGGCATATGAAGGGATACACAGTTTTTTTAGAACAAATGGGAAAAATATTTTTTATACATTTTGCATGAAAATGGTCTAAAATATTTTTTTTACGTTCAGCACTAGAAGGATATATGTAGAAAAAACATACAAGGGTTTTCAAATGTGATTTCTTAAAAAGCTTTTTTCAATGAATATTTTCTAAAATCATGTTTTAGGCAAAATCCACAATATAACTAGTTCGGCATATGAAGGGATACAAAGTTTTTATAACTAACGAGAAACATAGTTTTTATACATTTTGCATGAAAGGGTCTAAAATATTTTTTTAAACATTCAGCAGTAGAATGACATATGTAGAATACAACATAAAAGGGTTTTCAAATGTGATTTTTAAAAAGCTTTTTTCAATGAATATTGTCTAAAATCATGTTTTAGGCAAAATCCACAATACAACTAGTTCGGCATATGAAGGATACACAGTTTTTTATAACAAACAAGAAACATATTTTTATACATTTTGCATGAAAAGGGTCTAAAATATTTTTTTTACGTTCAGCACTAGATGGACATATGTAGAATACAACATACAAGGGTTTTCAAATGTGATTTAAAAAAAAGCTGTTTACCATGAATATTGTCTAAAATCATGTTTTAGGCAAAATCCACAATGCAACTAGTTCGGCATATGAAGGGATACACAGTTTTTTTTAAACAAACGAGAAAAATATTTTTTATACATTTTGCATGAAAAGGGTCTAAAATATTTTTTTTTACGTTCAGCACTAGAAGGAGATATGTAGAATACAATATACATGGGTTTTCAAATGTGATAAAAAAAAACCTGTTTTCCATGAATATTGCCTAAAATCATGTTTAGGCAAAATCCACAATGCAACTAATTCGGCATATGAAGGGATACAAAGTTTTTTATAACTAACGAGCAACTTATTTTTTATAAATTTTGCATGAAAGGGTCTAAAATATTTTTTTTAACATTCAGCAGTAGAATGACATATGTAGAATACAACATACAAGGTTTTTCAAATGTGAATTCTTAAAAAGCTTTTTTCAAGAATATTTTCTAAATCATGTTTTAGGCAAAATCCACAATGCAACTAGTTCGGCATATGAAGGGATACACCTTTTTTTATAACAAACGGGATAATTTTTTTTTTTATACATTTTGCATGAAAAGGGTCTAAAATATTTTTTTAAACATTCAGCACTAGAATGATATATGTAGAGTACAACATACAAGGGTTTTAAAATGTGATTTTTTAAAAAGGTTTTTCAATGAATATTGTCTAAAATCATGTTTTACGCAAAATCCACAATATAACTAGTTCGGCATATGAAGGGATACAAAGTTTTTCATAACGAACAAGAAACATATTTTTTATACATTTTGCATGAAAAGGGTCTAAAATAAAAAAAAATATGTTCAGCACTAGACGGACAGATGTAGAATACAATATACAAGGGTTTTTAAATGTGATTTAAAAAAAACTGTTTTTTCAAGAATATTGTCTAAAGTCATGTTTTAGGCAAAATCCACAATGCAACTAGTTCGGCATATGAAGGGATACACTGTTTTTTTTATAACAAACGAGAAAAATATTTTTTATACATTTTGCATGAAAAGGGTCTAAACATTTTTTTTTTACGTTCAGCACTAGAAGGATTTATGTAGAATACAACATACAAGGGTTTTCAAATGTGATTTTTTAAAAAGCTTTTTTCAATGAATATTGTCTAAAATCATGTTTTAGGCTAAATCCACAATGCAACTAGTTCGGCATATGAAGGGATTCACTTTTTTTTTATAACAAACAAGACAAATATTTTTTATATGTTTTGCATGAAAAGGGTCTAAAATATTTTTTTTACGTTCAGCACTAGAAGGATATATGTAGAATAAAAGATACAAGGGTTTTCAAATGTGATTTTTTAAAAAGCTTTTTTCAATGAATATTGTCTAAAATCATGTTTTATGCAAAATCCACAATATAACTAGTTCGGCATATGAAGGGATACAAAGTTTTTATAACTAACGAGAAACATATTTTTTATACATTTCGCATGAAAGAGTCTAAAATATTTTTTAAAACATTCAGCAGTAGAATGACATATGTAGAATACAACATAAAAGGGTTTTCAAATGTGATTTTTAAAAAGCTTTTTTCAATGAATATTGTCTAAAATCATGTTTTAGGCAAAATCCACAATGCAACTAGTTCGGCATATGAAGGATACACAGTTTTTTTATAACAAACAAGAAACACATTTTTATACATTTTGCATGACAAGGGTCTAAAATAATTTTTTTACGTTCAGCACTAGAGGGACATATGTAGAATACAACATACAAGGGTTTTCAAATGTGATTTAAAAAAAAGCTGTTTACCATGAATATTGTCTAAAATCATGTTTTAGGCAAAATCCACAATGCAACTAGTTCGGCATATGAAGGGATACACAGTTTTTTTTAAACAAACAAGAAAAATATTTTTTATACATTTTGCATGAAAAGGGTCTAAAATATTTTTTTTAACGTTCAGCACTAGAAGGAGATATGTAGAATACAATATACAAGGGTTTTCAAATGTGATAAAAAAAACCTGTTTTCCATGAATATTGCCTAAAATCATGTTTAGGCAAAATCCACAATGCAACTAGTTCGGCATATGAAGGGATACACAGTTATTTTATAACAAACGAGAGAAATATTTTTTATACATTTTGCATGAAAAGGGTCTAAAATAATTTTTTTAACGTTCAGCACCAGAAGGATTCATGTAGAATACAACATACAAGGGTTTCAAATGTGATTTTTTTAAAAGCATTTTTCAATGAATATTGCATAAAATCATGTTTTAGGCAAAATCCACAATGCAACTAGTTCGGCATATGAAGGGATGCACAGTTTTTTTTTAACAAACGTGAAACATATTTTTTATATATTTTGCATGAAAAGGGTCTAAAATATTTTTTTACGTTCAGCACTAGAAGGACATATGTAGAATAAAACATACAAGGGTTTTCAAATGTGATTTCATAAAAAGCTTTTTTCAATGAATATTTTCTAAAATCATGTTTTAGGCAAAATCCACAATATAACTCGTTCGCCATATGAAGGGATACAAAGTTTTTTATAACTAACGAGCAACATATTTTTTATAAATTTTGCATGAAAGGGTCTAAAATATTTTTTTTTACGTTCAGCACTAGAAGGACAGATGTAGAATACAATATACAAGGGTTTTCAAATGTGATAAAAAAAAAGCATTTTTCAATGAATATTGTCTAAAATCATGTTTTAGGCTGAATCCACAATGCAACTAGTTCAGCATATGAAGGGATACACTTTTTTTTAATAACAAACAAGACAAATATTTTTTATATATTTTGCATGAAAAGGGTCTAAAATATTTTTTTTACGTTCAGCACTAGAAGTATATATGGAGAATAAAAGATACAAGGGTTTTCAAATGTGATTTTTTTAAAAGCTTTTTTCAATGAATATTGTCTAAAATCATGTTTTATGCAAAATCCACAATATAACTAGTTCGGCATATGAAGGGATACAAAGTTTTTATAACTAACGAGAAACATATTTTTTATACATTTCGCATGAAAGGGTCTAAAATATGTTTTAAAACATTCAGCAGTAGAATGACATATGTAGAATACAACATACAAGGGTTTTCAAATGTGATAAAAAAAAAAGCTGTTTACCATGAATATTGTCTAAAGTCATGTTTTAGGCAAAATCCACAATGCAACTAGTTCGGCATATGAAGGGATACACAGTTTTTTTTATAACAAACGAGAAAAATATTTTTTATACATTTTGCATGAAAAGGGTCTAAAAAATTTTTTTTAACGTTCAGCACTAGAAGGATTTATGTAGAATACAACATACAAGGGTTTTCAAATATGATTTTTTAAAAAGCTTTTTTCAATGAATATTGTCTAAAATCATGTTTTAGGCTAAATCCACAATGCAACTAGTTCGGCATATGAAGTGATACACTTTTTTTTAATAACAAACAAGACAAATATTTTTTATATATTTTGCATGAAAAGGGTCTAAAATATTTTTTTTACGTTCAGCACTAGAAGGATATATGTAGAATAAAAGATAGAAGGGTTTTCAAATGTGATTTTTTAAAAAGCTTTTTTCAATGAATATTGTCTAAAATCATGTTTTATGCAAAATCCACAATATAACTAGTTCGGCATATGAAGGGATACAAAGTTTTTATAACTAACGAGAAACATATTTTTTATACATTTCGCATGAAAGAGTCTAAAATATTTTTTAAAACATTCAGCAGTAGAATGATATATGTAGAATACAACATAAAAGGGTTTTCAAATGTGATTTTTAAAAAGGTTTTTTCAATGAATATTGTCTAAAATCATGTTTTAGGCAAAATCCACAATGCAACTAGTTCGGCATATGAAGGATACACAGTTTTTTTATAACAAACAAGAAACACATTTTTATACATTTTGCATGACAATGGTCTAAAATATTTTTTTTACGTTCAGCACTAGAGGGACATATGTAGAATACAACATACAAGGGTTTTCAAATGTGATTTAAAAAAAAGCTGTTTACCATGAATATTGTCTAAAATCATGTTTTAGGCAAAATCCACAATGCAACAAGTTCGGCATATGAAGGGATACACAGTTTTTTTTAAACAAACGAGAAAAATATTTTTAATACATTTTGCATGAAAAGGGTCTAAAATATTTTTTTTAACGTTCAGCACTAGAAGGAGATATGTAGAATACAATATACAAGGGTTTTCAAATGTGATAAAAAAAACCTGTTTTCCATGAATATTGCCTAAAATCATGTTTTAGGCAAAATCCACAATGCAACTAGTTCGGCATATGAAGGGATGCACAGTTTTTTTTTAACAAACGTGAAACATATTTTTTATATATTTTGCATGAAAAGGGTCTAAAATATTTTTTTACGTTCAGCACTAGAAGGACATATGTAGAATAAAACATACAAGGGTTTTCAAATGTGATTTCATAAAAAGCTTTTTTCAATGAATATTTTCTAAAATCATGTTTTAGGCAAAATCCACAATATAACTCGTTCGCCATATGAAGGGATACAAAGTTTTTTTATAACTAACGAGCAACATATTTTTTATAAATTTTGCATGAAAGGGTCTAAAATATTTTTTTTACGTTCAGCACTAGAAGGAAAGATGTAGAATACAATATACAAGGGTTTTCAAATGTGATAAAAAAAAAAGCATTTTTCAATGAATATTGTCTAAAATCATGTTTTAGGCTGAATCCACAATGCAACTAGTTCGGCATATGAAGGGATACAGTTTTTTTTAATAACAAACAAGACAAATATTTTTTATATATTTTGCATGAAAAGGGTCTAAAATATTTTTTTTACGTTCAGCACTAGATGGACATATGTAGAATACAACATACAAGGGTTTTCAAATGTGATTTAAAAAAAAGCTGTTTACCATGAATATTGTCTAAAATCATGTTTTAGGCAAAATCCACAATGCAACTAGTTCGGCATATGAAGGGATACACAGTTTTTTTTAAACAAACGAGAAAAATATTTTTTATACATTTTGCATGAAAAGGGTCTAAAATATTTTTTTTAACGTTCAGCACTAGAAGGAGATATGTAGAATACAATATACAAGGGTTTTCAAATGTGATAAAAAAAAACCTGTTTACCATGAATATTGCCTAAAATCATGTTTTAGGCAAAATCCACAATGCAACTAGTTCGGCATATGAAGGGATACACAGTTATTTTATAACAAACGAGAAAAATATTTTTTATACATTTTGCACGAAAAGGGTCTAAAATAATTTTTTTAACGTTCAGCACTAGAAGGATTTATGTAGAATAGAACATACAAGGGTTTCAAATGTGATTTTTTAAAAAGCATTTTTCAATGAATATTGCATAAAATCATGTTTTAGGCAAAATCCACAATGCAACTAGTTCGGCATATGAAGGGATGCACAGTTTTTTTTTTACAAACGTGAAACATATTTTTTATATATTTTGCATGAAAAGGGTCTAAAATATTTTTTTACGTTCAGCACTAGAAGGACATATGTAGAATAAAACATACAAGGGTTTTCAAATGTGATTTCATAAAAAGCTTTTTTCAATGAATATTTTCTAAAATCATGTTTTAGGCAAAATCCACAATATAACTAGTTTGCCATATGAAGGGATACAAAGTTTTTTATAACTAACGAGCAACATATTTTTTATACATTTTGCATGAAAGGGTCTAAAATATTTTTTTTACGTTCAGCACTAGAAGGACAGATGTAGAATACAATATACAAGGGTTTTCAAATGTGATTAAAAAAAAGCATTTTTCAATTAATATTGTCTAAAATAATGTTTTGGTCAAAATCCACAATGCAACTAGTTCGGCATATGAAGGGATACACAATTTTTTTTAAACAAACGAGAAAAATATTTTTTATACATTTTGCATGAAAAGGGTCTAAAATATTTTTTTTAACGTTCAGCACTAGAAGGAGATATGTAGAATACAATATACAAGGGTTTTCAAATGTGATAAAAAAAAAACCTGTTTTCCATGAATATTGCCTAAAATCATGTTTTAGGCGAAATCCACAATGCAACTAGTTCGGCATATGAAGGGATACACTGTTATTTTATAACAAACGAGAAAAATATTTTTTATACATTTTGCATGAAAAGGGTCTAAAATATTTTTTTTAACGTTCAGCACTAGAAGGATTTATGTAGAATACAACATACAAGGATTTCAAATGTGATTTTTTAAAAAGCATTTTTCAATGAATATTGTCTAAAATCATGTTTTAGGCTAAATCCACAATGCAACTAGTTCGGCATATGAAGGGATTCACTTTTTTTTAATAACAAACAAGACAAATATTTTTTATATGTTTTGCATGAAAAGGGTCTAAAATAAAAAAAATTATGTTCAGCACTAGACGGACAGATGTAGAATACAATATACAAGGGTTTTTAAATGTGATTAAAAAAAAACTGTTTTTTCAAGAATATTGTCTAAAGTCATGTTTTAGGCAAAATCCACAATGCAACTAGTTCGGCATATGAAGGGATACACTGTTTTTTTTATAACAAACGAGAAAAATATTTTTTATACATTTTGCATGAAAAGGGTCTAAACATTTTTTTTTTACGTTCAGCACTAGAAGGATTTATGTAGAATACAACATACAAGGGTTTTCAAATGTGATTTTTTAAAAAGCTTTTTTCAATGAATATTGTCTAAAATCATGTTTTAGGCTAAATCCACAATGCAACTAGTTCGGCATATGAAGGGATTCACTTTTTTTTAATAACAAACAAGACAAATATTTTTTATATGTTTTGCATGAAAAGGGTCTAAAATATTTTTTTTACGTTCAGCACTAGAAGGATATATGTAGAATAAAAGATACAAGGGTTTTCAAATGTGATTTTTTAAAAAGCTTTTTTCAATGAATATTGTCTAAAATCATGTTTTATGCAAAATCCACAATATAACTAGTTCGGCATATGAAGGGATACAAAGTTTTTATAACTAACGAGAAACATATTTTTTATACATTTCGCATGAAAGAGTCTAAAATATTTTTTAAAACATTCAGCAGTAGAATGACATATCTAGAATACAACATAAAAGGGTTTTCAAATGTGATTTTTAAAAAGCTTTTTTCAATGAATATTGTCTAAAATCATGTTTTAGGCAAAATCCACAATGCAACTAGTTCGGCATATGAAGGATACACAGTTTTTTTATAACAAACAAGAAACACATTTTTATACATTTTGCATGACAAGGGTCTAAAATAATTTTTTTACGTTCAGCACTAGAGGGACATATGTAGAATACAACATACAAGGGTTTTCAAATGTGATTTAAAAAAAAGCTGTTTACCATGAATATTGTCTAAAATCATGTTTTAGGCAAAATCCACAATGCAACTAGTTCGGCATATGAAGGGATACACAGTTTTTTTTAAACAAACAAGAAAAATATTTTTTATACATTTTGCATGAAAAGGGTCTAAAATATTTTTTTTAACGTTCAGCACTAGAAGGAGATATGTAGAATACAATATACAAGGGTTTTCAAATGTGATAAAAAAAACCTGTTTTCCATGAATATTGCCTAAAATCATGTTTAGGCAAAATCCACAATGCAACTAGTTCGGCATATGAAGGGATACACAGTTATTTTATAACAAACGAGAGAAATATTTTTTATACATTTTGCATGAAAAGGGTCTAAAATAATTTTTTTAACGTTCAGCACTAGAAGGATTTATGTAGAATACAACATACAAGGGTTTCAAATGTGATTTTTTTTAAAGCATTTTTCAATGAATATTGCATAAAAACATGTTTTAGGCAAAATCCACAATGCAACTAGTTCGGCATATGAAGGGATGCACAGTTTTTTTTTAACAAACGTGAAACATATTTTTTATATATTTTGCATGAAAAGGGTCTAAAATATTTTTTTACGTTCAGCACTAGAAGGACATATGTAGAATAAAACATACAAGGGTTTTCAAATGTGATTTCATAAAAAGCTTTTTTCAATGAATATTTTCTAAAATCATGTTTTAGGCAAAATCCACAATATAACTCGTTCGCCATATGAAGGGATACAAAGTTTTTTATAACTAACGAGCAACATATTTTTTATAAATTTTGCATGAAAGGGTCTAAAATATTTTTTTTTACGTTCAGCACTAGAAGGACAGATGTAGAATACAATATACAAGGGTTTTCAAATGTGATAAAAAAAAAGCATTTTTCAATGAATATTGTCTAAAATCATGTTTTAGGCTGAATCCACAATGCAACTAGTTCAGCATATGAAGGGATACACTTTTTTTTAATAACAAACAAGACAAATATTTTTTATATATTTTGCATGAAAAGGGTCTAAAATATGTTTTTTACGTTCAGCACTAGAAGGACAGATGTAGAATACAACATACAAGGGTTTTCAAATGTGATTTTTTAAAAAGCTTTTTTCAATGAATATTGTCTAAAATCATGTTTTAGGCTAAATCCACAATGCAACTAGTTCGGCATATGAAGGGATTCACTTTTTTTTAATAACAAACAAGACAAATATTTTTTATATGTTTTGCATGAAAAGGGTCTAAAATATTTTTTTTACGTTCAGCACTAGAAGGATATATGTAGAATAAAAGATACAAGGGTTTTCAAATGTGATTTTTTAAAAAGCTTTTTTCAATGAATATTGTCTAAAATCATGTTTTATGCAAAATCCACAATATAACTAGTTCGGCATATGAAGGGATACAAAGTTTTTATAACTAACGAGAAACATATTTTTTATACATTTCGCATGAAAGAGTCTAAAATATTTTTTAAAACATTCAGCAGTAGAATGACATATCTAGAATACAACATAAAAGGGTTTTCAAATGTGATTTTTAAAAAGCTTTTTTCAATGAATATTGTCTAAAATCATGTTTTAGGCAAAATCCACAATGCAACTAGTTCGACATATGAAGGATACACAATTTTTTTATAACAAACAAGAAACACATTTTTATACATTTTGCATGACAAGGGTCTAAAATAATTTTTTTACGTTCAGCACTAGAGGGACATATGTAGAATACAACATACAAGGGTTTTCAAATGTGATTTAAAAAAAGCTGTTTACCATGAATATTGTCTAAAATCATGTTTTAGGCAAAATCCACAATGCAACTAGTTCGGCATATGAAGGGATACACAGTTTTTTTTAAACAAACAAGAAAAATATTTTTTATACATTTTGCATGAAAAGGGTCTAAAATATTTTTTTTAACGTTCAGCACTAGAAGGAGATATGTAGAATACAATATACAAGGGTTTTCAAATGTGATAAAAAAAACCTGTTTTCCATGAATATTGCCTAAAATCATGTTTTAGGCAAAATCCACAATGCAACTAGTTCGGCATATGAAGGGATGCACAGTTTTTTTTTAACAAACGTGAAACATATTTTTTATATATTTTGCATGAAAAGGGTCTAAAATATTTTTTTACGTTCAGCACTAGAAGGACATATGTAGAATAAAACATACAAGGGTTTTCAAATGTGATTTCATAAAAAGCTTTTTTCAATGAATATTTTCTAAAATCATGTTTTAGGCAAAATCCACAATATAACTCGTTCGCCATATGAAGGGATACAAAGTTTTTTATAACTAACGAGCAACATATTTTTTATAAATTTTGCATGAAAGGGTCTAAAATATTTTTTTTTACGTTCAGCACTAGAAGGACAGATGTAGAATACAATATACAAGGGTTTTCAAATGTGATAAAAAAAAAGCATTTTTCAATGAATATTGTCTAAAATCATGTTTTAGGCTGAATCCACAATGCAACTAGTTCAGCATATGAAGGGATACACTTTTTTTTAATAACAAACAAGACAAATATTTTTTATACATTTTGCATGAAAAGGGTCTAAAATATGTTTTTTACGTTCAGCACTAGAAGTATATATGGAGAATAAAAGATACAAGGGTTTTCAAATGTGATTTTTTAAAAAGGTTTTTCAATGAATATTGTCTAAAATCATGTTTTACGCAAAATCCACAATATAACTAGTTCGGCATATGAAGGGATACAAAGTTTTTCATAACGAACAAGAAACATATTTTTTATACATTTTGCATGAAAAGGGTCTAAAATAAAAAAAATTATGTTCAGCACTAGACGGACAGATGTAGAATACAATATACAAGGGTTTTTAAATGTGATTAAAAAAAAGGTTTTTCAAGAATATTGTCTAAAGTCATGTTTTAGGCAAAATCCATAATGCAACTAGTTCGGCATATGAAGGGATACACTGTTTTTTTTATAACAAACGAGAAAAATATTTTTTATACATTTTGCATGAAAAGGGTCTAAACATTTTTTTTTTACGTTCAGCACTAGAAGGATTTATGTAGAATACAACATACAAGGGTTTTCAAATGTGATTTTTTAAAAAGCTTTTTTCAATGAATATTGTCTAAAATCATGTTTTAGGCTAAATCCACAATGCAACTAGTTCGGCATATGAAGGGATTCACTTTTTTTTAATAACAAACAAGACAAATATTTTTTATATGTTTTGCATGAAAAGGGTCTAAAATATTTTTTTTACGTTCAGCACTAGAAGGATATATGTAGAATAAAAGATACAAGGGTTTTCAAATGTGATTTTTTAAAAAGCTTTTTTCAATGAATATTGTCTAAAATCATGTTTTATGCAAAATCCACAATATAACTAGTTCGGCATATGAAGGGATACAAAGTTTTTATAACTAACGAGAAACATATTTTTTATACATTTCGCATGAAAGAGTCTAAAATATTTTTTAAAACATTCAGCAGTAGAATGACATATGTAGAATACAACATAAAAGGGTTTTCAAATGTGATTTTTAAAAAGCTTTTTTCAATGAATATTGTCTAAAATCATGTTTTAGGCAAAATCCACAATGCAACTAGTTCGGCATATGAAGGATACACAGTTTTTTTATAACAAACAAGAAACACATTTTTATACATTTTGCATGACAAGGGTCTAAAATAATTTTTTTACGTTCAGCACTAGAGGGACATATGTAGAATACAACATACAAGGGTTTTCAAATGTGATTTAAAAAAAAGCTGTTTACCATGAATATTGTCTAAAATCATGTTTTAGGCAAAATCCACAATGCAACTAGTTCGGCATATGAAGGGATACACAGTTTTTTTTAAACAAACAAGAAAAATATTTTTTATACATTTTGCATGAAAAGGGTCTAAAATATTTTTTTTAACGTTCAGCACTAGAAGGAGATATGTAGAATACAATATACAAGGGTTTTCAAATGTGATAAAAAAAACCTGTTTTCCATGAATATTGCCTAAAATCATGTTTAGGCAAAATCCACAATGCAACTAGTTCGGCATATGAAGGGATACACAGTTATTTTATAACAAACGAGAGAAATATTTTTTATACATTTTGCATGAAAAGGGTCTAAAATAATTTTTTTAACGTTCAGCACTAGAAGGATTTATGTAGAATACAACATACAAGGGTTTCAAATGTGATTTTTTTTAAAGCATTTTTCAATGAATATTGCATAAAAACATGTTTTAGGCAAAATCCACAATGCAACTAGTTCGGCATATGAAGGGATGCACAGTTTTTTTTTAACAAACGTGAAACATATTTTTTATATATTTTGCATGAAAAGGGTCTAAAATATTTTTTTACGTTCAGCACTAGAAGGACATATGTAGAATAAAACATACAAGGGTTTTCAAATGTGATTTCATAAAAAGCTTTTTTCAATGAATATTTTCTAAAATCATGTTTTAGGCAAAATCCACAATATAACTCGTTCGCCATATGAAGGGATACAAAGTTTTTTATAACTAACGAGCAACATATTTTTTATAAATTTTGCATGAAAGGGTCTAAAATATTTTTTTTTACGTTCAGCACTAGAAGGACAGATGTAGAATACAATATACAAGGGTTTTCAAATGTGATTAAAAAAAAGCATTTTTCAATGAATATTGTCTAAAATCATGTTTTAGGCTGAATCCACAATGCAACTAGTTCAGCATATGAAGGGATACACTTTTTTTTAATAACAAACAAGACAAATATTTTTTATATATTTTGCATGAAAAGGGTCTAAAATATGTTTTTTACGTTCAGCACTAGAAGTATATATGGAGAATAAAAGATACAAGGGTTTTCAAATGTGATTTTTTAAAAAGCTTTTTTCAATGAATATTGTCTAAAATCATGTTTTATGCAAAATCCACAATATAACTAGTTCGGCATATGAAGGGATACAAAGTTTTTATAACTAACGAGAAACATATTTTTTATACATTTCGCATGAAAGGGTCTAAAATATGTTTTAAAACATTCAGCAGTAGAATGACATATGTAGAATACAACATACAAGGGTTTTCAAATGTGATTTAAAAAAAAGCTGTTTACCATGAATATTGTCTAAAGTCATGTTTTAGGCAAAATCCACAATGCAACTAGTTCGGCATATGAAGGGATACACAGTTTTTTTTATAACAAACGAGAAAAATATTTTTTATACATTTTGCATGAAAAGGGTCTAAAAATTTTTTTTTAACGTTCAGCACTAGAAGGATTTATGTAGAATACAACATACAAGGGTTTTCAAATGTGATTTTTTAAAAAGCTTTTTTCAATGAATATTGTCTAAAATCATGTTTTAGGCTAAATCCACAATGCAACTAGTTCGGCATATGAAGTGATACACTTTTTTTTAATAACAAACAAGACAAATATTTTTTATATATTTTGCATGAAAAGGGTCTAAAATATTTTTTTTACGTTCAGCACTAGAAGGATATATGTAGAATAAAAGATACAAGGGTTTTCAAATGTGATTTTTTAAAAAGCTTTTTTCAATGAATATTGTCTAAAATCATGTTTTATGCAAAATCCACAATATAACTAGTTCGGCATATGAAGGGATACAAAGTTTTTATAACTAACGAGAAACATATTTTTTATACATTTCGCATGAAAGAGTCTAAAATATTTTTTAAAACATTCAGCAGTAGAATGATATATGTAGAATACAACATAAAAGGGTTTTCAAATGTGATTTTTAAAAAGGTTTTTTCAATGAATATTGTCTAAAATCATGTTTTAGGCAAAATCCACAATGCAACTAGTTCGGCATATGAAGGGATACACAGTTTTTTTTAAACAAACGAGAAAAATATTTTTAATACATTTTGCATGAAAAGGGTCTAAAATATTTTTTTTAACGTTCAGCACTAGAAGGAGATATGTAGAATACAATATACAAGGGTTTTCAAATGTGATAAAAAAAACCTGTTTTCCATGAATATAGCCTAAAATCATGTTTTAGGCAAAATCCACAATGCAACTAGTTCGGCATATGAAGGGATGCACAGTTTTTTTTTAACAAACGTGAAACATATTTTTTATATATTTTGCATGAAAAGGGTCTAAAATATTTTTTTACGTTCAGCACTAGAAGGACATATGTAGAATAAAACATACAAGGGTTTTCAAATGTGATTTCATAAAAAGCTTTTTTCAATGAATATTTTCTAAAATCATGTTTTAGGCAAAATCCACAATATAACTAGTTCGCCATATGAAGGGATACAAAGTTTTTTTATAACTAACGAGCAACATATTTTTTATAAATTTTGCATGAAAGGGTCTAAAATATTTTTTTTACGTTCAGCACTAGAAGGAAAGATGTAGAATACAATATACAAGGGTTTTCAAATGTGATAAAAAAAAAAGCATTTTTCAATGAATATTGTCTAAAATCATGTTTTAGGCTGAATCCACAATGCAACTAGTTCGGCATATGAAGGGATACAGTTTTTTTTAATAACAAACAAGACAAATATTTTTTATATATTTTGCATGAAAAGGGTCTAAAATATTTTTTTTACGTTCAGCACTAGATGGACATATGTAGAATACAACATACAAGGGTTTTCAAATGTGATTTAAAAAAAAGCTGTTTACCATGAATATTGTCTAAAATCATGTTTTAGGCAAAATCCACAATGCAACTAGTTCGGCATATGAAGGGATACACAGTTATTTTATAACAAACGAGAAAAATATTTTTTATACATTTTGCATGAAAAGGGTCTAAACATTTTTTTTTAACGTTCAGCACTAGAAGGATTTATGTAGAATACAACATACAAGGGTTTTCAAATGTGATTTTTTAAAAAGCTTTTTTCAATGAATATTGTCTAAAATCATGTTTTAGGCTAAATCCACAATGCAACTAGTTCGGCATATGAAGTGATACACTTTTTTTTAATAACAAACAAGACAAATATTTTTTATACATTTTGCATGAAAAAGGTCTAAAATATTTTTTTTACGTTCAGCACTAGAAGGATATATGTAGAATAAAAGATACAAGGGTTTTCAAATTTGATTTTTTAAAAAGCTTTTTTCAATGAATATTGTCTAAAATCATGTTTTATGCAAAATCCACAATATAACTAGTTCGGCATATGAAGGGATACAAAGTTTTTGTAACTAACGAGAAACATATTTTTTATACATTTCGCATGAAAGAGTCTAAAATATTTTTTAAAACATTCAGCAGTAGAATGACATATGTAGAATACAACATAAAAGGGTTTTCAAATGTGATTTTTAAAAAGGTTTTTTCAATGAATATTGTCTAAAATCATGTTTTAGGCAAAATCCACAATGCAACTAGTTCGGCATATGAAGGATACACAGTTTTTTTATAACAAACAAGAAACACATTTTTATACATTTTGCATGACAAGGGTCTAAAATAATTTTTTTACGTTCAGCACTAGAGGGACATATGTAGAATACAACATACAAGGGTTTTCAAATGTGATTTAAAAAAAAGCTGTTTACCATGAATATTGTCTAAAATCATGTTTTAGGCAAAATCCACAATGCAACAAGTTCGGCATATGAAGGGATACACAGTTTTTTTTAAACAAACGAGAAAAATATTTTTAATACATTTTGCATGAAAAGGGTCTAAAATATTTTTTTTAACGTTCAGCACTAGAAGGAGATATGTAGAATACAATATACAAGGGTTTTCAAATGTGATAAAAAAAAACCTGTTTTCCATGAATATTGCCTAAAATCATGTTTTAGGCAAAATCCACAATGCAACTAGTTCGGCATATGAAGGGATGCACAGTTTTTTTTTAACAAACGTGAAACATATTTTTTATATATTTTGCATGAAAAGGGTCTAAAATATTTTTTTACGTTCAGCACTAGAAGGACATATGTAGAATAAAACATACAAGGGTTTTCAAATGTGATTTCATAAAAAGCTTTTTTCAATGAATATTTTCTAAAATCATGTTTTAGGCAAAATCCACAATATAACTCGTTCGCCATATGAAGGGATACAAAGTTTTTTTTATAACTAACGAGCAACATATTTTTTATAAATTTTGCATGAAAGGGTCTAAAATATTTTTTTTACGTTCAGCACTAGAAGGAAAGATGTAGAATACAATATACAAGTGTTTTCAAATGTGATAAAAAAAAAAGCATTTTTCAATTAATATTGTCTAAAATCATGTTTTAGGCTGAATCCACAATGCAACTAGTTCGGCATATGAAGGGATACACTTTTTTTTAATAACAAACAAGACAAATATTTTTTATATATTTTGCATGAAAAGGGTCTAAAATATTTTTTTTACGTTCAGCACTAGATGGACATATGTAGAATACAACATACAAGGGTTTTCAAATGTGATTTAAAAAAAAGCTGTTTACCATGAATATTGTCTAAAATCATGTTTTAGGCAAAATCCACAATGCAACTAGTTCGGCATATGAAGGGATACACAGTTTTTTTTAAACAAACGAGAAAAATATTTTTTATACATTTTGCATGAAAAGGGTCTAAAATATTTTTTTTAACGTTCAGCACTAGAAGGAGATATGTAGAATACAATATACAAGGGTTTTCAAATGTGATAAAAAAAAACCTGTTTACCATGAATATTGCCTAAAATCATGTTTTAGGCAAAATCCACAATGCAACTAGTTCGGCATATGAAGGGATACACAGTTATTTTATAACAAACGAGAAAAATATTTTTTATACATTTTGCACGAAAAGGGTCTAAAATAATTTTTTTAACGTTCAGCACTAGAAGGATTTATGTAGAATACAACATACAAGGGTTTCAAATGTGATTTTTTAAAAAGCATTTTTCAATGAATATTGTCTAAAATCAAGTTTTACGCAAAATCCACAATATAACTAGTTCGGCATATGAAGGGATACAAAGTTTTTCATAACGAACGAGAAACATATTTTTTATACATTTTGCATGAAAAGGGTCTAAAATAAAAAAAATTATGTTCAGCACTAGACGGACAGATGTAGAATACAATATACAAGGGTTTTTAAATGTGATTAAAAAAAACAGTTTTTTCATGAATATTGTCTAAAGTCATGTTTTAGGCAAAATCCAAAATGCAACTAGTTCGGCATATGAAGGGATTCACAGTTTTTTTTATGACAAACGAGAAAAATATTTTTTATACATTTTGCATGAAAAGGGTCTAAACATTTTTTTTTAACGTTCAGCACTAGAAGGATTTATGTAGAATACAACATACAAGGGTTTTCAAATGTGATTTTTTAAAAAGCTTTTTTCAATGAATATTGTCTAAAATCATGTTTTAGGCTGAATCCACAATGCAACTAGTTCGGCATATGAAGGGATACACTTTTTTTTAATAACAAACAAGACAAATATTTTTTATATATTTTGCATGAAAAGGGTCTAAAATATTTTTTTTACGTTCAGCACTAGATGGACATATGTAGAATACAACATACAAGGGTTTTCAAATGTGATTTAAAAAAAAGCTGTTTACCATGAATATTGTCTAAAATCATGTTTTAGGCAAAATCCACAATGCAACTAGTTCGGCATATGAAGGGATACACAGTTTTTTTTAAACAAACGAGAAAAATATTTTTTATACATTTTGCATGAAAAGGGTCTAAAATATTTTTTTTAACGTTCAGCACTAGAAGGAGATATGTAGAATACAATATACAAGGGTTTTCAAATGTGATAAAAAAAAACCTGTTTACCATGAATATTGCCTAAAATCATGTTTTAGGCAAAATCCACAATGCAACTAGTTCGGCATATGAAGGGATACACAGTTATTTTATAACAAACGAGAAAAATATTTTTTATACATTTTGCACGAAAAGGGTCTAAAATAATTTTTTTAACGTTCAGCACTAGAAGGATTTATGTAGAATACAACATACAAGGGTTTCAAATGTGATTTTTTTAAAAGCATTTTTCTATGAATATTGTCTAAAATCAAGTTTTACGCAAAATCCACAATATAACTAGTTCGGCATATGAAGGGATACAAAGTTTTTCATAACGAACGAGAAACATATTTTTTATACATTTTGCATGAAAAGGGTCTAAAATAAAAAAAATTATGTTCAGCACTAGACGGACAGATGTAGAATACAATATACAAGGGTTTTTAAATGTGATTAAAAAAAAAAAGTTTTTTCATGAATATTGTCTAAAGTCATGTTTTAGGCAAAATCCACAATGCAACTAGTTCGGCATATGAAGGGATTCACAGTTTTTTTTATGACAAACGAGAAAAATATTTTTTATACATTTTGCATGAAAAGGGTCTAAACATTTTTTTTTAACGTTCAGCACTAGAAGGATTTATGTAGAATACAACATACAAGGGTTTTCAAATGTGATTTTTTAAAAAGCTTTTTTCAATGAATATTGTCTAAAATCATGTTTTAGGCTAAATCCACAATGCAACTAGTTCGGCATATGAAGTGATACACTTTTTTTTAATAACAAACAAGACAAATATTTTTTATATATTTTGCATGAAAAGGGTCTAAAATATTTTTTTTACGTTCAGCACTAGAAGGATATATGTAGAATAAAAGATACAAGGGTTTTCAAATGTGATTTTTTAAAAAGCTTTTTTCAATGAATATTGTCTAAAATCATGTTTTATGCAAAATCCACAATATAACTAGTTCGGCATATGAAGGGATACAAAGTTTTTATAACTAACGAGAAACACATTTTTTATACATTTCGCATGAAAGAGTCTAAAATATTTTTTAAAACATTCAGCAGTAGAATGACATATGTAGAATACAACATAAAAGGGTTTTCAAATGTGATTTTTAAAAAGGTTTTTTCAATGAATATTGTCTAAAATCATGTTTTAGGCAAAATCCACAATGCAACTAGTTCGGCATATGAAGGATACACAGTTTTTTTATAACAAACAAGAAACACATTTTTATACATTTTGCATGACAAGGGTCTAAAATAATTTTTTTACGTTCAGCACTAGAGGGACATATGTAGAATACAACATACAAGGGTTTTCAAATGTGATTTAAAAAAAAGCTGTTTACCATGAATATTGTCTAAAATCATGTTTTAGGCAAAATCCACAATGCAACAAGTTCGGCATATGAAGGGATACACAGTTTTTTTTAAACAAACGAGAAAAATATTTTTAATACATTTTGCATGAAAAGGGTCTAAAATATTTTTTTTAACGTTCAGCACTAGAAGGAGATATGTAGAATACAACATACAAGGGTTTTCAAATGTGATAAAAAAAAACCTGTTTCCCATGAATATTGCCTAAAATCATGTTTTAGGCAAAATCCACAATGCAACTAGTTCGGCATATGAAGGGATGCACAGTTTTTTTTTAACAAACGTGAAACATATTTTTTATATATTTTGCATGAAAAGGGTCTAAAATATTTTTTTACGTTCAGCACTAGAAGGACATATGTAGAATAAAACATACAAGGGTTTTCAAATGTGATTTCATAAAAAGCTTTTTTCAATGAATATTTTCTAAAATCATGTTTTAGGCAAAATCCACAATATAACTCGTTCGCCATATGAAGGGATACAAAGTTTTTTTTATAACTAACGAGCAACATATTTTTTATAAATTTTGCATGAAAGGGTCTAAAATCTTTTTTTTACGTTCAGCACTAGAAGGAAAGATGTAGAATACAATATACAAGGGTTTTCAAATGTGATAAAAAAAAAGCATTTTTCAATGAATATTGCCTAAAATCATGTTTTAGGCAAAATCCACAATGCAACTAGTTCGGCATATGAAGGGATGCACAGTTTTTTTTTAACAAACGTGAAACATATTTTTTATATATTTTGCATGAAAAGGGTCTAAAATATTTTTTTACGTTCAGCACTAGAAGGACATATGTAGAATAAAACATACAAGGGTTTTCAAATGTGATTTCATAAAAAGCTTTTTTCAATGAATATTTTCTAAAATCATGTTTTAGGCAAAATCCACAATATAACTCGTTCGCCATATGAAGGGATACAAAGTTTTTTTTATAACTAACGAGCAACATATTTTTTATAAATTTTGCATGAAAGGGTCTAAAATCTTTTTTTTACGTTCAGCACTAGAAGGAAAGATGTAGAATACAATATACAAGGGTTTTCAAATGTGATAAAAAAAAAGCATTTTTCAATGAATATTGTCTAAAATCATGTTTTAGGCTGAATCCACAATGCAACTAGTTCGGCATATGAAGGGATACACTTTTTTTTAATAACAAACAAGACAAATATTTTTTATATATTTTGCATGAAAAGGGTCTAAAATATTTTTTTTACGTTCAGCACTAGATGGACATATGTAGAATACAACATACAAGGGTTTTCAAATGTGATTTAAAAAAAAGCTGTTTACCATGAATATTGTCTAAAATCATGTTTTAGGCATCATGTTTTATATGTGGATTTTGCCTAAAACATGATTTTAGACAATATTCATTGAAAAAAGCTTTTAAAAAAATCACATTTGAAAACCCTTGTATCTTTTATTCTACATATATCCTTTTAGTGCTGAACGTAAAAAAAATATTTTAGACCCTTTTCATTCAAAATGTATAAAAAATATTTTTCCCGTTTGTTATAAAAAAATTGTGTGCCGAACTAGTTGCATATGCCGAACTAGTTGCATATGCCAAACTAGTTGCATTGTGGATTTTGCCTAAAACATGATTTTAGACAATATTAATTGAAAAATGCTTTTTTTTAATCACATTTGAAAACCCTTGTATATTGTATTCTACATCTGTCCTTCTAGTGCTGAACGTAAAAAAAATATTTTAGACCCTTTCATGCAAAATGTATAAAAAATATGTTACTCGTTAGTTATAAAAAATGTGATTAAAAAAAAACTGTTTTCCATGAATATTGTCTAAAGTCATGTTTTAGGCAAAATCCACAATGCAACTAGTTCGGCATATTAAGGGATACACAGTTTTTTTTATAACAAACGAGAAAAATAATTTTTATACATTTTGCATGAAAAAGGTCTAAAAAAAATTTTTTACGTTCAGCACTAGAAGGATTTATGTAGAGTACAACATACAAGGGTTTTCAAATGTGATTTTTTTAAAAGCTTTTTTCAATGAATATTGTCTAAAATCATGTTTTAGGCAAAATCCACAATGCAACTAGTTCGGCATATGAAGGGAAACACCGTTTTTTTTATAACAAACGAGAAAAATATTTTTTATACATTTTGCATGAAAAGGGTCTAAAATATTTTTTTAAACGTTCAGCACTAGAAGGATATATGTAGAATACAACATACAAGGGTTTTCAAATGTGATTTTTTAAAAAGCTGTTTACCATGAATATTGTCTAAAATCATGTTTTAGGAAAAAATCCACAATGCAACTAGTTTTGCATATGAAGGGATACACAGTTTTTTATAACAAACGTGAAACATATTTTTTATACATTTTGCATCAAAAGGGTCTAAAATATTTTTTTTACGTTCAGCACTAGAAGGACATATGTAGAATACAACATACAAGGGTTTTCAAATGTGATTTCTTAAAAAGCTTTTTTCAATGAATATTTTCTAAAATCATGTTTTAGGCAAAATCCAAAATATAACTAGTTCGCCATATGAAGGGATACAAAGTTTTTTATAACTAACGAGAAACATATTTTTTATGAATTTTGCATGAAAGGATCTAAAATATTTTTTTTACATTCAGCACTAGAAGGATATATGTAGAGTACAACATACAAGGGTTTTCAAATGTGATTTTTTTTAAAGCTTTTTTCAATGAATATTGTCTAAAATCATGTTTTACGCAAAATCCACAATATAACTAGTTCGGCATATGAAGGGATACAACGTTTTTCATAACGAACGAGAAACATATTTTTTATATATTTTGCATGAAAAGGGTCTAAAATATTTTTTTTACGTTCAGCACTAGATGGACATATGTAGAATACAACATACAAGGGTTTTCAAATGTGATTACAAAAAAAGCTGTTTACCATGAATATTGTCTAAAATCATGTTTTATGCAAAATCCACAATATAACTAGTTCGGCATATGAAGGGATACAAAGTTTTTATAACTAACGAGAAACATATTTTTTATACATTTCGCATGAAAGGGTCTAAAATATTTTTTAAAACATTCAGCAGTAGAATGACATATGTAGAATACAACATAAAAGGGTTTTCAAATGTGATTTTTAAAAAGCTTTTTTCAATGAATATTGTCTAAAATCATGTTTTAGGCAAAATCCACAATGCAACTAGTTCGGCATATGAAGGATACACAGTTTTTTTATAACAAACAAGAAACACATTTTTATACATTTTGCATGACAAGGGTCTAAAATAATTTTTTTACGTTCAGCACTAGAGGGACATATGTAGAATACAACATACAAGGGTTTTCAAATGTGATTTAAAAAAAAGCTGTTTACCATGAATATTGTCTAAAATCATGTTTTAGGCAAAATCCACAATGCAACAAGTTCGGCATATGAAGGGATACACAGTTTTTTTTAAACAAACGAGAAAAATATTTTTTATACATTTTGCATGAAAAGGGTCTAAAATATTTTTTTTAACGTTCAGCACTAGAAGGAGATATGTAGAATACAATATACAAGGGTTTTCAAATGTGATAAAAAAAAACCTGTTTTCCATGAATATTGCCTAAAATCATGTTTTAGGCAAAATCCACAATGCAACTAGTTCGGCATATGAAGGGATGCACAGTTTTTTTTTAACAAACTTGAAACATATTTTTTATATATTTTGCATGAAAAGGGTCTAAAATATTTTTTTACGTTCAGCACTAGAAGGACATATGTAGAATAAAACATACAAGGGTTTTCAAATGTGATTTCATTAAAAAGCTTTTTTCAATGAATATTTTCTAAAATCATGTTTTAGGCAAAATCCACAATATAACTCGTTCGCCATATGAAGGGATACAAAGTTTTTTTATAACTAACGAGCAACATATTTTTTATAAATTTTGCATGAAAGGGTCTAAAATATTTTTTTTACGTTCAGCACTATAAGGAAAGATGTAGAATACAATATACAAGGGTTTTCAAATGTGATAAAAAAAAAAGCATTTTTCAATGAATATTGTCTAAAATCATGTTTTAGGCAAAATCCACAATATAACTAGTTCGGCATATGAAGGGATACACAGTTTTTTATAACAAACAAGAAACACATTTTTATACATTTTGCATGAAAAGGGTCTAAAATATTTTTTTTACGTTCAGAACTAGATGGACATATGTAGAATACAACATACAAGGGTTTTCAAATGTGATTTAAAAAAGAAGCTGTTTACCATGAATATTGTCTAAAATCATGTTTTAGGCAAAAATCCACAATGCAACTAGTTTGGCATATGAAGGGATACACAGTTTTTTTTAAACAAACGTGAAACACATTTTTTATATATTTTGCATGAAAATGGTCTAAAATATTTTTTTTACGTTCAGCACTAGATAGATATATGTAGAGTACAACATACAAGGGTTTTCAAATGTGATTAAAAAAAAAATTCAATGAATATTGTCTAAAATCATGTTTTACGCAAAATCCACAATATAACTATTTCAGCATATGAAGGGATACACAGTTTTTTATAACAAACAAGAAACACATTTTCATACATTTTGCATGAAAAAGGTCTAAAATATTTTTTTTACGTTCAGAACTAGATGGACATATGTAGAATACAACATACAAGGGTTTTCAAATGTGATTTAAAAAAGAAGCTGTTTACCATGAATATTGTCTAAAATCATGTTTTAGGCAAAAATCCACAATGCAACTATTTCGGCATATGAAGGGATACACAGTTTTTTTTTAAACAAACGTGAAACACATTTTTTATATATTTTGCATGAAAATGGTCTAAAATAATTTTTTACGTTCAGCACTAGAAGGATATATGTAGATTACAACATACAAGGGTTTTCAAATGTGATAAAAAAAAAAAAATTCAATGAATATTGTCTAAAATCATGTTTTACGCAAAATCCACAATATAACTAGTTCGGCATATGAAGGGATACACTTTTTTTTTATAACAAACAAGACAAATATTTTTTATATATTTTGCATGAAAAGGGTCTAAAATATTTTTTTTACGTTCAGCACTAGATGGACATATGTAGAAAACAACATACAAGGGATTTCAAATGTGATTTAAAAAAAAGCTGTTTACCATGAATATTGTCTAAAATCATGTTTTAGGCAAATTCCACAATGCAACTAGTTCGGCATATGAAGGGATACACAGTTTTTTATAACAAACGTGAAACATATTTTTTATACATTTTGCATGAAAAGGGTCTAAAATATTTTTTTTTACGTTCAGAACTAGAAGGACATATGTAGAATACAACATACAAGGGTTTTCAAATGTGATTTCATAAAAAGCTTTTTTCAATGAATATTGTCTAAAATCATGTTTTAGGCAAATTCCACAATGCAACTAGTTCGGCATATGAAGGGATACACTTTTTTTTATAACAAACAAGACAAATATTTTTTATATATTTTGCATGAAAAGTGTCTAAAATAAAAAAAAATTACGTTCAGCACTAGAAGGACAGATGTAGAATACAATATACAAGGGTTTTCAAATGTGATTAAAAAAAAGCTTTTTTCAATTAATATTGTCTAAAATCATGTTTTAGGCAAAATCCACAATGCAACTAGTTCGGCATATGAAGGGATACACAGTTTTTTTAGAACAAATGGGAAAAATATTTTTTATACATTTTGCATGAAAATGGTCTAAAATATTTTTTTTACGTTCAGCACTAGAAGGATATATGTAGAAAAAAACATACAAGGGTTTTCAAATGTGATTTCTTAAAAAGCTTTTTTCAATGAATATTTTCTAAAATCATGTTTTAGGCAAAATCCACAATATAACTAGTTCGGCATATGAAGGGATACAAAGTTTTTATAACTAACGAGAAACATATTTTTTATACATTTTGCATGAAAGGGTCTAAAATATTTTTTTTAACATTCAGCAGTAGAATGACATATGTAGAATACAACATAAAAGGGTTTTCAAATGTGATTTTTAAAAAGCTTTTTTCAATGAATATTGTCTAAAATCATGTTTCAGGCAAAATCCACAATACAACTAGTTCGGCATATGAAGGATACACAGTTTTTTATAACAAACAAGAAACATATTTTTATACATTTTGCATGAAAAGGGTCTAAAATAATTTTTTTACGTTCAGCACTAGATGGACATATGTAGAATACAACATACAAGGGTTTTCAAATGTGATTTTAAAAAAAGCTGTTTACCATGAATATTGTCTAAAATCATGTTTTAGGCAAAATCCACAATGCAACTAGTTCGGCATATGAAGGGATACACAGTTTTTTTTAAACAAACGAGAAAAATATTTTTTATACATTTTGCATGAAAAGGGTCTAAAATATTTTTTTTTACGTTCAGCACTAGAAGGAGATATGTAGAATACAATATACATGGGTTTTCAAATGTGATAAAAAAAAACCTGTTTACCATGAATATTGCCTAAAATCATGTTTTAGGCAAAATCCACAATGCAACTAGTTCGGCATATGAAGGGATACACATTTTTTTTATAACAAACAAGACAATTATTTTTTATATATTTTGCATGAAAAGGGTCTAAAATATTTTTTTAACATTCAGCACTAGAAGGACATATGTAGAATACAACATACAAGGGTTTTCAAATGTGATTTCTTAAAAAGCTTTTTTCAATGAATATTTTCTAAATTCATGTTTTAGGTAAAATCCACAATGCAACTAGTTCGGCATATGAAGGGATACACTTTTTTTTTATAACAAACAAGACAATTATTTTTTATATATTTTGCATGAAAAGGGTCTAAAATATTTTTTTAACATTCAGCACTAGAAGGATATATGTAGAGTACAACATACAAGGGTTTTCAAATGTGATTTTTAAAAAAGCCTTTTTCAATGAAAATTGTCTAAAATCATGTTTTAGGCAAAATCCACAATGCAACTAGTTCGGCATATGAAGGGATACACTTTTTTTTTATAACAAACAAGACAAATATTTTTTATATATTTTGCATGAAAAGGGTCTAAAATATTTTTTTTACGTTCAGCACTAGATGGACATATGTAGAATACAACATACAAGGGTTTTCAAATGTGATTTAAAAAAAAGCTGTTTACCATGAATATTGTCTAAAATCATGTTTTAGGAAAATATCCACAATGCAACTAGTTCGGCATATGAAGGGATACACAGTTTTTTATAACAAACGTGAAACATATTTTTTATACATTTTGCATGAAAAGGGTCTAAAATATTTTTTTTTACGTTCAGCACTAGAAGGACATATGTAGAATACAACATACAAGGGTTTTCAAATGTGATTTCATAAAAAGCTTTTTTCAATGAATATTGTCTAAAATAATGTTTTAGACAAAATCCACAATGCAACTAGTTCGGCATATGAAGGGATACACTTTTTTTTATAACAAACAAGACAAATATTTTTTATATATTTTGCATGAAAAGTGTCTAAAATAAAAAAAAATTACGTTCAGCACTAGAAGGACAGATGTAGAATACAATATACAAGGGTTTTCAAATGTGATTAAAAAAAAGCTTTTTTCAATGAATATTGTCTAAAATCATGTTTTAGGCAAAATCCACAATGCAACTAGTTCGGCATATGAAGGGATACACAGTTTTTTTAGAACAAATGGGAAAAATATTTTTTATACATTTTGCATGAAAATGGTCTAAAATATTTTTTTACGTTCAGCACTAGAAGGATATATGTAGAAAAAAACATACAAGGGTTTTCAAATGTGATTTCTTAAAAAGCTTTTTTCAATGAATATTTTCTAAAATCATGTTTTAGGCGAAATCCACAATATAACTAGTTCGGCATATGAAGGGATACAAAGTTTTTATAACTAACGAGAAACATAGTTTTTATACATTTTGCATGAAAGGGTCTAAAATATTTTTTTAAACATTCAGCAGTAGAATGACATATGTAGAATACAACATAAAAGGGTTTTCAAATGTGATTTTTAAAAAGCTTTTTTCAATGAATATTGTCTAAAATCATGTTTTAGGCAAAATCCACAATACAACTAGTTATGCATATGAAGGATACACAGTTTTTTATAACAAACAAGAAACATATTTTTATACATTTTGCATGAAAAGGGTCTAAAATAATTTTTTTACGTTCAGCACTAGATGGACATATGTAGAATACAACATACAAGGGTTTTCAAATGTGATTTAAAAAAAAGCTGTTTACCATGAATATTGTCTAAAATCATGTTTTAGGCAAAATCCACAATGCAACTAGTTCGGCATATGAAGGGATACACAGTTTTTTTTAAACAAACAAGAAATATATTTTTTATACATTTTGCATGAAAAGGGTCTAAAATATTTTTTTTTACGTTCAGCACTAGAAGGAGATATGTAGAATAAAATATACATGGGTTTTCAAATGTGATAAAAAAAAACCTGTTTTCCATGAATATTGCCTAAAATCATGTTTTAGGCAAAATCCACAATGCAACTAGTTCGGCATATGAAGGGATACACAGTTTTTTATAACTAACGAGCAACTTATTTCTTATAAATTTTGCATGAAAGGGTCTAAAATATTTTTTTTAACATTCAGCAGTAGAATGACATATGTAGAATACAACATACAAGGTTTTTCAAATGTGATTTCTTAAAAAGCTTTTTTCAAGAATATTTTCTAAATCATGTTTTAGGCAAAATCCACAATGCAACTAGTTCGGCATATGAAGGGATACACCTTTTTTTATAACAAACGGGATAATTTTTTTTTTTATACATTTTGCATGAAATGGGTCTAAAATATTTTTTTAAACATTCAGCACTAGAATGATATATGTAGAGTACAACATACAAGGGTTTTCAAATGTGATTTTTTAAAAAGGTTTTTCAATGAATATTGTCTAAAATCATGTTTTACGCAAAATCCACAATATAACTAGTTCGGCATATGAAGGGATACAAAGTTTTTCATAACGAACGAGAAACATATTTTTTATACATTTTGCATGAAAAGGGTCTAAAATAAAAAAAAATATGTTCAGCACTAGACGGACAGATGTAGAATACAATATACAAGGGTTTTTAAATGTGATTAAAAAAAAACTGTTTTTTCAAGAATATTGTCTAAAGTCATGTTTTAGGCAAAATCCACAATGCAACTATTTCGGCATATGAAGGGATACACCGTTTTTTTTATAACAAACGAGAAAAATATTTTTTATACATTTTGCATGAAAAGGGTCTAAACATTTTTTTTTAACGTTCAGCACTAGAAGGATTTATGTAGAATACAACATACAAGGGTTTTCAAATGTGATTTTTTAAAAAGCTTTTTTCAATGAATATTGTCTAAAATCATGTTTTAGGCTAAATCCACAATGCAACTAGTTCGGCATATGAAGGGATACACTTTTTTTTAATAACAAACAAGACAAATATTTTCTATATATTTTGCATGAAAAGGGTCTAAAATATTTTTTTTCCGTTCAGCACTAGAAGGATATATGTAGAATAAAAGATACAAGGGTTTTCAAATGTGATTTTTTAAAAAGCTTTTTTCAATGAATATTGTGTAAAATCATGTTTTACGCAAAATCCACAATATAACTAGTTCGGCATATGAAGGGATACAAAGTTTTTATAACTAACGAGAAACATATTTTTTATACATTTCGCATGAAAGAGTCTAAAATATTTTTTAAAACATTCAGCAGTAGAATGACATATGTAGAATACAACATAAAAGGGTTTTCAAATGTGATTTTTAAAAAGCTTTTTTCAATGAATATTGTCTAAAATCATGTTTTAGGCAAAATCCACAATGCAACTAGTTCGGCATATGAAGGATACACAGTTGTTTTATAACAAACAAGAAACACATTGTTATACATTTTGCATGACAAGGGTCTAAAATAATTTTTTTACGTTCAGCACTAGAGGGACATATGTAGAATACAACATACAAGGGTTTTCAAATGTGATTTAAAAAAAAGCTGTTTACCATGAATATTGTCTAAAATCATGTTTTAGGCAAAATCCACAATGCAACTAGTTCGGCATATGAAAGGATACACAGTTTTTTTAAACAAACAAGAAAAATATTTTTTATACATTTTGCATGAAAAGGGTCTAAAATATTTTTTTTAACATTCAGCACTAGAAGGAGATATGTAGAATACAATATACAAGGGTTTTCAAATGTGATAAAAAAAAACTGTTTTCCATGAATATTGCCTAAAATCATGTTTAGGCAAAATCCACAATGCAACTAATTCGGCATATGAAGGGATACACAGTTATTTTATAACAAACGAGAGAAATATTTTTTATACATTTTGCATGAAAAGGGTCTAAAATAATTTTTTTAACGTTCAGCACTAGAAGGATTTATGTAGAATACAACATACAAGGGTTTCAAATGTGATTTTTTAAAAAGCATTTTTCAATGAATATTGCATAAAATCATGTTTTAGGCAAAATCCACAATGCAACTAGTTCGGCATATGAAGGGATGCACAGTTTTTTTTTAATAAACGTGAAACATATTTTTTATATATTTTGCATGAAAAGGGTCTAAAATATTTTTTTACGTTCAGCACTAGAAGGACATATGTAGAATAAAACATACAAGGGTTTTCAAATGTGATTTCATAAAAAGCTTTTTTCAATGAATATTTTCTAAAATCATGTTTTAGGCAAAATCCACAATATAACTCGTTCGCCATATGAAGGGATACAAAGTTTTTTATAACTAACGAGCAACATATTTTTTATAAATTTTGCATGAAAGGGTCTAAAATATTTTTTTTACGTTCAGCACTAGAAGGACAGATGTAGAATACAATATACAAGGGTTTTCAAATGTGATAAAAAAAAAGCATTTTTCAATGAATATTGTCTAAAATCATGTTTTAGGCTGAATCCACAATGCAACTAGTTCAGTATATGAAGGGATACACTTTTTTTTATAACAAACAAGACAAATATTTTTTATATATTTTGCATGAAAAGGGTCTAAAATATTTTTTTTACGTTCAGCACTAGAAGTATATATGGAGAATAAAAGATACAAGGGTTTTCAAATGTGATTTTTTAAAAAGCTTTTTTCAATGAATATTGTCTAAAATCATGTTTTATGCAAAATCCACAATATAACTAGTTCGGCATATGAAGGGATACAAAGTTTTTATAACTAACGAGAAACATATTTTTTATACATTTCGCATGAAAGGGTCTAAAATATTTTTTAAAACATTCAGCAGTAGAATGACATATGTAGAATACAACATAAAAGGGTTTTCAAATGTGATTTTTAAAAAGCTTTTTTCAATGAATATTGTCTAAAATCATGTTTTAGGCAAAATCCACAATGCAACTAGTTCGGCATATGAAGGATACACAGTTTTTTTTTTATAACAAACAAGAAACACATTTTTATACATTTTACATGAAAAGGGTCTAAAATAATTTTTTTACGTTCAGCACTAGATGGACATATGTAGAATACAACATACAAGGGTTTTCAAATGTGATTTAAAAAAAAGCTGTTTACCATGAATATTGTCTAAAATCATGTTTTAGGCAAAATCCACAATGCAACTAGTTCGGCATATGAAGGGATACACAGTTTTTTTTAAACAAACGAGAAAAATATTTTTTATACATTTTGCATGAAAAGGGTCTAAAATATTTTTTTTAACGTTCAGCACTAGAAGGAGATATGTAGAATACAATATACAAGGGTTTTCAAATGTGATAAAAAAAAACCTGTTTTCCATGAATATTGCCTAAAATCATGTTTTAGGCAAAATCCACAATGCAACTAGTTCGGCATATGAAGGGATACACAGTTATTTTATAACAAACGAGAAAAATATTTTTTATACATTTTGCATGAAAAGGGTCTAAAATATTTTTTTTACGTTCAGCACTAGAAGTATATATGGAGAATAAAAGATACAAGGGTTTTCAAATGTGATTTTTTAAAAAGCTTTTTTCAATGAATATTGTCTAAAATCATGTTTTATGCAAAATCCACAATATAACTAGTTCGGCATATGAAGGGATACAAAGTTTTTATAACTAACGAGAAACATATTTTTTATACATTTCGCATGAAAGGGTCTAAAATATTTTTTAAAACATTCAGCAGTAGAATGACATATGTAGAATACAACATAAAAGGGTTTTCAAATGTGATTTTTAAAAAGCTTTTTTCAATGAATATTGTCTAAAATCATGTTTTAGGCAAAATCCACAATGCAACTAGTTCGGCATATGAAGGATACACAGTTTTTTTTTATAACAAACAAGAAACACATTTTTATACATTTTACATGAAAAGGGTCTAAAATAATTTTTTTACGTTCAGCACTAGATGGACATATGTAGAATACAACATACAAGGGTTTTCAAATGTGATTTTAAAAAAAGCTGTTTACCATGAATATTGTCTAAAATCATGTTTTAGGCAAAATCCACAATGCAACTAGTTCGGCATATGAAGGGATACACAGTTTTTTTTAAACAAACGAGAAAAATATTTTTTATACATTTTGCATGAAAAGGGTCTAAAATATTTTTTTTAACGTTCAGCACTAGAAGGAGATATGTAGAATACAATATACAAGGGTTTTCAAATGTGATAAAAAAAAACCTGTTTACCATGAATATTGCCTAAAATCATGTTTTAGGCAAAATCCACAATGCAACTAGTTCGGCATATGAAGGGATACACAGTTATTTTATAACAAACGAGAAAAATATTTTTTATACATTTTGCACGAAAAGGGTCTAAAATAATATTTTTAACGTTCAGCACTAGAAGGATTTATGTAGAATACAACATACAAGGGTTTCAAATGTGATTTTTTAAAAAGCATTTTTCAATGAATATTGCATAAAATCATGTTTTAGGCAAAATCCACAATGCAACTAGTTCGGCATATGAAGGGATGCACAGTTTTTTTTTTACAAACGTGAAACATATTTTTTATATATTTTGCATGTTGAGGGTCTAAAATATTTTTTTACGTTCAGCACTAGAAGGACATATGTAGAATAAAACATACAAGGGTTTTCAAATGTGATTTCATAAAAAGCTTTTTTCAATGAATATTTTCTAAAATCATGTTTTAGGCAAAATCCACAATATAACTAGTTTGCCATATGAAGGGTACAAAGTTTTTTATAACTAACGAGCAACATATTTTTTATACATTTTGCATGAAAGGGTCTAAAATATTTTTTTTACGTTCAGCACTAGAAGGACAGATGTAGAATACAATATACAAGGGTTTTCAAATGTGATTAAAAAAAAGCATTTTTCAATTAATATTGTCTAAAATCATGTTTTAGGCAAAATCCACAATGCAACTAGTTCGGCATATGAAGGGATACACAATTTTTTTTAAACAAACGAGAAAAATATTTTTTATACATTTTGCATGAAAAGGGTCTAAAATATTTTTTTTAACGTTCAGCACTAGAAGGAGATATGTAGAATACAATATACAAGGGTTTTCAAATGTGATAAAAAAAAACCTGTTTTCCATGAATATTGCCTAAAATCATGTTTTAGGCAAAATCCACAATGCAACTAGTTCGGCATATGAAGGGATACACTGTTATTTTATAACAAACGAGAAAAATATTTTTTATACATTTTGCATGAAAAGTTTCTAAAATATTTTTTTTAACGTTCAGCACTAGAAGGATTTATGTAGAATACAACATACAAGGGTTTCAAATGTGATTTTTTAAAAAGCATTTTTCAATGAATATTGTCTAAAATCATGTTTTACGCAAAATCCACAATATAACTAGTTCGGCATATGAAGGGATACAAAGTTTTTCATAACGAACGAGAAACATATTTTTTATACATTTTGCATGAAAAGGGTCTAAAATAAAAAAAATTATGTTCAGCACTAGACGGACAGATGTAGAATACAATATACAAGGGTTTTTAAATGTGATTAAAAAAAAACTGTTTTTTCATGAATATTGTCTAAAGTCATGTTTTAGGCAAAATCCACAATGCAACTAGTTCGGCATATGAAGTGATACACTTTTTTTTAATAACAAACAAGACAAATATTTTTTATATATTTTGCATGAAAAGGGTCTAAAATATTTTTTTTACGTTCAGCACTAGAAGGATATATGTAGAATAAAAGATACAAGGGTTTTCAAATGTGATTTTTTAAAAAGCTTTTTTCAATGAATATTGTCTAAAATCATGTTTTATGCAAAATCCACAATATAACTAGTTCGGCATATGAAGGGATACAAAGTTTTTATAACTAACGAGAAACATATTTTTTATACATTTCGCATGAAAGAGTCTAAAATATTTTTTAAAACATTCAGCAGTAGAATGACATATGTAGAATACAACATAAAAGGGTTTTCAAATGTGATTTTTAAAAAGGTTTTTTCAATGAATATTGTCTAAAATCATGTTTTAGGCTGAATCCACAATGCAACTAGTTCGGCATATGAAGGGATACACTTTTTTTTATAACAAACAAGACAAATATTTTTTATATATTTTGCATGAAAAGGGTCAAAAATATTTTTTTTACGTTCAGCACTAGATGGACATATGTAGAATACAACATACAAGGGTTTTCAAAAGTGATTTAAAAAAAAGCTGTTTACCATGAATATTGTCTAAAATCATGTTTTAGGCAAAATCCACAATGCAACTAGTTCGGCATATGAAGGGATACACAGTTTTTTTTAAACAAACGAGAAAAATATTTTTTATACATTTTGCATGAAAAGGGTCTAAAATATTTTTTTTAACGTTCAGCACTAGAAGGAGATATGTAGAATACAATATACAAGGGTTTTCAAATGTGATAAAAAAAAACCTGTTTACCATGAATATTGCCTAAAATCATGTTTTAGGCAAAATCCACAATGCAACTAGTTCGGCATATGAAGGGATGCACAGTTTTTTTTTTACAAACGTGAAACATATTTTTTATATATTTTGCATGAAAAGGGTCTAAAATATTTTTTTACGTTCAGCACTAGAAGGACATATGTAGAATAAAACATACAAGGGTTTTCAAATGTGATTTCATAAAAAGCTTTTTTCAATGAATATTTTCTAAAATCATGTTTTAGGCAAAATCCACAATATAACTAGTTTGCCATATGAAGGGATACACAGTTTTTTAGAACTAACGAGCAACATATTTTTTATACATTTTGCATGACAAGGGTCTAAAATAATTTTTTTACGTTCAGCACTAGAGGGACATATGTAGAATACAACATACAAGGGTTTTCAAATGTGATTTAAAAAAAAGCTGTTTACCATGAATATTGTCTAAAATCATGTTTTAGGCAAAATCCACAATGCAACAAGTTCGGCATATGAAGGGATACACAGTTTTTTTTAAACAAACTTGAAAAATATTTTTTATACATTTTGCATGAAAAGGGTCTAAAATATTTTTTTTAACGTTCAGCACTAGAAGGAGATATGTAGAATACAATATACAAGGGTTTTCAAATGTGATAAAAAAAACCTGTTTTCCATGAATATTGCCTAAAATCATGTTTTAGGCAAAATCCACAATGCAACTAGTTCGGCATATGAAGGGATGCACAGTTTTTTTTTAACAAACTTGAAACATATTTTTTATATATTTTGCATGAAAAGGGTCTAAAATATTTTTTTACGTTCAGCACTAGAAGGACATATGTAGAATAAAACATACAAGGGTTTTCAAATGTGATTTCATAAAAAGCTTTTTTCAATGAATATTGTCTAAAATCATGTTTTACGCAAAATCCACAATATAACTAGTTCGGCATATGAAGGGATACAACGTTTTTCATAACGAACGAGAAACATATTTTTTATACATTTTGCATGAAAAGGGTCTAAAATAGTTTTTTTTATGTTCAGCACTAGACGGATTTATGTAGAATACAATATACAAGGGTTTTCAAATGTGATTTTTTAAAAAGCTTTTTTCAATGAATATTGTCTAAAATCATGTTTTAGGCAAAATCCACAATGCAACTAGTTCGTCATATGAAGGGATATACTTTTTTTTTATAACAAACAAGACAAATATTTTTTATATATTTTGCATGAAAAGGGTCTAAAATATTTTTTTTACGTTCAGCACTAGATGGACATATGTAGAATACAACATACAAGGGTTTTCAAATGTGATTAAAAAAAAAGCTGTTTACCATGAATATTGTCTAAAATCATGTTTTATGCAAAATCCACAATATAACTAGTTCGGCATATGAAGGGATACAAAGTTTTTATAACTAACGAGAAACATATTTTTTATACATTTCGCATGAAAGGGTCTAAAATATTTTTTAAAACATTCAGCAGTAGAATGACATATGTAGAATACAACATAAAAGGGTTTTCAAATGTGATTTTTAAAAAGCTTTTTTCAATTAATATTGTCTAAAATCATGTTTTAGGCAAAATCCACAATGCAACTAGTTCGGCATATGAAGGATACACAGTTTTTTTATAACAAACAAGAAACACATTTTTATACATTTTGCATGACAAGGGTCTAAAATAATTTTTTTACGTTCAGCACTAGAGGGACATATGTAGAATACAACATACAAGGGTTTTCAAATGTGATTTAAAAAAAAGCTGTTTACCATGAATATTGTCTAAAATCATGTTTTAGGCAAAATCCACAATGCAACAAGTTCGGCATATGAAGGGATACACAGTTTTTTTTAAACAAACGAGAAAAATATTTTTTATACATTTTGCATGAAAAGGGTCTAAAATATTTTTTTTAACGTTCAGCACTAGAAGGAGATATGTAGAATACAATATACAAGGGTTTTCAAATGTGATAAAAAAAACCTGTTTTCCATGAATATTGCCTAAAATCATGTTTTAGGCAAAATCCACAATGCAACTAGTTCGGCATATGAAGGGATGCACAGTTTTTTTTTAACAAACTTGAAACATATTTTTTATATATTTTGCATGAAAAGGGTCTAAAATATTTTTTTACGTTCAGCACTAGAAGGACATATGTAGAATAAAACATACAAGGGTTTTCAAATGTGATTTCATAAAAAGCTTTTTTCAATGAATATTGTCTAAAATCATGTTTTACGCAAAATCCACAATATAACTCGTTCGCCATATGAAGGGATACAACGTTTTTCATAACGAACGAGAAACATATTTTTTATACATTTTGCATGAAAAGGGTCTAAAATAGTTTTTTTTATGTTCAGCACTAGACGGATTTATGTAGAATACAATATACAAGGGTTTTCAAATGTGATTTTTTAAAAAGCTTTTTTCAATGAATATTGTCTAAAATCATGTTTTAGGCAAAATCCACAATGCAACTAGTTCGGCATATGAAGGGATACACTTTTTTTTTATAACAAACAAGACAAATATTTTTTATATATTTTGCATGAAAAGGGTCTAAAATATTTTTTTTACGTTCAGCACTAGATGGACATATGTAGAATACAACATACAAGGGTTTTCAAATGTGATTAAAAAAAAAGCTGTTTACCATGAATATTGTCTAAAATCATGTTTTATGCAAAATCCACAATATAACTAGTTCGGCATATGAAGGGATACAAAGTTTTTATAACTAACGAGAAACATATTTTTTATACATTTCGCATGAAAGGGTCTAAAATATTTTTTAAAACATTCAGCAGTAGAATGACATATGTAGAATACAACATAAAAGGGTTTTCAAATGTGATTTTTAAAAAGCTTTTTTCAATGAATATTGTCTAAAATCATGTTTTAGGCAAAATCCACAATGCAACTAGTTCGGCATATGAAGGATACACAGTTTTTTTATAACAAACAAGAAACACATTTTTATACATTTTGCATGACAAGGGTCTAAAATAATTTTTTTACGTTCAGCACTAGAGGGACATATGTAGAATACAACATACAAGGGTTTTCAAATGTGATTTAAAAAAAAGCTGTTTACCATGAATATTGTCTAAAATCATGTTTTAGGCAAAATCCACAATGCAACAAGTTCGGCATATGAAGGGATACACATTTTTTTTTAAACAAACGAGAAAAATATTTTTTATACATTTTGCATGAAAAGGGTCTAAAATATTTTTTTTAACGTTCAGCACTAGAAGGAGATATGTAGAATACAATATACAAGGGTTTTCAAATGTGATAAAAAAAACCTGTTTTCCATGAATATTGCCTAAAATCATGTTTTAGGCAAAATCCACAATGCAACTAGTTCGGCATATGAAGGGATGCACAGTTTTTTTTTTACAAACTTGAAACATATTTTTTATATATTTTGCATGAGAAGGGTTTAAAATATTTTTTTACGTTCAGCACTAGAAGGACATATGTAGAATAAAACATACAAGGGATTTCAAATGTGATTTCATAAAAAGCTTTTTTCAATGAATATTTTCTAAAATCATGTTTTAGGCAAAATCCACAATATAACTCGTTCGCCATATGAAGGGATACAAAGTTTTTTATAACTAACGAGCAACATATTTTTTATAAATTTTGCATGAAAGGGTCTAAAATATTTTTTTTACGTTCAGCACTAGAAGGACAGATGTAGAATACAATATACAAGGGTTTTCAAATGTGATAAAAAAAAAGCATTTTTCAATGAATATTGTCTAAAATCATGTTTTAGGCTGAATCCACAATGCAACTAGTTCAGCATATGAAGGGATACACTTTTTTTTATAACAAACAAGACAAATATTTTTTATATATTTTGCATGAAAAGGGTCTAAAATATTTTTTTTACGTTCAGCACTAGAAGTATATATGGAGAATAAAAGATACAAGGGTTTTCAAATGTGATTTTTTAAAAAGCTTTTTTCAATGAATATTGTCTAAAATCATGTTTTATGCAAAATCCACAATATAACTAGTTCGGCATATGAAGGGATACAAAGTTTTTATAACTAACGAGAAACATATTTTTTATACATTTCGCATGAAAGGGTCTAAAATATTTTTTTAAACATTCAGCAGTAGAATGACATATGTAGAATACAACATAAAAGGGTTTTCAAATGTGATTTTTAAAAAGCTTTTTTCAATGAATATTGTCTAAAATCATGTTTTAGGCAAAATCCACAATGCAACTAGTTCGGCATATGAAGGATACACAGTTTTTTTTTTATAACAAACAAGAAACACATTTTTATACATTTTACATGAAAAGGGTCTAAAATAATTTTTTTACGTTCAGCACTAGATGGACATATGTAGAATACAACATACAAGGGTTTTCAAATGTGATTTAAAAAAAAGCTGTTTACCATGAATATTGTCTAAAATGATGTTTTAGGCAAAATCCACAATGCAACTAGTTCGGCATATGAAGGGATACACAGTTTTTTTTAAACAAACGAGAAAAATATTTTTTATACATTTTGCATGAAAAGGGTCTAAAATATTTTTTTTAACGTTCAGCACTAGAAGGAGATATGTAGAATACAATATACAAGGGTTTTCAAATGTGATAAAAAAAAACCTGTTTTCCATGAATATTGCCTAAAATCATGTTTTAGGCAAAATCCACAATGCAACTAGTTCGGCATATGAAGGGATACACAGTTATTTTATAACAAACGAGAAAAATATTTTTTATACATTTTGCATGAAAAGGGTCTAAAATATTTTTTTTACGTTCAGCACTAGAAGTATATATGGAGAATAAAAGATACAAGGGTTTTCAAATGTGATTTTTTAAAAAGCTTTTTTCAATGAATATTGTCTAAAATCATGTTTTATGCAAAATCCACAATATAACTAGTTCGGCATATGAAGGGATACAAAGTTTTTATAACTAACGAGAAACATATTTTTTATACATTTCGCATGAAAGGGTCTAAAATATTTTTTAAAACATTCAGCAGTAGAATGACATATGTAGAATACAACATAAAAGGGTTTTCAAATGTGATTTTTAAAAAGCTTTTTTCAATGAATATTGTCTAAAATCATGTTTTAGGCAAAATCCACAATGCAACTAGTTCGGCATATGAAGGATACACAGTTTTTTTTTTATAACAAACAAGAAACACATTTTTATACATTTTACATGAAAAGGGTCTAAAATAATTTTTTTACGTTCAGCACTAGATGGACATATGTAGAATACAACATACAAGGGTTTTCAAATGTGATTTAAAAAAAAGCTGTTTACCATGAATATTGTCTAAAATCATGTTTTAGGCAAAATCCACAATGCAACTAGTTCGGCATATGAAGGGATACACAGTTTTTTTTAAACAAACGAGAAAAATATTTTTTATACATTTTGCATGAAAAGGGTCTAAAATATTTTTTTTAACGTTCAGCACTAGAAGGAGATATGTAGAATACAATATACAAGGGTTTTCAAATGTGATAAAAAAAAACCTGTTTACCATGAATATTGCCTAAAATCATGTTTTAGGCAAAATCCACAATGCAACTAGTTCGGCATATGAAGGGATACACAGTTATTTTATAACAAACGAGAAAAATATTTTTTATACATTTTGCACGAAAAGGGTCTAAAATAATATTTTTAACGTTCAGCACTAGAAGGATTTATGTAGAATACAACATACAAGGGTTTCAAATGTGATTTTTTAAAAAGCATTTTTCAATGAATATTGCATAAAATCATGTTTTAGGCAAAATCCACAATGCAACTAGTTCGGCATATGAAGGGATGCACAGTTTTTTTTTTACAAACGTGAAACATATTTTTTATATATTTTGCATGTTGAGGGTCTAAAATATTTTTTTACGTTCAGCACTAGAAGGACATATGTAGAATAAAACATACAAGGGTTTTCAAATGTGATTTCATAAAAAGCTTTTTTCAATGAATATTTTCTAAAATCATGTTTTAGGCAAAATCCACAATATAACTAGTTTGCCATATGAAGGGATACAAAGTTTTTTATAACTAACGAGCAACATATTTTTTATACATTTTGCATGAAAGGGTCTAAAATATTTTTTTTACGTTCAGCACTAGAAGGACAGATGTAGAATACAATATACAAGGGTTTTCAAATGTGATTAAAAAAAAGCATTTTTCAATTAATATTGTCTAAAATCATGTTTTAGGCAAAATCCACAATGCAACTAGTTCGGCATATGAAGGGATACACAATTTTTTTTAAACAAACGAGAAAAATATTTTTTATACATTTTGCATGAAAAGGGTCTAAAATATTTTTTTTAACGTTCAGCACTAGAAGGAGATATGTAGAATACAATATACAAGGGTTTTCAAATGTGATAAAAAAAAACCTGTTTTCCATGAATATTGCCTAAAATCATGTTTTAGGCAAAATCCACAATGCAACTAGTTCGGCATATGAAGGGATACACTGTTATTTTATAACAAACGAGAAAAATATTTTTTATACATTTTGCATGAAAAGGGTCTAAAATATTTTTTTTAACGTTCAGCACTAGAAGGATTTATGTAGAATACAACATACAAGGGTTTCAAATGTGATTTTTTAAAAAGCATTTTTCAATGAATATTGTCTAAAATCATGTTTTACGCAAAATCCACAATATAACTAGTTCGGCATATGAAGGGATACAAAGTTTTTCATAACGAACGAGAAACATATTTTTTATACATTTTGCATGAAAAGGGTCTAAAATAAAAAAAATTATGTTCAGCACTAGACGGACAGATGTAGAATACAATATACAAGGGTTTTTAAATGTGATTAAAAAAAAACTGTTTTTTAATGAATATTGTCTAAAGTCATGTTTTAGGCAAAATCCACAATGCAACTAGTTCGGCATATGAAGTGATACACTTTTTTTTAATAACAAACAAGACAAATATTTTTTATATATTTTGCATGAAAAGGGTCTAAAATATTTTTTTTACGTTCAGCACTAGAAGGATATATGTAGAATAAAAGATACAAGGGTTTTCAAATGTGATTTTTTAAAAAGCTTTTTTCAATGAATATTGTCTAAAATCATGTTTTATGCAAAATCCACAATATAACTAGTTCGGCATATGAAGGGATACAAAGTTTTTATAACTAACGTGAAACATATTTTTTATACATTTCGCATGAAAGAGTCTAAAATATTTTTTAAAACATTCAGCAGTAGAATGACATATGTAGAATACAACATAAAAGGGTTTTCAAATGTGATTTTTAAAAAGGTTTTTTCAATGAATATTGTCTAAAATCATGTTTTAGGCTGAATCCACAATGCAACTAGTTCGGCATATGAAGGGATACACTTTTTTTTATAACAAACAAGACAAATATTTTTTATATATTTTGCATGAAAAGGGTCAAAAATATTTTTTTTACGTTCAGCACTAGATGGACATATGTAGAATACAACATACAAGGGTTTTCAAAAGTGATTTAAAAAAAAGCTGTTTACCATGAATATTGTCTAAAATCATGTTTTAGGCAAAATCCACAATGCAACTAGTTCGGCATATGAAGGGATACACAGTTTTTTTTAAACAAACGAGAAAAATATTTTTTATACATTTTGCATGAAAAGGGTCTAAAATATTTTTTTTAACGTTCAGCACTAGAAGGACATATGTAGAATAAAACATACAAGGGTTTTCAAATGCGATTTCATAAAAAGCTTTTTTCAATGAATATTTTCTAAAATCATGTTTTAGGCAAAATCCACAATATAACTAGTTTGCCATATGAAGGGATACACAGTTTTTTAGAACTAACGAGCAACATATTTTTTATACATTTTGCATGACAAGGGTCTAAAATAATTTTTTTACGTTCAGCACTAGAGGGACATATGTAGAATACAACATACAAGGGTTTTCAAATGTGATTTAAAAAAAAAGCTGTTTACCATGAATATTGTCTAAAATCATGTTTTAGGCAAAATCCACAATGCAACAAGTTCGGCATATGAAGGGATACACAGTTTTTTTTAAACAAACTTGAAAAATATTTTTTATACATTTTGCATGAAAAGGGTCTAAAATATTTTTTTTAACGTTCAGCACTAGAAGGAGATATGTAGAATACAATATACAAGGGTTTTCAAATGTGATAAAAAAAACCTGTTTTCCATGAATATTGCCTAAAATCATGTTTTAGGCAAAATCCACAATGCAACTAGTTCGGCATATGAAGGGATGCACAGTTTTTTTTTAACAAACTTGAAACATATTTTTTATATATTTTGCATGAAAAGGGTCTAAAATATTTTTTTACGTTCAGCACTAGAAGGACATATGTAGAATAAAACATACAAGGGTTTTCAAATGTGATTTCATAAAAAGCTTTTTTCAATGAATATTGTCTAAAATCATGTTTTACGCAAAATCCACAATATAACTAGTTCGGCATATGAAGGGATACAACGTTTTTCATAACGAACGAGAAACATATTTTTTATACATTTTGCATGAAAAGGGTCTAAAATAGTTTTTTTTATGTTCAGCACTAGACGGATTTATGTAGAATACAATATACAAGGGTTTTCAAATGTGATTTTTTAAAAAGCTTTTTTCAATGAATATTGTCTAAAATCATGTTTTAGGCAAAATCCACAATGCAACTAGTTCGTCATATGAAGGGATACACTTTTTTTTTATAACAAACAAGACAAATATTTTTTATATATTTTGCATGAAAAGGGTCTAAAATATTTTTTTTACGTTCAGCACTAGATGGACATATGTAGAATACAACATACAAGGGTTTTCAAATGTGATTAAAAAAAAAGCTGTTTACCATGAATATTGTCTAAAATCATGTTTTATGCAAAATCCACAATATAACTAGTTCGGCATATGAAGGGATACAAAGTTTTTATAACTAACGAGAAACATATTTTTTATACATTTCGCATGAAAGGGTCTAAAATATTTTTTAAAACATTCAGCAGTAGAATGACATATGTAGAATACAACATAAAAGGGTTTTCAAATGTGATTTTTAAAAAGCTTTTTTCAATGAATATTGTCTAAAATCATGTTTTAGGCAAAATCCACAATGCAACTAGTTCGGCATATGAAGGATACACAGTTTTTTTATAACAAACAAGAAACACATTTTTATACATTTTGCATGACAAGGGTCTAAAATAATTTTTTTACGTTCAGCACTAGAGGGACATATGTAGAATACAACATACAAGGGTTTTCAAATGTGATTTAAAAAAAAGCTGTTTACCATGAATATTGTCTAAAATCATGTTTTAGGCAAAATCCACAATGCAACAAGTTCGGCATATGAAGGGATACACAGTTTTTTTTAAACAAACGAGAAAAATATTTTTTATACATTTTGCATGAAAAGGGTCTAAAATATTTTTTTTAACGTTCAGCACTAGAAGGAGATATGTAGAATACAATATACAAGGGTTTTCAAATGTGATAAAAAAAACCTGTTTTCCATGAATATTGCCTAAAATCATGTTTTAGGCAAAATCCACAATGCAACTAGTTCGGCATATGAAGGGATGCACAGTTTTTTTTTAACAAACTTGAAACATATTTTTTATATATTTTGCATGAAAAGGGTCTAAAATATTTTTTTACGTTCAGCACTAGAAGGACATATGTAGAATAAAACATACAAGGGTTTTCAAATGTGATTTCATAAAAAGCTTTTTTCAATGAATATTGTCTAAAATCATGTTTTACGCAAAATCCACAATATAACTCGTTCGCCATATGAAGGGATACAACGTTTTTCATAACGAACGAGAAACATATTTTTTATACATTTTGCATGAAAAGGGTCTAAAATAGTTTTTTTTATGTTCAGCACTAGACGGATTTATGTAGAATACAATATACAAGGGTTTTCAAATGTGATTTTTTAAAAAGCTTTTTTCAATGAATATTGTCTAAAATCATGTTTTAGGCAAAATCCACAATGCAACTAGTTCGGCATATGAAGGGATACACTTTTTTTTTATAACAAACAAGACAAATATTTTTTATATATTTTGCATGAAAAGGGTCTAAAATATTTGTTTTACGTTCAGCACTAGATGGACATTTGTAGAATACAACATACAAGGGTTTTCAAATGTGATTAAAAAAAAAGCTGTTTACCATGAATATTGTCTAAAATCATGTTTTATGCAAAATCCACAATATAACTAGTTCGGCATATGAAGGGATACAAAGTTTTTATAACTAACGAGAAACATATTTTTTATACATTTCGCATGAAAGGGTCTAAAATATTTTTTAAAACATTCAGCAGTAGAATGACATATGTAGAATACAACATAAAAGGGTTTTCAAATGTGATTTTTAAAAAGCTTTTTTCAATGAATATTGTCTAAAATCATGTTTTAGGCAAAATCCACAATGCAACTAGTTCGGCATATGAAGGATACACAGTTTTTTTATAACAAACAAGAAACACATTTTTATACATTTTGCATGACAAGGGTCTAAAATAATTTTTTTACGTTCAGCACTAGAGGGACATATGTAGAATACAACATACAAGGGTTTTCAAATGTGATTTAAAAAAAAGCTGTTTACCATGAATATTGTCTAAAATCATGTTTTAGGCAAAATCCACAATGCAACAAGTTCGGCATATGAAGGGATACACATTTTTTTTTAAACAAACGAGAAAAATATTTTTTATACATTTTGCATGAAAAGGGTCTAAAATATTTCTTTTAACGTTCAGCACTAGAAGGAGATATGTAGAATACAATATACAAGGGTTTTCAAATGTGATAAAAAAAACCTGTTTTCCATGAATATTGCCTAAAATCATGTTTTAGGCAAAATCCACAATGCAACTAGTTCGGCATATGAAGGGATGCACAGTTTTTTTTTAACAAACTTGAAACATATTTTTTATATATTTTGCATGAGAAGGGTCTAAAATATTTTTTTACGTTCAGCACTAGAAGGACATATGTAGAATAAAACATACAAGGGATTTCAAATGTGATTTCATAAAAAGCTTTTTTCAATGAATATTTTCTAAAATCATGTTTTAGGCAAAATCCACAATATAACTCGTTCGCCATATGAAGGGATACAAAGTTTTTTTATAACTAACGAGCAACATATTTTTTATAAATTTTGCATGAAAGGGTCTAAAATATTTTTTTTACGTTCAGCACTAGAAGGAAAGATGTAGAATACAATATACAAGGGTTTTCAAATGTGATAAAAAAAAGCATTTTTCAATGAATATTGTCTAAAATCATGTTTTAGGCTGAATCCACAATGCAACTAGTTCGGCATATGAAGGGATACACTTTTTTTTTAATAACAAACAAGACAAATATTTTTTATATATTTTGCATGAAAAGGGTCTAAAATATTTTTTTTACGTTCAGCACTAGATGGACATATGTAGAATACAACATACAAGGGTTTTCAAATGTGATTTAAAAAAAAGCTGTTTACCATGAATATTGTCTAAAATCATGTTTTAGGCAAAATCCACAATGCAACTAGTTCGGCATATGAAGGGATACACAGTTTTTTTTAAACAAACGAGAAAAATATTTTTTATACATTTTGCATGAAAAGGGTCTAAAATATTTTTTTTAACGTTCAGCACTAGAAGGAGATATGTAGAATACAATATACAAGGGTTTTCAAATGTGATAAAAAAAACCTGTTTTCCATGAATATTGCCTAAAATCATGTTTTAGGCAAAATCCACAATGCAACTAGTTCGGCATATGAAGGGATACACAGTTATTTTATAACAAACGAGAAAAATATTTTTTATACATTTTGCATGAAAAGGGTCTAAAATAATTTTTTTAACGTTCAGCACTAGAAGGATTTATGTAGAATACAACATACAAGGGTTTCAAATGTGATTTTTTAAAAAGCATTTTTTAATGAATATTGCATAAAATCATGTTTTAGGCAAAATCCACAATGCAACTAGTTCGGCATATGAAGGGATGCACAGTTTTTTTTTAACAAACGTGAAACATATTTTTTATATATTTTGCATGAAAAGGGTCTAAAATATTTTTTTACATTCAGCACTAGGACATATGTAAAATAAAACATACAAGGGTTTTCAAATGTGATTTCATAAAAAGCTTTTTTCAATGAATATTTTCTAAAATCATGTTTTAGGCAAAATCCACAATATAACTAGTTTGCCATATGAAGGGATACAAAGTTTTTTATAACTAACGAGCAACATATTTTTTATAAATTTTGCATGAAAGGGTCTAAAATATTTTTTTTACGTTCAGCACTAGAAGGACAGATGTAGAATACAATATACAAGGGTTTTCAAATGTGATAAAAAAAAAGCATTTTTCAATTAATATTGTCTAAAATCATGTTTTAGGCAAAATCCACAATGCAACTAGTTCGGCATATGAAGGGAAACACCGTTTTTTTTATAACAAACGAGAAAAATATTTTTTATACATTTTGCATGAAAAGGGTCTAAAATATTTTTTTAAACGTTCAGCACTAGAAGGATATATGTAGAATAAAAGATACAAGGGTTTTCAAATGTGATTTTTTAAAAAGCTTTTTTCAATGAATATTGTCTAAAATCATGTTTTAGGCAAAATCCACAATATAACTAGTTCGGCATATGAAGGGATACAAAGTTTTTATAACTAACGAGAAACATATTTTTTATACATTTTGCATGAAAAGGGTCTAAAAAAAAAAAATTATGTTCAGCACTAGACGGACAGATGTAGAATACAATATACAAGGGTTTTTAAATGTGATTAAAAAAAACTGTTTTCCATGAATATTGTCTAAAGTCATGTTTTAGGCAAAATCCACAATGCAACTAGTTCGGCATATGAAGGGATACACAGTTTTTTTTATAACAAACGAGAAAAATTATTTTTATACATTTTGCATGAAAAAGGTCTAAAAAATTTTTTTTACGTTCAGCACTAGAAGGATTTATGTAGAGTACAACATACAAGGGTTTTCAAATGTGATTTTTTTAAAAGCTTTTTTCAATGAATATTGTCTAAAATCATCTTTTAGGCAAAATCCACAATGCAACTAGTTCGGCTTATGAAGGGATACACTTTTTTTAAATAACAAACAAGACATATATTTTTTATATATTTTGCATGAAAAGGGTCTAAAATGTTTTTTTTACGTTCAGCACTAGAAGGATATATGTAGAATAAAACATACAAGGGTTTTCAAATGTGATTTTTTAAAAAGCTATTTACCATGAATATTGTCTAAAATCATGTTTTAGGCAAAATCCACTATGCAACTAGTTCGGCATATGAAGGGAAACACAGTTTTTTTTATAACAAACGAGAAAAATATTTTTTATACATTTTGCATGAAAAGGGTCTAAAATATTTTTTTTAACGTTCAGCACTAGAAGGACATATGTAGAATACAACATACAAGGGTTTTCAAATGTGATTTCTTAAAAAGCTTTTTTCAATGAATATTTTCTAAAATCATGTTTTAGGCAAAATCCAAAATATAACTAGTTCGACATATGAAGGGATACAAAGTTTTTTTATAACTAACGAGAAACATATTTTTTATGAATTTTGCATGAAAGGATCTAAAATATTTTTTTTACATTCAGCACTAGAAGGATATATGTAGAGTACAACATACAAGGGTTTTCAAATGTGATTTTTTTAAAAGCTTTTTTCAATGAATATTGTCTAAAATCATGTTTTACGCAAAATCCACAATATAACTAGTTCGGCATATGAAGGGATACAAAGTTTTTCATAATGAACGAGAAACATATTTCTTATACATTTTGCATGAAAAGGGTCTAAAATATTTTTTTTACGTTCAGCACTAGAAGGACATATGTAGAATACAACATACAAGGGTTTTCAAATGTGATTTCATAAAAAGCTTTTTTCAATGAATATTGTCTAAAATCATGTTTTAGGCAAAATCCACAATGCAACTAGTTCGGCATATGAAGGGATACACTTTTTTTTATAACAAACAAGACAAATATTTTTTATATATTTTGCATGAAAAGTGTCTAAAATATTTTTTTTACGTTCAGCACTAGAAGGACAGATGTAGAATACAATATACAAGGGTTTTCAAATGTGATAAAAAAAAAGCTTTTTTCAATTAATATTGTCTAAAATCATGTTTTAGGCAAAATCGACAATGCAACTAGTTCGGCATATGAAGGGATACACAGTTTTTTTTAGAACAAACGGGAAAAATATTTTTTATACATTTTGCATGAAAAGGGTCTAAAATATTTTTTTTACCTTCAGCACTAGAAGGATACATGTAGAAAAAAACATTCAAGGGTTTTCAAATGTGATTTCTTAAAAAGCTTTTTTCAATGAATATTTTCTAAAATCATGTTTTAGGCAAAATCCACAATATAACTAGTTCGGCATATGAAGGGATACAAAGTTTTTATAACTAACGAGAAACATATTTTTTATACATTTTGCATGAAAGGGTCTAAAATATTTTTTTAAACATTCAGCAGTAGAATGACATATGTAGAATACAACATAAAAGGGTTTTCAAATGTTATTTTTAAAAAGCTTTTTTCAATGAATATTGCATAATATCATGTTTTAGGCAAAATCCACAATGCAACTAGTTCGGCATATGAAGGGATACACAGTTTTTTTTATAACAAACGAGAAAAATATTTTTTATACATTTTGCATGAAAAGGGTCTAAAATATTTATTTTTACGTTCAGCACTAGATGGACATATGTAGAATACAACATACAAGGGTTTTCAAATGTGATTTAAAAAAGAAGCTGTTTACCATGAATATTGTCTAAAATCATATTTTAGGCAATAATCCACAATGCAACTAGTTCGGCATATGAAGGGATACACAGTTTTTTTTTAAACAAACGTGAAACACATTTTTTATATATTTTGCATGAAAATGGTCTAAAATATTTTTTTTACGTTCAGCAGTAGAAGGATATATGTAGAGTACAACATACAAGAGTTTTCAAATGTGATAAAAAAAAAAAAAATCAATGAATATTGTCTAAAATCATGTTTTACGCAAAATCCACAATATAACTAGTTCAGCATATGAAGGGATCGTTATTTTTTCATAACGAACGAGAAACATATGTTTTATACGTTTTGTATGAAAAGGGTCTAAAATAAAAAAAATTATGTTCAGCACTAGACAGACATATGTAGAATCCAATATACAAGGGTTTTCAAATGTGATAAAAAAAAAACTGTTTTCCATGAATATTGTCTAAAATCATGTTTTAGTCCAAATCCACAATGCAACTAGTTCGGCATATGAAGGGATACACAGTTTTTTTTATAACAAACGAGAAAAATATTTTTTATACATTTTGCATGAAAAGGGTCTAAAATATTTATTTTTACGTTCAGCACTAGATGGACATATGTAGAATACAACATACAAGGGTTTTCAAATGTGATTTAAAAAAGAAGCTGTTTACCATGAATATTGTCTAAAATCATATTTTAGGCAATAATCCACAATGCAACTAGTTCGGCATATGAAGGGATACACAGTTTTTTTTTAAACAAACGTGAAACACATTTTTTATATATTTTGCATGAAAATGGTCTAAAATATATTTTTTACGTTCAGCAGTAGAAGGATATATGTAGAGTACAACATACAAGGGTTTTCAAATGTGATAAAAAAAAATAAAAAATCAATGAATATTGTCTAAAATCATGTTTTACGCAAAATCCACAATATAACTAGTTCAGCATATGAAGGGATCGTTAGTTTTTCATAACGAACGAGAAACATATGTTTTATACGTTTTGTATGAAAAGGGTCTAAAATAAAAAAAATTATGTTCAGCACTAGACAGACAGATGTAGAATCCAATATACAAGGGTTTTCAAATGTGATAAAAAAAAAACTGTTTTCCATGAATATTGTCTAAAATCATGTTTTAGTCCAAATCCACAATGCAACTAGTTCGGCATATGAAGGGATACACAGTTTTTTTTATAACAAACGAGAAAAATATTTTTTATACATTTTGCATGAAAAGGGTCTAAAATATTTATTTTTACGTTCAGCACTAGATGGACATATGTAGAATACAACATTCAAGGGTTTTCAAATGTGATAAAAAAAAAGCTGTTTACCATGAATATTGTCTAAAATCATGTTTTAGGCAAAATCCACAATGCAACTAGTTCGGCATATGAAGGGATACACAGTTTTTTATAACAAACGTGAAACATATTTTTTATACATTTTGCATGAAAAGGGTATAAAATATTTTTTTTACGTTCAGCACTAGAAGGACATATGTAGAATACAACATACAAGGGTTTTCAAATGTGATTTCATAAAAAAGCTTTTTTCAATGAATATTTTCTAAAATCATGTTTTAGGCAAAATCCACAATTTAACTAGTTCGGCATATGAAGGGATACAACGTTTTTATAACTAACGAGAAACATATTTTTTATACATTTTGCATGAAAGGGTCTAAAATATTTTTTTTAACATTCAGCAGTAGAATACAACATAAAAAGGTTTTCAAATGTGATTTTTTAAAAAGCTTTTTTCAATGAATATTGTCTAAAATCATGTTTTAGGCAAAATCCACAATGCAACTAGTTCGGCATAGGAAGGGATTCACAGTTTTTTATAACAAACAAGAAACACATTTTTATACATTTTGCATGAAAAGGGTCTAAAATATTTTTTTAATGTTCAGAACTAGATGGACATATGTAGAATACAACATACAAGGGTTTTCAAATGTGATTTAAAAAAGAAGCTGTTTACAATGAATATTGTCTAAAATCATGTTTTAGGCAAAAATCCACAATGCAACTAGTTCGGCATATGAAGGGATACACAGTTTTTTTTTAACAAACGTGAAACACATTTTTTTATATATTTTGCATGAAAATGGTCTAAAATATTTTTTTTATGTTCAGCACTAGATGGATATATGTAGAGTACAACATACAAGGGTTTTCAAATGTGATAAAAAAAAAAGCTTTTTTCAATGAATATTTTCTAAAATCATGTTTTAGGCAAAATCCACAATTTAACTAGTTCGGCATATGAAGGGATACAACGTTTTTATAACTAACGAGAAACATATTTTTTATACATTTTGCATGAAAGGGTCTAAAATATTTTTTTTAACATTCAGCAGTAGAATACAACATAAAAAGGTTTTCAAATGTGATTTTTTAAAAAGCTTTTTTCAATGAATATTGTCTAAAATCATGTTTTAGGCAAAATCCACAATGCAACTAGTTCGGCATAGGAAGGGATTCACAGTTTTTTATAACAAACAAGAAACACATTTTTATACATTTTGCATGAAAAGGGTCTAAAATATTTTTTTAATGTTCAGAACTAGATGGACATATGTAGAATACAACATACAAGGGTTTTCAAATGTGATTTAAAAAAGAAGCTGTTTACAATGAATATTGTCTAAAATCATGTTTTAGGCAAAAATCCACAATGCAACTAGTTCGGCATATGAAGGGATACACAGTTTTTTTTTAACAAACGTGAAACACATTTTTTTATATATTTTGCATGAAAATGGTCTAAAATATTTTTTTTATGTTCAGCACTAGATGGATATATGTAGAGTACAACATACAAGGGTTTTCAAATGTGATAAAAAAAAAAGCTTTTTTCAATGAATATTTTCTAAAATCATGTTTTAGGCAAAATCCACAATTTAACTAGTTCGGCATATGAAGGGATACAACGTTTTTATAACTAACGAGAAACATATTTTTTATACATTTTGCATGAAAGGGTCTAAAATATTTTTTTTAACATTCAGCAGTAGAATACAACATAAAAAGGTTTTCAAATGTGATTTTTTAAAAAGCTTTTTTCAATGAATATTGTCTAAAATCATGTTTTAGGCAAAATCCACAATGCAACTAGTTCGGCATAGGAAGGGATTCACAGTTTTTTATAACAAACAAGAAACACATTTTTATACATTTTGCATGAAAAGGGTCTAAAATATTTTTTTAATGTTCAGAACTAGATGGACATATGTAGAATACAACATACAAGGGTTTTCAAATGTGATTTAAAAAAGAAGCTGTTTACAATGAATATTGTCTAAAATCATGTTTTAGGCAAAATCCACAATGCAACTAGTTCGGCATAGGAAGGGATTCACAGTTTTTTATAACAAACAAGAAACACATTTTTATACATTTTGCATGAAAAGGGTCTAAAATATTTTTTTAATGTTCAGAACTAGATGGACATATGTAGAATACAACATACAAGGGTTTTCAAATGTGATTTAAAAAAGAAGCTGTTTACAATGAATATTGTCTAAAATCATGTTTTACGCAAAATCCACAATATAACTAGTTCGGCATATGAAGGGATACACAGTTTTTTATAACAAACAAGAAACACATTTTTATACATTTTGCATGAAAAGGGTCTAAAATATTTTTTTTACGTTCAGAACTAGATGGACATATGTAGAATACAACATACAAGGGTTTTCAAATGTGATTTAAAAAAGAAGCTGTTTACCATGAATATTGTCTAAAATCATGTTTTAGGCAAAAATCCACAATGCAACTAGTTTGGCATATCAAGGGATACACAGTTTTTTATAAACAAACGTGAAACACATTTTTTATATATTTTGCATGAAAATGGTCTAAAATATTTTTTTTACGTTCAGCACTAGATGGATATATGTAGAGTACAACATACAAGGGTTTTCAAATGTGATTAAAAAAAAAATTCAATGAATATTGTCTAAAATCATGTTTTACGCAAAATCCACAATATAACTAGTTCAGCATATGAAGGGATACACAGTTTTTTATAACAAACAAGAAACACATTTTTATACATTTTGCATGAAAAGGGTCTAAAATATTTTTTTTATGTTCAGCACTAGACGGACAGATGTAGAATCCAATATACAAGGGTTTTCAAATGTGATAAAAAAAAAACAGTTTTCCATGAATATTGTCTAAAATTATGTTTTAGGCCAAATCCACAATGCAACTAGTTCGGCATATTAAGGGATACACAGTTTTTTTATAACAAACGAGAAAAATATTTTTTATACATTTTGCATGAAAAGGGTCTAAAATAAAAAAAATTACGTTCAGTACTAGATGGACATATGTAGAATACAACATACAAGGGTTTTCAAATGTGATTTCTTAAAAAGCTTTTTTCAATGAATATTTTCTAAAATCATGTTTTAGGCAAAATCCACAATGCAACTAGTTCGGCATATGAAGGGATACACCTTTTTTTATAACAAACGAGAGAAAAATATTTTTTATACATTTTGCATGAAAATAGTCTAAAATATTTTTTTTTACATTCAGCACTAGAAGGATATATGCAGAGTACAACATACAAGGGTTTTCAAATGTGATTTTTTAAAAAGCTTTTTTCAATGAATATTGTCTAAAATCATGTTTGACGCAAAATCCACAATATAACTAGTTCGGCATATGAAGGGATACAAAGTATTTCATAACGAACGAGAAACATATTTCTTATACATTTTGCATGAAAAGGGTCTAAAATATTTTTTTTATGTTCAGCACTAGACGGACAGATGTAGAATCCAATATACAAGGGTTTTCAAATGTGATAAAAAAAAAACAGTTTTCCATGAATATTGTCTAAAATTATGTTTTAGGCAAAATCCACAATGCAACTAGTTCGGCATATGAAGGGATACACCTTTTTTTATAACAAACGAGAGAAAAATATTTTTTATACATTTTGCATGAAAATAGTCTAAAATATTTTTTTTAACATTCAGCACTAGAAGGATATATGCAGAGTACAACATACAAGGGTTTTCAAATGTGATTTTTTAAAAAGCTTTTTCAATGAATATTGTCTAAAATCATGTTTGACGCAAAATCCACAATATAACTAGTTCGGCATATGAAGGGATACAAAGTATTTCATAACGAACGAGAAACATATTTTTTATACATTTTGCATGAAAAGGGTCTAAAATATATTTTTTTATGTTCAGCACTAGACGGACATATGTAGAATACAATATACAAGGGTTTTCAAATGTGATTAAAAAAAACCTGTTTTCCTTGAATATTGTCTAAAATCATGTTTTAGGCAAAATCCACAATGCAACTAGTTCGGCATATGAAGGGATACACAGTTTTTTTATAACAAACGAGAAACATATTTTTTATACATTTTGCATGAAAAGGGTCTAAAATATTTTTTGTAACGTTCAGCACTAGAAGGATATATGTAGAATACAACATACAAGGGTTTTCAAATGTGATTTTTTTTAAAGCTTTTTTCAATGAATATTTTCTAAAATCATGTTTTAGGTAAAATCCACAATGCAACTAGTTCGGCATATGAAGGGATACACAGTTTTTTTATAACAAACGAGAAAAATATTTTTTATACATTTTGCATGAAAAGGGTCTAAAATAATTTTTTTAACGTACAGCACTAGAAGGATATATGTAGAATACAACATACAAGGGTTTTCAAATGTGATTTTTTAAAAAGCTGTTTACCATGAATATTGTCTAAAATAATGTTTTAGGAAAAAATCCACAATGCAACTAGTTCGGCATATGAAGGGATACACAGTTTTTTATAATAACATAAAGAAACACAATTTTATACATTTTGCATGAAAAGGGTCTAAAATATTTTTTTTACGTTCAGAACTAGATGTACATATGTAGAATACAACATACAAGGGTTTTCAAATGTGATTTAAAAAAGAAGCTGTTTACCATGAATATTGTCTAAAGTCAAGTTTTAGGCAAAAATCCACAATGCAACTAGTTCGGCATATGAAGGGATAAACAGTTTTTTTTTAACAAATGTGAAACATATTTTTTATACATTTTGCATGAAAAGGGTCTAAAATATTTTTTTTTACGTTCAGTACTAGAAGGATATATGTAGAATACAACATACAAGGGTTTTCAAATGTGATTTCTTAAAAAGCATTTTTCAATGAATATTTTCTAAAATCATGTTTTAGGCAAAATCCACAATGCAACTAGTTCGGCATATGAACTGATACACCTTTTTTTATAACAAACGAGAGAAAAATATGTTTTATACATTTTGCATGAAAATAGTCTAAAATATTTTTTTTAACATTCAGCACTAGAAGGATATATAAAGAGTACAACATACAAGGGTTTTCAAATGTGATTTTTTAAAAAGCTGTTTACCATGAATATTGTCTAATATCATGTTTTAGGAAAAAATCCACAATGCAACTAGTTCGGCATATGAAGGGATTCACAGTTTTTTATAACAACATAAAGAAACACAATTTTATACATTTTGCATGAAAAGGGTTTAAAATATTTTTTTTACGTTCAGAACTAGATGTACATATGTAGAATACAACATACAAGGGTTTTCAAATGTGATTTAAAAAAGAAGCTGTTTACCATGAATATTGTCTAAAATCATGTTTTAGGCAAAAAACAACAATGCAACTAGTTTGGCATATGAAGGGATAAACAGTTTTTTTTTAACAAACGTGAAACATATTTTTTATATATTTTGCATGAAAAGGGTCTAAAATATTTTTTTAAACTTTCAGCAGTAGAAGGACATATGTAGAATACAACATAAAAAGGTTTTCAAATGTGATTTTTTAAAAAGCATTTTTCAATGAATATTGTCTAAAATCATGTTTTAGGCAAAATCCACAATGCAACTAGTTCGGCATAGGAAGGGATACACAGTTTTTTATAACAAACAAGAAACACATTTTTATACATTTTGCATGAAAAGGGTCTAAAATATTTTTTTACGTTCAGCACTAGAAGGATATATGTAGAGTACAACATAAAAGGGTTTTCAAATGTGATAAAAAAAAAAAATGCTATGAATATTGTCTAAAATCAATTTTTACGCAAAATCCACAATATAACTAGTTCGGCATATGAAGGGATACAAAGTTTTTCATAACGAACGAGAAACATATGTTTTATACATTTTGTATGAAAAGGGTCTAAAATATTTTTTTTTATGTTCAGCACTAGATGGACAGATGTAGAATCCAATATACAAGGGTTTTCAAATGTGATAAAAAAAAACATGTTTCCCATGAATATTGTCTAAAATCATGTTTTAGTCCAAATCCACAGTGCAACTAGTTCGGCATATGAAGGGATACACAGTTTTTTTATAACAAACGAGAAAAATATTTTTTATACATTTTGCATGAAAAGGGTCTAAAATATTTTTTTTAACGTTCAGCACTAGAAGGATATATGTAGAATACAACATACAAGGGTTTTCAAATGTGATTTTTTAAAAAGCTGTTTACCATGAATATTGTCTAAAATCATGTTTTAGGAAAAAATCCACAATGCAACTAGTTCTGCATATGAAGGGACACACAGTTTTTTATAACAAACGTGAAACATATTTTTTATACATTTTGCATGAAAAGGGTCTAAAATATTTTTTTAACGTTCAGCACTAGAAGGATATATGTAGAATACAACATACAAGGGTTTTCAAATGTGATTTCTTAAAAAGCTTTTTTCAATGAATATTTTCTAAAATCATGTTTTAGGCAAAATCCACAATGCAACTAGTTCGGCATAGGAAGGGATACACAATTTTTTATAACAAACAAGAAACACATTTTTATACATTTTGCATGAAAAGGGTCTAAAATATTTTTTTTACGTTCAGAACTAGATGGACATATGTAGAATACAACATACAAGGGTTTTCAAATGTGATTTAAAAAAGAAGCTGTTTACCATGAATATTGTCTAAAATCATGTTTTAGGCAAAAATCCACAATGCAACTAGTTCGGCATATGAAGGGACACACAGTTTTTTATAACAAACGTGAAACATTTTTTATACATTTTGCATGTAAAGGGTCTAAAATAAAAAAAAATACGTTCAGTACTAGATGGACATATGTAGAATACAACATACAAGGGTTTTCAAATGTGATTTCTTAAAAAGCTTTTTTCAATGAATATTTTCTAAAATCATGTTTTAGGCAAAATCCACAATGCAACTAGTTCGGCATATGAAGGGATACACCTTTTTTTATAACAAACGAGAGAAAAATATTTTTTATACATTTTGCATGAAAATAGTCTAAAATATTTTTTTTAACATTCAGCACTAGAAGGATATATGCAGAGTACAACATACAAGGGTTTTCAAATGTGATTTTTTAAAAAGCTTTTTTCAATGAATATTGTCTAAAATCATGTTTGACGCAAAATCCACAATATAACTAGTTCGGCATATGAAGGGATACAAAGTATTTCATAACGAACGAGAAACATATTTTTTATACATTTTGCATGAAAAGGGTCTAAAATATTTTTTTTATGTTCAGCACTAGACGGACAGATGTAGAATGCAATATACAAGGGTTTTCAAATGTGATAAAAAAAAACCAGTTTTCCATGAATATTGTCTAAAATTATGTTTTAGGCCAAATCCACAATGCAACTAGTTCGGCATAGGAAGGGATACACAATTTTTTATAACAAACAAGAAACACATTTTTATACATTTTGCATGAAAAGGGTCTAAAATATTTTTTTTATGTTCAGCACTAGACGGACAGATGTAGAATCCAATATACAAGGGTTTTCAAATGTGATAAAACAAAACCAGTTTTCCATGAATATTGTCTAAAATTATGTTTTAGGCAAAATCCACAATGCAACTAGTTCGGCATATGAAGGGATACACCTTTTTTTATAACAAACGAGAGAAAAATATTTTTTATACATTTTGCATGAAAATAGTCTGAAATATTTTTTTTAACATTCAGCACTAGAAGGATATATGCAGAGTACAACATACAAGGGTTTTCAAATGTGATTTTTTAAAAAGCTTTTTTCAATGAATATTGTCTAAAATCATGTTTGACGCAAAATCCACAATATAACTAGTTCGGCATATGAAGGGATACAAAGTATTTCATAACGAACGAGAAACATATTTTTTATACATTTTGCATGAAAAGGGTCTAAAATATATTTTTTTATGTTCAGCACTAGACGGACATATGTAGAATACAATATACAAGGGTTTTCAAATGTGATTAAAAAAACCTGTTTTCCTTGAATATTGTCTAAAATCATGTTTTAAGCAAAATCCACAATGCAACTAGTTCGGCGTATGAAGGGATACACAGTTTTTTTATAACAAACGAGAAAAATATTTTTTATACATTTTGCATGAAAAGGGTCTAAAATAATTTTTGTAACGTTCAGCACTAGAAGGATTTATGTAGAATACAACATACAAGGGTTTTCAAATGTGATTTTTTAAAAAGCTGTTTACCATGAATATTGTCTAAAATCATGTTTTAGGAAAAAATCCACAATGCAACTAGTTCGGCATATGAAGGGATACACAGTTTTTTATAACAACATAAAGAAACACAATTTTATACATTTTGCATGAAAAGGGTCTAAAATATTTTTTTTACGTTCAGAACTAGATGTACATATGTAGAATACAACATACAAGGGTTTTCAAATGTGATTTAAAAAAGAAGCTGTTTACCATGAATATTGTCTAAAATCATGTTTTAGGCAAAAAACAACAATGCAACTAGTTCGGCATATGAAGGGATAAACAGTTTTTTTTTTACAAACGTGAAACATATTTTTTATATATTTTGCATGAAAAGGGTCTAAAATATTTTTTTAAACATTCAGCAGTAGAAGCTGCTTGCCTATTGTCCTGTAGCCCATCCCAGCCTTGTGCAGGTCTACAATTTTATCCCTGATGTCCTTACACAGCTCTCTGGTCTTGGCCATTGTGGAGAGGTTGGAGTCTGTTTGATTGAGTGTGTGGACAGGTGTCTTTTATACAGGTAACGAGTTCAAACAGGTGCAGTTAATACAGGTAATGAGTGGAGAACAGGAGGGCTTCTTAAAGAAAAACTAACAGGTCTGTGAGAGCCGGAATTCTTACTGGTTGGTAGGTGATCAAATACATATGTCATGCAATAAAATGCAAATTAATTACTTAAAAATCATACAATGTGATTTTCTGCATTTTTGTTTTAGATTCCGTCTCTCACAGTTGAAGTGTACCTATGATAAAAATTACATACCTCTACATGCTTTGTAAGTAGGAAAACCTGCAAAATCGGCAGTGTATCAAATACTTGTTCTCCCCACTGTATGTAGAATACAACATTCAAGGGTTTTCAAATGTGATTAAAAAAAAAAAATTCAATGAATATTGTCTAAAATCATGTTTTACGCAAAATCCACAATATAACTAGTTCGGCATATGAAGGGATACAACGTTTTTCATAACGAACGAGAAACATATGTTTTATACATTTTGTATGAAAAGGGTCTAAAATATTTTTTTTTTATGTTCAGCACTAGACGGACAGATGTAGAATCCAATATACAAGGGTTTTCAAATGTGATTAAAAAAAAACAGTTTTCCATGTATATTGTCTAAAATCATGTTTTAGGCCAAATCCACAATGCAACTAGTTCGGCATATGAAGGGATACACAGTTTTTTTATAACAAACGAGAAAAATATTTTTTATACATTTTGCATGAAAAGGGCCTAAAATAATTTTTTTTACGTTCAGCACTAGATGGACATATGTAGAATACAACATTCAAGGGTTTTCAAATGTGATTAAAAAAAAACTGTTTACCATGAATATTGTCTAAAATCATGTTTTAGGCAAAATCCACAATGCAACTAGTTCGGCATATGAAGGGATACACCTTTTTTTATAACAAACGAGAAAAATATTTTTTATACATTTTGCATGAAAAGGGTCTAAAATATTTTTTTTTACGTTCAGCACTATAAGGATATACGTAGAATACAACATACAAGGGTTTTCAAATGTGATTTTTAAAAAAGCTGTTTACCATGAATATTGTCTAAAATCATGTTTTAGGAAAAAATCCACAATGCAACTAGTTCGGCATATGAAGGGACACAGTTTTTTATAACAAACGTGAAACATATTTTTTATACATTTTGCATGAAAAGGGTCTAAAATATTTTTTTAACGTTCAGCACTAGAAGGATATATGTAGAAGACAACATACAAGGGTTTTCAAATGTGATTTCTTAAAAAGCTTTTTTCAATGAATATTTTCTAAAATCATGTTTTAGGCAAAATCCACAATGCAACTAGTTCGGCATATGAAGGGATACACCTTTTTTTATAACAAACGAGAGAAAAATATTTTTTATACATTTTGCATGAAAATAGTCTAAAATATTTTTTTTAACATTCAGCACTAGAAGGATATATGCAGAGTACAACATACAAGGGTTTTGAAATGTGATTTTATAAAAAGCTTTTTCAATGAATATTGTCTAAAATCATGTTTGATGCAATATCCACAATATAACTAGTTCGGCATATGAAGGGATACAAAGTATTTCATAACGAACGAGAAACATATTTTTTATACATTTTGCATGAAAAGGGTCTAAAATATATTTTTTTATGTTCAGCACTAGACGGACATATGTAGAATACAATATACAAGGGTTTTCAAATGTGATTAAAAAAAACCTGTTTTCCTTGAATATTGTCTAAAATCATGTTTTAGGCTAAATCCACAATGCAACTAGTTCGGCATATGAAGGGATACACAGTTTTTTTATAACAAACGAGAAAAATATTTTTTATACATTTTGCATGAAAAGGGTCTAAAATATTTTTTTTAACGTTCAGCACTAGAAGGATATATTTGTAGAATACAACATAAAAGGGTTTTCAAATGTGATTTTTTAAAAAGCTGTTTACCATGAATATTGTCTAAAATCATGTTTTAGGAAAAAATCCACAATGCACCTAGTTCGGCATATGAAGGGATACACAGTTTTTTATAACAACATAAAGAAACACAATTTTATACATTTTGCATGAAAAGGGTCTAAAATATTTTTTTTACGTTCAGAACTAGATGTACATATGTAGAATACAACATACAAGGGTTTTCAAATGTGATTTAAAAAAGAAGCTGTTTACCATGAATATTGTCTAAAATTATGTTTTAGGAAAAAATCCACAATGCAACTAGTTCGGCATATGAAGGGACACACAGTTTTTTATAACAAACGTGAAACATATTTTTTATACATTTTGCATGAAAAGGGTCTAAAATATTTTTTTAACGTTCAGCACTAGAAGGATATATGTAGAATACAACATACAAGGGTTTTCAAATGTGATTTCTTAAAAAGCTTTTTTCAATGAATATTTTCTAAAATCATGTTTTAGGCAAAATCCACAATGCAACTAGTTCGGCATATGAAGGGATACACCTTTTTTTATAACAAACGAGAGAAAAATATTTTTTATACATTTTGCATGAAAATAGTCTAAAATATTTTTTTTAACATTCAGCACTAGAAGGATATATGCAGAGTACAACATACAAGGGTTTACAAATGTGATTTTTTAAAAAGCTTATTTCAATGAATATTGTCTAAAATCATGTTTGACGCAAAATCCACAATATAACTAGTTCGGCATATGAAGGGATACAAAGTATTTCATAACGAACGAGAAACACATTTTTTATACATTTTGCATGAAAAGGGTCTAAAATATATTTTTTTATGTTCAGCACTAGACGGATATATGTAGAATACAATATACAAGGGTTTTCAAATGTGATTAAAAAAAACCTGTTTTCCTTGAATATTGTCTAAAATCATGTTTTAGGCAAAATCCACAATGCAACTAGTTCGGCATATGAAGGGATACACAGTTTTTTTATAACAAACGAGAAAAATATTTTTTATACATTTTGCATGAAAAGGGTCTAAAATATTTTTTTAACATTCAGCACTAGAAGGATATATGTAGAATACAACATACAAGGGTTTTCAAATGTGATTTCTTAAAAAGCTTTTTTCAATGAATATTTTCTAAAATCATGTTTTAGGCAAAATCCACAATGCAACTAGTTCGGCATATGAAGGGATACACCTTTTTTTATAACAAACGAGAGAAAAATATTTTTTATACATTTTGCATGAAAATAGTCTAAAATATTTTTTTTAACATTCAGCACTAGAAGGATATAATCAGAGTACAACATACAAGGGTTTTCAAATGTGATTAAAAAAAAACAGTTTTCCATGTATATTGTCTAAAATCATGTTTTAGGCCAAATCCACAATGCAACTAGTTCGGCATATGAAGGGATACACAGTTTTTTTATAACAAACGAGAAAAATATTTTTTATACATTTTGCATGAAAAGGGCCTAAAATAATTTTTTTTACGTTCAGCACTAGATGGACATATGTAGAATACAACATTCAAGGGTTTTCAAATGTGATTAAAAAAAAACTGTTTACCATGAATATTGTCTAAAATCATGTTTTAGGCAAAATCCACAATGCAACTAGTTCGGCATATGAAGGGATACACCTTTTTTTATAACAAACGAGAAAAATATTTTTTATACATTTTGCATGAAAAGGGTCTAAAATATTTTTTTTTACGTTCAGCACTATAAGGATATACGTAGAATACAACATACAAGGGTTTTCAAATGTGATTTTTAAAAAAGCTGTTTACCATGAATATTGTCTAAAATCATGTTTTAGGAAAAAATCCACAATGCAACTAGTTCGGCATATGAAGGGACACAGTTTTTTATAACAAACGTGAAACATATTTTTTATACATTTTGCATGAAAAGGGTCTAAAATATTTTTTTAACGTTCAGCACTAGAAGGATATATGTAGAAGACAACATACAAGGGTTTTCAAATGTGATTTCTTAAAAAGCTTTTTTCAATGAATATTTTCTAAAATCATGTTTTAGGCAAAATCCACAATGCAACTAGTTCGGCATATGAAGGGATACACCTTTTTTTATAACAAACGAGAGAAAAATATTTTTTATACATTTTGCATGAAAATAGTCTAAAATATTTTTTTTTACATTCAGCACTAGAAGGATATATGCAGAGTACAACATACAAGGGTTTTGAAATGTGATTTTATAAAAAGCTTTTTCAATGAATATTGTCTAAAATCATGTTTGATGCAATATCCACAATATAACTAGTTCGGCATATGAAGGGATACAAAGTATTTCATAACGAACGAGAAACATATTTTTTATACATTTTGCATGAAAAGGGTCTAAAATATATTTTTTTATGTTCAGCACTAGACGGACATATGTAGAATACAATATACAAGGGTTTTCAAATGTGATTAAAAAAAACCTGTTTTCCTTGAATATTGTCTAAAATCATGTTTTAGGCTAAATCCACAATGCAACTAGTTCGGCATATGAAGGGATACACAGTTTTTTTATAACAAACGAGAAAAATATTTTTTATACATTTTGCATGAAAAGTGTCTAAAATATTTTTTTTAACGTTCAGCACTAGAAGGATATATTTGTAGAATACAACATAAAAGGGTTTTCAAATGTGATTTTTTAAAAAGCTGTTTACCATGAATATTGTCTAAAATCATGTTTTAGGAAAAAATCCACAATGCACCTAGTTCGGCATATGAAGGGATACACAGTTTTTTATAACAACATAAAGAAACACAATTTTATACATTTTGCATGAAAAGGGTCTAAAATATTTTTTTTACGTTCAGAACTAGATGTACATATGTAGAATACAACATACAAGGGTTTTCAAATGTGATTTAAAAAAGAAGCTGTTTACCATGAATATTGTCTAAAATTATGTTTTAGGAAAAAATCCACAATGCAACTAGTTCGGCATATGAAGGGACACACAGTTTTTTATAACAAACGTGAAACATATTTTTTATACATTTTGCATGAAAAGGGTCTAAAATATTTTTTTAACGTTCAGCACTAGAAGGATATATGTAGAATACAACATACAAGGGTTTTCAAATGTGATTTCTTAAAAAGCTTTTTTCAATGAATATTTTCTAAAATCATGTTTTAGGCAAAATCCACAATGCAACTAGTTCGGCATATGAAGGGATACACCTTTTTTTATAACAAACGAGAGAAAAATATTTTTTATACATTTTGCATGAAAATAGTCTAAAATATTTTTTTTAACATTCAGCACTAGAAGGATATATGCAGAGTACAACATACAAGGGTTTACAAATGTGATTTTTTAAAAAGCTTATTTCAATGAATATTGTCTAAAATCATGTTTGACGCAAAATCCACAATATAACTAGTTCGGCATATGAAGGGATACAAAGTATTTCATAACGAACGAGAAACACATTTTTTATACATTTTGCATGAAAAGGGTCTAAAATATATTTTTTTATGTTCAGCACTAGACGGATATATGTAGAATACAATATACAAGGGTTTTCAAATGTGATTAAAAAAAACCTGTTTTCCTTGAATATTGTCTAAAATCATGTTTTAGGCAAAATCCACAATGCAACTAGTTCGGCATATGAAGGGATACACAGTTTTTTTATAACAAACGAGAAAAATATTTTTTATACATTTTGCATGAAAAGGGTCTAAAATATTTTTTTAACGTTCAGCACTAGAAGGATATATGTAGAATACAACATACAAGGGTTTTCAAATGTGATTTCTTAAAAAGCTTTTTTCAATGAATATTTTCTAAAATCATGTTTTAGGCAAAATCCACAATGCAACTAGTTCGGCATATGAAGGGATACACCTTTTTTTATAACAAACGAGAGAAAAATATTTTTTATACATTTTGCATGAAAATAGTCTAAAATATTTGTTTTAACATTCAGCACTAGAAGGATATAATCAGAGTACAACATACAAGGGTTTTCAAATGTGATTAAAAAAAAACAGTTTTCCATGTATATTGTCTAAAATCATGTTTTAGGCCAAATCCACAATGCAACTAGTTCGGCATATGAAGGGATACACAGTTTTTTTATAACAAACGAGAAAAATATTTTTTATACATTTTGCATGAAAAGGGCCTAAAATATTTTTTTTTACGTTCAGCACTAGATGGACATATGTAGAATACAACATTCAAGGGTTTTCAAATGTGATTAAAAAAAAACTGTTTACCATGAATATTGTCTAAAATCATGTTTTAGGCAAAATCCACAATGCAACTAGTTCGGCATATGAAGGGATACACCTTTTTTTATAACAAACGAGAAAAATATTTTTTATACATTTTGCATGAAAAGGGTCTAAAATATTTTTTTTTACGTTCAGCACTATAAGGATATACGTAGAATACAACATACAAGGGTTTTCAAATGTGATTTTTAAAAAAGCTGTTTACCATGAATATTGTCTAAAATCATGTTTTAGGAAAAAATCCACAATGCAACTAGTTCGGCATATGAAGGGACACAGTTTTTTATAACAAACGTGAAACATATTTTTTATACATTTTGCATGAAAAGGGTCTAAAATATTTTTTTAACGTTCAGCACTAGAAGGATATATGTAGAAGACAACATACAAGGGTTTTCAAATGTGATTTCTTAAAAAGCTTTTTTCAATGAATATTTTCTAAAATCATGTTTTAGGCAAAATCCACAATGCAACTAGTTCGGCATATGAAGGGATACACCTTTTTTTATAACAAACGAGAGAAAAATATTTTTTATACATTTTGCATGAAAATAGTCTAAAATATTTTTTTTAACATTCAGCACTAGAAGGATATATGCAGAGTACAACATACAAGGGTTTTGAAATGTGATTTTATAAAAAGCTTTTTCAATGAATATTGTCTAAAATCATGTTTGATGCAATATCCACAATATAACTAGTTCGGCATATGAAGGGATACAAAGTATTTCATAACGAACGAGAAACATATTTTTTATACATTTTGCATGAAAAGGGTCTAAAATATATTTTTTTATGTTCAGCACTAGACGGACATATGTAGAATACAATATACAAGGGTTTTCAAATGTGATTAAAAAAAACCTGTTTTCCTTGAATATTGTCTAAAATCATGTTTTAGGCTAAATCCACAATGCAACTAGTTTGGCATATGAAGGGATACACAGTTTTTTTATAACAAACGAGAAAAATATTTTTTATACATTTTGCATGAAAAGGGTCTAAAATATTTTTTTTAACGTTCAGCACTAGAAGGATATATTTGTAGAATACAACATAAAAGGGTTTTCAAATGTGATTTTTTTAAAAGCTGTTTACCATGAATATTGTCTAAAATCATGTTTTAGGAAAAAATCCACAATGCACCTAGTTCGGCATATGAAGGGATACACAGTTTTTTATAACAACATAAAGAAACACAATTTTATACATTTTGCATGAAAAGGGTCTAAAATATTTTTTTTACGTTCAGAACTAGATGTACATATGTAGAATACAACATACAAGGGTTTTCAAATGTGATTTAAAAAAGAAGCTGTTTACCATGAATATTGTCTAAAATTATGTTTTAGGAAAAAATCCACAATGCAACTAGTTCGGCATATGAAGGGACACACAGTTTTTTATAACAAACGTGAAACATATTTTTTATACATTTTGCATGAAAAGGGTCTAAAATATTTTTTTAACGTTCAGCACTAGAAGGATATATGTAGAATACAACATACAAGGGTTTTCAAATGTGATTTCTTAAAAAGCTTTTTTCAATGAATATTTTCTAAAATCATGTTTTAGGCAAAATCCACAATGCAACTAGTTCGGCATATGAAGGGATACACCTTTTTTTATAACAAACGAGAGAAAAATATTTTTTATACATTTTGCATGAAAATAGTCTAAAATATTTTTTTTAACATTCAGCACTAGAAGGATATATGCAGAGTACAACATACAAGGGTTTACAAATGTGATTTTTTAAAAAGCTTATTTCAATGAATATTGTCTAAAATCATGTTTGACGCAAAATCCACAATATAACTAGTTCGGCATATGAAGGGATACAAAGTATTTCATAACGAACGAGAAACACATTTTTTATACATTTTGCATGAAAAGGGTCTAAAATATATATTTTTATGTTCAGCACTAGACGGATATATGTAGAATACAATATACAAGGGTTTTCAAATGTGATTAAAAAAAACCTGTTTTCCTTGAATATTGTCTAAAATCATGTTTTAGGCAAAATCCACAATGCAACTAGTTCGGCATATGAAGGGATACACAGTTTTTTTATAACAAACGAGAAAAATATTTTTTATACATTTTGCATGAAAAGGGTCTAAAATATTTTTTTAACGTTCAGCACTAGAAGGATATATGTAGAATACAACATACAAGGGTTTTCAAATGTGATTTCTTAAAAAGCTTTTTTCAATGAATATTTTCTAAAATCATGTTTTAGGCAAAATCCACAATGCAACTAGTTCGGCATATGAAGGGATACACCTTTTTTTATAACAAACGAGAGAAAAATATTTTTTATACATTTTGCATGAAAATAGTCTAAAATATTTTTTTTAACATTCAGCACTAGAAGGATATAATCAGAGTACAACATACAAGGGTTTTCAAATGTGATTTTTTAAAAAGCTTTTTCAATGAATATTGTCTAAAATCATGTTTGACGCAAAATCCACAATATAACTAGTTCGGCATATGAAGGGATAAAAAGTATTTCATAACGAAGGAGAAACATATTTTTTATACATTTTGCATGAAAAGGGTCTAAAATATATTTTTTTATGTTCAGCACTAGACGGATATATGTAGAATACAATATACAAGGGTTTTCAAATGTGATTAAAAAAAACCTGTTTTCCTTGAATATTGTCTAAAATCATGTTTTAGGCAAAATCCACAATGCAACTAGTTCGGCATATGAAGGGATACACACTTTTTTTATAACAAACGAGAAAAATATTTTTTATACATTTTGCATGAAAACGGTCTAAAATATTTTTTTTAACGTTCAGCACTAGAAGGATATATGTAGAATACAACATACAAGGGTTTTCAAATGTGATTTTTTAAAAAGCTGTTTACCATGAATATTGTCTAAAATCATGTTTTAGGAAAAAATCCACAATGCAACTAGTTCGGCATATGAAGGGATACACAGTTTTTTATAACAACATAAAGAAACACAATTTTATACATTTTGCATGAAAAGGGTCTAAAATATTTTTTTTTACGTTCAGAACTAGATGTACATATGTTGAATACAACATACAAGGGTTTTCAAATGTGATTTAAAAAAGAAGCTGTTTACCATGAATATTGTCTAAAATCATGTTTTAGGCAAAAATCCACAATGCAACTAGTTCGGCATATGAAGGGATAAACAGTATTTTTTTAACAAACGTGAAACATATTTTTTATATATTTTGCATGAAAAGGGTCTAAAATATTTTTTTTACGTTCAGCACTAGAAGGAAATATGTAGAATAAAACATAGAAGGGTTTTCAAATGTGATTTTTTAAAAAGCTTTTTTCCTTGAATATTGTCTAAAATCATGTTTTAGGCCAAATCCACAATGCAACTAGTTCGGCATATGAAGGGATACACAGTTTTTTATAACAAACGAGAAAAATATTTTTTATACATTTTGCATGAAAAGGGTCTAAAATATTTTTTTTAAGTTCAGAACTAGATGTACATATGTAGAATACAACATACAAGGGTTTTCAAATGTGATTTTTTAAAAAGCTTATTTCAATTAATATTGTCTAAAATCATGTTTGACGCAAAATCCACAATATAACTAGTTCGGCATATGAAGGGATACAAAGTATTTCATAACGAACGAGAAACATATTTTTTATACATTTTGCATGAAAAGGGTCTAAAATATATTTTTTTATGTTCAGCACTAGACGGATATATGTAGAATACAATATACAAGGGTTTTCAAATGTGATTAAAAAAAACCTGTTTTCCTTGAATATTGTCTAAAATCATGTTTTAGGCAAAATCCACAATGCAACTAGTTCGGCATATGAAGGGATAGACAGTTTTTTTATAACAAACGAGAAAAATATTTTTTATACATTTTGCATGAAAAGGGTCTAAAATATTTTTTTAACGTTCAGCACTAGAAGGATATATGTAGAATACAACATACAAGGGTTTTCAAATGTGATTTCTTAAAAAGCTTTTTTCAATGAATATTTTCTAAAATCATGTTTTAGGCAAAATCCACAATGCAACTAGTTCGGCATATGAAGGGATACACCTTTTTTTATAACAAACGAGAGAAAAATATTTTTTATACATTTTGCATGAAAATAGTCTAAAATATTTTTTTTAACATTCAGCACTAGAAGGATATATGCAGAGTACAACATACAAGGGTTTTCAAATGTGATTTTTTAAAAAGCTTTTTCAATGAATATTGTCTAAAATCATGTTTTAGGCAAAAATCCACAATGCAACTAGTTCGGCATATGAAGGGATAAACAGTATTTTTTTAACAAACGTGAAACATATTTTTTATATATTTTGGATGAAAAATGTCTAAAATATTTTTTTTACGTTCAGCACTAGAAGGAAATATGTAGAATAAAACATAGAAGGGTTTTCAAATGTGATTTTTTTAAAAGCTTTTTTCCTTGAATATTGTCTAAAATCATGTTTTAGGCAAAATCCACAATGCAACTAGTTCGGCATATGAAGGGATACACAGTTTTTTATAACAAACGAGAAAAATATTTTTTATACATTTTGCATGAAAAGGGTCTAAAGTATATTTTTTTAACGTTCAGCACTAGAAGGATATATGTAGAATACAACATACAAGGGTTTTCAAATGTGATTTTTTAAAAAGCTGTTTACCATGAATATTGTCTAAAATCATGTTTTAGGAAAAAATCCACAATGCAACTAGTTCGGCATATGAAGGGATACACAGTTTTTTATAACAACAAAAAGAAACACAATTTTATACATTTTGCATGAAAAGGGTCTAAAATATTTTTTTTACGTTCAGAACTAGATGTACATATGTAGAATACAACATACAAGGGTTTTCAAATGTGATTTTTTAAAAAGCTTATTTCAATGAATATTGTCTAAAATCATGTTTGACGCAAAATCCACAATATAACTAGTTCGGCATATGAAGGGATACAAAGTATTTCATAATGAACGAGAAACATATTTTTTATACATTTTGCATGAAAAGGGTCTAAAATATATTTTTTTATGTTCAGCACTAGACGGATATATGTAGAATACAATATACAAGGGTTTTCAAATGTGATTAAAAAAAACCTGTTTTCCTTGAATATTGTCTAAAATCATGTTTTAGGCAAAATCCACAATGCAACTAGTTCGGCATATGAAGGGATACACAGTTTTTTTATAACAAACGAGAAAAATATTTTTTATACATTTTGCATGAAAAGGGTCTAAAATATTTTTTTAACGTTCAGCACTAGAAGGATATATGTAGAATACAACATACAAGGGTTTTCAAATGTGATTTCTTAAAAAGCTTTTTTCAATGAATATTTTCTAAAATCATGTTTTAGGCAAAATCCACAATGCAACTAGTTCGGCATATGAAGGGATACACCTTTTTTTATAACAAACGAGAGAAAAATATTTTTTATACATTTTGCATGAAAATAGTCTAAAATATTTTTTTTAACATTCAGCACTAGAAGGATATATGCAGAGTACAACATACAAGGGTTTTCAAATGTGATTTTTTTTAAAGCTTTTTCAATGAATATTGTCTAAAATCATGTTTTAGGCAAAAATCCACAATGCAACTAGTTCGGCATATGAAGGGATAAACAGTATTTTTTTAACAAACGTGAAACATATTTTTTATATATTTTGCATGAAAAGGGTCTAAAATATTTTTTTTACGTTCAGCACTAGAAGGAAATATGTAGAATAAAACATAGAAGGGTTTTCAAATGTGATTTTTTTTAAAGCTTTTTTCCTTGAATATTGTCTAAAATCATGTTTTAGGCAAAATCCACAATGCAACTAGTTCGGCATATGAAGGGATACACAGTTTTTTATAACAAACGAGAAAAATATTTTTTATACATTTTGCATGAAAAGGGTCTAAAGTATATTTTTTTAACGTTCAGCACTAGAAGGATATATGTAGAATACAACATACAAGGGTTTTCAAATGTGATTTTTTAAAAAGCTGTTTACCATGAATATTGTCTAAAATCATGTTTTAGGAAAAAATCCACAATGCAACTAGTTCGGCATATGAAGGGATACACAGTATTTTATAACAACAAAAAGAAACACAATTTTATACATTTTGCATGAAAAGGGTCTAAAATATTTTTTTTACGTTCAGAACTAGATGTACATATGTAGAATACAACATACAAGGGTTTTCAAATGTGATTTTTTAAAAAGCTTATTTCAATGAATATTGTCTAAAATCATGTTTGACGCAAAATCCACAATATAACTAGTTCGGCATATGAAGGGATACAAAGTATTTCATAATGAACGAGAAACATATTTTTTATACATTTTGCATGAAAAGGGTCTAAAATATATTTTTTTATGTTCAGCACTAGACGGATATATGTAGAATACAATATACAAGGGTTTTCAAATGTGATTAAAAAAAACCTGTTTTCCTTGAATATTGTCTAAAATCATGTTTTAGGCAAAATCCACAATGCAACTAGTTCGGCATATGAAGGGATACACAGTTTTTTTATAACAAACGAGAAAAATATTTTTTATACATTTTGCATGAAAAGGGTATAAAATATTTTTTTAACGTTCAGCACTAGAAGGATATATGTAGAATACAACATACAAGGGTTTTCAAATGTGATTTCTTAAAAAGCTTTTTTCAATGAATATTTTCTAAAATCATGTTTTAGGCAAAATCCACAATGCAACTAGTTCGGCATATGAAGGGATACACAGTTTTTTTATAACAAACAAGAAAAATAGTTTTTATACATTTTGCATGAAAAGGGTCTAAAATATTTTTTTTTACGTTCAGCACTAGATGGACATATGTAGAATACAACATTCAAGGGTTTTCAAATGTGATTAAAAAAAAACTGTTTACCATGAATATTGTCTAAAATCATGTTTTAGGCAAAATCCACAATGCAACTAGTTCGGCATATGAAGGGATACACCTTTTTTTATAACAAACGAGAAAAATATTTTTTATACATTTTGCATGAAAAGGGTCTAAAATATTTTTTTTTACGTTCAGCACTATAAGGATATACGTAGAATACAACATACAAGGGTTTTCAAATGTGATTTTTAAAAAAGCTGTTTACCATGAATATTGTCTAAAATCATGTTTTAGGAAAAAATCCACAATGCAACTAGTTCGGCATATGAAGGGAAACACAGTTTTTTATAACAAACGTGAAACATATTTTTTATACATTTTGCATGAAAAGGGTCTAAAATATTTTTTTAACGTTCAGCACTAGAAGGATATATGTAGAATACAACATACAAGGGTTTTCAATTGTGATTTCATAAAAAGCTTTTTTCAATGAATATTTTCTAATATCATGTTTTAGGCAAAATCCACAATGCAACTAGTTCGGCATATGAAGGGATACACCTTTTTTTATAACAAACGAGAGAAAAATATTTTTTATACATTTTGCATGAAAATAGTCTAAAATATTTTTTTAACATTCAGCACTAGAAGGATATATGCAGAGTACAACATACAAGGGTTTTCAAATGTGGTTTTTTAAAAAGCTTTTTCAATGAATATTGTCTAAAATCATGTTTGACGCAGAATCCACAATATAACTAGTTCGGCATATGAAGGGATACAAAGTATTTCATAACGAACAAGAAACATATTTTTTATACATTTTGCATGAAAAGGGTCTAAAATATATTTTTTTATGTTCAGCACTAGACGGACATATGTAGAATACAATATATAAGGGTTTTCAAATGTGATTAAAAAAAACCTGTTTTCCTTGAATATTGTCTAAAATCATGTTTTAGGCAAAATCCACAATGCAACTAGTTTGGCATATGAAGGGATACACAGTTTTTTTATAACAAACAAGAAAAATATTTTTTATACATTTTGCATGAAAAGGGTCTAAAATATTTTTTTTAACGTTCAGCACTAGAAGGATATATGTAGAATACAACATACAAGGGTTTTCAAATGTGATTTTTTAAAAAGCTGTTTACCATGAATATTGTCTAAAATCATGTTTTAGGAAAAAATCCACAATGCAACTAGTTCGGCATATGAAGGGATACACAGTTTTTTATAACAACATAAAGAAACACAATTTTATACATTTTGCATGAAAAGGGTCTAAAATATTTTTTTTACGTTCAGAACTAGAAGGATATATGCAGAGTACAACATACAAGGGTTTTCAAATGTGATTTTTTTAAAAGCTTTTTTCAATGAATATTGTCTAAAATCATGTTTGACGCAAAATCCACAATATAACTAGTTCGGCATATGAAGGGATACAAAGTATTTCATAACGAACGAGAAACATATCTTTTATACATTTTGCATGAAAAGGGTCTAAAATATATTTGTTTTATGTTCAGCACTAGACGGACATATGTAGAATACAATATACAAGGGTTTTCAAATGTGATAAAAAAAAACCTGTTTTCCTTGAATATTGTCTAAAATCATGTTTTAGGCAAAATCCACAATGCAACTAGTTCGGCATATGAAGGGATACACAGTTTTTTATAACAACATAAAGAAACACAATTTTATACATTTTGCAAGAAAAGGGTCTAAAATATTTTTTTTTACGTTCAGAACTAGATGTACATATGTTGAATACAACATACAAGGGTTTTCAATTGTGATTTAAAAAAGAAGCTGTTTACCATGAATATTGTCTAAAATCATGTTTTAGGAAAAAATCCACAATGCAACTAGTTCGGCATATGAAGGGATACACAGTTTTTTATAACAACATAAAGAAACACAATTTTATACATTTTGCATGAAAAGGGTCTAAAATATTTTTTTTACGTTCAGAACTAGAAGGATATATGCAGAGTACAACATACAAGGGTTTTCAAATGTGATTTTTTTAAAAGCTTTTTTCAATGAATATTGTCTAAAATCATGTTTGACGCAAAATCCACAATATAACTAGTTCGGCATATGAAGGGATACAAAGTATTTCATAAAGAACGAGAAACATATTTTTTATACATTTTGCATGAAAAGGGTCTAAAATATATTTTTTTATGTTCAGCACTAGACGGACATATGTAGAATACAATATACAAGGGTTATCAAATGTGATAAAAAAAAACCTGTTTTCCTTGAATATTGTCTCAAATCATGTTTTAGGCAAAATCCACAATGCAACTAGTTCGGCATATGAAGGGATACACAGTTTTTTATAACAACATAAAGAAACACAATTTTATACATTTTGCATGAAAAGGGTCTAAAACATTTTTTTTACGTTCAGAACTAGATGTACATATGTAGAATACAACATACAAGGGTTTTCAAATGTGATTTAAAAAAGAAGCTGTTTACCATGAATATTGTCTAAAATCATGTTTTAGGAAAAAATCCACAATGCAACTAGTTCGGCATATGAAGGGATAAACAGTTTTTTTTAAACAAACGTGAAACATATTTTTTATATATTTTGCATGAAAAGGGTCTAAAATATTTTTTTTACGTTCAGCAATAGAAGGAAATATGTAGAATAAAACATAGAAGGGTTTTCAAATGTGATTTTTTTAAAAGCTTTTTTCCTTGAATATTGTCTAAAATCATGTTTTAGGCAAAATCCACAATGCAACTAGTTCGGCATATGAAGGGATACACAGTTTTTTATAACAAACGAGAAAAATATGTTTTATACATTTTGCATGAAAAGGGTCTAAAATATTTTTTTTTAACGTTCAGCACTAGAAGGATATATGTAGAATACAACATACAAGGGTTTTCAAATGTGATTTTTTAAAAAGCTGTTTATCATGAATATTGTCTAAAATCATGTTTTAGGAAAAAATCCACAATGCAACTAGTTCGGCATATGAAGGGATACACAGTTTTTTATAACAACATAAAGAAACACAATTTTATACATTTTGCATGAAAAGGGTCTAAAATATTTTTTTTACGTTCAGAACTAGATGTACATATGTAGAATAAAACATACAAGGGTTTTCAAATGTGATTTAAAAAAGAAGCTGTTTACCATGAATATTGTCTAAAATCATGTTTTAGGCAAAAATCCACAATGCAACTAGTTCGGCATATGAAGGGATAAATAAACAGTTTTTTTTTAACAAACGTGAAACATATTTTTTATATATTTTGCATGAAAAGGGTCTAAAATATTTTTTTTACGTTCAGCACTAGAAGGAAATATGTAGAATAAAACATAGAAGGGTTTTCAAATGTGATTTTTTTAAAAGCTTTTTTCATTGAATATTGTCTAAAATCATGTTTTAGGCAAAATCCACAATGCAACTAGTTCGGCATATGAAGGGATACACAGTTTTTTATAACAAAAGTGAAACATATTTTTTATACATTTTGCATGAAAAGGGTCTAAAATATTTTTTTAACGTTCAGCACTAGACGGACATATGTAGAAAACAACATACAAGGGTTTTCAAATGTGATGTCTTAAAAAAGCTTTTTTCAATGAATATTTTCTAAAATCATGTTTTAGGCAAAATCCACAATGCAACTAGTTCGGCATATGAAGGGATACAAAGTTTTTATAACTAACGAGAAACATATTTTTTATACATTTTGCATGAAAGGGTCTAAAATATTTTTTTAAACATTCAGCAGTAGAAGGACATATGTAGAATACAACATAAAAAGGTTTTCAAATGTGATTTAAAAAAGAAGCTGTTTACCATGAATATTGTCTAAAATCATGTTTTAGGCAAAAATCCACAATGCAACTAGTTCGGCATATGAAGGGATACTCATTTTTTTTTAAACAAACGTGAAACACATTTTTTATATATTTTTTATAAAAATGGTCTAAACATTTTTTTTTACGTTCAGCACTCGAAGGATATATGTAGAGTACAACATACAAGGGTTTTCAAATGTGATTAAAAAAAAATAATTCAATGAATATTGTCTAAAATCATGTTTTACGCAAAATCCACAATATAACTAGTTCGGCATATGAAGGGATACAAAGTTTTTCATAACGAACGAGAAACATATGTTTTATACATTTTGTATGAAAAGGGTCTAAAATATTTTTTTTTATGTTCAGCACTAGACGGACAGATGTAGAATCCAATATACAAGTGTTTTCAAATGTGATAAAAAAAAAAGCTGTTTACCATGAATATTGTCTAAAATCATGTTTTAGGCAAAATCCACAATGCAACTAGTTCGGCATATGAAGGGATAAACCTTTTTTTTATAACAAACGAGAAAAATATTTTTTATACATTTTGCATGAAAAGGGTCTAAAATATTTTTTTGAACGTTCAGCACTAGAAGGATATATGTAGAATACAACATACAAGGGTTTTCAAATGTGATTTAAAAAAGAAGCTGTTTACCATGAATATTGTCTAAAATCATGTTTTAGGCAAAATCCACAATGCAACTAGTTCGGCATATGAAGGGATACAAAGTTTTTTATAACTAACGAGAAACATATTTTTTATAAAGGTTGCATGAAAGGGTCTAAAATATTTTTTTAAACATTCAGCAGTAGAAGGACATATGTAGAATACAACATACAAGGGTTTTCAAATGTGATTTCTTAAAAAGCTTTTTTCAATGAATATTTTCTAAAATCATGTTTTAGGCAAAATCCACAATGCAACTAGATCGGCATATGAAGGGATACATCTTTTTTTATAACAAACGAGAGAAAAAAAAATTCTATACATTTTGCGTGAAAAGGGTTTAAAATATTTTTTTTAACATTCAGCACTAGAAGGATATATGTAGAGTACAACATACAAGGGTTTTCAAAAGTGATTTTTTAAAAAGCTTTTTTCAATGACTATTGTCTAAAATCATGTTTTACTTAAAATCCACAATATAACTAGTTCGGCATATGAAGGGATACAAAGTTTTTCATAACGAACGAGAAACATATTTTTTATACATTTTGCATGAAAAGGGTCTAAAATACTTTTTTTTATGATCAGCACTAGACGGACAGATGTAGAATACAATAGACAAGGGTTTTCAAATGTGATTTTTTAAAAAGCTTTTTTCAATGAATATTGTCTAAAATCATGTTTTAGGCAAAATCCACAATGCAACTAGTTCGGCATATGAAGGGATACACCTTTTTTAAAAACAAACGAGAGAAAAATATTTTTTATACATTTTGCATGAAAAGGGTCTAAAATATTTTTTTTAACGTTCAGCACTAGAAGGATATATGTAGAATACAACATACAAGGGTTTTCAAATGTGATTTTTTGAAAAGCTATTTACCATGAATATTTTCTAAAATCATGTTTTAGGCAAAATCCAAAATATAACTAGTTCGCCATATGAAGGGATACAAAGTTTTTTTAAACTAACGAGAAACATATTTTTTATGAATTTTGCATGAAAGGGTCTAAAATATTTTTTTAAACATTTATCAGTAGAATGACATATGTAGAATACAACATACAAGGGTTTTCAAATGTGATTTCTTAAAAAGCTTTTTTCAATGAATATTTTCTAAAATCATGTTTTAGGCAAAATCCACAATGCAACTAGTTCGGCATATGAAGGGATACATCTTTTTTTATAACAAACGAGAGAAAAATATTTTTTATACATTTTGCGTGAAAAGGGTTTAAAATATTTTTTTTAACATTCAGCACTAGAAGGATATATGTAGAGTACAACATACAAGGGTTTTCAAAAGTGATTTTTTAAAAAGCTTTTTTCAATGACTATTGTCTAAAATCATGTTTTACTTAAAATCCACAATATAACTAGTTCGGCATATGAAGGGATACAAAGTTTTTCATAACGAACGAGAAACATATTTTTTATACATTTTGCATGAAAAGGGTCTAAAATAAAATGTTTTATGATCAGCACTAGACGGACAGATGTAGAATACAATATACAAGGGTTTTCAAATGTGATTTTTTAAAAAGCTATTTACCATGAATATTGTCTAAAATCATGTTTTACGCAAAATCCACAATGCAACTAGTTCGGCATATGAAGGGATATACTTTTTTTTTTATAACAAACAAGACAAATATTTTTTATATATTTTACATGAAAAGGGTCTAAAATATTTTTTTACGTTCAGCACTAGATGGAAATATGTAGAATACAACATACAAGGGTTTTCAAATGTGATTAAAAAAAAGCTGTTTAACATGAATATTGTCTAAAATCATGTTTTAGACAAAATCCACAATGCAACTAGTTCGGCATATGAAGGGATACACAGTTTTTTTATAACAAACGAGAAAAATATTTTTTTTTCATTTTGCATGAAAAAGGTCTAAAATATTTTTTTTAACGTTCAGCACTAGAAGGATATATGTAGAGTACAACATACAAGGGTTTTCAAATGTGATTTTTAAAAAAGCTGTTTACCATGAATATTGTCTAAAATCATGTTTTAGGCAAAATCCACAATGCAACTAGTTCGTCATATGAAGGGATACACTTTTTTTTTATAACAAACAAGACAAATATTTTTTTTATTTTTTACATGAAAAGGGTCTAAAATATTTTTTTTACGTTCAGCAGTAGATGGACATATGTAGAATACAACATACAAGGGTTTTCAAATGTGATTTTTTAAAAAGCTGTTTACCATGAATATTGTCTAAAATCATGTTTTAGGCAAAATTCACAATGCAACTAGTTCAGCATATGAAGGGATACACAGTTTTTTTATAACAAACGAGAAAAATATTTTTTATACATTTTGCATGAAAAGGGTCTAAAATATTTTTTTTAACGTTCAGCACTAGAAGGATATATGTAGAATACAACATACAAGGGTTTTCAAATGTGATTTTTTGAAAAGCTATTTACCATGAATATTTTCTAAAATCATGTTTTAGGCAAAATCCAAAATATAACTAGTTCGCCATATGAAGGGATACAAAGTTTTTTTAAACTAACGAGAAACATATTTTTTATGAATTTTGCATGAAAGGGTCTAAAATATTTTTTTAAACATTTATCAGTAGAAGGACATATGTAGAATACAACATACAAGGGTTTTCAAATGTGATTTCTTAAAAAGCTTTTTTCAATGAATATTTTCTAAAATCATGTTTTAGGCAAAATCCACAATGCAACTAGTTCGGCATATGAAGGGATATATCTTTTTTTATAACAAACGAGAGAAAAATATTTTTTATACATTTTGCGTGAAAAGGGTTTAAAATATTTTTTTTAACATTCAGCACTAGAAGGATATATGTAGAGTACAACATACAAGGGTTTTCAAAAGTGATTTTTTAAAAAGCTTTTTTCAATGACTATTGTCTAAAATCATGTTTTACTTAAAATCCACAATATAACTAGTTCGGCATATGAAGGGATACAAAGTTTTTCATAACGAACGAGAAACATATTTTTTATACATTTTGCATGAAAAGGGTCTAAAATAAAAAAATTTATGATCAGCACTAGACGGACAGATGTAGAATACAATATACAAGGGTTTTCAAATGTGATTTTTTTAAAAGCTTTTTTCCTTGAATATTGTCTAAAATCATGTTTTAGGCAAAATCCACAATGCAACTAGTTCGGCATATGAAGGGATACACTTTTTTTTTATAACAAACAAGACAAATATTTTTTTTATTTTTTGCATGAAAAGGGTCTAAAATATTTTTTTTAACGTTCAGCAGTAGATGGACATATGTAGAATACAACATACAAGGGTTTTCAAATGTGATTAAAAAATAGCTGTTTACCATGAATATTGTCTAAAATCATGTTTTAGTCAAAATCCACAATGCAACTAGTTCGGCATATGAAGGGATACACAGTTTTTTTATAACAAACGAGAAAAATATTTTTTATACATTTTGCATGAAAAGGGTCTAAAATATTTTTTTTTACGTTAAGCACTAGAAGGATATATGTAGAATATAACATACAAGGGTTTTCAAATGTGATTTTTTTAAAAGCTGCTTACCATGAATATTGTCTAAAATCATGTTTTAGGCAAAATTCACAATGCAACTAGTTCAGCATATGAAGGGATACAAAGTTTTTTTAAACTAACGAGAAAAATATTTTTTATGAATTTTGCATGAAAGGGTCTAAAATATTTTTTTTTACATTTATCAGTAGAAGGACATATGTAGAATACAACATACAAGGGTTTTCAAATGTGATTTCTTAAAAAGCTTTTTTCAATGAATATTGTCTAAAATCATGTTTTAGGCAAAATCCACAATGCAACTAGTTCGGCATATGAAGGGATACACTTTTTTTTTTTAACAAACAAGACAAATATTTTTTATATATTTTGCATGAAAAGGGTCTAAAATATTTTTTTTACGTTCAGCACTAGATGGACATATGTAGAATACAACATACAAGGGTTTTCAAATGTGATTAAAAAAAAAGCTGTTTACCATGAATATTGTCTAAAATCATGTTTTAGGCAAAATCCACAATGCAACTAGTTCGGCATATGAAGGGATACACAGTTTTTTTATAACAAACGAGAAAAATATTTTTTATACATTTTGCATGAAAAGGGTCTAAAATATTTTTTTTTACGTTAAGCACTAGAAGGATATATGTAGAATATAACATACAAGGGTTTTCAAATGTGATTTTTTTAAAAGCTGCTTACCATGAATATTGTCTAAAATCATGTTTTAGGAAAAAATCCACAATGCAACTAGTTCGGCATATGAAGGGATACACCATTTTTTATAACAAACGTGAAACATATTTTTTATACATTTTGCATGAAAAGGGTCTAAAATATTTTTTTAACGTTCAGCACTAGAAGGATATATGTAGAGTACAACATACAAGGGTTTTCAAATGTGATTTTTTTAAAAGCTTTTTTCAATGAATATTGTCTAAAATCAGGTTTTAGGCAAAATCCACAATGCAACTAGTTCGGCATATGAAGGGATACACTTTTTTTTTATAACAAACAAGACAAATATTTTTTATATATTTTGCGTGAAAAGGGTTTAAAATATTTTTTTTAACATTCAGCACTAGAAGGATATATGTAGAGTACAACATACAAGGGTTTTCAAATGTGATTTTTTAAAAAGCTTTTTTCAATGAATATTGTCTAAAATCAGGTTTTAGGCAAAATCCACAATGCAACTAGTTCGGCATATGAAGGGATACATCTTTTTTTATAACAAACGAGAGAAAAATATTTTTTATACATTTTGCGTGAAAAGGGTTTAAAATATTTTTTTTAACATTCAGCACTAGAAGGATATATGTAGAGTACAACATACAAGGGTTTTCAAAAGTGATTTTTTAAAAAGCTTTTTTCAATGACTATTATCTAAAATCATGTTTTACTTAAAATCCACAATATAACTAGTTCGGCATATGAAGGGATACAAAGTTTTTCATAACGAACGAGAAACATATTTTTTATACATTTTGCATGAAAAGGGTCTAAAATATTATTTTTTATGATCAGCACTAGACGGACAGATGTAGAATACAATATACAAGGGTTTTCAAATGTGATTTTTTAAAAAGCTTTTTTCAATGAATATTGTCTAAAATCATGTTTTAGGCAAAATCCACAATGCAACTAGTTCGGCATATGAAGGGATACACTTTTTTTTTTTAACAAACAAGACAAATATTTTTTATATATTTTGCATGAAAAGGGTCTAAAATATTTTTTTTACGTTCAGCACTAGATGGACATATGTAGAATACAACATACAAGGGTTTTAAAATGTGATTAAAAAAAAAGCTGTTTACCATGAATATTGTCTAAAATCATGTTTTAGGCAAAATCCACAATGCAACTAGTTCGGCATATGAAGGGATACACTTTTTTTTTATAACAAACAAGACAAATATTTTTTATATTTTTTGCATGAAAAGGGTCTAAAATATTTTTTTTTTACGTTCAGCAGTAGATGGACATATGTAGAATACAACATACAAGGGTTTTCAAATGTGATTAAAAAATAGCTGTTTACCATGAATATTGTCTAAAATCATGTTTTAGTCAAAATCCACAATGCAACTAGTTCGGCATATGAAGGGATACACAGTTTTTTATAACAAACGTGAAACATATTTTTTATACATTTTGCATGAAAAGGGTCTAAAATATTTTTTTAACGTTCAGCACTAGAAGGATATATGTAGAGTACAACATACAAGGGTTTTCAAATGTGATTTTTTTAAAAGCTTTTTTCAATGAATATTGTCTAAAATCAGGTTTTAGGCAAAATCCACAATGCAACTAGTTCGGCATATGAAGGGATACACTTTTTTTTTATAACAAACAAGACAAATATTTTTTTCATTTTTTGCATGAAAAGGGTCTAAAATATTTTTTTTAACGTTCAGCAGTAGATGGACATAAGTAGAATACAACATACAAGGGTTTTCAAATGTGATTAAAAAATAGCTGTTTACCATGAATATTGTCTAAAATCATGTTTTAGTCAAAATCCACAATGCAACTAGTTCGGCATATGAAGGGATACACAGTTTTTTTATAACAAACGAGAAAAATATTTTTTATACATTTTGCATGAAAAGGGTCTAAAATATTTTTTTTTACGTTAAGCACTAGAAGGATATATGTAGAATATAACATACAAGGGTTTTCAAATGTGATTTTTTTAAAAGCTGCTTACCATGAATATTGTCTAAAATCATGTTTTAGGAAAAAATCCACAATGCAACTAGTTCGGCATATGAAGGGATACACCGTTTTTTATAACAAACGTGAAACATATTTTTTATACATTTTGCATGAAAAGGGTCTAAAATATTTTTTTAACGTTCAGCACTAGAAGGATATATGTAGAGTACAACATACAAGGGTTTTCAAATGTGATTTTTTTAAAAGCTTTTTTCAATGAATATTGTCTAAAATCAGGTTTTAGGCAAAATCCACAATGCAACTAGTTCGGCATATGAAGGGATACACTTTTTTTTTATAACAAACAAGACAAATATTTTTTATATTTTTTGCATGAAAAGGGTCTAAAATATTTTTTTTTTACGTTCAGCAGTAGATGGACATATGTAGAATACAACATACAAGGGTTTTCAAATGTGATAAAAAAATAGCTGTTTACCATGAATATTGTCTAAAATCATGTTTTAGTCAAAATCCACAATGCAACTAGTTCGGCATATGAAGGGATACACAGTTTTTTATAACAAACGTGAAACATATTTTTTATACATTTTGCATGAAAAGGGTCTAAAATATTTTTTTAACGTTCAGCACTAGAAGGATATATGTAGAGTACAACATACAAGGGTTTTCAAATGTGATTTTTTAAAAAGCTTTTTTCAATGAATATTGTCTAAAATCATGTTTTAGGCAAAATCCACAATGCAACTAGTTCGGCATATGAAGGGATACACTTTTTTTTTTTAACAAACAAGACAAATATTTTTTATATATTTTGCATGAAAAGGGTCTAAAATATTTTTTTTACGTTCAGCACTAGATGGACATATGTAGAATACAACATACAAGGGTTTTCAAATGTGATTAAAAAAAAAGCTGTTTACCATGAATATTGTCTAAAATCATGTTTTAGGCAAAATCCACAATGCAACTAGTTCGGCATATGAAGGGATACACAGTTTTTTTATAACAAACGAGAAAAATATTTTTTATACATTTTGCATGAAAAGGGTCTAAAATATTTTTTTTTTACGTTAAGCACTAGAAGGATATATGTAGAATATAACATACAAGGGTTTTCAAATGTGATTTTTTAAAAAGCTGCTTACCATGAATATTGTCTAAAATCATGTTTTAGGAAAAAATCCACAATGCAACTAGTTCGGCATATGAAGGGATACACCGTTTTTTATAACAAACGTGAAACATATTTTTTATACATTTTGCATGAAAAGGGTCTAAAATATTTTTTTAACGTTCAGCACTAGAAGGATATATGTAGAGTACAACATACAAGGGTTTTCAAATGTGATTTTTTTAAAAGCTTTTTTCAATGAATATTGTCTAAAATCAGGTTTTAGGCAAAATCCACAATGCAACTAGTTCGGCATATGAAGGGATACACTTTTTTTTTATAACAAACAAGACAAATATTTTTTATATATTTTGCGTGAAAAGGGTTTAAAATATTTTTTTTAACATTCAGCACTAGAAGGATATACAGTGGGGAGAACAAGTATTTGATACACTGCCGATTTTGCAGGTTTTCCTACTTACAAAGCATGTAGAGGTCTGTCATTTTTATCATAGGTACACTTCAACTGTGAGAGACGGAATCTAAAAAAAAATCCAGAAAATCACATTGTATGATTTTTAAGTAATTAATTTGCATTTTATTGCATGACATAAGTATTTGATACATCAGAAAAGCAGAACTTAATATTTGGTACAGAAACCTTTGTTTGCAATTACAGAGATCATACGTTTCCTGTAGGTCTTGACCAGGTTTGCACACACTGCAGCAGGGATTTTGGTCCACTCATCCATACAGACCTTCTCCAGATCCTTCAGGTTTCGGGGCTGTCGCTGGGCAATACGGACTTTCAGCTCCCTCCAAAGATTTTCTATTGGGTTCAGGTCTCGAGACTGGCTAGGCCCTTGAGATGCTTCTTAAGGAGCCACTCCTTAGTTGCTCTAGCTGTGTGTTTCGGGTCGTTGTCATGCTGGAAGACCCAGCCACGACCCATCTTCAATGCTCTTACTGAGGGAAGGAGGTTGTTGGCCAAGATCTTGCGATACATGGCCCCATCCATCCTCCCCTCAATATGGTGCAGTCGTCCTGTCCCCTTTGCAGAAAAGCATCCCCAAAGAATGATGTTTCCACCTCCATGCTTCACGGTTGGGATGGTGTTCTTGGGGTTGTACTCATCCTTCTTCTTCCTCCAAACACGGCGAGTGGAGTTTAGACCAAAAAGCTCTATTTTTGTCTCATCAGACCACATGACCTTCTCCCATTCCTCCTCTGGATCATCCAGATGGTCATTGGCAAACTTCAGATGGGCCTGGACATGTGCTGGCTTGAGCAGGGGGACCTTGCGTGCGCTGCAGGATTTTAATCCATGACGGCGTAGTGTGTTACTAATGGTTTTCTTTGAGACTATGGTCCCAGCTCTCTTCAGGTCATTGACCAGGTCCTGCCGTGTAGTTCTGGGCTGATCCCTCACCTTCCTCATGATCATTGATGCCCCATGAGGTGAGATCTTGCATGGAGCCCCAGACCGAGGTTGATTGACCATCATCTTAAACTTCTTCCATTTTCTAATAATTGCGCCAACAATTGTTGCCTTCTCACCAAGCTGCTTGCCTATTGCCCTGTAGCCCATCCCATCCTTGTGCAGGTCTACAATTTTATCCCTGATGTCCTTACACAGCTCTCTGGTCTTGGCCATTGTGGAGAGGTTGGAGTCTGTTTGATTGGGTGTGTGGACAGGTGTCTTTTATACAGGTAACGAGTTCAAACAGGTGCAGTTAATACAGGTAATTAGTGGAGAACAGGAGGGCTTCTTAAAGAAAAACTAACAGGTCTGTGAGAGCCGGAATTCATACTGGTTGGTAGGTGATCAAATACTTATGTCATGCAATAAAATGCAAATGAATTATTAAATAATCATACAATGTGATTTTCTGGATTTTTGTTTTACATTCCGTTTCTCACAGTTGAAGTGTACCTATGATAAAAATTACAGACCTCTAAATGCTGTGTAAGTAGGAAAACCTACAAATCGGCAGTGTATCAAATACTTGTTCTCCCCACTGTATGTAGAGTACAACATACAAGGGTTTTCAAATGTGATTTTTTTAAAAGCTTTTTTCAATGAATATTGTCTAAAATCAGGTTTTAGGCAAAATCCACAATGCAACTAGTTCGGCATATGAAGGGATACATCTTTTTTTATAACAAACGAGAGAAAAATATTTTTTATACATTTTGCGTGAAAAGGGTTTAAAATATTTTTTTTAACATTCAGCACTAGAAGGATATATGTAGAGTACAACATACAAGGGTTTTCAAAAGTGATTTTTTAAAAAGCTTTTTTCAATGACTATTGTCTAAAATCATGTTTTACTTCAAATCCACAATATAACTAGTTCGGCATATGAAGGGATACAAAGTTTTTCATAACGAACGAGAAACATATTTTTTATACATTTTGCATGAAAAGGGTCTAAAATATTATTTTTTATGATCAGCACTAGACGGACAGATGTAGAATACAATATACAAGGGTTTTCAAATGTGATTTTTTTAAAAGCTTTTTTCAATGAATATTGTCTAAAATCATGTTTTAGGCAAAATCCACAATGCAACTAGTTCGGCATATGAAGGGATACACTTTTTTTTTTTAACAAACAAGACAAATATTTTTTATATATTTTGCATGAAAAGGGTCTAAAATATTTTTTTTACGTTCAGCACTAGATGGACATATGTAGAATACAACAAACAAGGGTTTTAAAATGTGATAAAAAAAAAGCTGTTTACCATGAATATTGTCTAAAATCATGTTTTAGGCAAAATCCACAATGCAACTAGTTCGGCATATGAAGGGATACACTTTTTTTTTATAACAAACAAGACAAATATTTTTTATATTTTTTGCATGAAAAGCGTCTAAAATATTTTTTTTTTACGTTCAGCAGTAGATGGACATATGTAGAATACAACATACAAGGCTTTTCAAATGTGATTAAAAAATAGCTGTTTACCATGAATATTGTCTAAAATCATGTTTTAGTCAAAATCCACAATGCAACTAGTTCGGCATATGAAGGGATACACAGTTATTTTATAACAAACGAGAAAAATATTTTTTATACATTTTGCATGAAAAGGGTCTAAAATATTTTTTTTTACGTTAAGCACTAGAAGGATATATGTAGAATATAACATACAAGGGTTTTCAAATGTGATTTTTTAAAAAGCTGCTTACCATGAATATTGTCTAAAATCATGTTTTAGGAAAAAATCCACAATGCAACTAGTTCGGCATATGAAGGGATACACCGTTTTTTATAACAAACGTGAAACATATTTTTCATACATCTTGCATGAAAAGGGTCTAAAATATTTTTTTAACGTTCAGCACTAGAAGGATATATGTAGAGTACAACATACAAGGGTTTTCAAATGTGATTTTTTTAAAAGCTTTTTTCAATGAATATTGTCTAAAATCAGGTTTTAGGCAAAATCCACAATGCAACTAGTTCGGCATATGAAGGGATACACTTTTTTTTTATAACAAACAAGACAAATATTTTTTATATATTTTGCATGAAAAGGGTTTAAAATATTTTTTTTAACATTCAGCACTAGAAGGATATATGTAGAGTACAACATACAAGGGTTTTCAAATGTGATTTTTTTAAAAGCTTTTTTCAATGAATATTGTCTAAAATCAGGTTTTAGGCAAAATCCACAATGCAACTAGTTCGGCATATGAAGGGATACATCTTTTTTTATAACAAACGAGAGAAAAATATTTTTTATACATTTTGCGTGAAAAGGGTTTAAAATATTTTTTTTAACATTCAGCACTAGAAGGATATATGTAGAGTACAACATACAAGGGTTTTCAAAAGTGATTTTTTAAAAAGCTTTTTTCAATGACTATTGTCTAAAATCATGTTTTACTTAAAATCCACAATATAACTAGTTCGGCATATGAAGGGATACAAAGTTTTTCATAACGAACGAGAAACATATTTTTTATACATTTTGCATGAAAAGGGTCTAAAATATTATTTTTTATGATCAGCACTAGACGGACAGATGTAGAATACAATATACAAGGGTTTTCAAATGTGATTTTTTAAAAAGCTTTTTTCAATGAATATTGTCTAAAATCATGTTTTAGGCAAAATCCACAATGCAACTAGTTCGCCATATGAAGGGATACACTTTTTTTTTTAACAAACAAGACAAATATTTTTTATATATTTTGCATGAAAAGGGTCTAAAATATTTTTTTTACGTTCAGCACTAGATGGACATATGTAGAATACAACATACAAGGGTTTTAAAATGTGATTAAAAAAAAGCTGTTTACCATGAATATTGTCTAAAATCATGTTTTAGGCAAAATCCACAATGCAACTAGTTCGGCATATGAAGGGATACACTTTTTTTTTATAACAAACAAGACAAATATTTTTTATATTTTTTGCATGAAAAGGGTCTAAAATATTTTTTTTTTACGTTCAGCAGTAGATGGACATATGTAGAATACAACATACAAGGGTTTTCAAATGTGATTAAAAAATAGCTGTTTACCATGAATATTGTCTAAAATCATGTTTTAGTCAAAATCCACAATGCAACTAGTTCGGCATATGAAGGGATACACCGTTTTTTATAACAAACGTGAAACATATTTTTTATACATTTTGCATGAAAAGGGTCTAAAATATTTTTTTAACGTTCAGCACTAGAAGGATATATGTAGAATACAACATACAAGGGTTTTAAAATGTGATTAAAAAAAAGCTGTTTACCATGAATATTGTCTAAAATCATGTTTTAGGCAAAATCCACAATGCAACTAGTTCGGCATATGAAGGGATACACTTTTTTTTTATAACAAACAAGACAAATATTTTTTATATTTTTTGCATGAAAAGGGTCTAAAATATTTTTTTTTTACGTTCAGCAGTAGATGGACATATGTAGAATACAACATACAAGGGTTTTCAAATGTGATTAAAAAATAGCTGTTTACCATGAATATTGTCTAAAATCATGTTTTAGTCAAAATCCACAATGCAACTAGTTCGGCATATGAAGGGATACACCGTTTTTTATAACAAACGTGAAACATATTTTTTATACATTTTGCATGAAAAGGGTCTAAAATATTTTTTTAACGTTCAGCACTAGAAGGATATATGTAGAGTACAACATACAAGGGTTTTCAAATATGATTTTTTTAAAAGCTTTTTTCAATGAATATTGTCTAAAATCAGGTTTTAGGCAAAATCCACAATGCAACTAGTTCGGCATATGAAGGGATACATCTTTTTTTATAACAAAAGAGAGAAAAATATTTTTTATACATTTTGCGTGAAAAGGGTTTAAAATATTTTTTTTAACATTCAGCACTAGAAGGATATATGTAGAGTACAACATACAAGGGTTGTCAAAAGTGATTTTTTAAAAAGCTTTTTTCAATGACTATTGTCTAAAATCAGGTTTTAGGCAAAATCCACAATGCAACTAGTTCGGCATATGAAGGGATACACTTTTTTTTTATAACAAACAAGACAAATATTTTTTATATATTTTGCGTGAAAAGGGTTTAAAATATTTTTTTTAACATTCAGCACTAGAAGGATATATGTAGAGTACAACATACAAGGGTTTTCAAATATGATTTTTTTAAAAGCTTTTTTCAATGAATATTGTCTAAAATCAGGTTTTAGGCAAAATCCACAATGCAACTAGTTCGGCATATGAAGGGATACATCTTTTTTTATAACAAAAGAGAGAAAAATATTTTTTATACATTTTGCGTGAAAAGGGTTTAAAATATTTTTTTTAACATTCAGCACTAGAAGGATATATGTAGAGTACAACATACAAGGGTTGTCAAAAGTGATTTTTTAAAAAGCTTTTTTCAATGACTATTGTCTAAAATCATGTTTTACTTAAAATCCACAATATAACTAGTTCGGCATATGAAGGGATACAAAGTTTTTCATAACGAACGAGAAACATATTTTTTATACATTTTGCATGAAAAGGGTCTAAAATATTATTTTTTATGATCAGCACTAGACGGACAGATGTAGAATACAATATACAAGTGTTTTCAAATGTGATTTTTTAAAAAGCTTTTTTCAATGAATATTGTCTAAAATCATGTTTTAGGCAAAATCCACAATGCAACTAGTTCGGCATATGAAGGGATACACTTTTTTTTTTTAACAAACAAGACAAATATTTTTTATATATTTTGCATGAAAAGGGTCTAAAATATTTTTTTTACGTTCAGCACTAGATGGACATATGTAGAATACAACATACAAGGGTTTTAAAATGTGATTAAAAAAAAGCTGTTTACCATGAATATTGTCTAAAATCATGTTTTAGGCAAAATCCACAATGCAACTAGTTCGGCATATGAAGGGATACACTTTTTTTTTATAACAAACAAGACAAATATTTTTTATATTTTTTGCATGAACAGGGTCTAAAATATTTTTTTTTAACGTTCAGCAGTAGATGGACATATGTAGAATACAACATACAAGGGTTTTCAAATGTGATTAAAAAATAGCTGTTTACCATGAATATTGTCTAAAATCATGTTTTAGTCAAAATCCACAATGCAACTAGTTCGGCATATGAAGGGATACACAGTTTTTTTATCACAAACGAGAAAAATATTTTTTATATTTTTTGCATGAAAAGGGTCTAAAATATTTTTTTTTACGTTAAGCACTAGAAGGATATATGTAGAATATAACATACAAGGGTTTTCAAATGTGATTTTTTAAAAAGCTGCTTACCATGAATATTGTCTAAAATCATGTTTTAGGAAAAAATCCACAATGCAACTAGTTCGGCATATGAAGGGATACACAGTTTTTTATAACAAACGTGAAACATATTTTTTATACATTTTGCATGAAAAGGGTCTAAAATATTTTTTTAACGTTCAGCACTAGAAGGATATATGTAGAGTACAACATACAAGGGTTTTCAAATGTGATTTTTTTAAAAGCTTTTTTCAATGAATATTGTCTAAAATCAGGTTTTAGGCAAAATCCATAATGCAACTAGATCGGCATATGAAGGGATACACTTTTTTTTTATAACAAACAAGACAAATATTTTTTATATATTTTGCGTGAAAAGGGTTTAAAATATTTTTTTTAACATTCAGCACTAGAAGGATATATGTAGAGTACAACATACAAGGGTTTTCAAATGTGATTTCTTAAAAAGCTTTTTTCAATGAATATTGTCTAAAATCAGGTTTTAGGCAAAATCCACAATGCAACTAGTTCGGCATATGAAGGGATACATCTTTTTTTATAACAAACGAGAGAAAAATATTTTTTATACATTTTGCGTGAAAAGGGTTTAAAATATTTTTTTTAACATTCAGCACTAGAAGGATATATGTAGAGTACAACATACAAGGGTTTTCAAAAGTGATTTTTTAAAAAGCTTTTTTCAATGACTATTGTCTAAAATCATGTTTTACTTAAAATCCACAATATAACTAGTTCGGCATATGAAGGGATACAAAGTTTTTCATAACGAACGAGAAACATATTTTTTATACATTTTGCATGAAAAGGGTCTAAAATATTATTTTTTATGATCAGCACTAGACGGACAGATGTAGAATACAATATACAAGGGTTTTCAAATGTGATTTTTTAAAAAGCTTTTTTCAATGAATATTGTCTAAAATCATGTTTTAGGCAAAATCCACAATGCAACTAGTTCGGCATATGAAGGGATACACTTTTTTTTTTTAACAAACAAGACAAATATTTTTTATATATTTTGCATGAAAAGGGTCTAAAATATTTTTTTTACGTTCAGCACTAGATGGACATATGTAGAATACAACATACAAGGGTTTTAAAATGTGATTAAAAAAAAGCTGTTTACCATGAATATTGTCTAAAATCATGTTTTAGGCAAAATCCACAATGCAACTAGTTCGGCATATGAAGGGATACACTTTTTTTTTATAACAAACAAGACAAATATTTTTTATATTTTTTGCATGAAAAGGGTCTAAAATATTTTTTTTTTACGTTCAGCAGTAGATGGACATATGTAGAATACAACATACAAGGGTTTTCAAATGTGATTAAAAAATAGCTGTTTACCATGAATATTGTCTAAAATCATGTTTTAGTCAAAATCCACAATGCAACTAGATCGGCATATGAAGGGATACACAGTTTTTTTATAACAAACGAGAAAAATATTTTGTATATTTTTTGCATGAAAAGGGTCTAAAATATTTTTTTTTACGTTAAGCACTAGAAGGATATATGTAGTATATAACATACAAGGGTTTTCAAATGTGATTTTTAAAAAAGCTGCTTACCATGAATATTGTCTAAAATCATGTTTTAGGAAAAAATCCACAATGCAACTAGTTCGGCATATGAAGGGATACACAGTTTTTTATAACAAACGTGAAACATATTTTTTATACATTTTGCATGAAAAGGGTCTAAAATATTTTTTTAACGTTCAGCACTAGAAGGATATATGTAGAGTACAACATACAAGGGTTTTCAAATGTGATTTTTTTAAAAGCTTTTTTCAATGAATATTGTCTAAAATCAGGTTTTAGGCAAAATCCACAATGCAACTAGTTCGGCATATGAAGGGATACACTTTTTTTTTATAACAAACAAGACAAATATTTTTTATATATTTTGCATGAAAAGGGTCTAAAATATTTTTTTAAATGTTCAGCACTAGAAGGACATATGTAGAATACAACATACAAGGGTTTTCAAATGTGATTTTTTAAAAAGCTGTTTACCATGAATATTGTCTAAAATCATGTTTTAGGAAAAAATCCACAATGCAAATAGTTCGGCATATGAAGGGATACACAGTTTTTTATAACAAATGTGAAACATATTTTTTATACATTTTGCATGAAAAGGGTCTAAAATATTTTTTTAACATTCAGCACTAGAAGGACATATGTAGAATACAATATACAAGGGTTTTCAAATGTGATTTCTGAAAAAGCTTTTTTCAATGAATATTTTCTAAAATCATGTTTTAGACAAAATCCAAAATATAACTAGTTCGCCATATGAAGGGATACAAAGTTTTTTAAAACTAACGAGAAACATATTTTTTATGAATTTTGCATGAAAGGGTCTAAAATATTTTTTTAAACATTCAGCAGTAGAAGGACATATGTAGAATACAACATACAAGGGTTTTCAAATGTGATTAAAAAAAAAGCTGTTTACCATGAATATTGTCTAAAATCATGTTTTAGGCAAAATCCACAATGCAACTAGTTTTGCATATGAAGGGATACACCTTTTTTTATAACAAACGAGAGAAAAATATTTTGTATACATTTTGCATGAAAAGGGTTTAAAATATTTTTTTTAACATTCAGCACTAGAAGGATATATGTAGAGTACAACATACAAGGGTTTTCAAAAGTGATTTTTTAAAAAGCTTTTTTCAATGAATATTGTCTAAAATCATGTTTTAGGCAAAATCCACAATGCAACTAGTTCGGCATATGAAGGGATACACTTTTTTTTTTTAACAAACAAGACAAATATTTTTTATATATTTTGCATGAAAAGGGTCTAAAATATTTTTTTTACGTTCAGCACTAGATGGACATATGTAGAATACAACATACAAGGGTTTTCAAATGTGAAAAAAAAAAAAAAAGCTGTTTACCATGAATATTGTCTAAAATCATGTTTTAGGCAAAATCCACAATGCAACTAGTTCGGCATATGAAGGGATACACTTTTTTTTTATAACAAACAAGACAAATATTTTTTATATTTTTTGCATGAAAAGGGTCTAAAATATTTTTTTTTACGTTCAGCAGTAGATTGACATATGTAGAATACAACATACAAGGGTTTTCAAATGTGATTAAAAAATAGCTGTTTACCATGAATATTGTCTAAAATCATGTTTTAGTCAAAATCCACAATGCAACTAGTTCGGCATATGAAGGGATACACAGTTTTTTTTATAACAAACGAGAAAAATATTTTTTATACATTTTGCATGAAAAGGGTCTAAAATATTTTTTTTTACGTTAAGCACTAGAAGGATATATGTAGAATATAACATACAAGGGTTTTCAAATGTGATTTTTTGAAAAGCTATTTACCATGAATATTGTCTAAAATCATGTTTTAGGAAAAAAATCCACAATGCAACTAGTTCGGCATATGAAGGGATACACCGTTTTTTATAACAAACGTGAAACATATTTTTTATACATTTTGCATGAAAAGGGTCTAAAATATTTTTTTAACGTTCAGCACTAGAAGGATATATGTAGAGTACAACATACAAGGGTTTTCAAATATGATTTTTTTAAAAGCTTTTTTCAATGAATATTGTCTAAAATCAGGTTTTAGGCAAAATCCACAATGCAACTAGTTCGGCATATGAAGGGATACATCTTTTTTTATAACAAAAGAGAGAAAAATATTTTTTATACATTTTGCGTGAAAAGGGTTTAAAATATTTTTTTTAACATTCAGCACTAGAAGGATATATGTAGAGTACAACATACAAGGGTTGTCAAAAGTGATTTTTTAAAAAGCTTTTTTCAATGACTATTGTCTAAAATCAGGTTTTAGGCAAAATCCACAATGCAACTAGTTCGGCATATGAAGGGATACACTTTTTTTTTATAACAAACAAGACAAATATTTTTTATATATTTTGCGTGAAAAGGGTTTAAAATATTTTTTTTAACATTCAGCACTAGAAGGATATATGTAGAGTACAACATACAAGGGTTTTCAAATATGATTTTTTTAAAAGCTTTTTTCAATGAATATTGTCTAAAATCAGGTTTTAGGCAAAATCCACAATGCAACTAGTTCGGCATATGAAGGGATACATCTTTTTTTATAACAAAAGAGAGAAAAATATTTTTTATACATTTTGCGTGAAAAGGGTTTAAAATATTTTTTTTAACATTCAGCACTAGAAGGATATATGTAGAGTACAACATACAAGGGTTGTCAAAAGTGATTTTTTAAAAAGCTTTTTTCAATGACTATTGTCTAAAATCATGTTTTACTTAAAATCCACAATATAACTAGTTCGGCATATGAAGGGATACAAAGTTTTTCATAACGAACGAGAAACATATTTTTTATACATTTTGCATGAAAAGGGTCTAAAATATTATTTTTTATGATCAGCACTAGACGGACAGATGTAGAATACAATATACAAGTGTTTTCAAATGTGATTTTTTAAAAAGCTTTTTTCAATGAATATTGTCTAAAATCATGTTTTAGGCAAAATCCACAATGCAACTAGTTCGGCATATGAAGGGATACACTTTTTTTTTTTAACAAACAAGACAAATATTTTTTATATATTTTGCATGAAAAGGGTCTAAAATATTTTTTTTACGTTCAGCACTAGATGGACATATGTAGAATACAACATACAAGGGTTTTAAAATGTGATTAAAAAAAAGCTGTTTACCATGAATATTGTCTAAAATCATGTTTTAGGCAAAATCCACAATGCAACTAGTTCGGCATATGAAGGGATACACTTTTTTTTTATAACAAACAAGACAAATATTTTTTATATTTTTTGCATGAAAAGGGTCTAAAATATTTTTTTTTAACGTTCAGCAGTAGATGGACATATGTAGAATACAACATACAAGGGTTTTCAAATGTGATTAAAAAATAGCTGTTTACCATGAATATTGTCTAAAATCATGTTTTAGTCAAAATCCACAATGCAACTAGTTCGGCATATGAAGGGATACACAGTTTTTTTATCACAAACGAGAAAAATATTTTTTATATTTTTTGCATGAAAAGGGTCTAAAATATTTTTTTTTACGTTAAGCACTAGAAGGATATATGTAGAATATAACATACAAGGGTTTTCAAATGTGATTTTTTAAAAAGCTGCTTACCATGAATATTGTCTAAAATCATGTTTTAGGAAAAAATCCACAATGCAACTAGTTCGGCATATGAAGGGATACACAGTTTTTTATAACAAACGTGAAACATATTTTTTATACATTTTGCATGAAAAGGGTCTAAAATATTTTTTTAACGTTCAGCACTAGAAGGATATATGTAGAGTACAACATACAAGGGTTTTCAAATGTGATTTTTTTAAAAGCTTTTTTCAATGAATATTGTCTAAAATCAGGTTTTAGGCAAAATCCATAATGCAACTAGATCGGCATATGAAGGGATACACTTTTTTTTTATAACAAACAAGACAAATATTTTTTATATATTTTGCGTGAAAAGGGTTTAAAATATTTTTTTTAACATTCAGCACTAGAAGGATATATGTAGAGTACAACATACAAGGGTTTTCAAATGTGATTTCTTAAAAAGCTTTTTTCAATGAATATTGTCTAAAATCAGGTTTTAGGCAAAATCCACAATGCAACTAGTTCGGCATATGAAGGGATACATCTTTTTTTATAACAAACGAGAGAAAAATATTTTTTATACATTTTGCGTGAAAAGGGTTTAAAATATTTTTTTTAACATTCAGCACTAGAAGGATATATGTAGAGTACAACATACAAGGGTTTTCAAAAGTGATTTTTTAAAAAGCTTTTTTCAATGACTATTGTCTAAAATCATGTTTTACTTAAAATCCACAATATAACTAGTTCGGCATATGAAGGGATACAAAGTTTTTCATAACGAACGAGAAACATATTTTTTATACATTTTGCATGAAAAGGGTCTAAAATATTATTTTTTATGATCAGCACTAGACGGACAGATGTAGAATACAATATACAAGGGTTTTCAAATGTGATTTTTTAAAAAGCTTTTTTCAATGAATATTGTCTAAAATCATGTTTTAGGCAAAATCCACAATGCAACTAGTTCGGCATATGAAGGGATACACTTTTTTTTTTTAACAAACAAGACAAATATTTTTTATATATTTTGCATGAAAAGGGTCTAAAATATTTTTTTTACGTTCAGCACTAGATGGACATATGTAGAATACAACATACAAGGGTTTTAAAATGTGATTAAAAAAAAGCTGTTTACCATGAATATTGTCTAAAATCATGTTTTAGGCAAAATCCACAATGCAACTAGTTCGGCATATGAAGGGATACACTTTTTTTTTATAACAAACAAGACAAATATTTTTTATATTTTTTGCATGAAAAGGGTCTAAAATATTTTTTTTTTACGTTCAGCAGTAGATGGACATATGTAGAATACAACATACAAGGGTTTTCAAATGTGATTAAAAAATAGCTGTTTACCATGAATATTGTCTAAAATCATGTTTTAGTCAAAATCCACAATGCAACTAGATCGGCATATGAAGGGATACACAGTTTTTTTATAACAAACGAGAAAAATATTTTGTATATTTTTTGCATGAAAAGGGTCTAAAATATTTTTTTTTACGTTAAGCACTAGAAGGATATATGTAGAATATAACATACAAGGGTTTTCAAATGTGATTTTTAAAAAAGCTGCTTACCATGAATATTGTCTAAAATCATGTTTTAGGAAAAAATCCACAATGCAACTAGTTCGGCATATGAAGGGATACACAGTTTTTTATAACAAACGTGAAACATATTTTTTATACATTTTGCATGAAAAGGGTCTAAAATATTTTTTTAACGTTCAGCACTAGAAGGATATATGTAGAGTACAACATACAAGGGTTTTCAAATGTGATTTTTTTAAAAGCTTTTTTCAATGAATATTGTCTAAAATCAGGTTTTAGGCAAAATCCACAATGCAACTAGTTCGGCATATGAAGGGATACACTTTTTTTTTATAACAAACAAGACAAATATTTTTTATATATTTTGCATGAAAAGGGTCTAAAATATTTTTTTAAATGTTCAGCACTAGAAGGACATATGTAGAATACAACATACAAGGGTTTTCAAATGTGATTTTTTAAAAAGCTGTTTACCATGAATATTGTCTAAAATCATGTTTTAGGAAAAAATCCACAATGCAAATAGTTCGGCATATGAAGGGATACACAGTTTTTTATAACAAATGTGAAACATATTTTTTATACATTTTGCATGAAAAGGGTCTAAAATATTTTTTTAACATTCAGCACTAGAAGGACATATGTAGAATACAATATACAAGGGTTTTCAAATGTGATTTCTGAAAAAGCTTTTTTCAATGAATATTTTCTAAAATCATGTTTTAGACAAAATCCAAAATATAACTAGTTCGCCATATGAAGGGATACAAAGTTTTTTAAAACTAACGAGAAACATATTTTTTATGAATTTTGCATGAAAGGGTCTAAAATATTTTTTTAAACATTCAGCAGTAGAAGGACATATGTAGAATACAACATACAAGGGTTTTCAAATGTGATTAAAAAAAAAGCTGTTTACCATGAATATTGTCTAAAATCATGTTTTAGGCAAAATCCACAATGCAACTAGTTTTGCATATGAAGGGATACACCTTTTTTTATAACAAACGAGAGAAAAATATTTTGTATACATTTTGCATGAAAAGGGTTTAAAATATTTTTTTTAACATTCAGCACTAGAAGGATATATGTAGAGTACAACATACAAGGGTTTTCAAAAGTGATTTTTTAAAAAGCTTTTTTCAATGAATATTGTCTAAAATCATGTTTTAGGCAAAATCCACAATGCAACTAGTTCGGCATATGAAGGGATACACTTTTTTTTTTTAACAAACAAGACAAATATTTTTTATATATTTTGCATGAAAAGGGTCTAAAATATTTTTTTTACGTTCAGCACTAGATGGACATATGTAGAATACAACATACAAGGGTTTTCAAATGTGAAAAAAAAAAAAAAAGCTGTTTACCATGAATATTGTCTAAAATCATGTTTTAGGCAAAATCCACAATGCAACTAGTTCGGCATATGAAGGGATACACTTTTTTTTTATAACAAACAAGACAAATATTTTTTATATTTTTTGCATGAAAAGGGTCTAAAATATTTTTTTTTACGTTCAGCAGTAGATTGACATATGTAGAATACAACATACAAGGGTTTTCAAATGTGATTAAAAAATAGCTGTTTACCATGAATATTGTCTAAAATCATGTTTTAGTCAAAATCCACAATGCAACTAGTTCGGCATATGAAGGGATACACAGTTTTTTTTATAACAAACGAGAAAAATATTTTTTATACATTTTGCATGAAAAGGGTCTAAAATAATTTTTTTTACGTTAAGCACTAGAAGGATATATGTAGAATATAACATACAAGGGTTTTCAAATGTGATTTTTTGAAAAGCTATTTACCATGAATATTGTCTAAAATCATGTTTTAGGAAAAAAATCCACAATGCAACTAGTTCGGCATATGAAGGGATACACAGTTTTTTATAACAAACGTGAAACATATTTTTTATATATTTTGCATGAAAAGGGTCTAAAATATTTTTTTAACATTCAGCACTAGAAGGACATATGTAGAATACAATATACAAGGGTTTTCAAATGTGATTTCTTAAAAAGCATTTTTCAATGAATATTTTCTAAAATCATGTTTTAGGCAAAACCCAAAATATAACTAGTTCGCCATATGAAGGGATACAAAGTTTTTTTAAACTAACGAGAAACATATTTATTATTAATTTTGCATGAAAGGGTCTAAAATATTTTTTTAAACATTCAGCAGTAGAAGGACATATGTAGAATACAACATACAAGGGTTTTCAAATGTGATTTCTTAAAAAGCTTTTTTCAATGAATATTTTCTAAAATCATGTTTTAGTCAAAATCCACAATGCAACTAGTTCGGCATATGAAGGGATACATCTTTTTTTATAACAAACGAGAGAAAAATATTTTTTATACATTTTGCGTGAAAAGGGTTTAAAATATTTTTTTTAACATTCAGCACTAGAAGGATATATGTAGAGTACAACATACAAGGGTTTTCAAAAGTGATTTTTTAAAAAGCTTTTTTCAATGACTATTGTCTAAAATCATGTTTTACTTAAAATCCACAATATAACTAGTTCGGCATATGAAGGGATACAAAGTTTTTCATAACGAACGAGAAACATATTTTTTATACATTTTGCATGAAAAGGGTCTAAAATAAAAAAAATTATGATCAGCACTAGACGGACAGATGTAGAATACAATATACAAGGGTTTTCAAATGTGATTTTTTAAAAAGCTTTTTTCAATGAATATTGTCTAAAATCATGTTTTAGGCAAAATCCACAATGCAACTAGTTCGGCATATGAAGGGATACACTTTTTTTTTTTAACAAACAAGACAAATATTTTTTATATATGTTGCATGAAAAGGGTCTAAAATATTTTTTTTACGTTCAGCAATAGATGGACATATGTAGAATACAACATACAAGGGTTTTCAAATGTGATTAAAAAAAAAGCTGTTTACCATGAATATTGTCTAAAATCATGTTTTAGGCAAAATCCACAATGCAACTAGTTCGGCATATGAAGGGATACACTTTTTTTTTCTAACAAACAAGACAAATATTTTTTATATTTTTTGCATGAAAAGGGTCTAAAATATTTTTTTTTACGTTCAGCAGTAGATGGACATATGTAGAATACAACATACAAGGGTTTTCAAATGTGATTAAAAAATAGCTGTTTACCATGAATATTGTCTAAAATCATGTTTTAGTCAAAATCCACAATGCAACTAGTTCGGCATATGAAGGGATACACAGTTTTTTTTATAACAAACGAGAAAAATATTTTTTATACATTTTGCATGAAAAGGGTCTAAAATATTTTTTTTTACGTTAAGCACTAGAAGGATATATGTAGAATTTAACATACAAGGGATTTCAAATGTAATTTTTTAAAAAGCTGCTTACCATGAATATTGTCTAAAATCATGTTTTAGGAAAAAATCCACAATGCAACTAGTTCGGCATATGAAGGGATACACAGTTTTTTATAACAAACGTGAAACATATTTTTTATACATTTTGCATGAAAAGGGTCTAAAATATTTTTTTAACGTTCAGCACTAGAAGGATATATGTAGAGTACAACATACAAGGGTTTTCAAATGTGATTTTTTAAAAGCTTTTTTCAATGAATATTGTCTAAAATCAGGTTTTAGGCAAAATCCACAATGCAACTAGTTCGGCATATGAAGGGATACACCTTTTTTTTTATAACACACAAGACAAATATTTTTTATATATTTTGCATGAAAAGGGTCTAAAATATTTTTTTAAATGTTCAGCACTAGAAGGACATATGTAGAATACAACATACAAGGGTTTTCAAATGTGATTTTTTAAAAAGCTTTTTACCATGAATATTGTCTAAAATCATGTTTTAGGAAAAAATCCACAATGCAAATAGTTCGGCATATGAAGGGATACACAGTTTTTTATAACAAACGTGAAACATATTTTTTATACATTTTGCATGAAAAGGGTCTAAAATATTTTTTTAACATTCAGCACTAGAAGGACATATGTAGAATACAATATACAAGGGTTTTCAAATATGATTTCTTAAAAAGCTTTTTTCAATGAATATTTTCTAAAATCATGTTTTAGGCAAAATCCAAAATATAACTAGTTCGCCATATGAAGGGATACAAAGTTTTTTTAAACTAACGAGAAACATATTTTTTATGAATTTTGCATGAAAGGGTCTAAAATATTTTTTTAAACATTCAGCAGTAGAAGGACATATGTAGAATACAACATACAAGGGTTTTCAAATGTGATAAAAAAAAAAGCTGTTTACCATGAATATTGTCTTAAATCATGTTTTAGGCAAAATCCACAATGCAACTAGTTCGGCATATGAAGGGATACACCTTTTTTTTAAACAAACGAGAGAAACATATTTTTTATACATTTTGCATGAAAAGGGTCTAAAATATTTTTTTTTATGATCAGCACTAGACGGACAGATGTAGAATACAATATACAAGGGTTTTCAAATGTGATTTTTTAAAAAGCTTTTTTCAATGAATATTGTCTAAAATCATGTTTTAGGCAAAATCCACAGTGCAACTAGTTCGGCATATGTAGGGATACACTTTTTTTTTTTTTTACAAACAAGACAAATATTTTTTATATATTTTGCATGAAAAGGGTCTAAAATATTTTTTTTACGTTCAGCACTAGAGGGATATATGTAGAATACAACATACAAGGGTTTTCAAATGTGATAAAAAAAAAAGCTGTTTACCATGAATATTGTCTAAAATCATGTTTTAGGCAAAATCCACAATGCAACTAGTTCGGCATATGAAGGGATACACCTTTTTTTTAAACAAACGAGAGAAAAATATTTTTTATACATTTAGCATGAAAAGGGTCTAAAATATTTTTTTTAACATTCAGCACTAGAAGGATATATGTAGAGTACAACATACAAGGGTTTTCAAAAGTGATTTTTTAAAAAGCTTTTTTCAATGAATATTGTCTAAAATCATGTTTTAGGCAAAATCCACAATGCAACTAGTTCGGCATATGAAGGGATACACTTTTTTTTTTTAACAAACAAGACAAATATTTTTTATATATTTTGCATGAAAAGGGTCTAAAATATTTTTTTTACGTTCAGCACTAGATGGACATATGTAGAATACAACATACAAGGGTTTTCAAATGTGAAAAAAAAAAAAAAGCTGTTTACCATGAATATTGTCTAAAATCATGTTTTAGGCAAAATCCACAATGCAACTAGTTCGGCATATGAAGGGATACACTTTTTTTTTATAACAAACAAGACAAATATTTTTTATATTTTTTGCATGAAAAGGGTCTAAAATATTTTTTTTAACGTTCAGCAGTAGATTGACATATGTAGAATACAACATACAAGGGTTTTCAAATGTTATTAAAAAATAGCTGTTTACCATGAATATTGTCTAAAATCATGTTTTAGTCAAAATCCACAATGCAACTAGTTCGGCATATGAAGGGATACACAGTTTTTTTTATAACAAACGAGAAAAATATTTTTTATACATTTTGCATGAAAAGGGTCTAAAATATTTTTTTTTACGTTAAGCACTAGAAGGATATATGTAGAATATAACATACAAGGGTTTTCAAATGTGATTTTTTGAAAAGCTATTTACCATGAATATTGTCTAAAATCATGTTTTAGGAAAAAAATCCACAATGCAACTAGTTCGGCATATGAAGGGATACACAGTTTTTTATAACATACGTGAAACATATTTTTTATATATTTTGCATGAAAAGGGTCTAAAATATTTTTTTAACATTCAGCACTAGAAGGACATATGTAGAATACAATATACAAGGGTTTTCAAATGTGATTTCTTAAAAAGCATTTTTCAATGAATATTTTCTAAAATCATGTTTTAGGCAAAACCCAAAATATAACTAGTTCGCCATATGAAGGGATACAAAGTTTTTTTAAACTAACGAGAAACTTATTTATTATTAATTTTGCATGAAAGGGTCTAAAATATTTTTTTAAACATTCAGCAGTAGAAGGACATATGTAGAATACAACATACAAGGGTTTTCAAATGTGATTTCTTAAAAAGCTTTTTTCAATGAATATTTTCTAAAATCATGTTTTAGGCAAAATCCACAATGCAACTAGTTCGGCATATGAAGGGATACATCTTTTTTTATAACAAACGAGAGAAAAATATTTTTTATACATTTTGCGTGAAAAGGGTTTAAAATATTTTTTTTAACATTCAGCACTAGAAGGATATATGTAGAGTACAACATACAAGGGTTTTCAAAAGTGATTTTTTAAAAAGCTTTTTTCAATGACTATTGTCTAAAATCATGTTTTACTTAAAATCCACAATATAACTAGTTCGGCATATGAAGGGATACAAAGTTTTTCATAACGAACGAGAAACATATTTTTTATACATTTTGCATGAAAAGGGTCTAAAATAAAAAAAATTATGATCAGCACTAGACGGACAGATGTAGAATACAATATACAAGGGTTTTCAAATGTGATTTTTTAAAAAGCTTTTTTCAATGAATATTGTCTAAAATCATGTTTTAGGCAAAATCCACAATGCAACTAGTTCGGCATATGAAGGGATACACTTTTTTTTTTTAACAAACAAGACAAATATTTTTTATATATTTTGCATGAAAAGGGTCTAAAATATTTTTTTTACGTTCAGCACTAGATGGACATATGTAGAATACAACATACAAGGGTTTTCAAATGTGATAAAAAAAAAAGCTGTTTACCATGAATATTGTCTAAAATCATGTTTTAGGCAAAATCCACAATGCAACTAGTTCGGCATATGAAGGGATACACTTTTTTTTTCTAACAAACAAGACAAATATTTTTTATATTTTTTGCATGAAAAGGGTCTAAAATATTTTTTTTTACGTTCAGCAGTAGATGGACATATGTAGAATACAACATACAAGGGTTTTCAAATGTGATTAAAAAATAGCTGTTTACCATGAATATTGTCTAAAATCATGTTTTAGTAAAAATCCACAATGCAACTAGTTCGGCATATGAAGGGATACACAGTTTTTTTTATAACAAACGAGAAAAATATTTTTTATACATTTTGCATGAAAAGGGTCTAAAATATTTTTTTTTACGTTAAGCACTAGAAGGATATATGTAGAATTTAACATACAAGGGATTTCAAATGTAATTTTTTAAAAAGCTGCTTACCATGAATATTGTCTAAAATCATGTTTTAGGAAAAAATCCACAATGCAACTAGTTCGGCATATGAAGGGATACACAGTTTTTTATAACAAACGTGAAACATATTTTTTATACATTTTGCATGAAAAGGGTCTAAAATATTTTTTTAACGTTCAGCACTAGAAGGATATATGTAGAGTACAACATACAAGGGTTTTCAAATGTGATTTTTTAAAAGCTTTTTTCAATGAATATTGTCTAAAATCAGGTTTTAGGCAAAATCCACAATGCAACTAGTTCGGCATATGAAGGGATACACTTTTTTTTTTATAACAAACAAGACAAATATTTTTTATATATTTTGCATGAAAAGGGTCTAAAATATTTTTTTAAATGTTCAGCACTAGAAGGACATATGTAGAATATAACATACAAGGGTTTTCAAATGTGATTTTTTAAAAAGCTTTTTACCATGAATATTGTCTAAAATCATGTTTTAGGAAAAAATCCACAATGCAAATAGTTCGGCATATGAAGGGATACACAGTTTTTTATAACAAACGTGAAACATATTTTTTATACATTTTGCATGAGAAGGGTCTAAAATATTTTTTTAACATTCAGCACTAGAAGGACATATGTAGAATACAATATACAAGGGTTTTCAAATATGATTTCTTAAAAAGCTTTTTTCAATGAATATTTTCTAAAATCATGTTTTAGGCAAAATCCAAAATATAACTAGTTCGCCATATGAAGGGATACAAAGTTTTTTTAAACTAACGAGAAACATATTTTTTATGAATTTTGCATGAAAGGGTCTAAAATATTTTTTTAAACATTCAGCAGTAGAAGGACATATGTAGAATACAACATACAAGGGTTTTCAAATGTGATTAAAAAAAAAGCTGTTTACCATGAATATTGTCTAAAATCATGTTTTAGGCAAAATCCACAATGCAACTAGTTCGGCATATGAAGGGATACACCTTTTTTTTAAACAAACGAGAGAAACATATTTTTTATACATTTTGCATGAAAAGGGTCTAAAATATTTTTTTTTATGATCAGCACTAGACGGACAGATGTAGAATACAATATACAAGGGTTTTCAAATGTGATTTTTTTAAAAGCTTTTTTCAATGAATATTGTCTAAAATCATGTTTTAGGCAAAATCCACAGTGCAACTAGTTCGGCATATGTAGGGATACACTTTTTTTTTTTTTACAAACAAGACAAATATTTTTTATATATTTTGCATGAAAAGGGTCTAAAATATTTTTTTTACGTTCAGCACTAGAGGGATATATGTAGAATACAACATACAAGGGTTTTCAAATGTGATAAAAAAAAAGCTGTTTACCATGAATATTGTCTAAAATCATGTTTTAGGCAAAATCCACAATGCAACTAGTTCGGCATATGAAGGGATATACTTTTTTTTATAACAAACGAGAAAAATATTTTTTATACATTTTGCGTGAAAAGGGTTTAAAATATTTTTTTTAACATTCAGCACTAGAAGGATATATGTAGAGTACAACATACAAGGGTTTTCAAAAGTGATTTTTTAAAAAGCTTTTTTCAATGACTATTGTCTAAAATCATGTTTTACTTAAAATCCACAATATAACTAGTTCGGCATATGAAGGGATACAAAGTTTTTCATAACGAACGAGAAACATATTTTTTATACATTTTGCATGAAAAGGGTCTAAAATAAAAAAAATTATGATCAGCACTAGACGGACAGATGTAGAATACAATATACAAGGGTTTTCAAATGTGATTTTTTTAAAAGCTTTTTTCAATGAATATTGTCTAAAATCATGTTTTAGGCAAAATCCACAATGCAACTAGTTCGGCATATGAAGGGATACACTTTTTTTTTTTAACAAACAAGACAAATATTTTTTATATATTTTGCATGAAAAGGGTCTAAAATATTTTTTTTACGTTCAGCACTAGATGGACATATGTAGAATACAACATACAAGGGTTTTCAAATGTGATTAAAAAAAAAGCTGTTTACCATGAATATTGTCTAAAATCATGTTTTAGGCAAAATCCACAATGCAACTAGTTCGGCATATGAAGGGATACACTTTTTTTTTCTAACAAACAAGACAAATATTTTTTATATTTTTTGCATGAAAAGGGTCTAAAATATTTTTTTTTACGTTCAGCAGTAGATGGACATATGTAGAATACAACATACAAGGGTTTTCAAATGTGATTAAAAAATAGCTGTTTACCATGAATATTGTCTAAAATCATGTTTTAGTAAAAATCCACAATGCAACTAGTTCGGCATATGAAGGGATACACAGTTTTTTTTATAACAAACGAGAAAAATATTTTTTATACATTTTGCATGAAAAGGGTCTAAAATATTTTTTTTTACGTTAAGCACTAGAAGGATATATGTAGAATTTAACATACAAGGGATTTCAAATGTAATTTTTTAAAAAGCTGCTTACCATGAATATTGTCTAAAATCATGTTTTAGGAAAAAATCCACAATGCAACTAGTTCGGCATATGAAGGGATACACAGTTTTTTATAACAAACGTGAAACATATTTTTTATACATTTTGCATGAAAAGGGTCTAAAATATTTTTTTAACGTTCAGCACTAGAAGGATATATGTAGAGTACAACATACAAGGGTTTTCAAATGTGATTTTTTAAAAGCTTTTTTCAATGAATATTGTCTAAAATCAGGTTTTAGGCAAAATCCACAATGCAACTAGTTCGGCATATGAAGGGATACACTTTTTTTTTTATAACAAACAAGACAAATATTTTTTATATATTTTGCATGAAAAGGGTCTAAAATATTTTTTTAAATGTTCAGCACTAGAAGGACATATGTAGAATATAACATACAAGGGTTTTCAAATGTGATTTTTTAAAAAGCTTTTTACCATGAATATTGTCTAAAATCATGTTTTAGGAAAAAATCCACAATGCAAATAGTTCGGCATATGAAGGGATACACAGTTTTTTATAACAAACGTGAAACATATTTTTTATACATTTTGCATGAGAAGGGTCTAAAATATTTTTTTAACATTCAGCACTAGAAGGACATATGTAGAATACAATATACAAGGGTTTTCAAATATGATTTCTTAAAAAGCTTTTTTCAATGAATATTTTCTAAAATCATGTTTTAGGCAAAATCCAAAATATAACTAGTTCGCCATATGAAGGGATACAAAGTTTTTTTAAACTAACGAGAAACATATTTTTTATGAATTTTGCATGAAAGGGTCTAAAATATTTTTTTAAACATTCAGCAGTAGAAGGACATATGTAGAATACAACATACAAGGGTTTTCAAATGTGATTAAAAAAAAAGCTGTTTACCATGAATATTGTCTAAAATCATGTTTTAGGCAAAATCCACAATGCAACTAGTTCGGCATATGAAGGGATACACCTTTTTTTTAAACAAACGAGAGAAACATATTTTTTATACATTTTGCATGAAAAGGGTCTAAAATATTTTTTTTTATGATCAGCACTAGACGGACAGATGTAGAATACAATATACAAGGGTTTTCAAATGTGATTTTTTTAAAAGCTTTTTTCAATGAATATTGTCTAAAATCATGTTTTAGGCAAAATCCACAGTGCAACTAGTTCGGCATATGTAGGGATACACTTTTTTTTTTTTTACAAACAAGACAAATATTTTTTATATATTTTGCATGAAAAGGGTCTAAAATATTTTTTTTACGTTCAGCACTAGAGGGATATATGTAGAATACAACATACAAGGGTTTTCAAATGTGATAAAAAAAAAAGCTGTTTACCATGAATATTGTCTAAAATCATGTTTTAGGCAAAATCCACAATGCAACTAGTTCGGCATATGAAGGGATATACTTTTTTTTATAACAAACGAGAAAAATATTTTTTATACATTTTGCGTGAAAAGGGTTTAAAATATTTTTTTTAACATTCAGCACTAGAAGGATATATGTAGAGTACAACATACAAGGGTTTTCAAAAGTGATTTTTTAAAAAGCTTTTTTCAATGACTATTGTCTAAAATCATGTTTTACTTAAAATCCACAATATAACTAGTTCGGCATATGAAGGGATACAAAGTTTTTCATAACGAACGAGAAACATATTTTTTATACATTTTGCATGAAAAGGGTCTAAAATAAAAAAAATTATGATCAGCACTAGACGGACAGATGTAGAATACAATATACAAGGGTTTTCAAATGTGATTTTTTAAAAAGCTTTTTTCAATGAATATTGTCTAAAATCATGTTTTAGGCAAAATCCACAATGCAACTAGTTCGGCATATGAAGGGATACACTTTTTTTTTTTAACAAACAAGACAAATATTTTTTATATATTTTGCATGAAAAGGGTCTAAAATATTTTTTTTACGTTCAGCACTAGATGGACATATGTAGAATACAACATACAAGGGTTTTCAAATGTGATAAAAAAAAAAGCTGTTTACCATGAATATTGTCTAAAATCATGTTTTAGGCAAAATCCACAATGCAACTAGTTCGGCATATGAAGGGATACACTTTTTTTTTCTACCAAACAAGACAAATATTTTTTATATTTTTTGCATGAAAAGGGTCTAAAATATTTTTTTTTACGTTCAGCAGTAGATGGACATATGTAGAATACAACATACAAGGGTTTTCAAATGTGATTAAAAAATAGCTGTTTACCATGAATATTGTCTAAAATCATGTTTTAGTAAAAATCCACAATGCAACTAGTTCGGCATATGAAGGGATACACAGTTTTTTTTATAACAAACGAGAAAAATATTTTTTATACATTTTGCATGAAAAGGGTCTAAAATATTTTTTTTTACGTTAAGCACTAGAAGGATATATGTAGAATTTAACATACAAGGGATTTCAAATGTAATTTTTTAAAAAGCTGCTTACCATGAATATTGTCTAAAATCATGTTTTAGGAAAAAATCCACAATGCAACTAGTTCGGCATATGAAGGGATACACAGTTTTTTATAACAAACGTGAAACATATTTTTTATACATTTTGCATGAAAAGGGTCTAAAATATTTTTTTAACGTTCAGCACTAGAAGGATATATGTAGAGTACAACATACAAGGGTTTTCAAATGTGATTTTTTAAAAGCTTTTTTCAATGAATATTGTCTAAAATCAGGTTTTAGGCAAAATCCACAATGCAACTAGTTCGGCATATGAAGGGATACATTTTTTTTTTTATAACAAACAAGACAAATATTTTTTATATATTTTGCATGAAAAGGGTCTAAAATATTTTTTTAAATGTTCAGCACTAGAAGGACATATGTAGAATATAACATACAAGGGTTTTCAAATGTGTTTTTTTAAAAAGCTTTTTACCATGAATATTGTCTAAAATCATGTTTTAGGAAAAAATCCACAATGCAAATAGTTCGGCATATGAAGGGATACACAGTTTTTTATAACAAACGTGAAACATATTTTTTATACATTTTGCATGAGAAGGGTCTAAAATATTTTTTTAACATTCAGCACTAGAAGGACATATGTAGAATACAATATACAAGGGTTTTCAAATATGATTTCTTAAAAAGCTTTTTTCAATGAATATTTTCTAAAATCATGTTTTAGGCAAAATCCAAAATATAACTAGTTCGCCATATGAAGGGATACAAAGTTTTTTTAAACTAACGAGAAACATATTTTTTATGAATTTTGCATGAAAGGGTCTAAAATATTTTTTTAAACATTCAGCAGTAGAAGGACATATGTAGAATACAACATACAAGGGTTTTCAAATGTGATTAAAAAAAAAGCTGTTTACCATGAATATTGTCTAAAATCATGTTTTAGGCAAAATCCACAATGCAACTAGTTCGGCATATGAAGGGATACACCTTTTTTTTAAACAAACGAGAGAAACATATTTTTTATACATTTTGCATGAAAAGGGTCTAAAATATTTTTTTTTATGATCAGCACTAGACGGACAGATGTAGAATACAATATACAAGGGTTTTCAAATGTGATTTTTTTAAAAGCTTTTTTCAATGAATATTGTCTAAAATCATGTTTTAGGCAAAATCCACAGTGCAACTAGTTCGGCATATGTAGGGATACACTTTTTTTTTTTTTACAAACAAGACAAATATTTTTTATATATTTTGCATGAAAAGGGTCTAAAATATTTTTTTTACGTTCAGCACTAGAGGGATATATGTAGAATACAACATACAAGGGTTTTCAAATGTGATAAAAAAAAAAGCTGTTTACCATGAATATTGTCTAAAATCATGTTTTAGGCAAAATCCACAATGCAACTAGTTCGGCATATGAAGGGATATACTTTTTTTTATAACAAACGAGAAAAATATTTTTTATACATTTTGCGTGAAAAGGGTTTAAAATATTTTTTTTAACATTCAGCACTAGAAGGATATATGTAGAGTACAACATACAAGGGTTTTCAAAAGTGATTTTTTAAAAAGCTTTTTTCAATGACTATTGTCTAAAATCATGTTTTACTTAAAATCCACAATATAACTAGTTCGGCATATGAAGGGATACAAAGTTTTTCATAACGAACGAGAAACATATTTTTTATACATTTTGCATGAAAAGGGTCTAAAATAAAAAAAATTATGATCAGCACTAGACGGACAGATGTAGAATACAATATACAAGGGTTTTCAAATGTGATTTTTTAAAAAGCTTTTTTCAATGAATATTGTCTAAAATCATGTTTTAGGCAAAATCCACAATGCAACTAGTTCGGCATATGAAGGGATACACTTTTTTTTTTTAACAAACAAGACAAATATTTTTTATATATGTTGCATGAAAAGGGTCTAAAATATTTTTTTTACGTTCAGCAATAGATGGACATATGTAGAATACAACATACAAGGGTTTTCAAATGTGATTAAAAAAAAAGCTGTTTACCATGAATATTGTCTAAAATCATGTTTTAGGCAAAATCCACAATGCAACTAGTTCGGCATATGAAGGGATACACTTTTTTTTTCTAACAAACAAGACAAATATTTTTTATATTTTTTGCATGAAAAGGGTCTAAAATATTTTTTTTAACGTTCAGCAGTAGATGGACATATGTAGAATACAACATACAAGGGTTTTCAAATGTGATTAAAAAATAGCTGTTTACCATGAATATTGTCTAAAATCATGTTTTAGTCAAAATCCACAATGCAACTAGTTCGGCATATGAAGGGATACACAGTTTTTTTTATAACAAACGAGAAAAATATTTTTTATACATTTTGCATGAAAAGGGTCTAAAATATTTTTTTTTACGTTAAGCACTAGAAGGATATATGTAGAATTTAACATACAAGGGATTTCAAATGTAATTTTTTAAAAAGCTGCTTACCATGAATATTGTCTAAAATCATGTTTTAGGAAAAAATCCACAATGCAACTAGTTCGGCATATGAAGGGATACACAGTTTTTTATAACAAACGTGAAACATATTTTTTATACATTTTGCATGAAAAGGGTCTAAAATATTTTTTTAACGTTCAGCACTAGAAGGATATATGTAGAGTACAACATACAAGGGTTTTCAAATGTGATTTTTTAAAAGCTTTTTTCAATGAATATTGTCTAAAATCAGGTTTTAGGCAAAATCCACAATGCAACTAGTTCGGCATATGAAGGGATACACTTTTTTTTTTATAACAAACAAGACAAATATTTTTTATATATTTTGCATGAAAAGGGTCTAAAATATTTTTTTAAATGTTCAGCACTAGAAGGACATATGTAGAATACAACATACAAGGGTTTTCAAATGTGATTTTTTAAAAAGCTTTTTACCATGAATATTGTCTAAAATCATGTTTTAGGAAAAAATCCACAATGCAAATAGTTCGGCATATGAAGGGATACACAGTTTTTTATAACAAACGTGAAACATATTTTTTATACATTTTGCATGAAAAGGGTCTAAAATATTTTTTTAACATTCAGCACTAGAAGGACATATGTAGAATACAATATACAAGGGTTTTCAAATATGATTTCTTAAAAAGCTTTTTTCAATGAATATTTTCTAAAATCATGTTTTAGGCAAAATCCAAAATATAACTAGTTCGCCATATGAAGGGATACAAAGTTTTTTTAAACTAACGAGAAACATATTTTTTATGAATTTTGCATGAAAGGGTCTAAAATATTTTTTTTAACATTCAGCAGTAGAAGGACATATGTAGAATACAACATACAAGGGTTTTCAAATGTGATAAAAAAAAAAGCTGTTTACCATGAATATTGTCTAAAATCATGTTTTAGGCAAAATCCACAATGCAACTAGTTCGGCATATGAAGGGATACACCTTTTTTTTAAACAAACGAGAGAAACATATTTTTTATACATTTTGCATGAAAAGGGTCTAAAATATTTTTTTTTATGATCAGCACTAGACGGACAGATGTAGAATACAATATACAAGGGTTTTCAAATGTGATTTTTTAAAAAGCTTTTTTCAATGAATATTGTCTAAAATCATGTTTTAGGCAAAATCCACAGTGCAACTAGTTCGGCATATGTAGGGATACACTTTTTTTTTTTTTACAAACAAGACAAATATTTTTTATATATTTTGCATGAAAAGGGTCTAAAATATTTTTTTTACGTTCAGCACTAGAGGGATATATGTAGAATACAACATACAAGGGTTTTCAAATGTGATAAAAAAAAAAGCTGTTTACCATGAATATTGTCTAAAATCATGTTTTAGGCAAAATCCACAATGCAACTAGTTCGGCATATGAAGGGATACACCTTTTTTTTAAACAAACGAGAGAAAAATATTTTTTATACATTTAGCATGAAAAGGGTCTAAAATATTTTTTTTAACATTCAGCACTAGAAGGATATATGTAGAGTACAACATACAAGGGTTTTCAAAAGTGATTTTTTAAAAAGCTTTTTTCAATGAATATTGTCTAAAATCATGTTTTAGGCAAAATCCACAATGCAACTAGTTCGGCATATGAAGGGATACACTTTTTTTTTTTAACAAACAAGACAAATATTTTTTATATATTTTGCATGAAAAGGGTCTAAAATATTTTTTTTACGTTCAGCACTAGATGGACATATGTAGAATACAACATACAAGGGTTTTCAAATGTGAAAAAAAAAAAAAAGCTGTTTACCATGAATATTGTCTAAAATCATGTTTTAGGCAAAATCCACAATGCAACTAGTTCGGCATATGAAGGGATACACTTTTTTTTTATAACAAACAAGACAAATATTTTTTATATTTTTTGCATGAAAAGGGTCTAAAATATTTTTTTTTACGTTCAGCAGTAGATTGACATATGTAGAATACAACATACAAGGGTTTTCAAATGTTATTAAAAAATAGCTGTTTACCATGAATATTGTCTAAAATCATGTTTTAGTCAAAATCCACAATGCAACTAGTTCGGCATATGAAGGGATACACAGTTTTTTTTATAACAAACGAGAAAAATATTTTTTATACATTTTGCATGAAAAGGGTCTAAAATATTTTTTTTTACGTTAAGCACTAGAAGGATATATGTAGAATATAACATACAAGGGTTTTCAAATGTGATTTTTTGAAAAGCTATTTACCATGAATATTGTCTAAAATCATGTTTTAGGAAAAAAATCCACAATGCAACTAGTTCGGCATATGAAGGGATACACAGTTTTTTATAACATACGTGAAACATATTTTTTATATATTTTGCATGAAAAGGGTCTAAAATATTTTTTTAACATTCAGCACTAGAAGGACATATGTAGAATACAATATACAAGGGTTTTCAAATGTGATTTCTTAAAAAGCATTTTTCAATGAATATTTTCTAAAATCATGTTTTAGGCAAAACCCAAAATATAACTAGTTCGCCATATGAAGGGATACAAAGTTTTTTTAAACTAACGAGAAACATATTTATTATTAATTTTGCATGAAAGGGTCTAAAATATTTTTTTAAACATTCAGCAGTAGAAGGACATATGTAGAATACAACATACAAGGGTTTTCAAATGTGATTTCTTAAAAAGCTTTTTTCAATGAATATTTTCTAAAATCATGTTTTAGGCAAAATCCACAATGCAACTAGTTCGGCATATGAAGGGATACATCTTTTTTTATAACAAACGAGAGAAAAATATTTTTTATACATTTTGCGTGAAAAGGGTTTAAAATATTTTTTTTAACATTCAGCACTAGAAGGATATATGTAGAGTACAACATACAAGGGTTTTCAAAAGTGATTTTTTAAAAAGCTTTTTTCAATGACTATTGTCTAAAATCATGTTTTACTTAAAATCCACAATATAACTAGTTCGGCATATGAAGGGATACAAAGTTTTTCATAACGAACGAGAAACATATTTTTTATACATTTTGCATGAAAAGGGTCTAAAATAAAAAAAATTATGATCAGCACTAGACGGACAGATGTAGAATACAATATACAAGGGTTTTCAAATGTGATTTTTTAAAAAGCTTTTTTCAATGAATATTGTCTAAAATCATGTTTTAGGCAAAATCCACAATGCAACTAGTTCGGCATATGAAGGGATACACTTTTTTTTTTTAACAAACAAGACAAATATTTTTTATATATTTTGCATGAAAAGGGTCTAAAATATTTTTTTTACGTTCAGCACTAGATGGACATATGTAGAATACAACATACAAGGGTTTTCAAATGTGATAAAAAAAAAAGCTGTTTACCATGAATATTGTCTAAAATCATGTTTTAGGCAAAATCCACAATGCAACTAGTTCGGCATATGAAGGGATACACTTTTTTTTTCTAACAAACAAGACAAATATTTTTTATATTTTTTGCATGAAAAGGGTCTAAAATATTTTTTTTTACGTTCAGCAGTAGATGGACATATGTAGAATACAACATACAAGGGTTTTCAAATGTGATTAAAAAATAGCTGTTTACCATGAATATTGTCTAAAATCATGTTTTAGTAAAAATCCACAATGCAACTAGTTCGGCATATAAAGGGATACACAGTTTTTTTTATAACAAACGAGAAAAATATTTTTTATACATTTTGCATGAAAAGGGTCTAAAATATTTTTTTTTACGTTAAGCACTAGAAGGATATATGTAGAATTTAACATACAAGGGATTTCAAATGTAATTTTTTAAAAAGCTGCTTACCATGAATATTGTCTAAAATCATGTTTTAGGAAAAAATCCACAATGCAACTAGTTCGGCATATGAAGGGATACACAGTTTTTTATAACAAACGTGAAACATATTTTTTATACATTTTGCATGAAAAGGGTCTAAAATATTTTTTTAACGTTCAGCACTAGAAGGATATATGTAGAGTACAACATACAAGGGTTTTCAAATGTGATTTTTTAAAAGCTTTTTTCAATGAATATTGTCTAAAATCAGGTTTTAGGCAAAATCCACAATGCAACTAGTTCGGCATATGAAGGGATACACTTTTTTTTTTATAACAAACAAGACAAATATTTTTTATATATTTTGCATGAAAAGGGTCTAAAATATTTTTTTAAATGTTCAGCACTAGAAGGACATATGTAGAATATAACATACAAGGGTTTTCAAATGTGATTTTTTAAAAAGCTTTTTACCATGAATATTGTCTAAAATCATGTTTTAGGAAAAAATCCACAATGCAAATAGTTCGGCATATGAAGGGATACACAGTTTTTTATAACAAACGTGAAACATATTTTTTATACATTTTGCATGAGAAGGGTCTAAAATATTTTTTTAACATTCAGCACTAGAAGGACATATGTAGAATACAATATACAAGGGTTTTCAAATATGATTTCTTAAAAAGCTTTTTTCAATGAATATTTTCTAAAATCATGTTTTAGGCAAAATCCAAAATATAACTAGTTCGCCATATGAAGGGATACAAAGTTTTTTTAAACTAACGAGAAACATATTTTTTATGAATTTTGCATGAAAGGGTCTAAAATATTTTTTTAAACATTCAGCAGTAGAAGGACATTTGTAGAATACAACATACAAGGGTTTTCAAATGTGATTAAAAAAAAAGCTGTTTACCATGAATATTTTCTAAAATCATGTTTTAGGCAAAATCCACAATGCAACTAGTTCGGCATATGAAGGGATACACCTTTTTTTTAAACAAACGAGAGAAACATATTTTTTATACATTTTGCATGAAAAGGGTCTAAAATATTTTTTTTTATGATCAGCACTAGACGGACAGATGTAGAATACAATATACAAGGGTTTTCAAATGTGATTTTTTTAAAAGCTTTTTTCAATGAATATTGTCTAAAATCATGTTTTAGGCAAAATCCACAGTGCAACTAGTTCGGCATATGTAGGGATACACTTTTTTTTTTTTTACAAACAAGACAAATATATTTTATATATTTTGCATGAAAAGGGTCTAAAATATTTTTTTTACGTTCAGCACTAGAGGGATATATGTAGAATACAACATACAAGGGTTTTCAAATGTGATAAAAAAAAAAGCTGTTTACCATGAATATTGTCTAAAATCATGTTTTAGGCAAAATCCACAATGCAACTAGTTCGGCATATGAAGGGATATACTTTTTTTTATAACAAACGAGAAAAATATTTTTTATACATTTTGCATGAAAAGGGTCTAAAATATTTTTTTTAACGTTCAGCACTAGAAGGATATATGTAGAATACAACATACAAGGGTTTTCAAATTTGATTTTTTAAAAAGCTGTTTACCATGAATATTGTCTAAAATCATATTTTAGGAAAAAATCCACAATGCAACTAATTCGGCATATGAAGGGATACACAGTTTTTTATAACAAACGTGAAACATCTTTTTTATACATTTTGAATGAAAAGGGTCTAAAATATTTTTTTTACATTCAGCACTAGAAGGACATATGTAGAATACAACATACAAGGGTTTTCAAATGTGATTTTTTAAAAAGGTTTTTCAATTAATATTGTCTAAAATCATGTTTTACGCAAAATCCACAATATAACTAGTTCGGCATATGAGGGGATACAAAGTTTTTCATAACGAACGAGAAACATATTTTTTATACATTTTGCATGAAAAGGGTCTAAAATATTTTTTTTACGTTCAGCACTAGAAGGACAGATGTAGAATACAATATACAAGGGTTTTCAAATGTGATAAAAAAAAAGCTTTTTTCAATTAATATTGTCTAAAATCATGGTTTAGGCAAAATCCACAGTGCAACTAGTTCGGCATATGTAGGGATACACTTTTTTTTTTTTTACAAACAAGACAAATATTTTTTATATATTTTGCATGAAAAGGGTCTAAAATATTTTTTTTACGTTCAGCACTAGATGAATATATGTAGAATACAACATACAAGGGTTTTCAAATGTGATTTCTTAAAAAGCTTTTTTCAATGAATATTTTCTAAAATCATGTTTTAGGCAAAATCCACAATGCAACTAGTTTTGCATATGAAGGGATACACCTTTTTTTATAAAAAACGAGAGAAAAATATTTTTTATACATTTTGCATGAAAAGGGTTTAAAATATATTTTTTAACATTCAGCACTAGAAGGATATATGTAGAGTACAACATACAAGGGTTTTCAAAAGTGATTTTTTAAAAAGCTTTTTTCAATGAGTATTGTCTAAAATCATGTTTTACGCAAAATCCACAATATAACTAGTTCGGCATATGAAGGGATACAAACTTTTTCATAACGAACTAGAAACATATTTTTTATACATTTTGCATGAAAAGGGTCTAAAATAATTTTTTTTATGATCAGCACTAGACGGACAGATGTAGAATACAATATACAAGGGTTTTCAAATGTGATTTTTTTAAAAGCTTTTTTCAATTAATATTGTCTAAAATCATGTTTTAGGCAAAATCCACAGTGCAACTAGTTCGGCATATGTAGGGATACACTTTTTTTTTTTTTACAAACAAGACAAATATTTTTTATATATTTTGCATGAAAAGGGTCTAAAATATTTTTTTTACGTTCAGCACTAGAGGGATATATGTAGAATACAACATACAAGGGTTTTCAAATGTGATAAAAAAAAAGCTGTTTACCATGAATATTGTCTAAAATCATGTTTTAGGCAAAATCCACAATGCAACTAGTTCGGCATATGAAGGGATACACCTTTTTTTTAAACAAACGAGAGAAAAATATTTTTTATACATTTAGCATGAAAAGGGTCTAAAATATTTTTTTTTACATTCAGCACTAGAAGGATATATGTAGAGTACAACATACAAGGGTTTTCAAATGTGATTTTTTAAAAAGCTTTTTTCAAGGAATATTGTCTAAAATCATGTTTTACGCAAAATCCACAATGCAACTAGTTCGGCATATGAAGGGATATACTTTTTTTTTTATAACAAACGAGAAAAATATTTTTTATACATTTTGCATGAAAAGGGTCTAAAATATTTTTTTTACGTTCAGCACTAGAGGGATATATGTAGAATACAACATACAAGGGTTTTCAAATGTGATAAAAAAAAAGCTGTTTACCATGAATATTGTCTAAAATCATGTTTTAGGCAAAATCCACAATGCAACTAGTTCGGCATATGAAGGGATACACCTTTTTTTTAAACAAACGAGAGAAAAATATTTTTTATACATTTAGCATGAAAAGGGTCTAAAATATTTTTTTTTACATTCAGCACTAGAAGGATATATGTAGAGTACAACATACAAGGGTTTTCAAATGTGATTTTTTAAAAAGCTTTTTTCAAGGAATATTGTCTAAAATCATGTTTTACGCAAAATCCACAATGCAACTAGTTCGGCATATGAAGGGATATACTTTTTTTTTTATAACAAACGAGAAAAATATTTTTTATACATTTTGCATGAAAAGGGTCTAAAATATTTTTTTTAACGTTCAGCACTAGAAGGATATATGTAGAATACAACATACAAGGGTTTTCAAATTTGATTTTTTAAAAAGCTGTTTACCATGAGTATTGTCTAAAATCATATTTTAGGAAAAAATCCACAATGCAACTAATTCGGCATATGAAGGGATACACAGTTTTTTATAACAAACTTGAAACATCTTTTTTATACATTTTGAATGAAAAGGGTCTAAAATATTTTTTTTACATTCAGCACTAGAAGGACATATGTAGAATACAACATACAAGGGTTTTCAAATGTGATTTCTTACAAATATTTTTTTAATGAATATTTTCTAAAATCATGTTTTAGGCAAAATCCACAATGCAACTAGTTCGGCATATGAAGGGATACACCTTTCTTTATAACAAACGAGAGAAAAATATTTTTTATACATTTTGCATGAAAAGGGTCTAAAATATTTTTTTTAACATTCAGCACTAGAAGGATATATGTAGAGTACAACATACAAGGGTTTTCAAATGTGATTTTTTAAAAAGGTTTTTCAATTAATATTGTCTAAAATCATGGTTTAGGCAAAATCCACAATGCAACTAGTTCGGCATATGAAGGGATACACAGTTTTTTTATAACAAACGGGAAAAATATTTTTTATACATTTTGCATGAAAAGGATCTAAAATATTTTTTTTTACGTTCAGATCTAGAAGGATATATGTAGAATAAAACATACAAGGGTTTTCAAATGTGATTTTTTAAAAAGCTTTTTTCAATGAATATTGTCTAAAATCATGTTTTAGGCAAAATCCACAATGCAACTAGTTCGGCATATGAAGGGATACACTTTTTTTTATAACAAACAAGACAAATATTTTTTATATATTTTGCATGAAAAGTGTCTAAAATAATTTTTTTACGTTCAGCACTAGAAGGAAAGATGTAGAATACAATATACAAGGGTTTTCAAATGTGATAAAAAAAAAGCTTTTTTCAAGGAATATTGTCTAAAATCATGTTTTACGCAAAATCCACAATGCAACTAGTTCGGCATATGAAGGGATATACTTTTTTTTTTATAACAAACGAGAAAAATATTTTTTATACATTTTGCATGAAAAGGGTCTAAAATATTTTTTTTTAACGTTCAGCACTAGAAGGATATATGTAGAATACAACATACAAGGGTTTTCAAATTTGATTTTTTTAAAAGCTGTTTACCATGAATATTGTCTAAAATCATATTTTAGGAAAAAATCCACAATGCAACTAATTCGGCATATGAAGGGATACACAGTTTTTTATAACAAACGTGAAACATCTTTTTTATACATTTTGAATGAAAAGGGTCTAAAATATTTTTTTTACATTCAGCACTAGAAGGACATATGTAGAATACAACATACAAGGGTTTTCAAATGTGATTTTTTAAAAAGGTTTTTCAATTAATATTGTCTAAAATCATGTTTTACGCAAAATCCACAATATAACTAGTTCGGCATATGAGGGGATACAAAGTTTTTCATAACGAACGAGAAACATGTTTTTTATACATTTTGCATGAAAAGGGTCTAAAATATTTTTTTTACGTTCAGCACTAGAAGGACAGATGTAGAATACAATATACAAGGGTTTTCAAATGTGATAAAAAAAAAGCTTTTTTCAATTAATATTGTCTAAAATCATGGTTTAGGCAAAATCCACAATGCAACTAGTTCGGCATATGAAGGGATACACAGTTTTTTTTATAACAAACGGGAAAAATATGTTTTATACATTTTGCATGAAAAGGATCTAAAATATTTTTTTTTACGTTCAGCACTAGAAGGATATATGTAGAATAAAACATACAAGGGTTTTCAAATGTGATTTTTTAAAAAGCCTTTTTCAATGAATATTGTCTAAAATCATGTTTTAGGCAAAATCCACAATGCAACTAGTTCGGCATATGAAGGGATACACTTTTTTTTATAACAAACAAGACAAATATTTTTTATATATTTTGCATGAAAAGTGTCTAAAATAATTTTTTTACGTTCAGCACTAGAAGGAAAGATGTAGAATACAATATACAAGGGTTTTCAAATGTGATAAAAAAAAAGCTTTTTTCAATTAATATTGTCTAAAACCATGTTTTAGGCTAAATCCACAATGCAACTAGTTCAGCATATGAAGGGATACACAGTTTTTTTAGAACAAACGGGAAAAATATTTTTTATACATTTAGCATGAAAAGGGTCTAAAATATTTTTCTTAACATTCAGCACTAGAAGGATATATGTAGAGTACAACATACAAGGGTTTTCAAATGTGATTTTTTTAAAAGCTTTTTTCAAGGAATATTGTCTAAAATCATGTTTTACGCAAAATCCACAATGCAACTAGTTCGGCATATGAAGGGATATACTTTTTTTTATAACAAACGAGAAAAATATTTTTTATACATTTTGCATGAAAAGGGTCTAAAATATTTTTTTTAACGTTCAGCACTAGAAGGATATATGTAGAATACAACATACAAGGGTTTTCAAATTTGATTTTTTTAAAAGCTGTTTACCATGAATATTGTCTAAAATCATATTTTAGGAAAAAATCCACAATGCAACTAATTCGGCATATGAAGGGATACACAGTTTTTTATAACAAACGTGAAACATCTTTTTTATACATTTTGAATGAAAAGGGTCTAAAATATATTTTTTACATTCAGCACTAGAAGGACATATGTAGAATACAACATACAAGGGTTTTCAAATGTGATTTCTTAAAAATATTTTTTCAATTAATATTTTCTAAAATCATGTTTTAGGCAAAATCCACAATGCAACTAGTTCGGCATATGAAGGGATACACCTTTCTTTATAACAAACGAGAGAAAAATATTTTTTATACATTTTGCATGAAAAGGGTCTAAAATATTTTTTTTAACATTCAGCACTAGAAGGATATATGTAGAGTACAACATACAAGGGTTTTCAAATGTGATTTTTTAAAAAGGTTTTTCAATTAATATTGTCTAAAATCATGGTTTAGGAAAATCCACAATGCAACTAGTTCGGCATATGAAGGGATACACAGTTTTTTTATAACAAACGGGAAAAATATTTTTTATACATTTTGCATGAAAAGGATCTAAGATATATTTTTTTTTACGTTCAGATCTAGAAGGATATATGTAGAATAAAACATACAAGGGTTTTCAAATGTGATTTTTTAAAAAGCTTTTTTCAATGAATATTGTCTAAAATCATGTTTTAGGCAAAATCCACAATGCAACTAGTTCGGCATATGAAGGGATACACTTTTTTTTATAACAAACAAGACAAATATTTTTTATATATTTTGCATGAAAAGTGTCTAAAATAATTTTTTTACGTTCAGCACTAGAAGGAAAGATGTAGAATACAATATACAAGGGTTTTCAAATGTGATAAAAAAAAGCTTTTTTCAAGGAATATTGTCTAAAATCATGTTTTACGCAAAATCCACAATGCAACTAGTTCGGCATATGAAGGGATATACTTTTTTTTTTATAACAAACGAGAAAAATATTTTTTATACATTTTGCATGAAAAGGGTCTAAAATATATTTTTTTAACGTTCAGCACTAGAAGGATATATGTAGAATACAACATACAAGGGTTTTCAAATTTGATTTTTTAAAAAGCTGTTTACCATGAATATTGTCTAAAATCATATTTTAGGAAAAAATCCACAATGCAACTAATTCGGCATATGAAGGGATACACAGTTTTTTATAACAAACGTGAAACATCTTTTTTATACATTTTGAATGAAAAGGGTCTAAAATATTTTTTTTACATTCAGCACTAGAAGGACATATGTAGAATACAACATACAAGGGTTTTCAAATGTGATTTTTTAAAAAGGTTTTTCAATTAATATTGTCTAAAATCATGTTTTACGCAAAATCCACAATATAACTAGTTCGGCATATGAGGGGATACAAAGTTTTTCATAACGAACGAGAAACATATTTTTTATACATTTTGCATGAAACGGGTCTAAAATATTTTTTTTACGTTCAGCACTAGAAGGACAGATGTAGAATACAATATACAAGGGTTTTCAAATGTGATAAAAAAAAAGCTTTTTTCAATTAATATTGTCTAAAATCATGGTTTAGGCAAAATCCACAGTGCAACTAGTTCGGCATATGTAGGGATACACTTTTTTTTTTTTTACAAACAAGACAAATATTTTTTATATATTTTGCATGAAAGGGTCTAAAATATTTTTTTTACGTTCAGCACTAGATGAATATATGTAGAATACAACATACAAGGGTTTTCAAATGTGATTTCTTAAAAAGCTTTTTTCAATGAATATTTTCTAAAATCATGTTTTAGGCAAAATCCACAATGCAACTAGTTTTGCATATGAAGGGATACACCTTTTTTTATAAAAAACGAGAGAAAAATATTTTTTATACATTTTGCATGAAAAGGGTTTAAAATATTTTTTTTAACATTCAGCACTAGAAGGATATATGTAGAGTACAACATACAAGGGTTTTCAAAAGTGATTTTTTAAAAAGCTTTTTTCAATGAGTATTGTCTAAAATCATGTTTTACGCAAAATCCACAATATAACTAGTTCGGCATATGAAGGGATACAAACTTTTTCATAACGAACTAGAAACATATTTTTTATACATTTTGCATGAAAAGGGTCTAAAATATTTTTTTTTATGATCAGCACTAGACGGACAGATGTAGAATACAATATACAAGGGTTTTCAAATGTGATTTTTTTAAAAGCTTTTTTCAATGAATATTGTCTAAAATCATGTTTTAGGCAAAATCCACAGTGCAACTAGTTCGGCATATGTAGGGATACACTTTTTTTTTTTTTACAAACAAGACAAATATTTTTTATATATTTTGCATGAAAAGGGTCTAAAATATTTTTTTTACGTTCAGCACTAGAGGGATATATGTAGAATACAACATACAAGGGTTTTCAAATGTGATAAAAAAAAAAAGCTGTTTACCATGAATATTGTCTAAAATCATGTTTTAGGCAAAATCCACAATGCAACTAGTTCGGCATATGAAGGGATACACCTTTTTTTTAAACAAACGAGAGAAAAATATTTTTTATACATTTAGCATGAAAAGGGTCTAAAATATTTTTTTTTACATTCAGCACTAGAAGGATATATGTAGAGTACAACATACAAGGGTTTTCAAATGTGATTTTTTAAAAAGCTTTTTTCAAGGAATATTGTCTAAAATCATGTTTTACGCAAAATCCACAATGCAACTAGTTCGGCATATGAAGGGATATACTTTTTTTTATAACAAACGAGAAAAATATTTTTTATACATTTTGCATGAAAAGGGTCTAAAATATTTTTTTTTTTTACGTTCAGCACTAGAAGGATATATGTACAATACAACATACAAGGGTTTTCAAATTTGATTTTTTAAAAAGCTGTTTACCATGAATATTGTCTAAAATCATATTTTAGGAAAAAATCCACAATGCAACTAATTCGGCATATGAAGGGATACACAGTTTTTTATAACAAACGTGAAACATCTTTTTTATACATTTTGAATGAAAAGGGTCTAAAATATTTTTTTTACATTCAGCACTAGAAGGACATATGTAGAATACAACATACAAGGGTTTTCAAATGTGATTTTTTAAAAAGGTTTTTCAATTAATATTGTCTAAAATCATGTTTTACGCAAAATCCACAATATAACTAGTTCGGCATATGAGGGGATACAAAGTTTTTCATAACGAACGAGAAACATATTTTTTATACATTTTGCATGAAAAGGGTCTAAAATATTTTTTTTACGTTCAGCACTAGAAGGACAGATGTAGAATACAATATACAAGGGTTTTCAAATGTGATAAAAAAAAAGCTTTTTTCAATTAATATTGTCTAAAATCATGGTTTAGGCAAAATCCACAATGCAACTAGTTCGGCATATGAAGGGATACACAGTTTTTTTTATAACAAGCGGGAAAAATATGTTTTATACATTTTGCATGAAAAGGATCTAAAATATTTTTTTTTACGTTCAGCACTAGAAGGATATATGTAGAATAAAACATACAAGGGTTTTCAAATGTGATTTTTTAAAAAGCCTTTTTCAATGAATATTGTCTAAAATCATGTTTTAGGCAAAATCCACAATGCAACTAGTTCGGCATATGAAGGGATACACTTTTTTTTATAACAAACAAGACAAATATTTTTTATATATTTTGCATGAAAAGTGTCTAAAATAATTTTTTTACGTTCAGCACTAGAAGGAAAGATGTAGAATACAATATACAAGGGTTTTCAAATGTGATAAAAAAAAAGCTTTTTTCAATTAATATTGTCTAAAACCATGTTTTAGGCTAAATCCACAATGCAACTAGTTCAGCATATGAAGGGATACACAGTTTTTTTAGAACAAACGGGAAAAATATTTTTTATACATTTAGCATGAAAAGGGTCTAAAATATTTTTTTTAACATTCAGCACTAGAAGGATATATGTAGAGTACAACATACAAGGGTTTTCAAATGTGATTTTTTTAAAAGCTTTTTTCAAGGAATATTGTCTAAAATCATGTTTTACGCAAAATCCACAATGCAACTAGTTCGGCATATGAAGGGATATACTTTTTTTTATAACAAACGAGAAAAATATTTTTTATACATTTTGCATGAAAAGGGTCTAAAATATTTTTTTTAACGTTCAGCACTAGAAGGATATATGTAGAATACAACATACAAGGGTTTTCAAATTTGATTTTTTAAAAAGCTGTTTACCATGAATATTGTCTAAAATCATATTTTAGGAAAAAATCCACAATGCAACTAATTCGGCATATGAAGGGATACACAGTTTTTTATAACAAACGTGAAACATATTTTTTATACATTTTGAATGAAAAGGGTCTAAAATATTTTTTTTACATTCAGCACTAGAAGGACATATGTAGAATACAACATACAAGTGTTTTCAAATGTGATTTCTTAAAAATATTTTTTCAATTAATATTTTCTAAAATCATGTTTTAGGCAAAATCCACAATGCAACTAGATCGGCATATGAAGGGATACACCTTTCTTTATAACAAACGAGAGAAAAATATTTTTTATACATTTTGCATGAAAAGGGTCTAAAATATTTTTTTTAACATTCAGCACTAGAAGGATATATGTAGAGTACAACATACAAGGGTTTTCAAATGTGATTTTTTAAAAAGGTTTTTCAATTAATATTGTCTAAAATCATGGTTTAGGCAAAATCCACAATGCAACTAGTTCGGCATATGAAGGGATACACAGTTTTTTTATAACAAACGGGAAAAATATTTTTTATACATTTTGCATGAAAAGGATCTAAGATATTTTTTTTTTTACGTTCAGATCTAGAAGGATATATGTAGAATAAAACATACAAGGGTTTTCAAATGTGATTTTTTAAAAAGCTTTTTTCAATGAATATTGTCTAAAATCATGTTTTAGGCAAAATCCACAATGCAACTAGTTCGGCATATGAAGGGATACACTTTTTTTTATAACAAACAAGACAAATATTTTTTATATATTTTGCATGAAAAGTGTCTAAAATAATTTTTTTACGTTCAGCACTAGAAGGAAAGATGTAGAATACAATATACAAGGGTTTTCAAATGTGATAAAAAAAAAGCTTTTTTCAAGGAATATTGTCTAAAATCATGTTTTACGCAAAATCCACAATGCAACTAGTTCGGCATATGAAGGGATATACTTTTTTTTTTATAACAAACGAGAAAAATATTTTTTATACATTTTTCATGAAAAGGGTCTAAAATATATTTTTTTAACGTTCAGCACTAGAAGGATATATGTAGAATACAACATACAAGTGTTTTCAAATTTGATTTTTTAAAAAGCTGTTTACCATGAATATTGTCTAAAATCATATTTTAGGAAAAAATCCACAATGCAACTAATTCGGCATATGAAGGGATACACAGTTTTTTATAACAAACGTGAAACATCTTTTTTATACATTTTGAATGAAAAGGGTCTAAAATATTTTTTTTACATTCAGCACTAGAAGGACATATGTAGAATACAACATACAAGGGTTTTCAAATGTGATTTTTTAAAAAGGTTTTTCAATTAATATTGTCTAAAATCATGTTTTACGCAAAATCCACAATATAACTAGTTCGGCATATGAGGGGATACAAAGATTTTCATAACGAACGAGAAACATATTTTTTATACATTTTGCATGAAAAGGGTCTAAAATATTTTTTTTACGTTCAGCACTAGAAGGACAGATGTAGAATACAATATACAAGGGTTTTCAAATGTGATTAAAAAAAAGCTTTTTTCAATTAATATTGTCTAAAATCATGGTTTAGGCAAAATCCACAGTGCAACTAGTTCGGCATATGTAGGGATACACTTTTTTTTTTTTTACAAACAAGACAAATATTTTTTATATATTTTGCATGAAAAGGGTCTAAAATAATTTTTTTACGTTCAGCACTAGATGAATATATGTAGAATACAACATACAAGGGTTTTCAAATGTGATTTCTTAAAAAGCTTTTTTCAATGAATATTTTCTAAAATCATGTTTTAGGCAAAATCCACAATGCAACTAGTTTTGCATATGAAGGGATACACCTTTTTTTATAAAAAACGAGAGAAAAATATTTTTTATACATTTTGCATGAAAAGGGTTTAAAATATTTTTTTTAACATTCAGCACTAGAAGGATATATGTAGAGTACAACATACAAGGGTTTTCAAAAGTGATTTTTTAAAAAGCTTTTTTCAATGAGTATTGTCTAAAATCATGTTTTACGCAAAATCCACAATATAACTAGTTCGGCATATGAAGGGATACAAACTTTTTCATAACGAACTAGAAACATATTTTTTATACATTTTGCATGAAAAGGGTCTAAAATATTTTTTTTTATGATCAGCACTAGACGGACAGATGTAGAATACAATATACAAGGGTTTTCAAATGTGATTTTTTTAAAAGCTTTTTTCAATGAATATTGTCTAAAATCATGTTTTAGGCAAAATCCACAGTGCAACTAGTTCGGCATATGTAGGGATACACTTTTTTTTTTTTTACAAACAAGACAAATATTTTTTATATATTTTGCATGAAAAGGGTCTAAAATATTTTTTTTACGTTCAGCACTAGAGGGATATATGTAGAATACAACATACAAGGGTTTTCAAATGTGATAAAAAAAAAAGCTGTTTACCATGAATATTGTCTAAAATCATGTTTTAGGCAAAATCCACAATGCAACTAGTTCGGCATATGAAGGGATACACCTTTTTTTTAAACAAACGAGAGAAAATATTTTTTATACATTTAGCATGAAAAGGGTCTAAAATATTTTTTTTTACATTCAGCACTAGAAGGATATATGTAGAGTACAACATACAAGGGTTTTCAAATGTGATTTTTTAAAAAGCTTTTTTCAAGGAATATTGTCTAAAATCATGTTTTACGCAAAATCCACAATGCAACTAGTTCGGCATATGAAGGGATATACTTTTTTTTTTATAACAAACGAGAAAAATATTTTTTATACATTTTGCATGAAAAGGGTCTAAAATATTTTTTTTAACGTTCAGCACTAGAAGGATATATGTAGAATACATCATACAAGGGTTTTCAAATTTGATTTTTTAAAAAGCTGTTTACCATGAATATTGTCTAAAATCATATTTTAGGAAAAAATCCACAATGCAACTAATTCGGCATATGAAGGGATACACAGTTTTTTATAACAAACGGGAAAAATATTTTTTATACATTTTGCATGAAAAGGATCTAAAATATTTTTTTTTACGTTCAGATCTAGAAGGATATATGTAGAATAAAACATACAAGGGTTTTCAAATGTGATTTTTTAAAAAGCTTTTTTCAATGAATATTGTCTAAAATCATGTTTTAGGCAAAATCCACAATGCAACTAGTTCGGCATATGAAGGGATACACTTTTTTTTATAACAAACAAGACAAATATTTTTTATATATTTTGCATGAAAAGTGTCTAAAATAATTTTTTTACGTTCAGCACTAGAAGGAAAGATGTAGAATACAATATACAAGGGTTTTCAAATGTGATAAAAAAAAAGCTTTTTTCAAGGAATATTGTCTAAAATCATGTTTTACGCAAAATCCACAATGCAACTAGTTCGGCATATGAAGGGATATACTTTTTTTTTTATAACAAACGAGAAAAATATTTTTTATACATTTTGCATGAAAAGGGTCTAAAATATATTTTTTTAACGTTCAGCACTAGAAGGATATATGTAGAATACAACATACAAGGGTTTTCAAATTTGATTTTTTAAAAAGCTGTTTACCATGAATATTGTCTAAAATCATATTTTAGGAAAAAATCCACAATGCAACTAATTCGGCATATGAAGGGATACACAGTTTTTTATAACAAACGTGAAACATCTTTTTTATACATTTTGAATGAAAAGGGTCTAAAATATTTTTTTTACATTCAGCACTAGAAGGACATATGTAGAATACAACATACAAGGGTTTTCAAATGTGATTTTTTAAAAAGGTTTTTCAATTAATATTGTCTAAAATCATGTTTTACGCAAAATCCACAATATAACTAGTTCGGCATATGAGGGGATACAAAGTTTTTCATAACGAACGAGAAACATATTTTTTATACATTTTGCATGAAAAGGGTCTAAAATATTTTTTTTACGTTCAGCACTAGAAGGACAGATGTAGAATACAATATACAAGGGTTTTCAAATGTGATTAAAAAAAAGCTTTTTTCAATTAATATTGTCTAAAATCATGGTTTAGGCAAAATCCACAGTGCAACTAGTTCGGCATATGTAGGGATACACTTTTTTTTTTTTTACAAACAAGACAAATATTTTTTATATATTTTGCATGAAAAGGGTCTAAAATAATTTTTTTACGTTCAGCACTAGATGAATATATGTAGAATACAACATACAAGGGTTTTCAAATGTGATTTCTTAAAAAGCTTTTTTCAATGAATATTTTCTAAAATCATGTTTTAGGCAAAATCCACAATGCAACTAGTTTTGCATATGAAGGGATACACCTTTTTTTATAAAAAACGAGAGAAAAATATTTTTTATACATTTTGCATGAAAAGGGTTTAAAATATTTTTTTTAACATTCAGCACTAGAAGGATATATGTAGAGTACAACATACAAGGGTTTTCAAAAGTGATTTTTTAAAAAGCTTTTTTCAATGAGTATTGTCTAAAATCATGTTTTACGCAAAATCCACAATATAACTAGTTCGGCATATGAAGGGATACAAACTTTTTCATAACGAACTAGAAACATATTTTTTATACATTTTGCATGAAAAGGGTCTAAAATATTTTTTTTTATGATCAGCACTAGACGGACAGATGTAGAATACAATATACAAGGGTTTTCAAATGTGATTTTTTTAAAAGCTTTTTTCAATGAATATTGTCTAAAATCATGTTTTAGGCAAAATCCACAGTGCAACTAGTTCGGCATATGTAGGGATACACTTTTTTTTTTTTTACAAACAAGACAAATATTTTTTATATATTTTGCATGAAAAGGGTCTAAAATATTTTTTTTACGTTCAGCACTAGAGGGATATATGTAGAATACAACATACAAGGGTTTTCAAATGTGATAAAAAAAAAAGCTGTTTACCATGAATATTGTCTAAAATCATGTTTTAGGCAAAATCCACAATGCAACTAGTTCGGCATATGAAGGGATACACCTTTTTTTTAAACAAACGAGAGAAAATATTTTTTATACATTTAGCATGAAAAGGGTCTAAAATATTTTTTTTTACATTCAGCACTAGAAGGATATATGTAGAGTACAACATACAAGGGTTTTCAAATGTGATTTTTTAAAAAGCTTTTTTCAAGGAATATTGTCTAAAATCATGTTTTACGCAAAATCCACAATGCAACTAGTTCGGCATATGAAGGGATATACTTTTTTTTTTATAACAAACGAGAAAAATATTTTTTATACATTTTGCATGAAAAGGGTCTAAAATATTTTTTTTAACGTTCAGCACTAGAAGGATATATGTAGAATACATCATACAAGGGTTTTCAAATTTGATTTTTTAAAAAGCTGTTTACCATGAATATTGTCTAAAATCATATTTTAGGAAAAAATCCACAATGCAACTAATTCGGCATATGAAGGGATACACAGTTTTTTATAACAAACGGGAAAAATATTTTTTATACATTTTGCATGAAAAGGATCTAAAATATTTTTTTTTACGTTCAGATCTAGAAGGATATATGTAGAATAAAACATACAAGGGTTTTCAAATGTGATTTTTTAAAAAGCTTTTTTCAATGAATATTGTCTAAAATCATGTTTTAGGCAAAATCCACAATGCAACTAGTTCGGCATATGAAGGGATACACTTTTTTTTATAACAAACAAGACAAATATTTTTTATATATTTTGCATGAAAAGTGTCTAAAATAATTTTTTTACGTTCAGCACTAGAAGGAAAGATGTAGAATACAATATACAAGGGTTTTCAAATGTGATAAAAAAAAAGCTTTTTTCAAGGAATATTGTCTACAATCATGTTTTACGCAAAATCCACAATGCAACTAGTTCGGCATATGAAGGGATATACTTTTTTTTTTTATAACAAACGAGAAAAATATTTTTTATACATTTTGCATGAAAAGGGTCTAAAATATTTTTTTTTAACGTTCAGCACTAGAAGGATATATGTAGAATACAACATACAAGGGTTTTCAAATTTGATTTTTTAAAAAGCTGTTTACCATGAATATTGTCTAAAATCATATTTTAGGAAAAAATCCACAATGCAACTAATTCGGCATATGAAGGGATACACAGTTTTTTATAACAAACGTGAAACATCTTTTTTATACATTTTGAATGAAAAGGGTCTAAAATATTTTTTTTACATTCAGCACTAGAAGGACATATGTAGAATACAACATACAAGGGTTTTCAAATGTGATTTTTTAAAAAGGTTTTTCAATTAATATTGTCTAAAATCATGTTTTACGCAAAATCCACAATATAACTAGTTCGGCATATGAGGGGATACAAAGTTTTTCATAACGAACGAGAAACATCTTTTTTATACATTTTGCATGAAAAGGGTCTAAAATATTTTTTTTACGTTCAGCACTAGAAGGACAGATGTAGAATACAATATACAAGGGTTTTCAAATGTGATACAAAAAAAGCTTTTTTCAATTAATATTGTCTAAAATCATGGTTTAGGCAAAATCCACAATGCAACTAGTTCGGCATATGAAGGGATACACAGCTTTTTTTATAACAAACGGGAAAAATATGTTTTATACATTTTGCATGAAAAGGATCTAAAATATTTTTTTTTACGTTCAGCACTAGAAGGATATATGTAGAATAAAACATACAAGGGTTTTCAAATGTGATTTTTTAAAAAGCCTTTTTCAATGAATATTGTCTAAAATCATGTTTTAGGCAAAATCCACAATGCAACTAGTTCGGCATATGAAGTGATACACTTTTTTTTATAACAAACAAGACAAATATTTTTTATATATTTTGCATGAAAAGTGTCTAAAATAATTTTTTTACGTTCAGCACTAGAAGGAAAGATGTAGAATACAATATACAAGGGTTTTCAAATGTGATAAAAAAAAAGCTTTTTTCAATTAATATTGTCTAAAACCATGTTTTAGGCTAAATCCACAATGCAACTAGTTCAGCATATGAAGGGATACACAGTTTTTTTAGAACAAACGGGAAAAATATTTTTTATACATTTTGCATGAAAAGGGTCTAAAATATTTTTTTTTACATTCAGCACTAGAATGATATATGTAGAGTACAACATACAAGGGTTTTCAAATGTGATTTTTTTAAAAGCTTTTTTCAAGGAATATTGTCTAAAATCATGTTTTACGCAAAATCCACAATGCAACTAGTTCGGCATATGAAGGGATATACTTTTTTTTTATAACAAACGAGAAAAATATTTTTTATACATTTTGCATGAAAAGGGTCTAAAATATTTTTTTTAACGTTCAGCACTAGAAGGATATATGTAGAATACAACATACAAGGGTTTTCAAATTTGATTTTTTAAAAAGCTGTTTACCATGAATATTGTCTAAAATCATATTTTGGGAAAAAATCCACAATGCAACTAATTCGGCATATGAAGGGATACACAGTTTTTTATAACAAACGTGAAACATCTTTTTTATACATTTTGAATGAAAAGGGTCTAAAATATTTTTTTTTACATTCAGCACTAGAAGGACATATGTAGAATACAACATACAAGGGTTTTCAAATGTGATTTCTTAAAAATATTTTTTCAATGAATATTTTCTAAAATCATGTTTTAGGCAAAATCCACAATGCAACTAGTTCGGCATATGAAGGGATACACCTTTCTTTATAACAAACGAGAGAAAAATATTTTTTATACATTTTGCATGAAAAGGGTCTAAAATATTTTTTTTAACATTCAGCACTAGAAGGATATATGTAGAGTACAACATACAAGGGTTTTCAAATGTGATTTTTTAAAAAGGTTTTTCAATTAATATTGTCTAAAATCATGGTTTAGGCAAAATCCACAATGCAACTAGTTCGGCATATGAAGGGATACACAGTTTTTTTATAACAAACGGGAAAAATATTTTTTATACATTTTGCATGAAAAGGATCTAAGATATATTTTTTTTTATGTTCAGATCTAGAAGGATATATGTAGAATAAAACATACAAGGGTTTTCAAATGTGATTTTTTAAAAAGCTTTTTTCAATGAATATTGTCTAAAATCATGTTTTAGGCAAAATCCACAATGCAACTAGTTCGGCATATGAAGGGATACACTTTTTTTTATAACAAACAAGACAAATATTTTTTATATATTTTGCATGAAAAGTGTCTAAAATAATTTTTTTACGTTCAGCACTAGAAGGAAAGATGTAGAATACAATATACAAGGGTTTTCAAATGTGATAAAAAAAAGCTTTTTTCAAGGAATATTGTCTAAAATCATGTTTTACGCAAAATCCACAATGCAACTAGTTCGGCATATGAAGGGATATACTTTTTTTTTTATAACAAACGAGAAAAATATTTTTTATACATTTTGCATGAAAAGGGTCTAAAATATATTTTTTTAACGTTCAGCACTAGAAGGATATATGTAGAATACAACATACAAGGGTTTTCAAATTTGATTTTTTAAAAAGCTGTTTACCATGAATATTGTCTAAAATCATATTTTAGGAAAAAATCCACAATGCAACTAATTCGGCATATGAAGGGATACACAGTTTTTTATAACAAACGTGAAACATCTTTTTTATACATTTTGAATGAAAAGGGTCTAAAATATTTTTTTTACATTCAGCACTAGAAGGACATATGTAGAATACAACATACAAGGGTTTTCAAATGTGATTTTTTAAAAAGGTTTTTCAATTAATATTGTCTAAAATCATGTTTTACGCAAAATCCACAATATAACTAGTTCGGCATATGAGGGGATACAAAGTTTTTCATAACGAACGAGAAACATATTTTTTATACATCTTGCATGAAACGGGTCTAAAATATTTTTTTTACGTTCAGCACTAGAAGGACAGATGTAGAATACAATATACAAGGGTTTTCAAATGTGATAAAAAAAAAGCTTTTTTCAATTAATATTGTCTAAAATCATGGTTTAGGCAAAATCCACAGTGCAACTAGTTCGGCATATGTAGGGATACACTTTTTTTTTTTTTACAAACAAGACAAATATTTTTTATATATTTTGCATGAAAGGGTCTAAAATATTTTTTTTACGTTCAGCACTAGATGAATATATGTAGAATACAACATACAAGGGTTTTCAAATGTGATTTCTTAAAAAGCTTTTTTCAATGAATATTTTCTAAAATCATGTTTTAGGCAAAATCCACAATGCAACTAGTTTTGCATATGAAGGGATACACCTTTTTTTATAAAAAACGAGAGAAAAATATTTTTTATACATTTTGCATGAAAAGGGTTTAAAATATTTTTTTTAACATTCAGCACTAGAAGGATATATGTAGAGTACAACATACAAGGGTTTTCAAAAGTGATTTTTTAAAAAGCTTTTTTCAATGAGTATTGTCTAAAATCATGTTTTACGCAAAATCCACAATATAACTAGTTCGGCATATGAAGGGATACAAACTTTTTCATAACGAACTAGAAATATATTTTTTATACATTTTGCATGAAAAGGGTCTAAAATATTTTTTTTTATGATCAGCACTAGACGGACAGATGTAGAATACAATATACAAGGGTTTTCAAATGTGATTTTTTAAAAAGCTTTTTTCAATGAATATTGTCTAAAATCATGTTTTAGGCAAAATCCACAGTGCAACTAGTTCGGCATATGTAGGGATACACTTTTTTTTTTTTTACAAACAAGACAAATATTTTTTATATATTTTGCATGAAAAGGGTCTAAAATATTTTTTTTACGTTCAGCACTAGAGGGATATATGTAGAATACAACATACAAGGGTTTTCAAATGTGATAAAAAAAAAAGCTGTTTACCATGAATATTGTCTAAAATCATGTTTTAGGTAAAATCCACAATGCAACTAGTTCGGCATATGAAGGGATACACCTTTTTTTTAAACAAACGAGAGAAAAATATTTTTTATACATTTAGCATGAAAAGGGTCTAAAATATTTTTTTTTACATTCAGCACTAGAAGGATATATGTAGAGTACAACATACAAGGGTTTTCAAATGTGATTTTTTAAAAAGCTTTTTTCAAGGAATATTGTCTAAAATCATGTTTTACGCAAAATCCACAATGCAACTAGTTCGGCATATGAAGGGATATACTTTTTTTTATAACAAACGAGAAAAATATTTTTTATACATTTTGCATGAAAAGGGTCTAAAATATTTTTTTTTTACGTTCAGCACTAGAAGGATATATGTAGAATACAACATACAAGGGTTTTCAAATTTGATTTTTTAAAAAGCTGTTTACCATGAATATTGTCTAAAATCATATTTTAGGAAAAAATCCACAATGCAACTAATTCGGCATATGAAGGGATACACAGTTTTTTATAACAAACGTGAAACATCTTTTTTATACATTTTGAATGAAAAGGGTCTAAAATATTTTTTTTACATTCAGCACTAGAAGGACATATGTAGAATACAACATACAAGGGTTTTCAAATGTGATTTTTTAAAAAGGTTTTTCAATTAATATTGTCTAAAATCATGTTTTACGCAAAATCCACAATATAACTAGTTCGGCATATGAGGGGATACAAAGTTTTTCATAACGAACGAGAAACATATTTTTTATACATTTTGCATGAAAAGGGTTTAAAATATTTTTTTTACGTTCAGCACTAGAAGGACAGATGTAGAATACAATATACAAGGGTTTTCAAATGTGATAAAAAAAAAGCTTTTTTCAATTAATATTGTCTAAAATCATGGTTTAGGCAAAATCCACAATGCAACTAGTTCGGCATATGAAGGGATACACAGTTTTTTTTATAACAAGCGGGAAAAATATGTTTTATACATTTTGCATGAAAAGGATCTAAAATATTTTTTTTTACGTTCAGCACTAGAAGGATATATGTAGAATAAAACATACAAGGGTTTTCAAATGTGATTTTTTAAAAAGCCTTTTTCAATGAATATTGTCTAAAATCATGTTTTAGGCAAAATCCACAATGCAACTAGTTCGGCATATGAAGGGATACACTTTTTTTTATAACAAACAAGACAAATATTTTTTATATATTTTGCATGAAAAGTGTCTAAAATAATTTTTTTAACATTCAGCACTAGAAGGATGTATGTAGAGTACAACATACAAGGGTTTTCAAATGTGATTTTTTTAAAAGCTTTTTTCAAGGAATATTGTCTAAAATCATGTTTTACGCAAAATCCACAATGCAACTAGTTCGGCATATGAAGGGATATACTTTTTTTTATAACAAACGAGAAAAATATTTTTTATACATTTTGCATGAAAAGGGTCTAAAATATTTTTTTTAACGTTCAGCACTAGAAGGATATATGTAGAATACAACATACAAGGGTTTTCAAATTTGATTTTTTAATAAGCTGTTTACCATGAATATTGTCTAAAATCATATTTTAGGAAAAAATCCACAATGCAACTAATTCGGCATATGAAGGGATACACAGTTTTTTATAACAAACGTGAAACATATTTTTTATACATTTTGAATGAAAAGGGTCTAAAATATTTTTTTTACATTCAGCACTAGAAGGACATATGTAGAATACAACATACAAGGGTTTTCAAATGTGATTTCTTAAAAATATTTTTTCAATTAATATTTTCTAAAATCATGTTTTAGGCAAAATCCACAATGCAACTAGATCGGCATATGAAGGGATACACCTTTCTTTATAACAAACGAGAGAAAAATATTTTTTATACATTTTGCATGAAAAGGGTCTAAAATATTTTTTTTAACATTCAGCACTAGAAGGATATATGTAGAGTACAACATACAAGGGTTTTCAAATGTGATTTTTTAAAAAGGTTTTTCAATTAATATTGTCTAAAATCATGGTTTAGGCAAAATCCACAATGCAACTAGTTCGGCATATGAAGGGATACACAGTTTTTTTATAACAAACGGGAAAAATATTTTTTATACATTTTGCATGAAAAGGATCTAAGATATTTTTTTTTTTACGTTCAGATCTAGAAGGATATATGTAGAATAAAACATACAAGGGTTTTCAAATGTGATTTTTTAAAAAGCTTTTTTCAATGAATATTGTCTAAAATCATGTTTTAGGCAAAATCCACAATGCAACTAGTTCGGCATATGAAGGGATACACTTTTTTTATAACAAACAAGACAAATATTTTTTATATATTTTGCATGAAAAGTGTCTAAAATAATTTTTTTACGTTCAGCACTAGAAGGAAAGATGTAGAATACAATATACAAGGGTTTTCAAATGTGATAGAAAAAAAGCTTTTTTCAAGGAATATTGTCTAAAATCATGTTTTACGCAAAATCCACAATGCAACTAGTTCGGCATATGAAGGGATATACTTTTTTTTTTATAACAAACGAGAAAAATATTTTTTATACATTTTGCATGAAAAGGGTCTAAAATATATTTTTTTAACGTTCAGCACTAGAAGGATATATGTAGAATACAACATACAAGGGTTTTCAAATTTGATTTTTTAAAAAGCTGTTTACCATGAATATTGTCTAAAATCATATTTTAGGAAAAAATCCACAATGCAACTAATTCGGCATATGAAGGGATACACAGTTTTTTATAACAAACGTGAAACATCTTTTTTATACATTTTGAATGAAAAGGGTCTAAAATATTTTTTTTACATTCAGCACTAGAAGGACATATGTAGAATACAACATACAAGGGTTTTCAAATGTGATTTTTTAAAAAGGTTTTTCAATTAATATTGTCTAAAATCATGTTTTACGCAAAATCCACAATATAACTAGTTCGGCATATGAGGGGATACAAAGTTTTTCATAACGAACGAGAAACATATTTTTTATACATTTTGCATGAAAAGGGTCTAAAATATTTTTTTTACGTTCAGCACTAGAAGGACAGATGTAGAATACAATATACAAGGGTTTTCAAATGTGATAAAAAAAAAGCTTTTTTCAATTAATATTGTCTAAAATCATGGTTTAGGCAAAATCCACAATGCAACTAGTTCGGCATATGAAGGGATACACAGCTTTTTTTATAACAAACGGGAAAAATATGTTTTATACATTTTGCATGAAAAGGATCTAAAATATTTTTTTTTACGTTCAGCACTAGAAGGATATATGTAGAATAAAACATACAAGGGTTTTCAAATGTGATTTTTTAAAAAGCCTTTTTCAATGAATATTGTCTAAAATCATGTTTTAGGCAAAATCCACAATGCAACTAGTTCGGCATATGAAGTGATACACTTTTTTTTATAACAAACAAGACAAATATTTTTTATATATTTTGCATGAAAAGTGTCTAAAATAATTTTTTTACGTTCAGCACTAGAAGGAAAGATGTAGAATACAATATACAAGGGTTTTCAAATGTGATTTCTTAAAAAGCTTTTTTCAATGAATATTTTCTAAAATCATGTTTTAGGCAAAATCCAAAATATAACTAGTTCGCCATATGAAGGGATACAAAGTTTTTTAACACTAACGAGAAACATATTTTTTATGAATTTTGCATGAAAGGGTCTAAAATATTTTTTTAAACATTCAGCAGTAGAAGGACATATGTAGAATACAACATACAAGGGTTTTCAAATGTGATTTCTTAAAAAGCTTTTTTCAATGAATATTTTCTAAAATCATGTTTTAGGCAAAATCCACAATGCAACTAGTTTTGCATATGAAGGGATACACCTTTTTTTATAACAAACGAGAGAAAAATATTTTTTATACATTTTGCATGAAAAGGGTTTAAAATATTTTTTTTAACATTCAGCACTAGAAGGATATATGTAGAGTACAACATACAAGGGTTTTCAAAAGTGATTTTTTAAAAAGCTTTTTTCAATGAGTATTGTCTAAAATCATGTTTTACGCAAAATCCACAATATAACTAGTTCGGCATATGAAGGGATACAAACTTTTTCATAACGAACTAGAAACATATTTTTTATACATTTTGCATGAAAAGGGTCTAAAATATTTTTTTTTATGATCAGCACTAGACGGACAGATGTAGAATACAATATACAAGGGTTTTCAAATGTAATTTTTTAAAAAGCTTTTTTCAATGAATATTGTCTAAAATCATGTTTTAGGCAAAATCCACAGTGCAACTAGTTCGGCATATGTAGGGATACACTTTTTTTTTTTTTACAAACAAGACAAATATTTTTTATATATTTTGCATGAAAAGGGTCTAAAATAATTTTTTTACGTTCAGCACTAGATGGATATATGTAGAATACAATATACAAGGGTTTTCAAATGTGATTTCTTAAAAAGCTTTTTTCAATGAATATTTTCTAAAATCATGTTTTAGGCAAAATCCAAAATATAACTAGTTCGCCATATGAAGGGATACAAAGTTTTTTAAAACTAACGAGAAACATATTTTTTATGAATTTTGCATGAAAGGGTCTAAAATATTTTTTTAAACATTCAGCAGTAGAAGGACATATGTAGAATACAACATACAAGGGTTTTCAAATGTGATTTCTTAAAAAGCTTTTTTCAATGAATATTTTCTAAAATCATGTTTTAGGCAAAATCCACAATGCAACTAGTTTTGCATATGAAGGGATACCCCTTTTTTTATAACAAACGAGAGAAAAATATTTTTTATACATTTTGCATGAAAAGGGTTTAAAATATTTTTTTTAACATTCAGCACTAGAAGGATATATGTAGAGTACAACATACAAGGGTTTTCAAAAGTGATTTTTTAAAAAGCTTTTTTCAATGAGTATTGTCTAAAATCATGTTTTACGCAAAATCCACAATATAACTAGTTCGGCATATGAAGGGATACAAACTTTTTCATAACGAACTAGAAACATATTTTTTATACATTTTGCATGAAAAGGGTCTAAAATATTTTTTTTTATGATCAGCACTAGACGGACAGATGAAGAATACAATATACAAGGGTTTACAAATGTGATTTTTTAAAAAGCTTTTTTCAATGAATATTGTCTAAAATCATGTTTTAGGCAAAATCCACAGTGCAAATAGTTCGGCATATGTAGGGATACACTTTTTTTTTTTTTACAAACAAGACAAATATTTTTTATATATTTTGCATGAAAAGGGTCTAAAATATTTTTTTTACGTTCAGCACTAGATGGATATATGTAGAATACAACATACAAGGGTTTTCAAATGTGATAAAAAAAAAAGCTGTTTACCATGAATATTGTCTAAAATCATGTTTTAATCAAAATCCACAATGCAACTAGTTCGGCATATGAAGGGATATACTTTTTTTTTTATAACAAACGAGAAAAATATTTTTTATACATTTTGCATGAAAAGGGTCTAAAATCATGTTTTAGGCAAAATCCACAATATAACTAGTTCGGCATATGAAGGGATACAAAGTTTTTATAACTAACGAGAAACATATTTTTTATACATTTTGCATGAAAGGGTCTAAAATATTTTTTTAAACATTCAGCAGTAGAAGGACATATGTAGAATACAACATAAAAGGGTTTTCAAATGTGATTTTTTTAAAAGCTTTTTTCAATGAATATTGTCTTAAATCATGTTTTAGGCAAAATCCACAATGCAACTAGTTCGGCATATGAAGGGATACACAGTTTTTTTTAAACAAACGTGAAACACATTTTTTATATATTTTGCATGAAAATGGTCTAAAATATATTTTTTACGTTCAGCACTAGAAGGATGTATGTATAATAAAAGATACAAGGGTTTTCAAATGTGATTTTTTAAAAAGCTTTTTTCAATGAATATTGTCTAAAATCATGTTTTAGGCAAAATCCACAATGCAACTAGTTCGGCATATGAAGGGATACACAGTTTTTTATAACAAACGTGAAACAAATTTTTTATACATTTTGCATGAAAAGGGTCTAAAATATTTTTTTTACATTCAGCACTAGAAGTACATATGTAGAATACAACATACAAGGGTTTTCAAATGTGATTTCTTAAAAAGCTTTTTTCAATGAATATTTTCTAAAATCATGTTTTAGGCAAAATCCACATTATAACTAGTTCGGCATATGAAGGGATACACCTTTTTTTAGAACAAACGAGAGAAAAATATTTTTTATACATTTTGCATGAAAAGGGTCTAAAATATTTTTTGTAACATTCTGCACTAGAAGGATATATGTAGAGTACAACATACAAGGGTTTTCAAATGTGATTTTTTAAAAAGCTTTTTTCAATGAATATTGTCTATAATCATGTTTTAGGCAAAATCAACATTATAACTAGTTCGGCATATGAAGGGATACAAAGTTTTTTTACAACAAACGTGAAAAATATTTTTTATACATTTTGCATGAAAAGGGTCAAAAAATTTTTTTGAACGTTCAGCACTAGAAGGACATATATAGAATACAACACACAAGGGTTTTCAAATGTGATTAAAAAAAAAGCTGTTTACCATGAATATTGTCTAAAATCATGTTTTAGGCAAAATCCACAATGCAACTAGTTCGGCATATGAAGGGATACACAGTTTTTTTTAACAAACGTGAAACACATTTTTTATACATTTTGCATGAAACGGGTCTAAAATATTTTTTTCACGTTCAGCACTAGAAGGACATATATAGAATACAACACACAAGGGTTTTCAAATGTGATTTAAAAAAAAGCTGTTTACCATGAATATTGTCTAAAATCATGTTTTAGGCAAAATCCACAATGTAAGTAGTTCGGCATATGAAGGGATACACAGTTTTTTTTAGAACAAACGAGAAAAATATTTTTTATACATTTTGCATGAAAAGGGTCTACAATATTTTTTTTAACGTTCAGCACTAGAAGGATATATGTAGAATACAACATACAAGGGTTTTCAAATGTGATTTTTTAAAAAGCTTTTTTCAATGAATATTGTCTAAAATCATGTTTTAGGCAAAATCCACAATGCAACTAGTTCGGCATATGAAGGGATACACAGTTTTTTTTAAACAAACGTGAAACACATTTTTTATATATTTTGCATGAAAAGGGTCTAAAATGTTTTTTTTACGTTCAGCACTAGAAGGATGTATGTATAATAAAAGATACAAGGGTTTTCAAATGTGATTTTTTTAAAAGCTTTTTTCAATGAATATTGTCTAAAATCATGTTTTAGGCAAAATCCACAATGCAACTAGTTCGGCATATGAAGGGATACACAGTTTTTTGTAACAAACGTGAAACAAATTTTTTATACATGTTGCATGAAAAGGGTCTAAAATATTTTTTTTACGTTCAGCACTAGAAGTACATATGTAGAATACAACATACAAGGGTTTTCAAATGTGATTTCTTAAAAAGCTTTTTTCAATGAATATTTTCTAAAATCATGTTTTAGGCAAAATCCACATTATAACTAGTTCGGCATATGAAGGGATACACCTTTTTTTATAACGAACGAGAGAAAAATATTTTTTATACATTTTGCATGAAAAGGGTCTAAAATATTTTTTGTAACATTCTGCACTAGAAGGATATATGTAGAGTACAACATACAAGGGTTTTCAAATGTGATTTTTTTAAAAGCTTTTTTCAATGAATATTGTCTAAAATCATGTTTTAGGCAAAATCAACAATATAACTAGTTCGGCATATGAAGGGATACAAAGTTTTTTTATAACAAACGTGAAAAATATTTTTTATACATTTTGCATGAAACGGGTCTAAAATATTTTTTTCACGTTCAGCACTAGAAGTACATATATAGAATACAACACACAAGGGTTTTCAAATGTGATTTAAAAAAAAGCTGTTTACCATGAATATTGTCTAAAATCATGTTTTAGGCAAAATCCACAATGCAAGTAGTTCGGCATATGAAGGGATACACAGTTTTTTTTAGAACAAACGAGAAAAATATTTTTTATACATTTTGCATGAAAAGGGTCTACAATATTTTTTTTAACGTTCAGCACTAGAAGGATATATGTAGAATACAACATACAAGGGTTTTCAAATGTGATTTTTTAAAAAGCTTTTTTCAATGAATATTGTCTAAAATCATGTTTTAGGCAAAATCCACAATGCAACTAGTTCGGCATATGAAGGGATACACAGTTTTTTTTAACAAACGTGAAACACATTTTTTATACATTTTGCATGAAACGGGTCTAAAATATTTTTTTCACGTTCAGCACTAGAAGGACATATATAGAATACAACACACAAGGGTTTTCAAATGTGATTTAAAAAAAAGCTGTTTACCATGAATATTGTCTAAAATCATGTTTTAGGCAAAATCCACAATGCAAGTAGTTCGGCATATGAAGGGATACACAGTTTTTTTTAGAACAAACGAGAAAAATATTTTTTATACATTTTGCATGAAAAGGGTCTACAATATTTTTTTTAACGTTCAGCACTAGAAGGATATATGTAGAATACAACATACAAGGGTTTTCAAATGTGATTTTTTAAAAAGCTTTTTTCAATGAATATTGTCTAAAATCATGTTTTAGGCAAAATCCACAATGCAACTAGTTCGGCATATGAAGGGATACACAGTTTTTTTTAAACAAACGTGAAACACATTTTTTATATATTTTGCATGAAAAGGGTCTAAAATGTTTTTTTTACGTTCAGCACTAGAAGGATGTATGTATAATAAAAGATACAAGGGTTTTCAAATGTGATTTTTTTAAAAGCTTTTTTCAATGAATATTGTCTAAAATCATGTTTTAGGCAAAATCCACAATGCAACTAGTTCGGCATATGAAGGGATACACAGTTTTTTGTAACAAACGTGAAACACATTTTTTATACATTTTGCATGAAAAGGGTCTAAAATATTTTTTTTACGTTCAGCACTAGAAGTACATATGTAGAATACAACATACAAGGGTTTTCAAATGTGATTTCTTAAAAAGCTTTTTTCAATGAATATTTTCTAAAATCATGTTTTAGGCAAAATCCACATTATAACTAGTTCGGCATATGAAGGGATACACCTTTTTTTATAACAAACGAGAGAAAAATATTTTTTATACATTTTGCATGAAAAGGGTCTAAAATATTTTTTGTAACATTCTGCACTAGAAGGATATATGTAGAGTACAACATACAAGGGTTTTCAAATGTGATTTTTTTAAAAGCTTTTTTCAATGAATATTGTCTAAAATCATGTTTTAGGCAAAATCAACAATATAACTAGTTCGGCATATGAAGGGATACAAAGTTTTTTTATAACAAACGTGAAAAATATTTTTTATACATTTTGCATGAAACGGGTCTAAAATATTTTTTTCACGTTCAGCACTAGAAGGACATATATAGAATACAACACACAAGGGTTTTCAAATGTGATTTAAAAAAAAGCTGTTTACCATGAATATTGTCTAAAATCATGTTTTAGGCAAAATCCACAATGCAAGTAGTTCGGCATATGAAGGGATACACAGTTTTTTTTAGAACAAACGAGAAAAATATTTTTTATACATTTTGCATGAAAAGGGTCTACAATATTTTTTTTAACGTTCAGCACTAGAAGGATATATGTAGAATACAACATACAAGGGTTTTCAAATGTGATTTTTTAAAAAGCTTTTTTCAATGAATATTGTCTAAAATCATGTTTTAGGCAAAATCCACAATGCAACTAGTTCGGCATATGAAGGGATACACAGTTTTTTTTAAACAAACGTGAAACACATTTTTTATATATTTTGCATGAAAAGGGTCTAAAATATTTTTTTTACGTTCAGCACTAGAAGGATGTATGTATAATAAAAGATACAAGGGTTTTCAAATGTGATTTTTTTAAAAGCTTTTTTCAATGAATATTGTCTAAAATCATGTTTTAGGCAAAATCCACAATGCAACTAGTTCGGCATATGAAGGGATACACAGTTTTTTGTAACAAACGTGAAACAAATTTTTTATACATTTTGCATGAAAAGGGTCTAAAATATTTTTTTTACGTTCAGCACTAGAAGTACATATGTAGAATACAACATACAAGGGTTTTCAAATGTGATTTCTTAAAAAGCTTTTTTCAATGAATATTTTTTAAAATCATGTTTTAGGCAAAATCCACATTATAACTAGTTCGGCATATGAAGGGATACACCTTTTTTTATAACAAACGAGAGAAAAATATTTTTTATACATTTTGCATGAAAAGGGTCTAAAATATTTTTTGTAACATTCTGCACTAGAAGGATATATGTAGAGTACAACATACAAGGGTTTTCAAATGTGATTTTTTTAAAAGCTTTTTTCAATGAATATTGTCTAAAATCATGTTTTAGGCAAAATCAACAATATAACTAGTTCGGCATATGAAGGGATACAAAGTTTTTTTATAACAAACGTGAAAAATATTTTTTATACATTTTGCATGAAACGGGTCTAAAATATTTTTTTCACGTTCAGCACTAGAAGGACATATATAGAATACAACACACAAGGGTTTTCAAATGTGATTTTAAAAAAAGCTGTTTACCATGAATATTGTCTAAAATCATGTTTTAGGCAAAATCCACAATGCAAGTAGTTCGGCATATGAAGGGATACACAGTTTTTTTTAGAACAAACGAGAAAAATATTTTTTATACATTTTGCATGAAAAGGGTCTAAAATATTTTTTTTAACGTTCAGCACTAGAAGGATATATGTAGAATACAACATACAAGGGTTTTCAAATGTGATTTTTTAAAAAGCTGTTTACCATGAATATTGTCTAAAATCATGTTTTAGAAAAAAATCCACAATGCAACTAGTTCGGCATATGAAGGGATGCACAGTTTTTTTTTAACAAACGTGAAACAAATTTTTTATACATTTTGCATGAAAAGGGTCTAAAATATTTTTTTTACGTTCAGCAATAAAAGGATGTATGTAGAATAAAAGATACAAGGGTTTTCAAATGTGATTTTTTAAAAAGCTTTTTTCAATGAATATTGTCTAAAATCATGTTTTAGGCAAAATCCACAATGCAAGTAGTTCGGCATATGAAGGGATACACAGTTTTTTTTAGAACAAACGAGAAAAATATTTTTTATACATTTTGCATGAAAAGGGTCTAAAATATTTTTTTACGTTCAGCAATAAAAGGATATATGTAGAATAAAACATACAAGGGTTTTCAAATGTGATTTTTTAAAAAGCTTTTTTCAATGAATATTGTCTAAAATCAGGTTTTAGGCAAAATCCACAATGCAACTAGTTCGGCATATGAAGGGATACACCGTTTTTTTTTAACAAACGTGAAACACATTTTTTATATATTTTGCATGAAAATGGTCTAAAATATTTTTTTTACGTTCAGCACTTGAAGGATGTATGTATAATAAAAGATACAAGGGTTTTCAAATGTGATTTTTTTAAAAGCTTTTTTCAATGAATATTGTCTAAAATCATGTTTTAGGCAAAATCCACAATGCAACTAGTTCGGCATATGAAGGGATACACAGTTTTTTGTAACAAACGTGAAACAAATTTTTTATACATTTTGCATGAAAAGGGTCTAAAATATTTTTTTTACGTTCAGCACTAGAAGTACATATGTAGAATACAACATACAAGGGTTTTCAAATGTGATTTCTTAAAAAGCTTTTTTCAATGAATATTTTCTAAATCATGTTTTAGGCAAAATCCACATTATAACTAGTTCGGCATATGAAGGGATACACCTTTTTTTATAACAAACGAGAGAAAAATATTTTTTATACATTTTGCATGAAAAGGGTCTAAAATATTTTTTGTAACATTCTGCACTAGAAGGATATATGTAGAGTACAACATACAAGGGTTTTCAAATGTGATTTTTTTAAAAGCTTTTTTCAATGAATATTGTCTAAAATCATGTTTTAGGCAAAATCAACAATATAACTAGTTCGGCATATGAAGGGATACAAAGTTTTTTTATAACAAACGTGAAAAATGTTTTTTATACATTTTGCATGAAACGGGTCTAAAATATTTTTTTCACGTTCAGCACTAGAAGGACATATATAGAATACAACACACAAGGGTTTTCAAATGTGATTTAAAAAAAAGCTGTTTACCATGAATATTGTCTAAAATCATGTTTTAGGCAAAATCCACAATGCAAGTAGTTCGGCATATGAAGGGATACACAGTTTTTTTTAGAACAAACGAGAAAAATATTTTTTATACATTTTTTATGAAAAGGGTCTAAAATATTTTTTTTAACGTTCAGCACTAGAAGGATATATGTAGAATACAACATACAAGGGTTTTCAAATGTGATTTTTTAAAAAGCTGTTTACCATGAATATTGTCTAAAATCATGTTTTAGAAAAAAATCCACAATGCAACTAGTTCGGCATATGAAGGGATGCACAGTTTTTTTTTAACAAACGTGAAACATATTTTTTATACATTTTGCATGAAAAGGGTCTAAAATATTTTTTTTACGTTCAGCAATAAAAGGATGTATGTAGAATAAAAGATACAAGGGTTTTCAAATGTGATTTTTTAAAAAGCTTTTTTCAATGAATATTGTCTAAAATCATGTTTTAGGCAAAATCCACAATGCAAGTAGTTCGGCATATAAAGGGATACACAGTTTTTTTTAGAACAAACGAGAAAAATATTTTTTATACATTTTGCATGAAAAGGGTCTAAAATATTTTTTTTAACGTTCAGCACTAGAAGGATATATGTAGAATACAACATACAAGGTTTTTCAAATGTGATTTTTTAAAAAGCTGTTTACCATGAATATTGTCTAAAATCATGTTTTAGGAAAAAATCCACAATGCAACTAGTTCAGCATATGAAGGGATGCACAGTTTTTTTTTAACAAACGTGAAACATATTTTTTATACATTTTGCATGAAAAGGGTCTAAAATATTTTTTTACGTTCAGCAATAAAAGGATATATGTAGAATAAAACATACAAGGGTTTTCAAATGTGATTTTTTAAAAAGCTTTTTTCAATTAATATTGTCTAAAATCATGTTTTAGGCAAAATCCACAATGCAACTAGTTCGGCATAGGAAGGGATACACAGTTTTTTATAACAAACGTGAAACACATTTTTATACATTTTGCATGAAAAGGGTCTAAAATATTTTTTTTACGTTCAGAACTAGAGGGACATATGTAGAATACAACATACAAGGGTTTTCAAATGTGATTTAAAAAAGAAGCAGTTTACCAGTAATATTGTCTAAAATCATGTTTTAGGCAAAATCCACAATGCAACTAGTTCGGCATATGAAGGGATACACAGTTTTTTTATAACAAACGAGAAAAATATTTTTTAAACATTTTGCATGAAAAGGGTCTAAAATATTTTTTTTAACGTTCAGCACTAGAAGGATATATGTAGAATACAACATACAAGGGTTTTCAAATGTGATTTTTAAAAAGCTGTTTACCATGAATATTGTCTAAAATCATGTTTTAGGAAAAAATCCACAATGCAACTATTTCGGCATATGAAGGGATACACAGTTTTTTATAACAAAAGTTAAACACATTTTTTATACATTTTGCATGAAAAGGGTCTAAAATATTTTTTTTTACGTTCAGCACTAGAAGGACATATGTAGAATACAACATACAAGGGTTTTCAAATGTGATTTCTTAAAAAGCTTTTTTCAATGAATATTTTCTAAAATCATGTTTTAGGCAAAATCCACATTATAACTAGTTCGGCATATGAAGGGATACAAAGTTTTTTTATAACAAATGTGAAAAATATTTTTTATACATTTTGCATGAAAAGGGTCTAAAATGTTTTTTTAACGTTCAGCACTAGAAGGACATATATAGAATACAACACACAAGAGTTTTCAAATGTGATTTAAAAAAAAGCTGTTTACCATGAATATTGTCTAAAATCATGTTTTAGGCAAAATCCACAATGCAACTAGTTCGGCATATGAAGGGATACACAGTTTTTTTTTAACAAACGTGAAACACTTTTTTATATATTTTTGCATGAAAATGGTCTAAAATATTTTTTTTACGTTCAGCACTAGAAGGATGTATGTACAATAAAAGATACAAGGGTTTTCAAATGTGATTTTTTTAAAAGCTTTTTTCAAAGAATATTGTCTAAAATCATGTTTTAGGCAAAATCCACAATGCAACTAGTTCGGCATATGAAGGGATACACAGTTTTTTATAACAAACGTGAAACACATTTTTTATACATTTTGCATGAAAAGGGTCTAACATATTTTTTTTACGTTCAGCACTAGAAGGACATATGTAGAATACAACATACAAGGGTTTTCAAAAGTGATTTCTTAAAAAGCTTTTTTCAATGAATATTTTCTCAAATCATGTTTTAGGCAAAATCCACAATGCAACTAGTTCGGCGTAGGAAGGGATACACCGTTTTTTATAACAAACGTGAAACACATTTTTATACATTTTGCATGAAAAGGGTCTAAAATATTTTTTTTACGTTCAGAACTAGAAGGATGTATGTAGAATAAAAGATACAAGGGTTTTCAAATGTGATTTTTTTAAAAGCTTTTTTCAATGAATATTGTCTAAAATCATGTTTTAGGCAAAATCCACAATATAACTAGTTCGGCATATGAAGGGATACAAAGTCTTTTTATAACAAACGTGAAAAATATTTTTTATACATTTTGCATGAAAAAGGTCTAAAATATTTTTTTAACGTTAAGCACTAGAAGGACATATATAGAATACAACACACAAGGGTTTTCAAATTTGATTTAAAAAAGAAGCAGTTTACCATGAATATTGTCTAAAATCATGTTTTGGGCAAAATCCACAATGCAACTAGTTCGGCATATGAAGGGATACACAGTTTTTTTATAACAAACGAGAAAAATATTTTTTATACATTTTGCATGAAAAGGGTCTAAAATATTTTTTTTAACGTTCAGCACTAGAAGGATATATGTAGAATACAACATACAAGGGTTTTCAAATGTGATTTTTTTAAAAGCTGTTTACCATGAATTTTGTCTAAAATCATGTTTTAGGAAAAAATCCACAATGCAACTAGTTCGGCATATGAAGTGATGCACAGTTTTTTTTTAACAAACGTGAAACATATTTTTTATACATTTTGCATGAAAAGGGTCTAAAATATTTTTTTTACGTTCAGCAATAAAAGGATATATGTAGAAGAAAACATACAAGGGTTTTCAAATGTGATTTTTTAAAAAGCTTTTTTCAATGAATATTTTATAAAATCATGTTTTAGGCAAAATCCACAATATAACTAGTTCGGCATATGAAGGGATACAAAGTTTTTATAACTAACGAGAAACATATTTTTTATACATTTTGCATGAAAAGGGTCTAAAATATTTTTTTTACGTTCAGAACTAGAGGGACATATGTAGAATACAACATACAAGGGTTTTCAAATGTGATTTAAAAAAGAAGCAGTTTACCAGTAATATTGTCTAAAATCATGTTTTAGGCAAAATCCACAATGCAACTAGTTCGGCATCTGAAGGGATACACAGTTTTTTTTATAACAAACGAGAAAAATATTTTTTACACATTTTGCATGAAAAGGGTCTAAAATATTTTTTTTAACGTTCAGCACTAGAAGGATATATGTAGAATACAACATACAAGGGTTTTCAAATGTGATTTTTAAAAAGCTGTTTACCATGAATATTGTCTAAAATCATGTTTTAGGAAAAAATACACAATGCAACTAGTTCGGCATATGAAGGGATACACAGTTTTTTTTTAACAAACGTGAAACACATTTTTTATATATTTTGCATGAAAATGGTCTAAAATATTTTGTTTACGTTCAGCACTAGAAGGATGTATGTAGAATAAAAGATACAAGGGTTTTCAAATGTGATTTTTTAAAAAGCTTTTTTCAATGAATATTGTCTAAAATCATGTTTTAGGCAAAATCCACAATGCAACTATTTCGGCATATGAAGGGATACACAGTTTTTTATAACAAAAGTTAAACACATTTTTTATACATTTTGCATGAAAAGGGTCTAAAATATTTTTTTTTACGTTCAGCACTAGAAGGACATATGTAGAATACAACATACAAGGGTTTTCAAATGTGATTTCTTAAAAAGCTTTTTTCAATGAATATTTTCTAAAATCATGTTTTAGGCAAAATCCACATTATAACTAGTTCGGCATATGAAGGGATACACCTTTTTTTTTATAACAAACGAGAGAAAAATATTTTTTATACATTTTGCATGAAAAGGGTCTAAAATATTTTTTTTAACATTCTGCACTAGAAGGATATATGTAGAGTACAACATACAAGGGTTTTCAAATGTGATTTTTTAAAAAGCTTTTTTCAATGAATATTGTCTAAAATCATGTTTTAGGCAAAATCAACAATATAACTAGTTCGGCATATGAAGGGATACAAAGTTTTTTTATAACAAATGTGAAAAATATTTTTTATACATTTTGCATGAAAAGGGTCTAAAATGTTTTTTTAACGTTCAGCACTAGAAGGACATATATAGAATACAACACACAAGGGTTTTCAAATGTGATTTAAAAAAAAGCTGTTTACCATGAATATTGTCTAAAATCATGTTTTAGGCAAAATCCACAATGCAACTAGTTCGGCATATGAAGGGATACACAGTTTTTTTTTAACAAACGTGAAACACTTTTTTATATATTTTTGCATGAAAGGGTCTAAAATATTTTTTTAAACATTCAGCAGTAGAAGGACATATGTAGAATACAACATAAAAGGGTTTTCAAATGTGATTTTTTAAAAAGCTTTTTTCAATGAATATTGTCTAAAATCATGTTTTAGGCAAAATCCACAATGCAACTAGTTCGGCATAGGAAGGGATACACAGTTTTTTATAACAAACGTGAAACACATTTTTATACATTTTGCATGAAAAGGGTCTAAAATATTTTTTTTACGTTCAGAACTAGAGGGACATATGTAGAATACAACATACAAGGGTTTTCAAATGTGATTTAAAAAAGAAGCAGTTTACCAGTAATATTGTCTAAAATCATGTTTTAGGCAAAATCCACAATGCAACTAGTTCGGCATATGAAGGGATACACAGTTTTTTTTATAACAAACGAGAAAAATATTTTTTTAACATTTTGCATGAAAAGGGTCTAAAATATTTTTTTTTACGTTCTGCACTAGAAGGATATATGTAGAATACAACATACAAGGGTTTTCAAATGTGATTTTTAAAAAGCTGTTTACCATGAATATTGTCTAAAATCATGTTTTAGGAAAAAATCCACAATGCAACTATTTCGGCATATGAAGGGATACACAGTTTTTTATAACAAAAGTTAAACACATTTTTTATACATTTTGCATGAAAAGGGTCTAAAATATTTTTTTTTACGTTCAGCACTAGAAGGACATATGTAGAATACAACATACAAGGGTTTTCAAATGTGATTTCTTAAAAAGCTTTTTTCAATGAATATTTTCTAAAATCATGTTTTAGGCAAAATCCACATTATAACTAGTTCGGCATATGAAGGGATACACCTTTTTTTATAACAAACGAGAGAAAAATATTTTTTATACATTTTGCATGAAAAGGGTCTAAAATATTTTTTTTAACATTCTGCACTAGAAGGATATATGTAGAGTACAACATACAAGGGTTTTCAAATGTGATTTTTTAAAAAGCTTTTTTCAATGAATATTGTCTAAAATCATGTTTTAGGCAAAATCAACATTATAACTAGTTCGGCATATGAAGGGATACAAAGTTTTTTTATAACAAATGTGAAAAATATTTTTTATACATTTTGCATGAAAAGGGTCTAAAATGTTTTTTTAACGTTCAGCACTAGAAGGACATATATAGAATACAACACACAAGGGTTTTCAAATGTGATTTAAAAAAAAGCTGTTTACCATGAATATTGTCTAAAATCATGTTTTAGGCAAAATCCACAATGCAACTAGTTCGGCATATGAAGGGATACACAGTTTTTTTTTAACAAACGTGAAACACTTTTTTATATATTTTTGCATGAAAATGGACTAAAATATTTTTTTTACGTTCAGCACTAGAAGGATGTATGTAGAATAAAAGATACAAGGGTTTTCAAATGTGATTTTTTTTAAAGCTTTTTTCAATGAATATTGTCTAAAATCATGTTTTAGGCAAAATCCACAATGCAACTAGTTCGGCATATGAAGGGATACACAGTTTTTTATAACAAACGTGAAACACATTTTTTATACATTTTGCATGAAAAGGGTCTAACATATTTTTTTTACGTTCAGCACTAGAAGGACATATGTAGAATACAACATACAAGGGTTTTCAAAAGTGATTTCTTAAAAAGCTTTTTTCAATGAATATTTTCTCAAATCATGTTTTAGGCAAAATCCACAATATAACTAGTTCGGCATATGAAGGGATACAAAGTTTTTATAACTAATGAGAAACATATTTTTTATACATTTTGCATGAAAGGGTCTAACATATTTTTTTTACGTTCAGCACTAGAAGGACATATGTAGAATACAACATACAAGGGTTTTCAAAAGTGATTTCTTAAAAAGCTTTTTTCAATGAATATTGTCTAAAATCATGTTTTAGGCAAAATCCACAATGCAACTAGTTCGGCGTAGGAAGGGATACACCGTTTTTTATAACAAACGTGAAACACATTTTTATACATTTTGCATGAAAAGGGTCTAAAAATTTTTTTTTACGTTCAGAACTAGAAGGATGTATGTAGAATAAAAGATACAAGGGTTTTCAAATGTGATTTTTTTAAAAGCTTTTTTCAATGAATATTGTCTAAAATCATGTTTTAGGCAAAATCCACAATATAACTAGTTCGGCATATGAAGGGATACAAAGTCTTTTTATAACAAACGTGAAAAATATTTTTTATACATTTTGCATGAAAAAGGTCTAAAATATTTTTTTCACGTTCAGCACTAGAAGGACATATATAGAATACAACACACAAGGGTTTTCAAATTTGATTTAAAAAAGAAGCAGTTTACCATGAATATTGTCTAAAATCATGTTTTGGGCAAAATCCACAATGCAACTAGTTTGGCATATGAAGGGATACACAGTTTTTTTATAACAAACGAGAAAAATATTTTTTATACATTTTGCATGAAAAGGGTCTAAAATATTTTTTTTAACGTTCAGCACTAGAAGGATATATGTAGAATACAACATACAAGGGTTTTCAAATGTGATTTTTTTAAAAGCTGTTTACCATGAATTTTGTCTAAAATCATGTTTTAGGAAAAAATCCACAATGCAACTAGTTCGGCATATGAAGTGATGCACAGTTTTTTTTTAACAAACGTTAAACATATTTTTTATACATTTTGCATGAAAAGGGTCTAAAATATTTTTTTTACGTTCAGCAATAAAAGGATATATGTAGAAGAAAACATACAAGGGTTTTCAAATGTGATTTTTTTAAAAGCTTTTTTCAATGAATATTTTATAAAATCATGTTTTAGGCAAAATACACAATATAACTAGTTCGGCATATGAAGGGATACAAAGTTTTTATAACTAACAAGAAACATATTTTTTATACATTTTGCATGAAAGGGTCTAAAATATTTTTTTAAACATTCAGCAGTAGAAGGACATATGTAGAATACAACATACAAGGGTTTTCAAATGTGATTTAAAAAAGAAGCAGTTTACCAGTAATATTGTCTAAAATCATGTTTTAGGCAAAATCCACAATGCAACTAGTTCGGCATATGAAGGGATACACAGTTTTTTTTATAACAAACGAGAAAAATATTTTTTTAACATTTTGCATGAAAAGGGTCTAAAATATTTTTTTTAACGTTCAGCACTAGAAGGATATATGTAGAATACAACATACAAGGGTTTTCAAATGTGATTTTTAAAAAGCTGTTTACCATGAATATTGTCTAAAATCATGTTTTAGGAAAAAATCCACAATGCAACTATTTCGGCATATGAAGGGATACACAGTTTTTTATAACAAAAGTTAAACACATTTTTTATACATTTTGCATGAAAAGGGTCTAAAATATTTTTTTTTACGTTCAGCACTAGAAGGACATATGTAGAATACAACATACAAGGGTTTTCAAATGTGATTTCTTAAAAAGCTTTTTTCAATGAATATTTTCTAAAATCATGTTTTAGGCAAAATCCACATTATAACTAGTTCGGCATATGAAGGGATACACCTTTTTTTTATAACAAACGAGAGAAAAATATTTTTTATACATTTTGCATGAAAAGGGTCTAAAATATTTTTTTTAACATTCTGCACTAGAAGGATATATGTAGAGTACAACATACAAGGGTTTTCAAATGTGATTTTTTAAAAAGCTTTTTTCAATGAATATTGTCTAAAATCATGTTTTAGGCAAAATCAACATTATAACTAGTTCGGCATATGAAGGGATACAAAGTTTTTTTATAACAAATGTGAAAAATATTTTTTATACATTTTGCATGAAAAGGGTCTAAAATGTTTTTTTAACGTTCAGCACTAGAAGGACATATATAGAATACAACACACAAGGGTTTTCAAATGTGATTTAAAAAAAAGCTGTTTACCATGAATATTGTCTAAAATCATGTTTTAGGCAAAATCCACAATGCAACTAGTTCGGCATATGAAGGGATACACAGTTTTTTTTTAACAAACGTGAAACACTTTTTTATATATTTTTGCATGAAAATGGACTAAAATATTTTTTTTACGTTCAGCACTAGAAGGATGTATGTAGAATAAAAGATACAAGGGTTTTCAAATGTGATTTTTTTTAAAGCTTTTTTCAATGAATATTGTCTAAAATCATGTTTTAGGCAAAATCCACAATGCAACTAGTTCGGCATATGAAGGGATACACAGTTTTTTATAACAAACGTGAAACACATTTTTTATACATTTTGCATGAAAAGGGTCTAACATATTTTTTTTACGTTCAGCACTAGAAGGACATATGTAGAATACAACATACAAGGGTTTTCAAAAGTGATTTCTTAAAAAGCTTTTTTCAATGAATATTTTCTCAAATCATGTTTTAGGCAAAATCCACAATATAACTAGTTCGGCATATGAAGGGATACAAAGTTTTTATAACTAATGAGAAACATATTTTTTATACATTTTGCATGAAAGGGTCTAACATATTTTTTTTACGTTCAGCACTAGAAGGACATATGTAGAATACAACATACAAGGGTTTTCAAAAGTGATTTCTTAAAAAGCTTTTTTCAATGAATATTGTCTAAAATCATGTTTTAGGCAAAATCCACAATGCAACTAGTTCGGCGTAGGAAGGGATACACCGTTTTTTATAACAAACGTGAAACACATTTTTATACATTTTGCATGAAAAGGGTCTAAAATTTTTTTTTTACGTTCAGAACTAGAAGGATGTATGTAGAATAAAAGATACAAGGGTTTTCAAATGTGATTTTTTTAAAAGCTTTTTTCAATGAATATTGTCTAAAATCATGTTTTAGGCAAAATCCACAATATAACTAGTTCGGCATATGAAGGGATACAAAGTCTTTTTATAACAAACGTGAAAAATATTTTTTATACATTTTGCATGAAAAAGGTCTAAAATATTTTTTTCACGTTCAGCACTAGAAGGACATATATAGAATACAACACACAAGGGTTTTCAAATTTGATTTAAAAAAGAAGCAGTTTACCATGAATATTGTCTAAAATCATGTTTTGGGCAAAATCCACAATGCAACTAGTTTGGCATATGAAGGGATACACAGTTTTTTTATAACAAACGAGAAAAATATTTTTTATACATTTTGCATGAAAAGGGTCTAAAATATTTTTTTTAACGTTCAGCACTAGAAGGATATATGTAGAATACAACATACAAGGGTTTTCAAATGTGATTTTTTAAAAAGCTGTTTACCATGAATTTTGTCTAAAATCATGTTTTAGGAAAAAATCCACAATGCAACTAGTTCGGCATATGAAGTGATGCACAGTTTTTTTTTAACAAACGTGAAACATATTTTTTATACATTTTGCATGAAAAGGGTCTAAAACATTTTTTTTACGTTCAGCAATAAAAGGATATATGTAGAAGAAAACATACAAGGGTTTTCAAATGTGATTTTTTAAAAAGCTTTTTTCAATGAATATTTTATAAAATCATGTTTTAGGCAAAATCCACAATATAACTAGTTCGGCATATGAAGGGATACAAAGTTTTTATAACTAACAAGAAACATATTTTTTATACATTTTGCATGAAAGGGTCTAAAATATTTTTTTTAACATTCAGCAGTAGAAGGACATATGTAGAATAAAACATACAAGGGTTTTCAAATGTGATTTTTTAAAAAGCTTTTTTCAATGAATATTGTCTAAAATCATGTTTTAGGCAAAAGCCACAATCTAACTAGTTCTGCATATGAAGGGATACAAAGTTTTTATAACAAACGTGAAACACATTTTTATACATTTTGCATGAAAAGGGTCTAAAATATTTTTTTTACGTTCAGAACTAGAGGGACATATGTAGAATACAACATACAAGGGTTTTCAAATGTGATTTAAAAAAGAAGCAGTTTACCAGTAATATTGTCTAAAATCATGTTTTAGGCAAAATCCACAATGCAACTAGTTCGGCATATGAAGGGATACACAGTTTTTTTTATAACAAACGAGAAAAATATTTTTTACACATTTTGCATGAAAAGGGTCTAAAATATTTTTTTTTACGTTCAGCACTAGAAGGATATATGTAGAATACAACATACAAGGGTTTTCAAATGTGATTTTTAAAAAGCTGTTTACCATGAATATTATCTAAAATCATGTTTTAGGAAAAAATCCACAATGCAACTAGTTCGGCATATGAAGTGATTCACAGTTTTTTTTTAAGAAACGTGAAACATATTTTTTATACATTTTGCATGAAAAGGGTCTAAAATATTTTTTTAACGTTCAGCAATAAAAGGATATATGTAGAAGAAAACATACAAGGGTTTTCAAATGTGATTTTTTAAAAAGCTTTTTTCAATGAATATTTTATAAAATCATGTTTTAGGCAAAATCCACAATATAACTAGTTCGGCATATGAAGGGATACAAAGTTTTTATAACTAAAGAGAAACATATTTTTTATACATTTTGCATGAAAGGGTCTAAAATATTTTTTTAAACATTCAGCAGTAGAAGGACATATGTAGAATACAACATAAAAGGGTTTTCAAATGTGATTTTTTAAAAAGCTTTTTTCAATGAATATTGTCTAAAATCATGTTTTAGGCAAAATCCACAATGCAACTAATTCGGCATAGGAAGGGATACACAGTTTTTTATAACAAACGTGAAACACATTTTTATACATTTTGCATGAAAAGCGTCTAAAATATTTTTTTAACGTTCAGAACTAGATGGACATATGTAGAATACAACATACAAGGGTTTTCAAATGTGATTTAAAAAAGAAGCAGTTTACCATGAATATTGTCTAAAATCATGTTTTAGGCAAAATCCACAATGCAACTAGTTCGGCATATGAAGGGATACACAGTTTTTTATAACAAACGTGAAACAATTTTTTTATACATTTTGCATGAAAGGGGTCTAAAATATATTTTTAACGTTCAGCACTAGAAGGACATATGTAGAATACAACATACAAGGGTTTTCAAATGTGATTTCTTAAAAAGCTTTTTTCATTGAATATTTTCTAAAATCATGTTTTAGGCAAAATCCACAATATAACTAGTTCGGCATATGAAGGGATACAAAGTTTTTCATAACGAAAGAGAAACATATTTTTATACATTTTGTATGAAAAGGGTCTAAAAATTTTTTTTTTATGTTCAGCACTAGACGGACAGATGTAGAATACAATATACAAGGGTTTTCAAATGTGATTTCTTAAAAAGCTTTTTTCAATGAATATTTTCTAAAATCATGTTTTAGGCAAAATCCACAATATAACTAGTTCTGCATATGAACGGATACAAAGTTTTTATAACTAACGAGAAACATATTTTTTATACATTTTGCATGAAAGGGTCTAAAATATTTTTTTAAACATTCAGCAGTAGAGGAACATATGTAGAATACAACATAAAAGGGTTTTCAAATGTGATTTTTTTAAAAGCTTTTTTCAATGAATATTGTCTAAAATCATGTTTTAGGAAAAAATCTACATTGCAACTAGTTCGGCATATGAAGGGATACACAGTTTTTTTTTAACAAACGTGAAACACATTTTTTATATATTTTGCATGAAAATGGTCTAAAATATTTTTTTTACGTTCAGCACTAGAAGGACATATGTAGAATACAACATACAAGGGTTTTCAAATGTGATTTCTTAAAAAGTTTTTTTCATTGAATATTTTCTAAAATCATGTTTTAGGCAAAATCCACAATATAACTAGTTCGGCATATGAAGGGATACAAAGTTTTTCATAACGAAAGAGAAACATATTTTTATACATTTTGTATGAAAAGGGTCTAAAAAATTTTTTTTATGTTCAGCACTAGACGGACAGATGTAGAATACAATATACAAGGGTTTTCAAATGTGATTTCTTAAAAAGCTTTTTTCAATGAATATTTTCTAAAATCATGTTTTAGGCAAAATCCACAATATAACTAGTTTTGCATATGAAGGGATACAAAGTTTTTATAACTAACGAGAAACATATTTTTTATACATTTTGCATGAAAGGGTCTAAAATATTTTTTTAAACATTCAGCAGTAGAGGAACATATGTAGAATACAACATAAAAGGGTTTTCAAATGTGATTTTTTTTAAAGCTTTTTTCAATGAATATTGTCTAAAATCATGTTTTAGGAAAAAATCCACAATGCAACTAGTTCGGCATATGAAGGGATACACAGTTTTTTTTTAACAAACGTGAAAGACATTTTTTATATATTTTGCATGAAAATGGTCTAAAATATTTTTTTTACGTTCAGCACTAGAAGGATGTATGTAGAATAAAAGATACAAGGGTTTTCAAATGTGATTTTTTTAAAAGCTTTTTTCAAAGAATATTGTCTAAAATCATGTTTTAGGCAAAATCCACAATGCAACTAGTTCGGCATATGAAGGGATACACAGTTTTTTTATAACAAACGAGAAAAATATTTTTTACACATTTTGCATGAAAAGGGTCTAAAAATTTTTTTTTACGTTCAGCAATAAAAGGATATATGTAGAATACAACATACAAGGGTTTTCAAATGTGATTTCTTAAAAAGCTTTTTTCATTGAATATTTTCTAAAATCATGTTTTAGGCAAAATCCACAATATAACTAGTTCGGCATATGAAGGGATACAAAGTTTTTCATAACGAAAGAGAAACATATTTTTATACATTTTGTATGAAAAGGGTCTAAAAAATTTTTTTTTATGTTCAGCACTAGACGGACAGATGTAGAATACAATATACAAGGGTTTTCAAATGTGATTTCTTAAAAAGCTTTTTTCAATGAATATTTTCTAAAATCATGTTTTAGGCAAAATCCACAATATAACTAGTTCTGCATATGAAGGGATACAAAGTTTTTATAACTAACGAGAAACATATTTTTTATACATTTTGCATGAAAGGGTCTAAAATATTTTTTTAAACATTCAGCAGTAGAGGAACATATGTAGAATACAACATAAAAGGGTTTTCAAATGTGATTTTTTTAAAAGCTTTTTTCAATGAATATTGTCTAAAATCATGTTTTAGGAAAAAATCCACAATGCAACTAGTTCGGCATATGAAGGGATACACAGTTTTTTTTTAACAAACGTGAAACACATTTTTTATATATTTTGCATGAAAATGGTCTAAAATATTTTTTTTACGTTCAGCACTAGAAGGACATATGTAGAATACAACATACAAGGGTTTTCAAATGTGATTTCTTAAAAAGCTTTTTTCATTGAATATTTTCTAAAATCATGTTTTAGGCAAAATCCACAATATAACTAGTTCGGCATATGAAGGGATACAAAGTTTTTCATAACGAAAGAGAAACATATTTTTATACATTTTGTATGAAAAGGGTCTAAAATTTTTTTTTTTATGTTCAGCACTAGACGGACAGATGTAGAATACAATATACAAGGGTTTTCAAATGTGATTTCTTAAAAAGCTTTTTTCAATGAATATTTTCTAAAATCATGTTTTAGGCAAAATCCACAATATAACTAGTTTTGCATATGAAGGGATACAAAGTTTTTATAACTAACGAGAAACATATTTTTTATACATTTTGCATGAAAGGGTCTAAAATATTTTTTTAAACATTCAGCAGTAGAGGAACATATGCAGAATACAACATAAAAGGGTTTTCAAATGTGATTTTTTTAAAAGCTTTTTTCAATGAATATTGTCTAAAATCATGTTTTAGGAAAAAATCCACAATGCAACTAGTTCGGCATATGAAGGGATACACAGTTTTTTTTTAACAAACGTGAAAGACATTTTTTATATATTTTGCATGAAAATGGTCTAAAATATTTTTTTTACGTTCAGCACTAGAAGGATGTATGTAGAATAAAAGATACAAGGGTTTTCAAATGTGATTTTTTTAAAAGCTTTTTTCAAAGAATATTGTCTAAAATCATGTTTTAGGCAAAATCCACAATGCAACTAGTTCGGCATATGAAGGGATACACAGTTTTTTTATAACAAATGAGAAAAATATTTTTTACACATTTTGCATGAAAAGGGTCTAAAGATTTTTTTTTACGTTCAGCAATAAAAGGATATATGTAGAATAAAACATACAAGGGTTTTCAAATGTGATTTTTCAAAAAGCTTTTTTCAATGAATATTGTCTAAAATCATGTTTTAGGCAAAAGCCACAATCTAACTAGTTCTGCATATGAAGGGATACAAAGTTTTTATAACTAACGAGAAACATATTTTTTATACATTTTGCATGAAAGGGTCTAAAATATTTTTTTCAACATTCAGCAGTAGAAGGACATATGTAGAATACAACATAAAAGGGTTTTCAAATGTGATTTTTTTTAAAGCTTTTTTCAATGAATATTGTCTAAAATCATGTTTTAGGAAAAAATCCACAATGCAACTAGTTCGGCATATGAAGGGATACACAGTTTTTTTTTAACAAACGTGAAACACATTCTTTATATATTTTGCATGAAAATGGTCTAAAATATTTTTTTTACATTCAGCACTAGAAGGATGTATGTAGAATAAAAGATACAAGGGTTTTCAAATGTGATTTTTTAAAAAGCTTTTTTCAATGAATATTGTCTAAAATTATGTTTTAGGCAAAATCCACAATGCAACTAGTTCGGCATATGAAGGGATACACAGTTTTTTATAACAAACGTGAAACAATTTTTTTATACATTTTGCATGAAAAGGGTCTAAAATATATTTTTAACGTTCAGCACTAGAAGGACATATGTAGAATACAACATACAAGGGTTTTCAAATGTGATTTCTTAAAAAGCTTTTTTCATTGAATATTTTCTAAAATCATGTTTTAGGCAAAATCCACAATATAACTAGTTCGGCATATGAAGGGATACAAAGTTTTTCATAACGAAAGAGAAACATATTTTTATACATTTTGTATGAAAAGGGTCTAAAATTTTTTTTTTTATGTTCAGCACTAGACGGACAGATGTAGAATACAATATACAAGGGTTTTCAAATGTGATTTCTTAAAAAGCTTTTTTCAATGAATATTTTCTAAAATCATGTTTTAGTCAAAATCCACAATATAACTAGTTCTGCATATGAAGGGATACAAAGTTTTTATAACTAACGAGAAACATATTTTTTATACATTTTGCATGAAAGGGTCTAAAATATTTTTTTAAACATTCAGCAGTAGAGGAACATATGTAGAATACAACATAAAAGGGTTTTCAAATGTGATTTTTTTAAAAGCTTTTTTCAATGAATATTGTCTAAAATCATGTTTTAGGCAAAATCCACAATGCAACTAGTTCGGCATATGAAGGGATACACAGTTTTTTTATAACAAACGAGAAAAATATTTTTTACACATTTTGCATGAAAAGGGTCTAAACATTTTTTTTTACGTTCAGCAATAAAAGGATATATGTAGAATAAAACATACAAGGGTTTTCAAATGTGATTTTTCAAAAAGCTTTTTTCAATGAATATTGTCTAAAATCATGTTTTAGGAAAAAATCCACAATTTAACTAGTTCGGCATATGAAGGGATACACAGTTTTTTTTAACAAACGTGAAACACATTTTTTATATATTTTGCATGAAAATGGTCTAAAATATTTTTTTTACGTTCAGCACTAGAAGGATGTATGTAGAATAAAAGATACAAGGGTTTTCAAATGTGATTTTTTTAAAAGCTTTTTTCAATGAATATTGTCTAAAATCATGTATTAGGCAAAATCCACAATGCAACTAGTTCGGCATATGAAGGGATACACAGTTTTTTATAACAAACGTGAAACAAATTTTTTATACATTTTGCATGAAAAGGGTCTAAAATATTTGTTTAACGTTCAGCACTAGAAGGACATATGTAGAATACAACATACAAGGGTTTTCAAATGTGATTTCTTAAAAAGCTTTTTTCATTGAATATTTTCTAAAATCATGTTTTAGGCAAAATCAACATTATAACTAGTTTGGCATATGAAGGGATACACCTTTTTTTATAACAAACGAGAGAAAAATATTTTTTATACATTTTGCATGAAAAGGGTCTAAAATATTTTTTTTAACATTCTGCACTAGAAGGATATATGTAGAATACAACATACAAGGGTTTTCAAATGTGATTTTTTTAAAAGCTTTTTTCAATGAATATTGTCTAAAATCATGTTTTAGGCAAAATCCACAATATAACTAGTTCGGCATATGAAGGGATACAAAGTCTTTTTATAACAAACGTGAAAAATATTTTTTATACATTTCGCATGAAAAGGGTCTAAAATATTTTTTTCACGTTCAGCACTAGAAGGACATATATAGAATACAACACACAAGGGTTTTCAAATGTGATTTAAAAAAAAACTTTTTTCAATGAATATTGTCTAAAATCATGTTTTAGGCAAAATCCACAATGCAACTAGTTCGGCATATGAAGGGATACACAGTTTTTTATAACAAACGTGAACACATTTTTTATACATTTTGCATGAAAAGGGTCTAACATATTTTTTTAACGTTCAGCACTAGAAGGACATATGTAGAATACAACACACAAGGGTTTTCAAAAGTGATTTCTTAAAAAGCTTTTTTCAATGAATATTTTCTAAAATCATGTTTTAGGCAAAATCCACAATATAACTAGTTCGGCATATGAAGGGATACAAAATTTTTATAACTAACGAGAAAAATATTTTTTATACATTTTGCATGAAAGGGTCTAAAATATTTTTTTAAACATTCAGCAGTAGAAGGACATATGTAGAATACAACATAAAAGGGTTTTCAAATGTGATTTTTTAAAAAGCTTTTTTCAATGAATATTGTCTAAAATCATGTTTTAGGCAAAATCCACAATGCAACTAGTTCGGCATAGGAAGGGATACACAGTTTTTTATAAAAAACGTGAAATACATTTTTATACATTTTGCATGAAAAGGGTCTAAAATATTTTTTTTACGTTCAGAACTAGATGGACATATGTAGAATACAACATACAAGGGTTTTCAAATGTGATTTAAAAAAGAAGCAGTTTACCATGAATATTGTCTAAAATCATGTTTTAGGCAAAATCCACAATGCAACTAGTTCGGCATATGAAGGGATACACAGTTTTTTTTATAACAAACGAGAAAAATATTTTTTACACATTTTGCATGAAAAGGGTCTAAAATATTTTTTTTACGTTCAGCAATAAAAGGATATATGTAGAATAAAACATACAAGTGTTTTCAAATGTGATTTTTTAAAAAACTTTTTTCAATGAATATTGTCTAAAATCATGTCTTAGGCAAAATCCACAATGCAACTAGTTCGGCATATGAAGGGATGCACAGTTTTTTTTATAACAAACGAGAAAAATATTTTTTACACATTTTGCATGAAAAGGGTCTAAAATATTTTTTTTACGTTCAGCAATAAAAGGATATATGTAGAATAAAACATACAAGTGTTTTCAAATGTGATTTAAAAAAAAACTTTTTTCAATGAATATTGTCTAAAATCATGTTTTAGGCAAAATCCACAATGCAACTAGTTCGGCATATGAAGGGATACACAGTTTTTTTATAACAAACGAGAAAAATATTTTTTACACATTTTGCATGAAAAGGGTCTAAAATATTTTTTTTACGTTCAGCAATAAAAGGATATATGTAGAATAAAACATACAAGGGTTTTCAAATGTGATTTTTCAAAAAGCTTTTTTCAATGAATATTGTCTAAAATCATGTTTTAGGCAAAATCCACAATCTAACTAGTTCTGCATATGAAGGGATACAACGTTTTTATAACTAACGAGAAACATATTTTTTATACATTTTGCATGAAAGGGTCTAAAATATTTTTTTTAACATTCAGCAGTAGAAGGACATATGTAGAATACAACATAAAAGGGTTTTCAAATGTGATTTTTTAAAAAGCTTTTTTCAATGAATATTGTCTAAAATCATGTTTTATGCAAAATCCACAATGCAACTAGTTCGGCATATGAAGGGATACACAGTTTTTTTATAACAAACGAGAAAAATATTTTTTACACATTTTGCATGAAAAGGGTCTAAAATATTTTTTTTACGTTCAGCAATAAAAGGATATATGTAGAATAAAACATACAAGGGTTTTCAAATGTGATTTTTCAAAAAGCTTTTTTCAATGAATATTGTCTAAAATCATGTTTTAGGCAAAATCCACAATCTAACTAGTTCTGCATATGAAGGGATACAACGTTTTTATAACTAACGTGAAAAATATTTTTTATACATTTCGCATGAAAAGGGTCTAAAATATTTTTTTCACGTTCAGCACTAGAAGGACATATATAGAATACAACACACAAGGGTTTTCAAATGTGATTTAAAAAAAAGATGTTTACCATTAATATTGTCTAAAATCATGTTTTAGGCAAAATCCACAATGCAACTAGTTCGGCATATGAAGGGATGCACAGTTTTTTTTTAACAAACGTGAAACATATTTTTTATATATTTTGCATGAAAAGGGTCTAAAATATTTTTTTTACGTTCAGCAATAAAAGGATATATGTAGAATAAAACATACAAGTGTTTTCAAATGTGATTTTAAAAAAAACTTTTTTCAATGAATATTGTCTAAAATCATGTTTTAGGCAAAATCCACAATGCAACTAGTTCGGCATATGAAGGGATACACAGTTTTTTATAACAAACGTGAACATATTTTTTATACATTTTGCATGAAAAGGGTCTAACATATTTTTTTAACGTTCAGCACTAGAAGGACATATGTAGAATACAACACACAAGGGTTTTCAAAAGTGATTTCTTAAAAAGCTTTTTTCAATGAATATTTTCTAAAATCATGTTTTAGGCAAAATCCACAATATAACTAGTTCGGCATATGAAGGGATACAAAATTTTTATAACTAACGAGAAAAATATTTTTTATACATTTTGCATGAAAGGGTCTAAAATATTTTTTTAAACATTCAGCAGTAGAAGGACATATGTAGAATACAACATAAAAGGGTTTTCAAATGTGATTTTTTAAAAAGCTTTTTTCAATGAATATTGTCTAAAATCATGTTTTAGGCAAAATCCACAATGCAACTAGTTCGGCATATGAAGGGATACACAGTTTTTTTTATAACAAACGAGAAAAATATTTTTTACACATTTTGCATGAAAAGGGTCTAAAATAATTTTTTTACGTTCAGCAATAAAAGGATATATGTAGAATAAAACATACAAGGGTTTTCAAATGTGATTTTTCAAAAAGCTTTTTTCAATGAATATTGTCTAAAATCATGTTTTAGGCAAAATCCACAATCTAACTAGTTCTGCATATGAAGGGATACAACGTTTTTATAACTAACGTGAAAAATATTTTTTATACATTTCGCATGAAAAGGGTCTAAAATATTTTTTTCACGTTCAGCACTAGAAGGACATATATAGAATACAACACACAAGGGTTTTCAAATGTGATTTAAAAAAAAGCTGTTTACCATTAATATTGTCTAAAATCATGTTTTAGGCAAAATCCACAATGCAACTAGTTCGGCATATGAAGGGATGCACAGTTTTTTTTTAACAAACGTGAAACATATTTTTTATATATTTTGCATGAAAAGGGTCTAAAATATTTTTTTTACGTTCAGCAATAAAAGGATATATGTAGAATAAAACATACAAGTGTTTTCAAATGTGATTTTAAAAAAAACTTTTTTCAATGAATATTGTCTAAAATCATGTTTTAGGCAAAATCCACAATGCAACTAGTTCGGCATATGAAGGGATACACAGTTTTTTATAACAAACGTGAACATATTTTTTATACATTTTGCATGAAAAGGGTCTAACATATTTTTTTAACGTTCAGCACTAGAAGGACATATGTAGAATACAACATAAAAGGGTTTTCAAATGTGATTTTTTAAAAAGCTTTTTTCAATGAATATTGTCTAAAATCATGTTTTAGGCAAAATCCACAATGCAACTAGTTCGGCATATGAAGGGATGCACAGTTTTTTTTTAACAAACGTGAACATATTTTTTATACATTTTGCATGAAAGGGTCTAAAATATATTTTTTAAACATTCAGCAGTAGAAGGACATATGTAGAATACAACATACAAGGGTTTTCAAAAGTGATTTTTTTAAAAGCTTTTTTCAATGAATATTGTCTAAAATCATGTTTTATGCAAAATCCACAATGCAACTAGTTCGGCATATGAAGGGATACACAGTTTTTTTATAACAAACGAGAAAAATATTTTTTACACATTTTGCATGAAAAGGGTCTAAAATATTTTTTTTACGTTCAGCAATAAAAGGATATATGTAGAATAAAACATACAAGGGTTTTCAAATGTGATTTTTCAAAAAGCTTTTTTCAATGAATATTGTCTAAAATCATGTTTTAGGCAAAATCCACAATCTAACTAGTTCTGCATATGAAGGGATACAACGTTTTTATAACTAACGAGAAACATATTTTTTATACATTTTGCATGAAAGGGTCTAAAATATTTTTTTTAACATTCAGCAGTAGAAGGACATATGTAGAATACAACATAAAAGGGTTTTCAAATGTGATTTTTTAAAAAGCTTTTTTCAATGAATATTGTCTAAAATCATGTTTTAGGAAAAAATCCACAATGCAACTAGTTCGGCATATGAAGGGATGCACAGTTTTTTTTTTACAAACGTGAACATATTTTTTATACATTTTGCATGAAAAGGGTCTAACATATTTTTTTTACGTTCAGCACTAGAAGGACATATGTAGAATACAACATACAAGGGTTTTCAAAAGTGATTTCTTAAAAAGCTTTTTTCAATGAATATTTTCTAAAATCATGGTTTATGCAAAATCCACAATATAACTAGTTCGGCATATGAAGGGATACAACATTTTTATAACTAACGAGAAAAATATTTTTTACACATTTTGCATGAAAAGGGTCTAAAATATTTTTTTTACGTTCAGCAATAAAAGGATATATGTAGAATAAAACATACAAGGGTTTTCAAATGTGATTTTTTTAAAAGCTTTTTTCAATGAATATTGTCTAAAATCATGTTTTAGGCAAAATCCACAATGTAACTAGTTCGGCATATGAAGGGATACACAGTTTTTTTTATAACAAACGAGAAAAATATTTTTTACACATTTTGCATGAAAAGGGTCTAAAATATTTTTTTTACGTTCAGCAATAAAAGGATATATGTAGAATAAAACATACAAGGGTTTTCAAATGTGATTTTTTAAAAAGCTTTTTTCAATGAATATTGTCTAAAATCATGTTTTAGGCAAAATCCACAATCTAACTAGTTCTGCATATGTAGGGATACAAAGTTTTTATAACTAACGAGAAACATATTTTTTATATATTTTGCATGAAAGGGTCTAAAATATTTTTTTAAACATTCAGCAGTAGAAGGACATATGTAGAATACAACATAAAAGGGTTTTCAAATGTGATTTTTAAAAAGCTTTTTTCAATGAATATTGTCTAAAATCATGTTTTAGGCAAAATCAACAATGCAACTAGTTCGGCATATGAAGGGATACACAGTTTTTTATAACAAACAAGAAACAAATTTTTATACATTTTGCATGAAAAGGGTCTAACATATTTTTTTATGTTCAGCACTAGAAGGACATATGTAGAATACAACATACAAGGGTTTTCAAAAGTGATTTCTTAAAAAGCTTTTTTCAATGAATATTTTCTAAAATCATTTTTTAGGCAAAATCCACAATATAACTAGTTCGGCATATGAAGGGATACAACATTTTTATAACTAACGAGAAACATATTTTTTATACATTTTGCATGAAAGGGTCTAAAATATTTTTTTAAACATTCAGCAGTAGAAGGACATATGTAGAATACAACATAAAAGGGTTTTCAAATGTGATTTTTTAAAAGCTTTTTTCAATGAATATTGTCTAAAATCATGTTTTAGGCAAAATCCACAATGCAACTAGTTCGGCATATGAAGGGATACACAGTTTTTTTATAACAAACGAGAAAAATATTTTTTACACATTTTGCATGAAAAGGGTCTAAAATATTTTTTTTACGTTCAGCAATAAAAGGATATATGTAGAATAAAACATACAAGGGTTTTCAAATGTGATTTTTCAAAAAGCTTTTTTCAATGAATATTGTCTAAAATCATGTTTTAGGCAAAATCCACAATCTAACTAGTTCTGCATATGAAGGGATACAACGTTTTTATAACTAACGAGAAACATATTTTTTATACATTTTGCATGAAAGGGTCTAAAATATTTTTTTTAACATTCAGCAGTAGAAGGACATATGTAGAATACAACATAAAAGGGTTTTCAAATGTGATTTTTTAAAAAGCTTTTTTCAATGAATATTGTCTAAAATCATGTTTTAGGAAAAAATCCACAATGCAACTAGTTCGGCATATGAAGGGATGCACAGTTTTTTTTTAACAAACGTGAACATATTTTTTATACATTTTGCATGAAAAGGGTCTAACATATTTTTTTTACGTTCAGCACTAGAAGGACATATGTAGAATACAACATACAAGGGTTTTCAAAAGTGATTTCTTAAAAAGCTTTTTTCAATGAATATTTTCTAAAATCATGGTTTATGCAAAATCCACAATATAACTAGTTCGGCATATGAAGGGATACAACATTTTTATAACTAACGAGAAACATATTTTTTATACATTTTGCATGAAAGGGTCTAAAATATTTTTTTTAAACATTCAGCAGTAGAAGGACATGTAGAATACAACATAAAAGGGTTTTCAAATGTGATTTTTTTAAAAGCTTTTTTCAATGAATATTGTCTAAAATCATGTTTTAGGCAAAATCCACAATGTAACTAGTTCGGCATATGAAGGGATACACAGTTTTTTTTATAACTAACGAGAAACATATTTTTTATACATTTTGCATGAAAAGGGTCTAACATATCTTTTTTACGTTCAGCACTAGAAGGATATATCTAGAATACAACATACAAGTTTTTTCAAATGTGATTTTTTTAAAAGCTTTTTTCAATTAATATTTTCTAAAATCATGTTTTAGGCTAAATCCACAATGCAACTAGTTCGGCATATGAAGGGATAGAGAGTTTTTTTATAACAAACGAGAAAAATATTTTTTATACATTTTGCATGAAAAGGGTCTAAAATATTTTTTTTAACGTTCAGCACTTGAAGGACATATGTAGAATACAATACAAGGGTTTTCAAATGTGATTTTTTTAAAAGGTTTTTTCAATTAATATTGTCTAAAATCATGTTCTAGGCGAAATCCACAATGCAACTAGTTCGGCATATGAAGGAATACAACGTTTTTTTATAACAAACAAGAAAAATATTTTTTATACATTTTGCATGAAAAGGGTCTAAAATATTTTTTTTAACGTTCAGCACTAGAAGGACATATGTAGAATACAATATACATGGGTTTTCAAATGTGATTTAAAAAAAATCTGTTTCCCATGAATATTGTCTAAAATCATGTTTTAGGCTAAATCCACAATGCAACTAGTTCGGCATATGAAGGAATACAACGTATTTTTATAACAAACAAGAAAAATATTTTTTATACATTTTGCATGAAAAGGGTCTAAAATATTTTTTTACATTCAGCACTAGAAGGACATATGTAGAATACAATATACAAGGGTTTTCAAATGTGATTTAAAAAAAAGCTTTTTTCAATGAATATTTTCTAAAATCATGTTTTAGGCTGAATCCACAATGCAACTAGTTCGGCATATGAAGGGATACAACGTTTTTTTATAACAAACAAGAAAAATATTTTTTACACATTTTGCATGAAAAGGGTCTAAAATATTTTTTTTACGTTCAGCAATAAAAGGATATATGTAGAATAAAACATACAAGGGTTTTCAAATGTGATTTTTTAAAAAGCTTTTTTCAATGAATATTGTCTAAAATCATGTTTTAGGCAAAATCCACAATCTAACTAGTTCTGCATATGTAGGGATACAAAGTTTTTATAACTAACGAGAAACATATTTTTTATATATTTTGCATGAAAGGGTCTAAAATATTTTTTTAAACATTCAGCAGTACAATGACATATGTAGAATACAACATAAAAGGGTTTTCAAATGTGATTTTTTAAAAAGCTTTTTTCAATGAATATTGTCTAAAATCATGTTTTAGGCAAAATCAACAATGCAACTAGTTCGGCATATGAAGGGATACACAGTTTTTTATAACAAACAAGAAACAAATTTTTATACATTTTGCATGAAAAGGGTCTAACATATTTTTTTACGTTCAGCACTAGAAGGACATATGTAGAATACAATATACATGGGTTTTCAAATGTGATTTAAAAAAAATCTGTTTCCCATGAATATTGTCTAAAATCATGTTTTAGGCAAAATCCACAATGCAACTAGTTCGGCATATGAAGGAATACAACGTATTTTTATAACAAACAAGAAAAATATTTTTTATACATTTTGCATGAAAAGGGTCTAAAATATTTTTTAACATTCAGCACTAGAAGGACATATGTAGAATACAATATACAAGGGTTTTCAAATGTGATTTAAAAAAAAGCTTTTTTCAATGAATATTTTCTAAAATCATGTTTTAGGCTGAATCCACAATGCAACTAGTTCGGCATATGAAGGGATACAACGTTTTTTTATAACAAACGAGAAAAATATTTTTTACACATTTTGCATGAAAAGGGTCTAAAATATATTTTTTTACGTTCAGCACTAGACGGACAGATGTAGAATACAATATACAAGGGTTTTCAAATGTGATTTTTTTAAAACCTGTTTCCCCATGAATATTGTCTAAAATCATGTTTTAGGCAAAATCCACAATGCAACTAGTTCGGCATATGAAGGGAGACACCGTTTTTTATAACAAAGGAGAAACATATTTTTAATACATTTTGCATGAAAAGGGTCTAAAAATATTTTTTTTTACGTTCAGCACTAGAAGGACATATGTAGAATACAACATACAAGTGTTTTCAAACGTGATTTTTTAAAAAGCTTTTTTCAATGAATATTTTCTAAAATCATGTTTTAGGCTAAATCCACAATGTAACTAGTTCGGCATATGAAGGGATACACAGTTTTTTTTATAACAAACGAGAAAAATATTTTTTACACATTTTGCATGAAAAGGGTCTAAAATATTTTTTTTACGTTCAGCAATAAAAGGATATATGTAGAATAAAACATACAAGGGTTTTCAAATGTGATTTTTTAAAAAGCTTTTTTCAATGAATATTGTCTAAAATCATGTTTTAGGCAAAATCCACAATCTAACTAGTTCTGCATATGTAGGGATACAAAGTTTTTATAACTAACGAGAAACATATTTTTTATATATTTTGCATGAAAGGGTCTAAAATATTTTTTTATACATTCAGCAGTAGAAGGACATATGTAGAATACAACATAAAAGGGTTTTCAAATGTGATTTTTTAAAAAGCTTTTTTCAATGAATATTGTCTAAAATCATGTTTTAGGCAAAATCAACAATGCAACTAGTTCGGCATATGAAGGGATACACAGTTTTTTATAACAAACAAGAAACAAATTTTTATACATTTTGCATGAAAAGGGTCTAACATATTTTTTTATGTTCAGCACTAGAAGGACATATGTAGAATACAACATACAAGGGTTTTCAAAAGTGATTTCTTAAAAAGCTTTTTTCAATGAATATTTTCTAAAATCATTTTTTAGGCAAAATCCACAATATAACTAGTTCGGCATATGAAGGGATACAACATTTTTATAACTAACGAGAAACATATTTTTTATACATTTTGCATGAAAGGGTCTAAAATATTTTTTTAAACATTCAGCAGTAGAAGGACATATGTAGAATACAACATAAAAGGGTTTTCAAATGTGATTTTTTAAAAGCTTTTTTCAATGAATATTGTCTAAAATCATGTTTTAGGCAAAATCCACAATGCAACTAGTTCGGCATATGAAGGGATACACAGTTTTTTTATAACAAACGAGAAAAATATTTTTTACACATTTTGCATGAAAAGGGTCTAAAATATTTTTTTTACGTTCAGCAATAAAAGGATATATGTAGAATAAAACATACAAGGGTTTTCAAATGTGATTTTTCAAAAAGCTTTTTTCAATGAATATTGTCTAAAATCATGTTTTAGGCAAAATCCACAATGCAACTAGTTCAGCAAATGAAGGAATACAACGTTTTTTTATAACAAACAAGAACAATATTTTTTATACATTTTGCATGAAAAGGGTCTAAAATATTTTTTTTTACGTTCAGCACTAGAATGATATGTTTTAGGCAAAATCCACAATGCAACTAGTTCGGCATATGAAGGGAGACACCCTTTTTTATAACAAACGAGAAACATATTTTTTATACATTTTGCATGAAAAGGGTCTAAAATATTTTTTTTTTACGTTCAGCACTAGAAGGACATATATAGAAAACAACATACAAGTGTTTTCAAACGTGATTTTTTAAAAAGCTTTGTTCAATGAATATTTTCTAAAATCATGTTTTAGCTAAATCCACTATGCAACTAGTTCGGCATATGAAGGGATAGAGATTTTTTTTATAACAAACGAGAAAAATATTTTTTATACATTTTACATGAAAAGGGTCTAAAATATTTATTTTTACTTTCAGCACTTGAAGGACATATGTAGAATACAACATACAAGGTTTTTCAAATGTGATTTAAAAAAAAAACTTTTTTCAATGAATATTGTCTATAATCATGTTTTAGGCAAAATCCACAATGCAACTATTTTGGCATATGAAGGGATACACAGTTTTTTATAACAAACGTGAAACATATTTTATATACGTTTTGCATGAAAAGGGTCTAAAATATTTTTTTTACGTTCAGCACTAGAAGGACATATGTAGAATATAACATACAAGGGTTTTAAAATGTGATTTTAAAAAAAAAGCTTTTTTCAATGAATGTTTTCTAAAATCATGTTTTAGGCAAAACCCACAATGCAACTAGTTCGGAATATGAAGGGATACACAGTTTTTTATAACAAACGAGAAAAATATTTTTTAGACATTTTGCATGAAAAGGGTCTAAAATATTTTTTTAACGTTCAGCACTAGAAGGATATATGTAGAATAAAACATACAAGGGTTTTCAAATGTGATTTAAAAAAAAGCTTTTTTCAATGAATGTTTTCTAAAATCATGTTTTAGGCAAAACCCACAATGCAACTAGTTCGGCATATGAAGGGATACAAAGTTTTTTTTATAACAAACAAGAAAAATATTTTTTATACATATAAAATCAATTTTTTTCGATTGCACAATTCAACCAGCATATTTGTTGTAACGGCCAATGTGTGGAGACAACAGATTTTAATGAATGTGGTCAAAAACACAGGTTTTAGGGATTTGCAACAAAAAACTGGTATAGCACCTGAAGAAGAGAAGAGGAGTCACTATTTCTGTTCGATGAGTGAAAATTAATGTGTTGTCCGTTTTCATTGAACATGGTCTAAAATCATGTTTTAGGTGAGTTACCAGCCCAAAACGATGACTGCCCTACAAGAGAGAGGACATGACAGAGTATGTGTCTTTCACATCTTTGAAAATACGTTTTAAACAGGCTATAATGAACATTGTATAAAATCAAATTTTTTCGATTGCACAATTCAACCAGCAGATTAGTTGTAACGGCCAATGTGTGGAGACAACAGATTTGAATGAATGTGGTCAAAAACACAGGTTTTAGGGATTTGCAACAAAAAACATGTACAGCACCTGAAGAAGAGAACAGGAGTCACTATTTGTGTTCGATGTGTGAAAATGAATGTGTTGTCCGTTTTCATTGAACATGGTCTAAAATCATGTTTTAGGTGAGTTACCAGCCCAAAACGATGACTGCCCTACTTGAGAGAGGACATGACAGATTATGTGTCTTTCATATCTTTGAAAATACGTTTTAAACAGGTTACAATGAACATTGTATGAAATCAAATGTTTTCGATTGCACAATTCAACCAGCAGATTAGTTGTAACGGCCAATGTGTGGAGACAACAGATTTGAATGAATGTGGTCAAAAACACAGGTTTTAGGGATTTGCAACAAAAAACATGTACAGCACCTGAAGAAGAGAACAGGAGTCACTATTTGTGTTAAATGAGTGAAAATGAATGTGTTGTCCGTTTTCATTGAACATGGTCTAAAATCATGTTTTTGGTGAGTTTACCAGCCCAAAACGATGACTGCCCTACAAGAGAGAGGACATGACAGATTATGTGTCTTTCACATCTTTGAAAATACGTTTTAAACAGGTTACAATGAACATTGTATAAAATCATTTTTTTTCGATTGCACAATTCAACCAGCAGATTAGTTGTAACGGCCAATGTGTGGAGACAACAGATTTGAATGAATGTGGTCAAAAACACAGGTTTTAGGGATTTGCAACAAAAAACATGTACAGCGCCTGAAGAAGAGAACAGGAGTCACTATTTGTGTTCGATGTGTGAAAATGAATGTGTTGTCCGTTTTCATTGACCATGGTCTAAAATCATGTTTTAGGTGAGTTACCAGCCCAAAACGATGACTGCCCTACAAGAGAGAGGACATGACAGATTATGTGTCTTTCACATCTTTGAAAATACGTTTTAAACAGGCTACAATGAACATTGTATAAAATCACATTTTTTCGATTGCACAATTCAACCAGCAGATTAGTTGTAACGGCCAATGTGTGGAGACAACAGATTTGAATGAATGTGGTCAAAAACACAGGTTTTAGGGATTTGCAACAAAAAACATGTACAGCACCTGAAGAAGAGAACAGGAGTCACTATTTGTGTTAAATGAGTGAAAATGAATGTGTTGTCCGTTTTCATTGAACATGGTCTAAAATCATGTTTTTGGTGAGTTTACCAGCCCAAAACGATGACTGCCCTACAAGAGAGAGGACATGACAGATTATGTGTCTTTCACATCTTTGAAAATACGTTTTAAACAGGTTACAATGAACATTGTATAAAATCAAATTTTTTCGATTGCACAATTCAACCAGCAGATTAGTTGTAACGGCCAATGTGTGGAGACAACAGATTTGAATGAATGTGGTCAAAAACACAGGTTTTAGGGATTTGCAACAAAAAACATGTACAGCACCTGAAGAAGAGAACAGGAGTCACTATTTGTGTTAAATGAGTGAAAATGAATGTGTTGTCCGTTTTCATTGACCATGGTCTAAAATCATGTTTTAGGTGAGTTACCAGCCCAAAACGATGACTGCCCTACAAGAGAGAGGACATGACAGATTATGTGTCTTTCACATCTTTGAAAATACGTTTTAAACAGGCTACAATGAACATTGTATAAAATCACATTTTTTCGATTGCACAATTCAACCAGCAGATTAGTTGTAACGGCCAATGTGTGGAGACAACAGATTTGAATGAATGTGGTCAAAAACACAGGTTTTAGGGATTTGCAACAAAAAACATGTACAGCACCTGAAGAAGAGAACAGGAGTCACTATTTGTGTTAAATGAGTGAAAATGAATGTGTTGTCCGTTTTCATTGAACATGGTCTAAAATCATGTTTTAGGTGAGTTACCATTCCAAAACGAGGACTGCCCTACTTGAGAGAGGACATGACAGATTATGTGTCTTTCATATCTTTGAAAATACGTTTTAAACAGGTTACAATGAACATTGTATGAAATCAAATGTTTTCGATTGCACAATTCAACCAGCAGATTAGTTGTAACGGCCAATGTGTGGAGACAACAGATTTGAATGAATGTGGTCAAAAACACAGGTTTTAGGGATTTGCAACAAAAAACATGTACAGCACCTGAAGAAGAGAACAGGAGTCACTATTTGTGTTAAATGAGTGAAAATGAATGTGTTGTCCGTTTTCATTGAACATGGTCTAAAATCATGTTTTTGGTGAGTTTACCAGCCCAAAACGATGACTGCCCTACAAGAGAGAGGACATGACAGATTATGTGTCTTTCACATCTTTGAAAATACGTTTTAAACAGGTTACAATGAACATTGTATAAAATCAAATTTTTTCGATTGCACAATTCAACCAGCAGATTAGTTGTAACGGCCAATGTGTGGAGACAACAGATTTGAATGAATGTGGTCAAAAACACAGGTTTTAGGGATTTGCAACAAAAAACATGTACAGCACCTGAAGAAGAGAACAGGAGTCACTATTTGTGTTCGATGTGTGAAAATGAATGTGTTGTCCGTTTTCATTGAACATGGTCTAAAATCATGTTTTAGGTGAGTTACCAGCCCAAAACGAGGACTGCCCTACAAGAGAGAGGACATGACAGATTATGTGTCTTTCACATCTTTGAAAATACGTTTTAAACAGGCTACAATGAACATTGTATAAAATCACATTTTTTTCGATTGCACAATTCAACCAGCAGATTAGTTGTAACGGCCAATGTGTGGAGACAACAGATTTGAATGAATGTGGTCAAAAACACAGGTTTTAGGGATTTGCAACAAAAAACATGTACAGCACCTGAAGAAGAGAACAGGAGTCACTATTTGTGTGAAATGAGTGAAAATGAATGTGTTGTCCGTTTTCATTGAACATGGTCTAAAATCATGTTTTTGGTGAGTTTACCAGCCCAAAACGATGACTGCCCTACAAGAGAGAGGACATGACAGATTATGTGTCTTTCACATTTTTGAAAATACGTTTTAAACAGGCTACAAGGAACATTGTATAAAATCACATTTTTTCGATTGCACAATTCAACCAGCAGATTAGTTGTAACGGCCAATGTGTGGAGACAACAGATTTGAATGAATGTGGTCAAAAACACAGGTTTTAGGGATTTGCAACAAAAACATGTACAGCACCTGAAGAAGAGAACAGGAGTCACTATTTGTGTTAAATGAGTGAAAATGAATGTGTTGTCCGTTTTCATTGAACATGGTCTAAAATCATGTTTTTGGTGAGTTTACCAGCCCAAAACGATGACTGCCCTACAAGAGAGAGGACATGACAGATTATGTGTCTTTCACATCTTTGAAAATACGTTTTAAACAGGTTACAATGAACATTGTATAAAATCAATTTTTTTCGATTGCACAATTCAACCAGCAGATTAGTTGTAACGGCCAATGTGTGGAGACAACAGATTTGAATGAATGTGGTCAAAAACACAGGTTTTAGGGATTTGCAACAAAAAACATGTACAGCACCTGAAGAAGAGAACAGGAGTCACTATTTGTGTTCGATGTGTGAAAATGAATGTGTTGTCCGTTTTCATTGAACATGGTCTAAAATCATGTTTTAGGCGAGTTACCAGCCCAAAACGATGACTGCCCTACAAGAGAGAGGACATGACAGATTATGTGTCTTTCACATCTTTGAAAATACGTTTTAAACAGGCTACAATGAACATTGTATAAAATCACATTTTTTCGATTGCACAATTCAACCAGCAGATTAGTTGTAACGGCCAATGTGTGGAGACAACAGATTTGAATGAATGTGGTCAAAAACACAGGTTTTAGGGATTTGCAACAAAAAACATGTACAGCACCTGAAGAAGAGAACAGGAGTCACTATTTGTGTTAAATGAGTGAAAATGAATGTGTTGTCCGTTTTCATTGAACATGGTCTAAAATCATGTTTTAGGTGAGTTACCAGCCCAAAACGAGGACTGCCCTACTTGAGAGAGGACATGACAGAGTATGTGTCTTTCACATCTTTGAAAATACGTTTTAAACAGGTTACAATGAACATTGTATGAAATCAAATGTTTTCGATTGCACAATTCAACCAGCAGATTAGTTGTAACGGCCAATGTGTGGAGACAACAGATTTGAATGAATGTGGTCAAAAACACAGGTTTTAGGGATTTGCAACAAAAACATGTACAGCACCTGAAGAAGAGAACAGGAGTCACTATTTGTGTTAAATGAGTGAAAATGAATGTGTTGTCCGTTTTCATTGAACATGGTCTAAAATCATGTTTTTGGTGAGTTTACCAGCCCAAAACGATGACTGCCCTACAAGAGAGAGGACATGACAGATTATGTGTCTTTCACATCTTTGAAAATACGTTTTAAACAGGTTACAATGAACATTGTATAAAATCAATTTTTTTCGATTGCACAATTCAACCAGCAGATTAGTTGTAACGGCCAATGTGTGGAGACAACAGATTTGAATGAATGTGGTCAAAAACACAGGTTTTAGGGATTTGCAACAAAAAACATGTACAGCACCTGAAGAAGAGAACAGGAGTCACTATTTGTGTTAAATGAGTGAAAATGAATGTGTTGTCCGTTTTCATTGAACATGGTCTAAAATCATGTTTTAGGTGAGTTACCAGCCCAAAACGATGACTGCCCTACAAGAGAGAGGACATGACAGAGTATGTGTCTTTCACATCTTTGAAAATACGTTTTAAACAGGCTATAATGAACATTGTATAAAATCAAATTTTTTCGATTGCACAATTCAACCAGCAGATTAGTTGTAACGGCCAATGTGTGGAGACAACAGATTTGAATGAATGTGGTCAAAAACACAGGTTTTAGGGATTTGCAACAAAAAACATGTACAGCACCTGAAGAAGAGAACAGGAGTCACTATTTGTGTTCGATGTGTGAAAATGAATGTGTTGTCCGTTTTCATTGAACATGGTCTAAAATCATGTTTTAGGTGAGTTACCAGCCCAAAACGATGACTGCCCTACAAGAGAGAGGACATGACAGATTATGTGTCTTTCACATCTTTGAAAATACGTTTTAAACAGGTTACAATGAACATTGTATGAAATCAAATGTTTTCGATTGCACAATTCAACCAGCGGATTAGTTGTAACGGCCAATGTGTGGAGACAACAGATTTGAATGAATGTGGTCAAAAACACAGGTTTTAGGGATTTGCAACAAAAAACTGGTACAGCAGCTGAAGTAGAGGACAGGAGTCACTATTTGTGTTCGATGTGTGAAAATGAATGTGTTGTCCGTTTTCATTGAACATGGTCTAAAATCATGTTTTAGGTGAGTTACCAGCCCAAAACGATGACTGCCCTACAAGAGAGAGGACATGACAGATTATGTGTCTTTCACATCTTTGAAAATACGTTTTAAACAGGCTACAAGGAACATTGTATAAAATCACATTTTTTCGATTGCACAATTCAACCAGCAGATTAGTTGTAACGGCCAATGTGTGGAGACAACAGATTTGAATGAATGTGGTCAAAAACACAGGTTTTAGGGATTTGCAACAAAAAACATGTACAGCACCTGAAGAAGAGAACAGGAGTCACTATTTGTGTTAAATGAGTGAAAATGAATGTGTTGTCCGTTTTCATTGAACATGGTCTAAAATCATGTTTTAGGTGAGTTACCATTCCAAAACGAGGACTGCCCTACTTGAGAGAGGACATGACATATTATGTGTCTTTCATATCTTTGAAAATACGTTTTAAACAGGTTACAATGAACATTGTATGAAATCAAATGTTTTCGATTGCACAATTCAACCAGCAGATTAGTTGTAACGGCCAATGTGTGGAGACAACAGATTTGAATGAATGTGGTCAAAAACACAGGTTTTAGGGATTTGCAACAAAAAACATGTACAGCACCTGAAGAAGAGAACAGGAGTCACTATTTGTGTTAAATGAGTGAAAATGAATGTGTTGTCCGTTTTCATTGAACATGGTCTAAAATCATGTTTTTGGTGAGTTTACCAGCCCAAAACGATGACTGCCCTACAAGAGAGAGGACATGACAGATTATGTGTCTTTCACATCTTTGAAAATACGTTTTAAACAGGTTACAATGAACATTGTATAAAATCATTTTTTTTCGATTGCACAATTCAACCAGCAGATTAGTTGTAACGGCCAATGTGTGGAGACAACAGATTTGAATGAATGTGGTCAAAAACACAGGTTTTAGGGATTTGCAACAAAAAACATGTACAGCGCCTGAAGAAGAGAACAGGAGTCACTATTTGTGTTCGATGTGTGAAAATGAATGTGTTGTCCGTTTTCATTGACCATGGTCTAAAATCATGTTTTAGGTGAGTTACCAGCCCAAAACGATGACTGCCCTACAAGAGAGAGGACATGACAGATTATGTGTCTTTCACATCTTTGAAAATACGTTTTAAACAGGCTACAATGAACATTGTATAAAATCACATTTTTTCGATTGCACAATTCAACCAGCAGATTAGTTGTAACGGCCAATGTGTGGAGACAACAGATTTGAATGAATGTGGTCAAAAACACAGGTTTTAGGGATTTGCAACAAAAAACATGTACAGCACCTGAAGAAGAGAACAGGAGTCACTATTTGTGTTAAATGAGTGAAAATGAATGTGTTGTCCGTTTTCATTGAACATGGTCTAAAATCATGTTTTTGGTGAGTTTACCAGCCCAAAACGATGACTGCCCTACAAGAGAGAGGACATGACAGATTATGTGTCTTTCACATCTTTGAAAATACGTTTTAAACAGGTTACAATGAACATTGTATAAAATCATTTTTTTTCGATTGCACAATTCAACCAGCAGATTAGTTGTAACGGCCAATGTGTGGAGACAACAGATTTGAATGAATGTGGTCAAAAACACAGGTTTTAGGGATTTGCAACAAAAAACATGTACAGCGCCTGAAGAAGAGAACAGGAGTCACTATTTGTGTTCGATGTGTGAAAATGAATGTGTTGTCCGTTTTCATTGACCATGGTCTAAAATCATGTTTTAGGTGAGTTACCAGCCCAAAACGATGACTGCCCTACAAGAGAGAGGACATGACAGATTATGTGTCTTTCACATCTTTGAAAATACGTTTTAAACAGGCTACAATGAACATTGTATAAAATCACATTTTTTCGATTGCACAATTCAACCAGCAGATTAGTTGTAACGGCCAATGTGTGGAGACAACAGATTTGAATGAATGTGGTCAAAAACACAGGTTTTAGGGATTTGCAACAAAAAACATGTACAGCACCTGAAGAAGAGAACAGGAGTCACTATTTGTGTTAAATGAGTGAAAATGAATGTGTTGTCCGTTTTCATTGAACATGGTCTAAAATCATGTTTTTGGTGAGTTTACCAGCCCAAAACGATGACTGCCCTACAAGAGAGAGGACATGACAGATTATGTGTCTTTCACATCTTTGAAAATACGTTTTAAACAGGTTACAATGAACATTGTATAAAATCATTTTTTTTCGATTGCACAATTCAACCAGCAGATTAGTTGTAACGGCCAATGTGTGGAGACAACAGATTTGAATGAATGTGGTCAAAAACACAGGTTTTAGGGATTTGCAACAAAAAACATGTACAGCACCTGAAGAAGAGAACAGGAGTCACTATTTGTGTTCGATGTGTGAAAATGAATGTGTTGTCCGTTTTCATTGAACATGGTCTAAAATCATGTTTTAGGTGAGTTACCAGCCCAAAACGAGGACTGCCCTACAAGAGAGAGGACATGACAGATTATGTGTCTTTCACATCTTTGAAAATACGTTTTAAACAGGCTACAATGAACATTGTATAAAATCACATTTTTTCGATTGCACAATTCAACCAGCGGATTAGTTGTAACGGCCAATGTGTGGAGACAACAGATTTGAATGAATGTGGTCAAAAACACAGGTTTTAGGGATTTGCAACAAAAAACTGGTACAGCAGCTGAAGAAGAGAAGAGGAGTCACTATTTGTGTTAAATGAGTGAAAATGAATGTGTTGTCCGTTTTCATTGACCATGGTCTAAAATCATGTTTTAGGTGAGTTACCAGCCCAAAACGATGACTGCCCTACAAGAGAGAGGACATGACAGATTATGTGTCTTTCACATCTTTGAAAATACGTTTTAAACAGGCTACAATGAACATTGTATAAAATCACATTTTTTCGATTGCACAATTCAACCAGCAGATTAGTTGTAACGGCCAATGTGTGGAGACAACAGATTTGAATGAATGTGGTCAAAAACACAGGTTTTAGGGATTTGCAACAAAAAACATGTACAGCACCTGAAGAAGAGAACAGGAGTCACTATTTGTGTTAAATGAGTGAAAATGAATGTGTTGTCCGTTTTCATTGAACATGGTCTAAAATCATGTTTTAGGTGAGTTACCATTCCAAAACGAGGACTGCCCTACTTGAGAGAGGACATGACAGATTATGTGTCTTTCATATCTTTGAAAATACGTTTTAAACAAGTTACAATGAACATTGTATGAAATCAAATGTTTTCGATTGCACAATTCAACCAGCAGATTAGTTGTAACGGCCAATGTGTGGAGACAACAGATTTGAATGAATGTGGTCAAAAACACAGGTTTTAGGGATTTGCAACAAAAAACATGTACAGCACCTGAAGAAGAGAACAGGAGTCACTATTTGTGTTAAATGAGTGAAAATGAATGTGTTGTCCGTTTTCATTGAACATGGTCTAAAATCATGTTTTTGGTGAGTTTACCAGCCCAAAACGATGACTGCCCTACAAGAGAGAGGACATGACAGATTATGTGTCTTTCACATCTTTGAAAATACGTTTTAAACAGGTTACAATGAACATTGTATAAAATCAAATTTTTTCGATTGCACAATTCAACCAGCAGATTAGTTGTAACGGCCAATGTGTGGAGACAACAGATTTGAATGAATGTGGTCAAAAACACAGGTTTTAGGGATTTGCAACAAAAAACATGTACAGCACCTGAAGAAGAGAACAGGAGTCACTATTTGTGTTCGATGTGTGAAAATGAATGTGTTGTCCGTTTTCATTGAACATGGTCTAAAATCATGTTTTAGGTGAGTTACCAGCCCAAAACGAGGACTGCCCTACAAGAGAGAGGACATGACAGATTATGTGTCTTTCACATCTTTGAAAATACGTTTTAAACAGGCTACAATGAACATTGTATAAAATCACATTTTTTTCGATTGCACAATTCAACCAGCAGATTAGTTGTAACGGCCAATGTGTGGAGACAACAGATTTGAATGAATGTGGTCAAAAACACAGGTTTTAGGGATTTGCAACAAAAAACATGTACAGCACCTGAAGAAGAGAACAGGAGTCACTATTTGTGTGAAATGAGTGAAAATGAATGTGTTGTCCGTTTTCATTGAACATGGTCTAAAATCATGTTTTTGGTGAGTTTACCAGCCCAAAACGATGACTGCCCTACAAGAGAGAGGACATGACAGATTATGTGTCTTTCACATTTTTGAAAATACGTTTTAAACAGGCTACAAGGAACATTGTATAAAATCACATTTTTTCGATTGCACAATTCAACCAGCAGATTAGTTGTAACGGCCAATGTGTGGAGACAACAGATTTGAATGAATGTGGTCAAAAACACAGGTTTTAGGGATTTGCAACAAAAACATGTACAGCACCTGAAGAAGAGAACAGGAGTCACTATTTGTGTTAAATGAGTGAAAATGAATGTGTTGTCCGTTTTCATTGAACATGGTCTAAAATCATGTTTTTGGTGAGTTTACCAGCCCAAAACGATGACTGCCCTACAAGAGAGAGGACATGACAGATTATGTGTCTTTCACATCTTTGAAAATACGTTTTAAACAGGTTACAATGAACATTGTATAAAATCAATTTTTTTCGATTGCACAATTCAACCAGCAGATTAGTTGTAACGGCCAATGTGTGGAGACAACAGATTTGAATGAATGTGGTCAAAAACACAGGTTTTAGGGATTTGCAACAAAAAACATGTACAGCACCTGAAGAAGAGAACAGGAGTCACTATTTGTGTTCGATGTGTGAAAATGAATGTGTTGTCCGTTTTCATTGAACATGGTCTAAAATCATGTTTTAGGCGAGTTACCAGCCCAAAACGATGACTGCCCTACAAGAGAGAGGACATGACAGATTATGTGTCTTTCACATCTTTGAAAATACGTTTTAAACAGGCTACAATGAACATTGTATAAAATCACATTTTTTCGATTGCACAATTCAACCAGCAGATTAGTTGTAACGGCCAATGTGTGGAGACAACAGATTTGAATGAATGTGGTCAAAAACACAGGTTTTAGGGATTTGCAACAAAAAACATGTACAGCACCTGAAGAAGAGAACAGGAGTCACTATTTGTGTTAAATGAGTGAAAATGAATGTGTTGTCCGTTTTCATTGAACATGGTCTAAAATCATGTTTTAGGTGAGTTACCAGCCCAAAACGAGGACTGCCCTACTTGAGAGAGGACATGACAGAGTATGTGTCTTTCACATCTTTGAAAATACGTTTTAAACAGGTTACAATGAACATTGTATGAAATCAAATGTTTTCGATTGCACAATTCAACCAGCAGATTAGTTGTAACGGCCAATGTGTGGAGACAACAGATTTGAATGAATGTGGTCAAAAACACAGGTTTTAGGGATTTGCAACAAAAACATGTACAGCACCTGAAGAAGAGAACAGGAGTCACTATTTGTGTTAAATGAGTGAAAATGAATGTGTTGTCCGTTTTCATTGAACATGGTCTAAAATCATGTTTTTGGTGAGTTTACCAGCCCAAAACGATGACTGCCCTACAAGAGAGAGGACATGACAGATTATGTGTCTTTCACATCTTTGAAAATACGTTTTAAACAGGTTACAATGAACATTGTATAAAATCAATTTTTTTCGATTGCACAATTCAACCAGCAGATTAGTTGTAACGGCCAATGTGTGGAGACAACATATTTGAATGAATGTGGTCAAAAACACAGGTTTTAGGGATTTGCAACAAAAAACATGTACAGCACCTGAAGAAGAGAACAGGAGTCACTATTTGTGTTAAATGAGTGAAAATGAATGTGTTGTCCGTTTTCATTGAACATGGTCTAAAATCATGTTTTAGGTGAGTTACCAGCCCAAAACGAGGACTGCCCTACTTGAGAGAGGACATGACAGAGTATGTGTCTTTCACATCTTTGAAAATACGTTTTAAACAGGTTACAATGAACATTGTATGAAATCAAATGTTTTCGATTGCACAATTCAACCAGCAGATTAGTTGTAACGGCCAATGTGTGGAGACAACAGATTTGAATGAATGTGGTCAAAAACACAGGTTTTAGGGATTTGCAACAAAAAACATGTACAGCACCTGAAGAAGAGAACAGGAGTCACTATTTGTGTTAAATGAGTGAAAATGAATGTGTTGTCCGTTTTCATTGAACATGGTCTAAAATCATGTTTTAGGTGAGTTACCAGCCCAAAACGAGGACTGCCCTACAAGAGAGAGGACATGACAGAGTATGTGTCTTTCACATCTTTGAAAATACGTTTTAAACAGGCTACAATGAACATTGTATAAAATCACATTTTTTCGATTGCACAATTCAACCAGCGGATTAGTTGTAACGGCCAATGTGTGGAGACAACAGATTTGAATGAATGTGGTCAAAAACACAGGTTTTAGGGATTTGCAACAAAAAACTGGTACAGCAGCTGAAGAAGAGAAGAGGAGTCACTATTTGTGTTAAATGAGTGAAAATGAATGTGTTGTCCGTTTTCATTGAACATGGTCTAAAATCATGTTTTAGGTGAGTTACCAGCCCAAAACGATGACTGCCCTACAAGAGAGAGGACATGACAGATTATGTGTCTTTCACATCTTTGAAAATACGTTTTAAACAGGCTACAATGAACATTGTATAAAATCACATTTTTTCGATTGCACAATTCAACCAGCAGATTAGTTTTAACGGCCAATGTGTGGAGACAACAGATTTGAATGAATGTGGTCAAAAACACAGGTTTTAGGGATTTGCAACAAAAAACATGTACAGCAGCTGAAGAAGAGAACAGGAGTCACTATTTGTGTTAAATGAGTGAAAATGAATGTGTTGTCCGTTTTCATTGAACATGGTCTAAAATCATGTTTTAGGTGAGTTACCAGCCCAAAACGAGGACTGCCCTACTTGAGAGAGGACATGACAGAGTATGTGTCTTTCACATCTTTGAAAATACGTTTTAAACAGGTTACAATGAACATTGTATGAAATCAAATGTTTTCGATTGCACAATTCAACCAGCAGATTAGTTGTAACGGCCAATGTGTGGAGACAACAGATTTGAATGAATGTGGTCAAAAACACAGGTTTTAGGGATTTGCAACAAAAAACTGGTACAGCAGCTGAAGAAGAGAACAGGAGTCACTATTTGTGTTAAATGAGTGAAAATGAATGTGTTGTCCGTTTTCATTGAACATGGTCTAAAATCATGTTTTAGGTGAGTTACCAGCCCAAAACGAGGACTGCCCTACTTGAGAGAGGACATGACAGAGTATGTGTCTTTCACATCTTTGAAAATACGTTTTAAACAGGTTACAATGAACATTGTATGAAATCAAATGTTTTCGATTGCACAATTCAACCAGCAGATTAGTTGTAACGGCCAATGTGTGGAGACAACAGATTTGAATGAATGTGGTCAAAAACACAGGTTTTAGGGATTTGCAACAAAAAACATGTACAGCAGCTGAAGAAGAGAACAGGAGTCACTATTTGTGTTAAATGAGTGAAAATGAATGTGTTGTCCGTTTTCATTGAACATGGTCTAAAATCATGTTTTAGGTGAGTTACCAGCCCAAAACGAGGACTGCCCTACTTGAGAGAGGACATGACAGAGTATGTGTCTTTCACATCTTTGAAAATACGTTTTAAACAGGTTACAATGAACATTGTATGAAATCAAATGTTTTCGATTGCACAATTCAACCAGCAGATTAGTTGTAACGGCCAATGTGTGGAGACAACAGATTTGAATGAATGTGGTCAAAAACACAGGTTTTAGGGATTTGCAACAAAAAACATGTACAGCACCTGAAGAAGAGAACAGGAGTCACTATTTGTGTTAAATGAGTGAAAATGAATGTGTTGTCCGTTTTCATTGAACATGGTCTAAAATCATGTTTTAGGTGAGTTACCAGCCCAAAACGAGGACTGCCCTACAAGAGAGAGGACATGACAGATTATGTGTCTTTCACATCTTTGAAAATACGTTTTAAACAGGCTACAATGAACATTGTATAAAATCACATTTTTTCGATTGCACAATTCAACCAGCAGATTAGTTGTAACGGCCAATGTGTGGAGACAACAGATTTGAATGAATGTGGTCAAAAACACAGGTTTTAGGGATTTGCAACAAAAAACATGTACAGCACCTGAAGAAGAGAACAGGAGTCACTATTTGTGTTAAATGAGTGAAAATGAATGTGTTGTCCGTTTTCATTGAACATGGTCTAAAATCATGTTTTAGGCGAGTTACCAGCCCAAAACGAGGACTGCCCTACTTGAGAGAGGACATGACAGAGTATGTGTCTTTCACATCTTTGAAAATACGTTTTAAACAGGTTACAATGAACATTGTATGAAATCAAATGTTTTCGATTGCACAATTCAACCAGCAGATTAGTTGTAACGGCCAATGTGTGGAGACAACAGATTTGAATGAATGTGGTCAAAAACACAGGTTTTAGGGATTTGCAACAAAAAACATGTACAGCAGCTGAAGAAGAGAACAGGAGTCACTATTTGTGTTAAATGAGTGAAAATGAATGTGTTGTCCGTTTTCATTGAACATGGTCTAAAATCATGTTTTAGGTGAGTTACCAGCCCAAAACGAGGACTGCCCTACTTGAGAGAGGACATGACAGAGTATGTGTCTTTCACATCTTTGAAAATACGTTTTAAACAGGTTACAATGAACATTGTATGAAATCAAATGTTTTCGATTGCACAATTCAACCAGCAGATTAGTTGTAACGGCCAATGTGTGGAGACAACAGATTTGAATGAATGTGGTCAAAAACACAGGTTTTAGGGATTTGCAACAAAAAACATGTACAGCACCTGAAGAAGAGAACAGGAGTCACTATTTGTGTTAAATGAGTGAAAATGAATGTGTTGTCCGTTTTCATTGAACATGGTCTAAAATCATGTTTTAGGTGAGTTACCAGCCCAAAACGATGACTGCCCTACTTGAGAGAGTACATGACAGAGTATGTGTCTTTCACATCTTTGGAAATACGTTTTAAACAGGTTACAATGAACATTGTATGAAATCAAATGTTTTCGATTGCACAATTCAACCAGCAGATTAGTTGTAACGGCCAATGTGTGGAGACAACAGATTTGAATGAATGTGGTCAAAAACACAGGTTTTAGGGATTTGCAACAAAAAACTGGTACAGCAGCTGAAGAAGAGAACAGGAGTCACTATTTGTGTTAAATGAGTGAAAATGAATGTGTTGTCCGTTTTCATTGAACATGGTCTAAAATCATGTTTTAGGTGAGTTACCAGCCCAAAACGAGGACTGCCCTACTTGAGAGAGGACATGACAGAGTATGTGTCTTTCACATCTTTGAAAATACGTTTTAAACAGGTTACAATGAACATTGTATGAAATCAAATGTTTTCGATTGCACAATTCAACCAGCAGATTAGTTGTAACGGCCAATGTGTGGAGACAACAGATTTGAATGAATGTGGTCAAAAACACAGGTTTTAGGGATTTGCAACAAAAAACATGTACAGCAGCTGAAGAAGAGAACAGGAGTCACTATTTGTGTTAAATGAGTGAAAATGAATGTGTTGTCCGTTTTCATTGAACATGGTCTAAAATCATGTTTTAGGTGAGTTACCAGCCCAAAACGAGGACTGCCCTACTTGAGAGAGGACATGACAGAGTATGTGTCTTTCACATCTTTGAAAATACGTTTTAAACAGGTTACAATGAACATTGTATGAAATCAAATGTTTTCGATTGCACAATTCAACCAGCAGATTAGTTGTAACGGCCAATGTGTGGAGACAACAGATTTGAATGAATGTGGTCAAAAACACAGGTTTTAGGGATTTGCAACAAAAAACATGTACAGCACCTGAAGAAGAGAACAGGAGTCACTATTTGTGTTAAATGAGTGAAAATGAATGTGTTGTCCGTTTTCATTGAACATGGTCTAAAATCATGTTTTAGGTGAGTTACCAGCCCAAAACGAGGACTGCCCTACTTGAGAGAGGACATGACAGAGTATGTGTCTTTCACATCTTTGAAAATACGTTTTAAACAGGTTACAATGAACATTGTATGAAATCAAATGTTTTCGATTGCACAATTCAACCAGCAGATTAGTTGTAACGGCCAATGTGTGGAGACAACAGATTTGAATGAATGTGGTCAAAAACACAGGTTTTAGGGATTTGCAACAAAAAACATGTACAGCAGCTGAAGAAGAGAACAGGAGTCACTATTTGTGTTAAATGAGTGAAAATGAATGTGTTGTCCGTTTTCATTGAACATGGTCTAAAATCATGTTTTAGGTGAGTTACCAGCCCAAAACGAGGACTGCCCTACTTGAGAGAGGACATGACAGAGTATGTGTCTTTCACATCTTTGAAAATACGTTTTAAACAGGTTACAATGAACATTGTATGAAATCAAATGTTTTCGATTGCACAATTCAACCAGCAGATTAGTTGTAACGGCCAATGTGTGGAGACAACAGATTTGAATGAATGTGGTCAAAAACACAGGTTTTAGGGATTTGCAACAAAAAACATGTACAGCACCTGAAGAAGAGAACAGGAGTCACTATTTGTGTTAAATGAGTGAAAATGAATGTGTTGTCCGTTTTCATTGAACATGGTCTAAAATCATGTTTTAGGTGAGTTACCAGCCCAAAACGAGGACTGCCCTACAAGAGAGAGGACATGACAGATTATGTGTCTTTCACATCTTTGAAAATACGTTTTAAACAGGCTACAATGAACATTGTATAAAATCACATTTTTTCGATTGCACAATTCAACCAGCAGATTAGTTGTAACGGCCAATGTGTGGAGACAACAGATTTGAATGAATGTGGTCAAAAACACAGGTTTTAGGGATTTGCAACAAAAAACATGTACAGCAGCTGAAGAAGAGAACAGGAGTCACTATTTGTGTTAAATGAGTGAAAATGAATGTGTTGTCCGTTTTCATTGAACATGGTCTAAAATCATGTTTTAGGTGAGTTACCAGCCCAAAACGAGGACTGCCCTACTTGAGAGAGGACATGACAGAGTATGTGTCTTTCACATCTTTGAAAATACGTTTTAAACAGGTTACAATGAACATTGTATGAAATCAAATGTTTTCGATTGCACAATTCAACCAGCAGATTAGTTGTAACGGCCAATGTGTGGAGACAACAGATTTGAATGAATGTGGTCAAAAACACAGGTTTTAGGGATTTGCAACAAAAAACTGGTACAGCAGCTGAAGAAGAGAACAGGAGTCACTATTTGTGTTAAATGAGTGAAAATGAATGTGTTGTCCGTTTTCATTGAACATGGTCTAAAATCATGTTTTAGGTGAGTTACCAGCCCAAAACGATGACTGCCCTACTTGAGAGAGGACATGACAGAGTATGTGTCTTTCACATCTTTGGAAATACGTTTTAAACAGGTTACATTGAACATTGTATGAAATCAAATGTTTTCGATTGCACAATTCAACCAGCAGATTAGTTGTAACGGCCAATGTGTGGAGACAACAGATTTGAATGAATGTGGTCAAAAACACAGGTTTTAGGGATTTGCAACAAAAAACTGGTACAGCAGCTGAAGAAGAGAACAGGAGTCACTATTTGTGTTAAATGAGTGAAAATGAATGTGTTGTCCGTTTTCATTGAACATGGTCTAAAATCATGTTTTAGGTGAGTTACCAGCCCAAAACGATGACTGCCCTACTTGAGAGAGGACATGACAGAGTATGTGTCTTTCACATCTTTGAAAATACGTTTTAAACAGGTTACAATGAACATTGTATGAAATCAAATGTTTTCGATTGCACAATTCAACCAGCAGATTAGTTGTAACGGCCAATGTGTGGAGACAACAGATTTGAATGAATGTGGTCAAAAACACAGGTTTTAGGGATTTGCAACAAAAAACATGTACAGCAGCTGAAGAAGAGAACAGGAGTCACTATTTGTGTTAAATGAGTGAAAATGAATGTGTTGTCCGTTTTCATTGAACATGGTCTAAAATCATGTTTTAGGTGAGTTACCAGCCCAAAACGAGGACTGCCCTACTTGAGAGAGGACATGACAGAGTATGTGTCTTTCACATCTTTGAAAATACGTTTTAAACAGGTTACAATGAACATTGTATGAAATCAAATGTTTTCGATTGCACAATTCAACCAGCAGATTAGTTGTAACGGCCAATGTGTGGAGACAACAGATTTGAATGAATGTGGTCAAAAACACAGGTTTTAGGGATTTGCAACAAAAAACTGGTACAGCAGCTGAAGAAGAGAACAGGAGTCACTATTTGTGTTAAATGAGTGAAAATGAATGTGTTGTCCGTTTTCATTGAACATGGTCTAAAATCATGTTTTAGGTGAGTTACCAGCCCAAAACGATGACTGCCCTACTTGAGAGAGGACATGACAGAGTATGTGTCTTTCACATCTTTGAAAATACGTTTTAAACAGGTTACAATGAACATTGTATGAAATCAAATGTTTTCGATTGCACAATTCAACCAGCAGATTAGTTGTAACGGCCAATGTGTGGAGACAACAGATTTGAATGAATGTGGTCAAAAACACAGGTTTTAGGGATTTGCAACAAAAAACATGTACAGCAGCTGAAGAAGAGAACAGGAGTCACTATTTGTGTTAAATGAGTGAAAATGAATGTGTTGTCCGTTTTCATTGAACATGGTCTAAAATCATGTTTTAGGTGAGTTACCAGCCCAAAACGAGGACTGCCCTACTTGAGAGAGGACATGACAGAGTATGTGTCTTTCACATCTTTGAAAATACGTTTTAAACAGGTTACAATGAACATTGTATGAAATCAAATGTTTTCGATTGCACAATTCAACCAGCAGATTAGTTGTAACGGCCAATGTGTGGAGACAACAGATTTGAATGAATGTGGTCAAAAACACAGGTTTTAGGGATTTGCAACAAAAAACATGTACAGCACCTGAAGAAGAGAACAGGAGTCACTATTTGTGTTAAATGAGTGAAAATGAATGTGTTGTCCGTTTTCATTGAACATGGTCTAAAATCATGTTTTAGGTGAGTTACCAGCCCAAAACGAGGACTGCCCTACAAGAGAGAGGACATGACAGATTATGTGTCTTTCACATCTTTGAAAATACGTTTTAAACAGGCTACAATGAACATTGTATAAAATCACATTTTTTCGATTGCACAATTCAACCAGCAGATTAGTTGTAACGGCCAATGTGTGGAGACAACAGATTTGAATGAATGTGGTCAAAAACACAGGTTTTAGGGATTTGCAACAAAAAACATGTACAGCAGCTGAAGAAGAGAACAGGAGTCACTATTTGTGTTAAATGAGTGAAAATGAATGTGTTGTCCGTTTTCATTGAACATGGTCTAAAATCATGTTTTAGGTGAGTTACCAGCCCAAAACGAGGACTGCCCTACTTGAGAGAGGACATGACAGAGTATGTGTCTTTCACATCTTTGAAAATACGTTTTAAACAGGCTACAATGAACATTGTATAAAATCACATTTTTTCGATTGCACAATTCAACCAGCGGATTAGTTGTAACGGCCAATGTGTGGAGACAACAGATTTGAATGAATGTGGTCAAAAACACAGGTTTTAGGGATTTGCAACAAAAAACTGGTACAGCAGCTGAAGAAGAGAAGAGGAGTCACTATTTGTGTTAAATGAGTGAAAATGAATGTGTTGTCCGTTTTCATTGACCATGGTCTAAAATCATGTTTTAGGTGAGTTACCAGCCCAAAACGATGACTGCCCTACAAGAGAGAGGACATGACAGATTATGTGTCTTTCACATCTTTGAAAATACGTTTTAAACAGGCTACAATGAACATTGTATAAAATCACATTTTTTCGATTGCACAATTCAACCAGCAGATTAGTTGTAACGGCCAATGTGTGGAGACAACAGATTTGAATGAATGTGGTCAAAAACACAGGTTTTAGGGATTTGCAACAAAAAACATGTACAGCACCTGAAGAAGAGAACAGGAGTCACTATTTGTGTTAAATGAGTGAAAATGAATGTGTTGTCCGTTTTCATTGAACATGGTCTAAAATCATGTTTTAGGTGAGTTACCATTCCAAAACGAGGACTGCCCTACTTGAGAGAGGACATGACAGATTATGTGTCTTTCATATCTTTGAAAATACGTTTTAAACAAGTTACAATGAACATTGTATGAAATCAAATGTTTTCGATTGCACAATTCAACCAGCAGATTAGTTGTAACGGCCAATGTGTGGAGACAACAGATTTGAATGAATGTGGTCAAAAACACAGGTTTTAGGGATTTGCAACAAAAAACATGTACAGCACCTGAAGAAGAGAACAGGAGTCACTATTTGTGTTAAATGAGTGAAAATGAATGTGTTGTCCGTTTTCATTGAACATGGTCTAAAATCATGTTTTTGGTGAGTTTACCAGCCCAAAACGATGACTGCCCTACAAGAGAGAGGACATGACAGATTATGTGTCTTTCACATCTTTGAAAATACGTTTTAAACAGGTTACAATGAACATTGTATAAAATCAAATTTTTTCGATTGCACAATTCAACCAGCAGATTAGTTGTAACGGCCAATGTGTGGAGACAACAGATTTGAATGAATGTGGTCAAAAACACAGGTTTTAGGGATTTGCAACAAAAAACATGTACAGCACCTGAAGAAGAGAACAGGAGTCACTATTTGTGTTCGATGTGTGAAAATGAATGTGTTGTCCGTTTTCATTGAACATGGTCTAAAATCATGTTTTAGGTGAGTTACCAGCCCAAAACGAGGACTGCCCTACAAGAGAGAGGACATGACAGATTATGTGTCTTTCACATCTTTGAAAATACGTTTTAAACAGGCTACAATGAACATTGTATAAAATCACATTTTTTTCGATTGCACAATTCAACCAGCAGATTAGTTGTAACGGCCAATGTGTGGAGACAACAGATTTGAATGAATGTGGTCAAAAACACAGGTTTTAGGGATTTGCAACAAAAAACATGTACAGCACCTGAAGAAGAGAACAGGAGTCACTATTTGTGTGAAATGAGTGAAAATGAATGTGTTGTCCGTTTTCATTGAACATGGTCTAAAATCATGTTTTTGGTGAGTTTACCAGCCCAAAACGATGACTGCCCTACAAGAGAGAGGACATGACAGATTATGTGTCTTTCACATTTTTGAAAATACGTTTTAAACAGGCTACAAGGAACATTGTATAAAATCACATTTTTTCGATTGCACAATTCAACCAGCAGATTAGTTGTAACGGCCAATGTGTGGAGACAACAGATTTGAATGAATGTGGTCAAAAACACAGGTTTTAGGGATTTGCAACAAAAACATGTACAGCACCTGAAGAAGAGAACAGGAGTCACTATTTGTGTTAAATGAGTGAAAATGAATGTGTTGTCCGTTTTCATTGAACATGGTCTAAAATCATGTTTTTGGTGAGTTTACCAGCCCAAAACGATGACTGCCCTACAAGAGAGAGGACATGACAGATTATGTGTCTTTCACATCTTTGAAAATACGTTTTAAACAGGTTACAATGAACATTGTATAAAATCAATTTTTTTCGATTGCACAATTCAACCAGCAGATTAGTTGTAACGGCCAATGTGTGGAGACAACAGATTTGAATGAATGTGGTCAAAAACACAGGTTTTAGGGATTTGCAACAAAAAACATGTACAGCACCTGAAGAAGAGAACAGGAGTCACTATTTGTGTTCGATGTGTGAAAATGAATGTGTTGTCCGTTTTCATTGAACATGGTCTAAAATCATGTTTTAGGCGAGTTACCAGCCCAAAACGATGACTGCCCTACAAGAGAGAGGACATGACAGATTATGTGTCTTTCACATCTTTGAAAATACGTTTTAAACAGGCTACAATGAACATTGTATAAAATCACATTTTTTCGATTGCACAATTCAACCAGCAGATTAGTTGTAACGGCCAATGTGTGGAGACAACAGATTTGAATGAATGTGGTCAAAAACACAGGTTTTAGGGATTTGCAACAAAAAACATGTACAGCACCTGAAGAAGAGAACAGGAGTCACTATTTGTGTTAAATGAGTGAAAATGAATGTGTTGTCCGTTTTCATTGAACATGGTCTAAAATCATGTTTTAGGTGAGTTACCAGCCCAAAACGAGGACTGCCCTACTTGAGAGAGGACATGACAGAGTATGTGTCTTTCACATCTTTGAAAATACGTTTTAAACAGGTTACAATGAACATTGTATGAAATCAAATGTTTTCGATTGCACAATTCAACCAGCAGATTAGTTGTAACGGCCAATGTGTGGAGACAACAGATTTGAATGAATGTGGTCAAAAACACAGGTTTTAGGGATTTGCAACAAAAACATGTACAGCACCTGAAGAAGAGAACAGGAGTCACTATTTGTGTTAAATGAGTGAAAATGAATGTGTTGTCCGTTTTCATTGAACATGGTCTAAAATCATGTTTTTGGTGAGTTTACCAGCCCAAAACGATGACTGCCCTACAAGAGAGAGGACATGACAGATTATGTGTCTTTCACATCTTTGAAAATACGTTTTAAACAGGTTACAATGAACATTGTATAAAATCAATTTTTTTCGATTGCACAATTCAACCAGCAGATTAGTTGTAACGGCCAATGTGTGGAGACAACATATTTGAATGAATGTGGTCAAAAACACAGGTTTTAGGGATTTGCAACAAAAAACATGTACAGCACCTGAAGAAGAGAACAGGAGTCACTATTTGTGTTAAATGAGTGAAAATGAATGTGTTGTCCGTTTTCATTGAACATGGTCTAAAATCATGTTTTAGGTGAGTTACCAGCCCAAAACGAGGACTGCCCTACTTGAGAGAGGACATGACAGAGTATGTGTCTTTCACATCTTTGAAAATACGTTTTAAACAGGTTACAATGAACATTGTATGAAATCAAATGTTTTCGATTGCACAATTCAACCAGCAGATTAGTTGTAACGGCCAATGTGTGGAGACAACAGATTTGAATGAATGTGGTCAAAAACACAGGTTTTAGGGATTTGCAACAAAAAACATGTACAGCACCTGAAGAAGAGAACAGGAGTCACTATTTGTGTTAAATGAGTGAAAATGAATGTGTTGTCCGTTTTCATTGAACATGGTCTAAAATCATGTTTTAGGTGAGTTACCAGCCCAAAACGATGACTGCCCTACAAGAGAGAGGACATGACAGATTATGTGTCTTTCACATCTTTGAAAATACGTTTTAAACAGGCTACAATGAACATTGTATAAAATCACATTTTTTCGATTGCACAATTCAACCAGCAGATTAGTTTTAACGGCCAATGTGTGGAGACAACAGATTTGAATGAATGTGGTCAAAAACACAGGTTTTAGGGATTTGCAACAAAAAACATGTACAGCAGCTGAAGAAGAGAACAGGAGTCACTATTTGTGTTAAATGAGTGAAAATGAATGTGTTGTCCGTTTTCATTGAACATGGTCTAAAATCATGTTTTAGGTGAGTTACCAGCCCAAAACGAGGACTGCCCTACTTGAGAGAGGACATGACAGAGTATGTGTCTTTCACATCTTTGAAAATACGTTTTAAACAGGTTACAATGAACATTGTATGAAATCAAATGTTTTCGATTGCACAATTCAACCAGCAGATTAGTTGTAACGGCCAATGTGTGGAGACAACAGATTTGAATGAATGTGGTCAAAAACACAGGTTTTAGGGATTTGCAACAAAAAACTGGTACAGCAGCTGAAGAAGAGAACAGGAGTCACTATTTGTGTTAAATGAGTGAAAATGAATGTGTTGTCCGTTTTCATTGAACATGGTCTAAAATCATGTTTTAGGTGAGTTACCAGCCCAAAACGAGGACTGCCCTACTTGAGAGAGGACATGACAGAGTATGTGTCTTTCACATCTTTGAAAATACGTTTTAAACAGGTTACAATGAACATTGTATGAAATCAAATGTTTTCGATTGCACAATTCAACCAGCAGATTAGTTGTAACGGCCAATGTGTGGAGACAACAGATTTGAATGAATGTGGTCAAAAACACAGGTTTTAGGGATTTGCAACAAAAAACATGTACAGCAGCTGAAGAAGAGAACAGGAGTCACTATTTGTGTTAAATGAGTGAAAATGAATGTGTTGTCCGTTTTCATTGAACATGGTCTAAAATCATGTTTTAGGTGAGTTACCAGCCCAAAACGAGGACTGCCCTACTTGAGAGAGGACATGACAGAGTATGTGTCTTTCACATCTTTGAAAATACGTTTTAAACAGGTTACAATGAACATTGTATGAAATCAAATGTTTTCGATTGCACAATTCAACCAGCAGATTAGTTGTAACGGCCAATGTGTGGAGACAACAGATTTGAATGAATGTGGTCAAAAACACAGGTTTTAGGGATTTGCAACAAAAAACATGTACAGCACCTGAAGAAGAGAACAGGAGTCACTATTTGTGTTAAATGAGTGAAAATG